>NC_026008.2:32837659-33457659 GCF_000442705.2 Elaeis guineensis
GTCAGAGTCGTCCGTCGGGCCGTTGGTTAGTCGGTCGGGCTGCCAGCCGGTCGGGCCCTCCGATAGTCGGTCGGTCGGTCGGTTAGTCGGTCGGGCTGCCAGCCGGTCGGGCCCTCCGATAGTCGGTCGGTCGGTCGGTCCGCCAGCCGGTCGGGCCCTCCGATAGTCGGTCGGTCGGTGGGTATCCCCCAACAGTTGCCCCCCTCCACTCCTAAGTCGGGTGGAGAGCTGGCCGATGCCTTCATTCGGGTAGCAAGACCGGGCGACTGGGAGTGGATTTGTCGCATGCGCAGATCCGACCGTACCGCCGGCTGATCCGTTGTCAGATACCTCACGAATCCCAAGTGATCTGAGCATCTAGTCGATGCCAGAAGTCGCGCCGGCGTCAGGTGTCAGACGCCACGTCTTGTCGTCGTCAGTCGTCACGTCGGTGTCAGAAGATCGGGCGCCGGACGATACGGCGTCAGTCGATGGATATTCGGCGTCGATCGCGGGTGAGGCGTCCCATCGAGAACGCGGACCGGCGCGGGCGGCCGACTGCGGAGCCAACCCCCGCGCGCCGCGTGTCATGGTGGTTGGCCGGCGTCCGCTCCGGCATTTAATGAGGGCGGTGCGGGCGTCCCGGGACGAAGCGCGCCGAATCCTCAGCCAACCGGCGGGCGCCACGCGTCGCGCATCTGGAGGTCTTTGGTCGGCGCGGGAGCATCTCGGCCGTCGGTCGGCCCTATATATATAGGACCTCCCGGACCCTGACCCACATTTGCCATTTGCTGGGGGAAACTCTGTCCGGGCGATTTCTCGGTCGTTGCGGGCAGAGCTCTTCTCTACTTCCGGAGGGTCCATCGGGTTCGTGGTCCTCCTTCCCCTTCTTCCTTTCTTTTCTTTCTCCTCTTTCGGTTCCTGCACAATGACCAGGAAACCGACTCAGGGAGCTCGGTCGGGGAACCCGACCGACGACACCCGATCGGCTCCGGAAGATGAGGCCTCCTCGCTTTCGGGGCCGAACGTCGATCAGCTTCGGGAGCACTATCGCATCCCGGAGCAGTTTCGGCTCTCTGCCCCAGGGGCCGGCGGTCGGGTCAACAACCCTCCGCCTGGCGACCTGGCGCTGTATGTTGAGGACCTTCGTGCGGGTCTTCGACTTCCGATTTCGGAGTTCGTCCGGAATCTGCTTGATTACTACGGACTCTGTCCGGCGCAACTGGCGCCGAACTCTGTCCGGCTAATCATTTCTTTCGCGCTGTTGTGTCAGCTCTTGCCGACCAACCCCCGCGTTTCCCTCTTCCGGGCATTTTTTGTGCTCCGACCCCACCCTAAGGCCCGAGGGTGGTGGCTCTTCAACCCCCGGAAGGGTCTTGCTTTCATAACTGGTCTTCCATCGTCCATTCATGGGTGGAAGAACCAGTTCTTTTTCATTTCTTCTTCTTCTTCTTGGGGCTTTTTTTTCCGCTGGGGTGTACCCCGAACTGAGGCCAACGACAACAGTCGGGTCGACGTGGACGACCGGGAGGACTTCCACCGACTTAAAGACATGTCGGTCCCGAAGCAGAGGGAGCTTGTTACCGAGCAAGCTCTCTATGATGCCGGCCTGAGTCTGGTCCCCCGAATAGGTATCGCCCGATCCCCCAGCTTTTCTTTTTGTTCGGCTTTAGGGTAGTTCTGGTCCGGCCTTTGACACTGGTCGGTTTTGCAGGGACACCGCCGAGGATGAGGCCGACCGATGCCGAGATTCGTCAGTTTGCCACCGCGAGGAAGAGGCCAGCGTCGGGGGCTGGCCCCTCGCGCCCTTCCAAAAGACCAGCCCCAGTCCCGCCGATCGTGGAAGCGTCGGCGACCGAGGGGTCGGAGCCGATCATAGCCCTCGCGGCTCCGACTGTCCGAGTCGAGGAGAGGCCGACCGAGGAAGTGGCCGAAGGAGTGTCGGCGGTTTCGCCGCCGCGGGTGGAGCCGGATGTCGTTCGGGAAGCCGAACATCGTCCGGAGGCGTCCGCTGGCGCAACGGGGGGCGCCGGGTCGAACTCCAGCGTCCCATCGCTGCCAGCCCCGTCGGTCGGGGCAGCTGATCGGGGGAAAGCCCCGATGGAGCCCTCGGAGGAGGAGAGATCAATGCCCCCCAGCGCATACTACCCTGAGGGTGCATCGGCCTTGGCCGACCACAACCTTGCGAGGAGGTTGTGCCAGGAGATCCTCCTCCCTACCGACGTTCAGTCGTTGCGGTCTCGGCAGGTTACCAAGATGCTGTCGCGGTTCTACCCGACAATGGTGGAGGTAAGCTTCGCGTCACCTTTTTCCTTAGAAAAATTTTTGCTTGCCACATAATTCTGACAAAGCTTTTTTCCGTCGGCAGCTGATCTTCACCATGTCCGAGTTGGAGTCCGGATACCGAAGGTTCGGCGACGTTCGGGCAGCCTACAAGGAAAGGTCGGCGGCGGCCGAGGCCGAAAGAGCGAGGCTGGTCGACCAACTGCAGGAGTCGGTCGACCGGGAGGCCAAGTTGACGGATGAGGTCTCCCGGCTTATGGCCGAACTGAAGTCGGCCAAAAAGGAGGCCAAGCACAAAGGTCGGGTCGTGCGTCGTCTTCGACGCGAACGGGACGGTGCCACCTCCGAACTCCAAGGGGAACGCGAGCAACTTCGGGCCAGCCTAGGGAAGCTCGCGGAAGCCGAAGAGGATTTGTCCATCGCCCAGATCGACGCCGAAATTGCTAGGGCCGAGGCGGAGTTGGCGAGGGAGGAGCTGGCCCACACTGAGGATGAGGCACGGTCGGCGAGGGAGTCGGCCGATCGTGCGGTCGAGGACTTCCGGGCCTCCGACTGGTACAAAGAGGAGATGCTCGAGTCGGGCTTCGCCTCCTACCGGGTCGGGTTCGAGGACGGTCGGGATGCCGTCCATGCCTTGTACCCGGAGGTGGACGTCAGCCGAGTCGTCCCGCTACTCGCCGAAGAGGAGGGAACCGAAGAGGAGGCCGACCATCTGTCGGGAGGCGTCATCCCAGCGGAGGAAGCCATCCCGGAGCAGGAGCCGACCGAAGGTCCCTTGCCGACTGAAGGACATCCTTCTGCCGTTGACCCAGCGCCGCTCACGGTCGAGACGCCGATTCTTCTCGATCCTCCGTCGGTCGAGGAGATTAACCAGGACGAATGATCGGTCCAGCCGACCGTCTTCCTTTTGTTTCTTCTTGAAAATACATGTAATCGGGCTTCGGCCCGACTTTGTAATTTCCTTTGATCAATGAATGAAATTGTTTTTTCTTGTGTCTTTTGTTTGAAATGTTTCTTATCGCTGTAATGTCGAACCCTAGTCACCAACTTAGAGAAGTCGCCAACTCGGGTAAGTCGGTAGGACTTAACCGGCTTGCACAGCTCCGAAGTAGCTTGTGTCCCGACTTTAGGTCGGTTTCCAATAATTGTAGTCGGCGTTCGGGCACATCTGTTAAGTCAGGAGCCGACCGAACCTGGTAAAGGTTCGGCAGCCGGACCTCCATAGATGCACTTAGTCGATCATCGTCCGGCGCAGTGTCGGGGGCATGATAGTAAGTCGGGTCCCCATGCTCTTGCGTCGGGTTTCATGTCCTTTGACAGACGGTGGCAAGCCGAGTGTCGTTCAGCCGGCCGTAGGTCGGTCGGCGAGTAGTGGGTGCGACTAAGGTCGCATCATGTGATAGACGGTGGTAAGCCGAATATCCCTCGACCGGCCGTAGCCTGGTCGGAAGTCACGGCAATAGCCGCGTGGGCTTTTAGCCTTTCTTCGGTCGGGGCCCGATCGGCTAGTCGGCCGATGGATTCTGCCCGAAAATTCGACCGTAGAAGGAGTATGAACTCCCGTCATCGTAGATGCATCGGTCCGTGTAAGGGGCCGATGTGTCGTCGGTGCCAGGTCCGCGTCGATGCGTCGGGGCTGAGCGCCGATCAGTAGTCGAAGAGTTAGAACTCCGATTTTTCAAACTGAACTTGTATTCCGACGATTGAATTACAGAATTTACTGGTAATACAGCTTCGAGTTGTCGGCGTTCCAAGTCCGGGGAATGGGTTTCCCCTCAAGGGTCTCCAGCCGGTAGGCCCTCGGCCCGAAGGTGTCAGCAACCTTGTAGGGTCCTTCCCAGTTGGGAGTCAGCTTCCCTTGGTCCAAGGGCTTCGACACTTCTGCCTTCCTCAAGACTAGGTCGCCCGGCTTAAAGAGCTTTGGTCTGACCTTGGCGTTGTAATACCGGGCGACCCTCTGTCGGTATGAGGCCATTCGGATTTGAGCCTCATCTCGCAGTTCGGGGAGAAGGTCTAGGTCGGCCCTCCGACTTTCGGAGTTGTCCGGCTCGCGGTACTGCTCGACCCTTGAAGATGGCAGGCCAATCTCGAGCGGGATCATAGCTTCTGTCCCGTAGGCCAAACTGAACGGCGACTCTCCGGTCGGGACGCGGGGGGTCGTTCGGTAAGCCCACAGGACGGAGCCCAGCTCGTCGACCCAGAGACCTTTGGCTTCGTTCAGTCGGGTCTTGAGTCCATGGAGCAGGGTTCGGTTCGTCACCTCAACCTCACCGTTGGACTGTGGGTGCCCGACTGAAGTTAGTCGATGACGGATGTGGAACCTGGCGCAGAAGTCTTTGAAGCCTTGGTTGTCGAATTGCCGTCCGTTGTCGGTGATGATGGTGTGCGGCAATCCGAACCTGAAGATGATGGACTTTTGGACGAAGTCCTCCATCTTCCGCTCGGTGATCTGTGCCAAGGGCTCGGCCTCGACCCACTTCGTGAAGTAGTCGATGGCGACAACGATGAACTTCCTTTGGCCCGACGCCGGTGGGAAGGGGCCGAGAATATCGACTCCCCACTGAGCGAAGGGCCACGGAGCGATAATGGGAGCGATTTGGCTGGCCGGTTGGCGCTGAATATTGGCATACTTCTGGCATGGCTCGCACCTTCGGACCAATTCTGCCGCATCCCTCCTCATGGTCGGCCAGTAGTAGCCCTGTCGTAAGACCTTGAAGGCTAAGGACTTGCCCCCCAAGTGATTCCCACAAATTCCCTCGTGAACCTCTCGGAGGGCGTAGTCAGCGTCGGTCGGTCCCAAGCACCTGAGCAGAGGGAGGGAGAACGACCTCTTGTAGAGTCGGCCGTCCATGATCACATATTGCGACGCCGACCATCGGAGTCGCTTGGCCTCCGCGGGATCTTCGGGACTGGTCCCGTCGGACAGGTACCGGACGATCGGGTCCATCCAACTTGGTTCAGACGTTAGCTGCTGTACTTCTTCGACCCGATCGATGCTCGGTTGTTGGAGATTTTCGACAAACGTCCGACCCAAAGAATCATAGGCCGACGTTGCCAATCTGGAGAGAGCGTCGGCACGGGCGTTCTCCGTCCTGAGGATGTGGGAGATCTCGAAATGCCCGAGGCGGGCCACGAGATCCTTTACCTTCTGAAGATACTTGATCATGGTCGGATCTCGCGCCTCGAAGTCGCCCTTGACCTGCCCCACGATCAGCTAAGAGTCGGAGAATGCCCGGAGGCTGTCGACGCCCAGTTCCTTCGCCATCCTCAAGCCCGCGAGGAGTGCCTCGTATTCGGCTTGATTGTTGGAGGCCTTGAAGTCGAACCGGAGGGCGTATTCGGTGATTACCCCATCCGAATTCGTGAGCAGGAGCCCGGCCCCGCTTCCCTGAGCGTTGGAGGCTCCGTCGATGTGAAGTACCCAGGTGGAGATCGGGTCTGGCTCAGAGACCGAATCTCGTCCCGGGCCTTCAGCTCCCGACCTTCGGTCGGTCGTCGGGCATTCAGCGATGAAGTCGGCCAAGACCTGAGCCTTCAAGGCGGGCCTCGGTCGGTACTGAATGTCGAACTCGCTAAGCTTCATCGCCCACTTAGCGAGTCGTCCGGATGTGTCGGGTCGGTGCAGTACGGCCCTCAGGGGCTGGTTGGTGAGTACCACGATGGCGTGGGCCTGGAAGTATGGTCGGAGCCGTTGCGCGGAGACGGTCAGGGCGAAAACCATCTTTTCCGTCTCCGAGTATCTGGCTTCGGCGTCGTGGAGCACTTTGCTGGTGTAGTAGATGGGCTGATGGGTTCGGCACTCATTTTCCCGAACGAGCACCGAACTGATCGCCTCAGAAGATGTGGCCAAGTAGAGATACAAGGTCTCCCCGACCTGCGGCTTTACGAGCAGCGGCGGGGAAGCCAGGTACCTTTTCAGGTCTTCAAAGGCCTGTTCGCACTCATCCGACCAAGAGAAACCATTCGCCTGGCGCAAGGTCTTGAAGAACGGGAGGCACCTTTCAGCTGATCGGGAAATGAATCGGCTAAGAGCGACGATTCTTCCGTTCAGCTGCTGGACCTCCTTCTTGGTGTTCGGATGACGCATGTCGAGGATCGCCTTTATCTTCTCAGGGTTGGCCTCGATCCCTCTCTGAGAAACGAGGAATCCGAGGAACTTCCCCGAGGTCACCCCGAAGGCGCATTTGGTCGGGTTGAGCTTCATTCGGTGTCGTCGAAGGGTGCGGAAGGTCTCCTCGAGATCCTGAACATGGTCCGGGATCTGCGTGCTCTTTACCAGCATGTCGTCCACGTACACCTCCATGTTACGCCCGATCTGGTCTTTGAAGACTTTATTGACGAGTCGCTGGTAGGTGGCACCGGCATTCTTCAATCCAAAGGGCATCACCTGATAACAGTAGAGGCCCTTGGGGGTCACGAACGCGGTGTGCTCCTCGTCTTCAGGCGCCATCCGGATCTGATTGTACCCGGCGAAGGCGTCCATGAAGCTGAGCAGTCAAAATCCGGACGTCGCATCCACCAGCTGGTCGATCTTCGGGAGTGGAAAGCTATCTTTCGGGCATGCTCGGTTGAGGTCGGTATAGTCGATGCAGATCCTCCATTTCCCGTTGGCTTTCTTGACCATGACGACATTGGCGAGCCAATCGGGATACGTGGATTCCTGAATGAAGCCTGCTTCGAGCAGCTTGTCTACTTCTTCGTCAATGGCCTTCTGCCTTTCTGGGGCGAAGGACCTTTTCTTCTGCCTCACCGGCTTCATTGTCGGGTCGATGTTGAGTCGGTGAGTAATTGTTTCTGGAGGGATGCCCGACATATCTGCTGCCGACCATGCGAATATGTCGGCGTTGGCCGTCAGCAGCTCCGCCAGTCGGTGGCGTTCGGTGTCGGGCAATTGAGACCCGATCCAAACTTTTCTGTCGGGATTTTCTCCTATCGGGATCGCCTCGAGCTGCTCGGCCGGCGAACCCCGCTCTTCCTCCTCCCGTTGATCCAGCTTGTCGATTGTCAGGGGATCCTTTGTCTCGTCGCTTTGGACAGAGATTTGGAAGCATCGTCGGGCGAGCTGTTGATCTCCGCGCATCTTCCCGACTCCGTTTTTGGTCGAGAATCGAACAAGGAGATGGTACGTCGAGACGATCGCCCTGAGGGCGTTCAATCCGGGTCGTCCGAGTATGGCGTTGTAGGCCGAAGGAACTTGGACGACCGCGAAAATGAGGGAGACCGTTCTTTGCCGTGGTTCGGTACCGACCGTCACGGGCAGGGTGATTTCTCCATCTGTCGTGACGGTGTCCCCGGCAAAGCCGATCAAGGGCGTGGAGACCCTACTAAGTTGATCAGTCGGTAGTCGCATTCGGGAGAAGGTGAGTAAAACAAAATATTTGTCGAACTTCCATTATCAACAAAAATTCGTTTTACATCATAATTGGCTATTGTCGCCGACACAACAACAGCGTCGTCGTGGGGAGTCTGGACGCCCCGAACGTCGTCTTCTGAGAAGGTAATCACGTCGTCCGGGCGTGGCTTTTTCATCGGCTCCCCCCCTGTAGACGTCCCCGATCCCAGCCGCTTGGAGATCATGTTGATGACTCCAGCCGTCGGCTGGTTAGTCGGCGCCTCTTCAGTCGGCTGGGGGCGTCGATCGGCAGTCGGTCGGGTCGGCGGACCCTTTCGAAATTTGCCGAGATACCCCCGGGGATGAGATTTTCGATCTCATCCTTCAACTGGATGCATCGCTCGGTGTCGTGGCCGTGGCTCCGATGAAACCGGCAGTACTTCCGATGGTCGAGGCCCTTTGCCTTCAGAGGCGGAGGCCGTCGCAGGTATTCTTCCCCTTCGATCTCCATCAAGATCTGCGCACGGGGAGCGGAGAGAGGAGTGTAGGAGTCATACCTGGGACGCACCGACCTCAGAGTCTGTTGGCGGGGTAATTTTTGGATCTGTCGGGGTGGAGAAAGCCGACTATTGGCCGGGGGCCTGCTTGGTTCGGCGGGCTCCCGACCTTTTCTTCGCTTCTCCTTCGGACCCCTGGGCTCGACCAAGCGTCGGTCGGACGCTCCTTCGTCCGCGCGCATATACTTGTATGCGCGCTCCAGTAGCTCGGCGTATGTTCGGGGGAGGGTCTTGTCCAGAGAATAAGTAAATCGGGACGACCTCAGGCCCCGCTTCATGGCTGAAACCGCCATGTCTTCGTTGAGGTCCCGGACCTCGAGCGTGGCCGCGTTGAATCACGCCACGAAGTGTCGGAGCGTCTCGTTTTCCCCCTGCTTGAGGGAGAAAAGGCTATCCGACGTTCGCGGCGGCTTTCGGCTGGTGCTGAAATGGGCCACGAATGAGTGCTCGAGCTGCGCGAAGGAATGGATACTGCCCGATCGGAGACCGGAGTACCAAGCCCTGGCAGCCTTGCGAAGTGTCGCGGGGAAGCCGATGCAAAAAAGAGCATCGGTTGCCCCTTGAATCGTCATGAGAGCTTTATAGCTCTCGAGGTGGTCGACTGGGTCGGTGGAGCCGTCGTATGGCTCCACGTTCGGCATTTTGAACCGACTGGGAATCGGCTCATCAAGGACCAGTCGAGAGAGAGGCTGGGCGGTCTGGAAGTCGACGTCGTTCGAAGACTTCTGGCCGTCCATCTGCAGTTGGGCGAGTCGGCGGTCGATCTCCTCGAACCGTCGCTCGTAGTCGTCCGCTCGTCGATGCTGGGAGACCCCAGGGGTGGAGCCTCCGGAGGATTCTGAAAGAGAGGCCGACGGTGTGCGCGGCCGCTTTTCCTTCCTCGCCCGTTCCAACGGGGAAGGAGAGGGCCGCTGAGACCGTCGGTCGTCGCGCCGTGGTCGCCCCTCCTCCTCTCCGTGGGAGCGCTGTTGAGAGCGCTCGCATGGAGGCGACAGGGGTCGGCGCGGCCGTCGGCGGCTGCTCCTGGAAGGCATAGGTCGGGCCGCCGGTTGTTGCTGGAGGCTTTTGACTGCGTCGGTCAGTACGGTCATCTGCCGTACGATGGCCGCAATCTGGGCCTCCGTGGTCACTGCAGGGCGCGGAGAGCTAGGCTCCGCCGCCGGTGGTGGTGGGAGGCCTCTTCCCGGCGGGAAGAGCGCCTTGCCGACCCAGTGACTCTCGATCGTTGAGCTCTTATCTTTGTCATGCTGTCCCCTTCCTGGCGCGCCAATCTGTTGCGGCCAATCGCCTCGTCGCCCGATCGCCGGGAAGCGTGCACCTGCAAAAGGAAGTCCGCACTGACCGGAGGCGCTCCGGCGGGGACCCTCCGACGGTCAAGTCAGAGAGGTGACTGGGCAACAGTGAAATGCAGACAGAGAGCTCTGAGAAGAGAGAGGGAGAGGAGAGAGGAGCGAGCCTGCGTATGTGGGAGAGACGGGCGGATCGATCGATCCCTTGCACTGTTGCCTTCCCCGGTATATATAGTGGAGCCGGTATGGCGCCATCATTAATGGCGCGGACAAGTGAGGAACTGTCAACTCACTGTAGGCTGTCAGAGCCGCCGTGAAAACGTCATGTCGCCGTGTAGCCGTCTAATCACCAGAGTTGACCCGGCTCTCGGCGGGACAATGCCCCTAGGTAACTGTGCCGCATGTCCGTGTCAGAGCTGACAACGTCTGGCGGCCGTACGGTGGTTGGTGGAGTCGGCCGACCCAAGGTCGGTGGCCAGCAGAGTGGCGTCGGACTCCTCCGTCGGTCGGCGAGCTTCGTGTGGGTCGGCTACCGGACCTCTGGGTTTAGTCGGTCGGGAATGGACCGTGGAATGGCCGCTGATGGCGTCCGTCGGCCTGTCGCCCGACCTACGATCGGCCAGTCAGAGTCGTCCGTCGGGCCGTTGGCTAGTCGGTCGGGCTGCCAGCCGGTCGGGTCCTCCGGTGGTCGGTCGGTCGGTCGGGCCGCCAGCCGGTCGGGCCCTCCGATAGTCGGTCGGTCGGTCGGTCGGGCCGCCAGCCGGTCGGGCCCTCCGATAGTCGGTCGGTCGGTCGGTGGGTATCCCCCAACAACCACAATAAGCCCACTAATCAAGACGGTAATGGTCAGTCTCGTTTGCTATACGTTTCTAAAGCACTCGATAAATGGCTTCATGAGGTGCTCTTTATAGTAAAACCCCGGTTCTTTTGGGATCAACACACCAATAACAATAAAACCAGCTGCTTTTTCACATTTAGACATCATACTTCTTTAAGAATATACTACATGGAGCGCCTCGTAATAGAAACATTTGTAGAACTTCTTCACATCCAAAAGATGCGATTTTTATCCGCAAAAACAATCAAAAATCAAACATTTCATACAAAATGGAAACATCATAAGGAAAAACCGGCATGATCTAAAGATTTTTTTTCCCCGTAGACTAAACAATCGAATTCGTTCCCAAGCTGAGAGCTTTTCTCCATTAGTGTTTCATCGTGGATGACGAAGAGAAGTAGGAAAGAAACAAGAGCGATATAATGGCAAGGAGATTCAAGTCCGTACCATTTTCGAGAAGAGACGGAAGGAGCTGCAGCAACCCTGGACGAAGCGGTAATGGCCCCTCTCTCTCTCCGTGCGTAGAAACCCTGGAGTTCATATCAAGCTGGTTTTATTTTGACCTCATCTTAGCCGTCCAGAAGTGTGACTACAATATAGACATGTCAACGGATAGGGATCGGGTTCGGACCGAAATTTGGATATCCAAATCCGAACCTGATCTTAGTTATTATTATCGGATCTGGACCCAAATCTGAATATTCGATGGATCAAATCTTGAAGTACCACATCCGGATCCTAAGGAGTCCAAAATCCAAAATTTATATTCAAAATCTCAAAAAAATATCTAAAAATTATACAATAATCTAAAAAAATATCTAAAAATTATACAATAATCTAGTTTTCTTTCGAGTAGGCTTTTTTTGTTTTGGAATAAGATAGCAGTGTAGAACTCCTTTAGTAGACAAGTTTATTTTGAGTTTAAAAAAATAATAAGATTTTACAATAAAAATTGATCCTATAACAACCTTGGATCCTACTTTTCTCATTAAAATAGATCAATAAGTGATCACATTCTGTTGCATCTCCTTATAACTACCTATTATCAATATATAGATAAGAAAGAGGGCAAAAGAATACAAGAAAATAACAACACCAACAGGAGTTCATCAGAAGAAGAAGAAGATCGATTACCTTGAGGCGATCGAGAAAGTTTTTAGCTACTAAATCAACAAACTTGTCCTTTCATCCCATCAACCACATAGCTCGATCCCTCTATGCAAATCCATAGACATTTGAACAATGAGGGTTTCTTCAGAGCAAAGAAGAGGAGAGAGGAGGGATGATCTGCTTCCACTTGAGGTCTCGATCGAATATCTTGACGTGAGAGCTCTGGAATTCATCATCGTCGGTGGAGAAGGGAGCGGATGAAGGTGGGCGAGGGAGAAGGAGGGGTTGGGGTCGTTGCCTCCTCACCCATTGCCGAGTCTCAGAGCCATCTCCCCCAAAGGACGGCGAGGCCGAGAGCAGCAGTAGAGAGAGAGAGGCGGCCCGGATGGTGCCAATCTGGCGAAGATGATGCGAGGCAGAGAGAGGGGGCATGGAGCGGCGGAGCCACAAAAGGCAGCGATGGAGGGGAAGAGGTGGAGAGGAGATCGGATCTTGACGGAGAGGGAGAGGAAGCCAGGAGCAGGAAAGGAGGGAGAGCTCGACACCATCGAGCGGATCTCGATGGAGGGATCTCGACGGAGAGGGAGAGCGGGAGACTGAGAGACATAGAGAGGGAGAGAGAGAGAGAAACTGAGAGAGAGGATCTCCTTCTGGAACGGATCTCCTCCATGCACGGCCTTGGTGTTGGGGTCCTACTGCCAACAAGCAGATTTCGCATTGGAGAGGGAGAGGCAAGGTGCCTGGAGTGGGAGAGGTGGGAAGGGAGAGGCACCATCGAGGAGAGAGAGACGGAGAGAGGGATGGGAGAAAATTTTAGGGCTCAGACTAAGGCTTTTTTGCCCTTTGAAAATTTTAGACCATTGTATCTCTGATCTAACGGCTCAAAATATTTTTAATATATATATATAATATTATTATATTATATTATTATTCAGATCTTGAATCTATCGGATTTGGGTATTAAATACCTAGACCCTACTCGTTTATATTATGGTCTATCGGATCCGAATCTAGATCCGAGTAAACAGGTCTAATGCTAATACCAGATCCGAATCAGTTGGGTAAATATCCACAAATCTCGGGCCTAAATTCGGTCCGTTGACAGCTCTACTACAATACAGATTTTTTTTCCATGTCTATACTAAAGTTATTTTAAAATGAATTTTAGATTTAGTCTAAAATTAGATTTTCGAAAACTGACTTATGACCTGATCACACGGATGTTACTAGTTTGATCTCTCTTCCGCTTTATGATCTAGTTTTGTCGATTTTTTTTTCTTTTTTTTGGTAAAGCTAGTTTTTTTTTTGATGATCATATCTTTCACAAAGTAGTAGCATTCAAAATATGGGAAACCAATAGCTAATATAGAAAAAATGAATTAAAAGAAAAAGTTCAAGAGATTGAAAGATAAGAAAGACAAAACACATCTATTACAGCAAGAGCATTGATACTTTTATTTATTTTTGAAATTTAAAATTGATTTCAATGTGATGTCGAGAAAAAGATGAGAGAGATAGATACAAGGATAAATAGAGAAGCATGTGGGTTATATATCTAAACTTTAGTTATATTTTTTAAAAAATATTTATGAAAAGTGTTTGGTTTGGAAAACTTGACATACATAATGTAACATAAGTATAACATTTTCATTAAAAATAATAATATAGTATAGAATGATATTTAATTAACATATTTTATGCACAAAAATTGTTATTGTTTCAATGTTACCATCTACTGTCTAAGATGATATAGCAAGGTTATAATAATAGACCATAATATTGTAATGTATTGTATAATTTAGCATACTAAAGTCATCATAATTTTAAATTAAATAATTTTATTTAGGATATAATGTAGAGGACCAATATTACAATCATAATACGATATATATATATATATATATATATATATATATATATATATATATATATATATATATATATATATATATATAAGTCTAACTAGAATCAGATCGATCGAATTTGGATTCGATCCGATCAAGTCAAAAAGCTATAATAGAGGTTCTACATTGATGATCCAAATCATTAAATATGATCTACTATCTCAAAACTACTTGTATAAAAAAAAATTATATGACTTGAAAATTTCTAATCTATGCATTAAGTAATCAAAAATTGGATAGTTTAAATAAAATTGAATTAGATATATTTTTTGATCACTTGATGCATAAACTATAAATCTTCAAATCATATCATTTTTAGTGTGCAAGTACTTTTGAAGTAGTAGATCATATCCAACAGTTTGGATCATCGATGTAGGATCTCTATTGTCCAATATTGATTTGATCGGATTTAAGTCCAAATCTGATCAATTTTATTTAAGTATGTCCCATATATATATATATATATATATATATATATATATATATATATATATATATATATATTATCAATAAAATCTAACCAATTAATTGAATTGGCTGGATTTGTGGTCCTAATTATCTAAAAGATCAGCTTCATCCTAAGACCGGCCTATTTTTGATTTTTCTATTTTGAGTCTTTCACATGCTTTTTTGTTTTATAGGTTCTTGAGGTGGGAGAAAGTCAAGATCATAAATCTGGATTCTCAGTCTGTCTTTTTTGGAATATTCTTTATTAGCGGCAAGAAGAAAAAACGGATTTAATGAATTTTGTTTATGATAAGGTTGATGGAGCATTTGTTGCTCCACTGCATCACATCAGGATAAGGGAATATACTTTCATTAGAGTATATTAAAGTATTAGCTAATTAATAAATAAATATGCATATGTGTGCACTTATTTGTGGTTATGTTTATGTGAAATAGATACCAGTTCATATCATTTATGAACAAGCATATATAATTATTATAAATTCGATATATTACTATTTATAATTAATTGGTAATTAATATATTTATTATATTATTATTATGTCAAGGTACATTCTAGTTAATTTGATGGTTGAAGCAATGATCAACAATCCCATCACTATCCTAGTTTGATCAATGATCTGCCTTTTAAACATTGAACATATCATTATTAATACACAAGGAGCATTGTAATGTATTAATAGTGAAATAGACTTTAATATCTATGTTTATGGTTATATTGAATATATATTTTTTTAGTAAATTTGAATTTGGAAACGCTACATGCCAATAAATACATTTGTAAGTCAATATCTAAGGGCAAAAAGTAGATAGGAGTTCTCACTGTGCCAAACAACTCCCAGATGTTGTGACATGAAACTAATGGTAGGTTGCTTTGTTGATATACATGAATAGCTTCTAAGTACTGTGCGCAATAAACATTATAGCAGATATAGAATTTTAAGAGTATGACTAAAATATATATTATCAAGACAATATCAAAAGTGTATGTCATTATATGAAGGTAGGATTCAATCTTTCTCATGATGTGATGGAAGATGGGCCCTAATATTGATGATACAAGTTGCTGAACGTCATTTGTTACCTATACACTTTATTCAACCCATAGCTTAAGCATCAAGTGGTAAAAACACAGATATTATATCATGCCATTTTAATTTTTTATTCCTATTATTGGATGCATATAGTGGGAATACGAATGACTAAGCAATTTATATCTAACATTATCTCTAGCGTTTTTTTTTTTTGGTTTTTTTTAATGACATGAAACAGTCATAATAATAAGACTAAATAAATCCAACAAATTTTAAAAAAATAAAATACCATAAAGTACAGAAGAAATCGTGTGGTAACCATTCCAGAATTGTCTACGTGTCAACTCCCCCCAATCAGAAGGCAGCAGACCGACAACGACGAGCCGAAGGTTTCCCAAGCGCCTCCGCCCTCCGCGTTCTCATATGCTACTCCGCGGAACGCGTAATAAACAGCACTCCCTTCGAAGATCCGAACAACGGCAACAAATCAATCCAACGGTCGAAATCCATCAATCAGCCCAGTCACCATCTTGTAATTCCTGTTCCTACGGCGTACCATAAGAACATCTCGAAGGTCTGCGTCAACTAGTCCCACTAGCAGAAAGTCTTTGCCCTCCCCTTCTTTTTTCTTCCTCGTCTTCCAGGCTTGTCTCCCGGCAGAGCTCCGATTACAGCCGTCCGTCCACCATGATGATGCTGATAGACTGCTCCAGCTGCCGTACACCGCTGCAGCTGCCACCGGGGGCAAGGTCGATCCGGTGCGCCATTTGCCAGGCTATCACCTACGTGGCGGAGCCCCGGAGCATCGCCGCCCCCCCGGGTCCCATCTACCCCCCGCAAGGCCCACCCCCGCCCCCATCGCCGGCGCCGTGGCTCCCGCCGCCGGCAGCCCACGGGCGGAAGAGGGCGGTCATATGCGGGATATCGTACCGGAACTCGCGGCACGAGCTCAAGGGCTGCCTCAACGACGCCAAGTGCATGCGCTACCTTCTCATCAACCACTTCCACTTCCCCGAGTCCTCGATCCTTATGCTTACAGGTGGTGCTTACCGATTGATCTAACATTACTGTGTATCTGCTTGATTTGGTTTCGGTGATGCGTTCAATTGTGCTAAAATTGGGATCTTTTTTATGCTGTTTTTGGGGTTTGGTGATATTTTGACTTTTTTCTTTGTTATCAGCTCTTGAATTGGTTTTTGATTGATTCTTCATTGTTGGATTGATGCTCTGCTGGAAGGAATTAGAAGTGGAAATTGGTTATTGATTGATTCTGCATGTTGGAATGATGCTCTGCTGGGAGGATTTAGAAGTGGAAGCATGTGTTCAATATGCGTGTTTCTTTGATCATCGATCGAAAATGGTCTGATTATAGCTTTGTGGATTATCTGTTTTGAGCTTTCTGGATTTTTCTTTTTCTTTTTCTTTTCTTTTTTTTTTGTTTTGCCTAATTTTCGCTTGAGTATTTGGCTTCCACTTCCTTTAAGTTAAAAGATATCAAGGTGCGATCGACTTCACTGGAGTTTTGAATTGATTACTCTATTACTAATATACTTAGGATCTTCATGGGGCGATCCTTTTGCTTGCAACTCCCGTATTATTGCTGTTGCATATGCCTTGAATTACAACATTCATGATAAGCTCTTAAATATTCTTGGATAATTGTAGATCGTGAATGCTACACCAAACCTGGTCTCAAGTTGGAAAAAAAAGGAAATGAAAATTTTTGTGTTGATCATTCTCTGAGATAACTTTCTTTTTTCAGTCAATTTGCTAGTCCACTGATTACCATAAAAGCCAATGTAATGTTGCTCTGAGAAATGGTAAGTGTTTCCCAAGATGCCAGGTAGTATTGAACATAAGGGCTATTTTGAATTTTGACATCTAACTAGTATAGTCAACCGCTCTCACTTCCTTTAGTGCTTGATCCTCATGCTCATAGGTACCAACCATCAGTCCCTTTTTTTTCCTATAACGAATTAGTCTAAATGGTTTAGATCAAGGTTTTCAGAACCATCCTGAACCGGGTGGTTGGGGCATGCCGAACTGGAGCGACGGGGAATCGGGACGGTTCCAGCTTGAAAAGCAGCACACGCCGGCGCTGAGGGAGAAAGAGAGGGAAAGAGAGGAAGAGAGAGAGAGGAGTAGAAGGAGAGAGGGCATAGCCAGAGGTTGGCAATGGCTCGCTACGGCTGTCGGAGGGCTGTGGAAGCCTCCACGGCTCGGTTCATCCGATAGAACTGTTAAATAAGAAAGAAAGAGAGAGAGGGGAAGCGACTTAGTGGAGAGAGGACGGGACGGTGGAGGGGCTGTCTGAGGTTTTCAGATAGCCATCGTGGCTAGTGGACAGCGAAAATTGTGCGGATGGAGTTGCAGCCGCGGAATAGGGGCGACAACCCCTGTTCATTCGTCAGCCCTTTTTATAATGGAGATGAACAGTGAAGCCGATAAATCATTTGTCGGTGCCGGCTTCACTTAAGTTTCGATGTTTTAGAAAAACCCCAGAAAACCAGTGTGCGGGGACTGCGTTGTCCGACGGTCGCGGCGGCCAGTCGGAGGCCGTCCGACAGCCCCTCCGACTCCTTCCCCTCCCTCCTTTTCTTTCTTCCCTCCTCTATTTCTCTCTCTATCTCTCTTCTCCTCTTAATTTCCTTCCTTTCCTTGTGTCGGTTCATGCCAGTCCGGTACGATACGGATCCGTACCAATCTATACCATCGACCAGTCGACACGGGCTCCGGTATCGAGTTCGCGAACCTTGGTTTGGATATTTACTTGAATTGGTTTATTTTTTTGGGTGATGGATGCATTAAAGGCTCTTGAAATAAAGTTTTTGATGGTCATTAATGAATATGGTGACAATTGACTTTTCTTGCCCTATCAGTTGTCAATTGCTTATTGATTAATTTTGCATTATTGAAATGATGCTGTGGGAGGATTTTGAAGTGGATGCAAGTGTTTATTATGCAAATTCTTTTGGTTGTTGGAAGGAAATGCTCTAATTAGATTGATGATTGATCTCTTTGGAGTTTGTAGATCTTCCTTTTTTTGTCATCCTTTTACTCAAATGATTTCACTTCTTGCGAATGATACAAAGATTTCAAAGCAAAACTGCGTTTATTCTTTCTCAAGAGAAAAATATATAAGGAATCCTTTGAATTGATGACTCTATTGCTAACAGATTTAGGATTTCCATGTAGCTACATCTTTGCCACCAATTCACATACTGTTTCTATTCTTCATGCGTTAGAAGCTCCTCATACCGCCAATTTTACTCCACGGAAGGTTTTCAATAGAGCTACCAATATAAACAGCATGATTGTTATAAACTATATTTAAATCAATGTTTGACACACTATGTTTAAAGAGTCCATCACATGAATGACCCTTACCAACAAAACCTCCATTTTTGTTTATTACAACCTTGTTGAATTCAAACATTAACTTCTGACCATCTCATACTAGTAAAGAATTAATAATTAGGTTCCTTTCTACCATAGCACATGTTACTCTTTGTGAAGAGGTATAGTTTTTCCTGATGTAAATGGGAAGTTAACTCTCCTTTCTCCTTTTGCATGTGATGTGGTTGAGCTGATTGTGCTTGTTGACATTCTATCGGTATTTGGATAGAAGGAAAATTCTTTGTGCACCGCGGGTGGTGTAGAAAATCTGATGTGGAGTGCACCATCTTGTCTGATTGGTCCACGTAGCCATCGCTTTCCAACACTCATTTAATGTCTGCAGTTTCATTTTTTCATTAGAAATTTTGAATAACGAAAATGCCTCTCCTCTTTTGAAAAAATTATGATATCCTGTGGCATATTATGACATCCTACGTCAAATTATGACTGCTTGTATATAGGATGCCATAATATGGTCAGTAAATTCTGACATCCTATGGCATATTATGACATCCTGCATCAAATTATGACTTTCTGCATACAAGATGTCATAATATGGTCCAGAATATCATAATATGGGAGGGATATTTTTATCCAACCACTTTTCAATGTGTATTTAATGCCTGCAGTTTCACTTTTTCATTTAAAAATTTTAAATGACAAAAATGCTCCTGCTTTTTGAAAAAAATTATGACATCCTGTGTTAAATTATGACTTCCTGCATGTAGGATGTCATAACATAGACATAAGATGTCAAACTTTTTCAAAGAGTAGGGGTATTTTCGTCATTCAAAATTTCAAACGAGAAAGTAAAACTACAGGTATTAAATGCACGCTGAAAAGTGGTGGCCAGGCGGACCAATTAGATAAGGCCGTGCGCTCCACGTTGGATTTTCTACACTGCCCGCGGTGCACAAAGAATTTCTCTTGGATAAAAAGAAAACAAAGAGAAGCTAGCATGCACATGGATAATGGTTCTTGCTTCTATCTACCAATACGTGGAATGATATGCCAAATCCAATTCAGGTTTTATGGTTAGAAATATATTATCATTTCTAGTTACACTAATTCCAATATTCCCCATATTAGCTTGTGGATGAGAAGTGAAGAGTGAATTCCTACTGGTAGCCTTAAATTCTAGATTAATAATCTACTTTGAAATTGTTGGAAGTAATTCTTCACAATTAATCTATATTTTTAAGATAAACACAACAATCAAAATAAAAACATAATTGACAAAGAAAAAATAAGCCTGGTTCGAGAAATGCGATGGAAGATGCTTTTTTCTAAGTAGAATTTCATAGCCATTGAGGTATGCAATTGAATAGCTCACTACTCCCAAGATCCAATGAACCATCAAAGTCTCATATTGTTGTTGGCTCAATAGATTGATTTTGATGAGCACAGAATATTTGAGTGTGTTATTAATGATTGTGTGCGTTTGGAATAGTTAAATTATTTTTCAAGGAAGCTAGATGTATTTGAAAGGTTAAGAAAGCTTGGAAGAGCATAAGAACTTAAATTTCAAAGTTAGAGAAGTATTTGAATGCTTTCAGGTGATTCTATAGTAGAGGAGCTGACTCTAAAATCATAGGATTGATCCTTGGAGGACCACAGTCCAGAAATGGAAGATTGTAATTTTTTAGGATCCTGGAAGTCAACCCCAAGAATAGAATAGTTGACCCCTACACTCCAAGAGTTAACCTTGGCATGCAAGAGCTGATCGGCACAAGACCAGGAGTCAACCCCAATCAGTTAAGAGTTGACCCCAAAAAGCCACAATGTGAAAATAAAAGAGACCAAAATTTTGGCACTTCAGGAGTTGACCCCTGTAGGTCAGGAGTTGATCCTAAGAAGCCAAGAGTTGACCCCTGGATGGCCACAAGGTGAAGATAGAAGACCGTAATTTTTAACCATTTCAAGAGTTGACCCTAGCTTATCAATAGTCGACCCCAGGTGACTAAGAGTGATCCTTCTACATGAAAGCTCCAATGGCTAGTTGTCCAATGAGCATAGTCCATATTAAATGCCCTCCGACGACCAGTTTCACCTCTCTAATGGCCAAAAGAGCTTCTCCAGCATTCTTGAAGGTATAAATACTTCTAAAATCAAGAGACAAATGAGAGAAAAGAGGAGAACAACACAATACATTCAAGAGCATTGAAGAAGTCTAAAGGAAAATAAGAGAATAAATGCCCAACATTGATTGGCCTTCAACCACCATTTCTTGTGCATTAAGAGGAGATTCCATCTAGAAGTGTGCAACTAAGAGCTTCCCTCCAATATTCAAGAGCGCTTAAAAGGGTTCAAATCAGCTTAAACAAGGAGTAATCGTTTGTATAACCTTTCATATTTCTTTTGATTATTTTGAGATTGTCAAGTTTCATATTCCATTTTGTATCTGTGCTTAGGAAATTGAGTGACTAGCTTGGGTTAAGCTAGGGGTTTCAGTTGGTGGTATCCAATGTTTGTATTCATGGTAATACAAATAGTAGATTGGAAATTTCCAAAGAGAAAGTCTTAGGGAGTAGATGTAGGTGGTCGGTTTGGCACCGAACCACTATAAATCATTATATTTGTGATTCTATTAATTGTGTTGCTTGTTGCATTCATGCGTTAGTTAATTAGCTGCACATATTTGCTATCTCCAACTCATACATTGTGAAAAATTTATTTTCCACTGCACATACTTGTACAAGTTTTTGAAAAACCCAATGCATCACTCTTCTTGGGTTGCTATTTGGGCAACAAATGTCCAGTCAGATAGGATCATGAACAAACCATATAGCTCTTTTAGGCAAATGCAATATAATGCCCTAAAACTTTCAATGAATCTTTAAAGAAAAGTGGTTAGTTGGAACTCTCTCTATGCACACTCAATTAGATGCTGAGTATGATAAGTTTCACCATTATTTGACCCACACTTGCTCAAATCTTAAGAAGGTCGTAACCAATACTTGTTCTCTGGCTTTTGGATCTTGAGTTGTTGGGTTGGGTAGGACCAAATGATCCACAACTTATTTATAGAAATGAGGAGGTAAAAGTAAATAGGTGTATCAAAGAAGAAGTGAAAGTGAATAGGTGTATCAAAGAAAAGGTTGCACCCTAATGGATGTGTGCTGTGGATGCCCTTTATTTAAAGGGTCTATCCCTTGGCCTTAACTAATAATTTTTAAGGGATGTGTCTTTTGGACCGGATTCAAGAAATGTGTCTCTTAGAGGCACATGTAGAAATAGAGAAACCGAGAAATATGTACATTCAAAACATAGGAGAATATGAAATATTAAATAATTAAATTTCAACCACTTTTTAGACAATGGAAAGTCAGTATTTTGTGCATATAATCCAACAAAGTGGACATATAATCCAACAAAGTGGACTGCAATCAAGCTGGCATGACCCATATGCTGATATTAGAAGCTCAAAGACAACCGGAGGAGATTGATTGGTCTTGGAACAAAGGGTTAATTAGAAAAATACAAAGTGTACCAAGTATGCATGAATTTGTAACAATAAGAGAAGTCCATATATCTCTGAAGGGCCTACTTAATTCTAAAAGACACTCATATCTTTTCCGGTTATGAACAAGATGATTAAGGATAATCTTGTTAATTTGTAAACTGATCCATTATTTTTTTCTTAACTGAGACAAGAGCATCTCTCTTTCTCCAAGGCTGATGGTCCAAAAAGTTGGCCTCACTTCTCGTCTTTTTTGTGTCCATATAGTTTCCAAAATTAATTGTGTTTTTTTATTTTATACACAAATCATTATATGTAAAACTGTCAAGTAACAGCTTTCAAGTTTTCATATTCTACATGGTTTTTTAACTTCTAATATATTTTATTTCCCGTCATACTTCCAGTACAGAAAGAATACCTCAATGGATGGTTAAGGTTTATTATAAATGTAAAGGTAAAGGATTTATGTGATTTTATGCCTATGATAAACAGAGTTGGCAATGTAGGTATGCTCAGTATGTAATTAATACTTCTTAAGGTTCAGCCCACCTTGCTTCTTATCATATCATCAATGTAAATAATCTTTGAAATTTACAATTATCAGGCTAAGATTAGCTGGCAATCTGTACACCATGATGATACGTACAAAAGAACAAATGGGGAACACAAGAAGATGAATCCATCCCAGCTACAACCTTTTCTTGATAACTAGGTGTTTGTGACACCAGTATGGTCGTACCAATGCAGAAATTGGCACCAAACATGCACACAGAAACATCCCTCTTTATATCAGTTTAAGTTTATTCTTAGTTTCTGAACATCACTGTATTACAATGTTTTCTAATGGCATTACCTTTTGCTCAGCTAGAGCATGACTGCCACATGAGAAGCTCCATTGAGTCCATTGTTTCCTGTGGAAAAGGATCTGAATACCAGCTTCATTTGTTTATCTTAATAAGACTATCAGCTTTATTTTAGTGATCAATAGAGACTTTTATTACTCTCATTTATAAATATCAGTTTCCTTTTAGCATTAGCTTTTCATAGGAGATGCTTGGGTCCAGCCAGTCCTTGATATCTTTTAGTTTGATAAGGAGTTTGGTTGCATATTGTTTTTGAATTTGACTTCCACTTATTCAAATAAAAACTCTATATGAATGAACCATTAAAATTTAAAGTTGTAAACGATCGTTTTTGTTGCTAGTTTAAATATAGGCCTCACCTCATTTTCATAACTCTTTTCATTTCCAATGTACAACTGAATACTTCATGTAATTAGGATAAGAATAGCATGTTCAACATTCTAGTTGAATGTGGGTTTAGATTTTCATTGATTTTAGCCTCCCTCCTCATGATATGTCTTTACCACTTCTAATCTTGTCTTCTTTGAAAGTTAATTTGCAGAAGAAGAAAGTGATCCATATAGGATTCCAACCAAACGAAATATAAGGATGGCATTGTTTTGGCTTGTACAAGGTTGTCAACCTGGAGATTCTTTACTATTCCACTACTCTGGTCATGGTTCACAGCAAAGAAACTATAGTGGGGATGAAGTTGATGGCTATGATGAGACCCTATGTCCACTGGACTTTGAAACACAAGGAATGATTGTTGATGATGAAATTAATGCAACCATAGTCAGACCACTTCCTCCTGGTGTTAAGCTTCATGCTATTATAGATGCTTGCCACAGCGGCACTGTATTAGATCTACCATATCTTTGCAGAATGAACAGGTCGGTAATCTTTTATGGTTGTTTTTAATTCTCTGTCTCTATTATATAGTTATTTCAAAAGCCATTTTTGTCTTTTCTATTGTCCTTTGTTATTATTGTTATTGAATGATAGCAGTATCGTTTTTGTCCTTTTTATATCTTCTCCCTGCTCAGAACAAGCAAAAATTTTTTGACAAAAATCACTTGGCAGGATTGGATATAAGAATTATGCTGGCAGTAGCATCCTTTACTGCTATATTGTAGGAGCCTTGACAGTTAAAACCCAGTAACTTCATTCATCTAGGCATGCATAAACTGAACTATGACCTCTAGAAGGAAATGACAACTAATAACTTTATTCATCTATGCATATTGAACTATAACCTCTAGGAGGAAATGTGAAATTTTCACCTGATGATGAATTTGTTATTGTATATTTTAATCTGTAGTGTCAACTTTGAAGCAGTCTCTAATGTGAGCCTTCTTGTAATGGAGGTGCTTGTTCTCTTTAGAGATCTGCTTTTACAGCATTCAAAAATAATACAAGTTTGCACAATTTTATTTATTAGTTCCTTCTACACTATTTTTAAGCATAGGACACCCCCTTAACTTAGTTTGCTTCAACAAGATGCCAAGAAGGAACATCTGTTGTGCTTGTTTTCAACTCATATGATCGCTAGACTACCACATGGAAGTAGACTATTGTGAGATGCTCAATGCTCTTGATGATTATTTTTCTTGTTTATTCCTACATTTTTTAATGCCTACTTTCATTTCATGGTTACATGGCAAAAGAATGTGGTTGAACCTTGTAAATGTTCTTAATCAAAATCTGCCATTCTGTAGGACTAAAATGAGTTTGATGTGTTTGAGTTTCCTCCATGTTTGCAGAAAAAACAAATAGGAAACTCTATACTGCTAACAAAGTGCCTGCATGGCCATAGGCATGTCTAGCATGCAATGTTAAAAATCATATTATTTCATGGGTTTTAAGCAAGTTAGTTCCAAGATGGAGGTATCTTTCTGAAAGTTGATGCTACAATATATTGTATCAGTCAAACTAATCCTTGTTCTTCTGGGTAATGCAGTATATCTTGAATTTCATGGACTTATTCATTCATGGGATGGACTTTTTTAATATTTTATAAGCATTAAAAGAGTCCAGAGTATATCTTCACAAGCTTGAATCCTTCATGATTTAAGGGCACACTATAGTTGTAAGAAGTAGAACAGCACATGTCATAGAGCCTATCAGAAGTATGCTAAATGTGTAGCCATGAAAAAGAAAGTCCGTCTCTTCTAGTCTCTTATGTTTTAATTTGTCTTGCTCAGCACATGACAAATTAACAATTAGAACAGGAGCAGCATTACTTCTACTGGTGGTTTTTGGTTTTCTTCTTTTTTGCAAGATCAGAATCTCCTTCATTTTATATTTTGATTCTCAGACTCTAAATTAGTTTTCTGATACAAGACTCAAATACATTAGTCAGTATTGTGTTTGCATTACTATCTCCCGTAAGGTTGAGCAAATTTGTCATTTTCTTGCTAACATTTAAACAGGCATTTGTCATGATTAAAGTTGGCCTATCTCAGCACATCATGAATTATGTTAAATAACGGGTTTTGTAAGATTTAATATTTATTTTGATGAAATAAATTTGAGAAATAAATAAATAAATTTAGACATGGCCAGATTGTAAAGGCACATCGATGGTCTAGTGGTGCAGCCCTTGGGATGTGTCTGCACTCAAGATGGTCCAGAGGCTATTTATAAGGCTGGACAAGTAGCTTCTCTACGCATCTGGAATTTTAAGACATTTTTTTTAACCTTGCAAAACACTGAAGCTTGTATGTTATTCTGCTCTAAAGCATATGGTCCTTTCTTAAAATTATTGATACCCTTATAAGTGATTCTCCGATGCTCTTTGAATTTAAAAAGCTTCCTTTTCTGAGTCCCTTTGTCAATTTCAAATTTTAGTTCGAATCCTTAAACCCGATGTTCCTTTTGAAAACCTATGGCCTTCACAAATAATTCTTCTATGGTTTTAAACTAATTTTCGTTTCTATTTTTAGAACTTGTAGTTAAAATCAAGCTCATAAATTATTCTATTTAAACTTTACAATCATGTCAAAAGTTTATGGTTCCTGAAATTCCTGGCTCTAGAATTGGTTCCAATTTTAAAATTGTTTTGAAGATTGTCTTTAATTGTCAAATCCTTGCATAGTCCTATATGGAAATTTGGGTCTTAGTTTTGAAATTATTTTTGATTTCTCCTTAAAAATTATGAAATCATGTGAGTCTTTGAATTGCTTTTTTGAATTCGTATATGTCCTTTGACTAGGTATGGCAGCCGGGCGGGTTTTTTGGGGTATCCGACCCAATCCAGAATCTTGATTTGGTAGTAGGATTTTAAACAGGTTCAAATACGGTTAGGGCAAATTTCGCTGGTACCCTACCCGTTGCCATTCTTTCCTTTGACTTGAAATCATGTCTTTATTGGACAGTTCTAAACAGATACATGTATGAAATGTATGTATGCGCATAATTACATATGTGTCTATGTATGTGGACCCCTTTCAAGTGGTGTGAGTGGCCTCATTTGAATTATTAAAGAGGATACAAGTGGACCTGCAACTAGATGGTATATGCAGCCACATTTGATTTATCAACAAAGATGCAAGTGGATATTTAACTAGCTAATATTAGTAGACCTCAAGGATATGTGTGCTTTTATCTGCTTTAGCAACAAAAGGTATTAGTGGCCTCATTTGAACTATCAGCAAGCATATAGGGACATAGGTAGCCAGAGTTGCACGAGCAATGACGATATAAATAGCCTCAAGAATATAAGTAAACCTTTTATAAGAAAATATGAACTTATTTGAATTATTTTCTGAACTTTGCTTAAAAAAAGATCTTACTCTATTTATTTGAATTTTTCCTTGAAGTTGTGTTTTAATTAACATTTTATTCCTTACTGACATTTTTTATTTCAGTAATTCTCTGTAACATGTTTTTACTGAACCTTCACTTGAATTTTTCAGTGATAAATTTGATAACTGTGCTATGTTTTAAAGGTTGTTTGTTTTCAATGGGAACTCTAATTCTTTGATAAAAAATCATTTGCTAAGTTGTGTGACTCACAATTTATTTTACAATATTTTGGGAGTGGTTGATGAGGGCTGTAGTGGACTTTCTAAGAGAAAGATGATTCAATTTGTTTAAGTTGCTTTTGGATCTAGTGATTTTTTGAAGTGATGCTGAAATACGGTAATTTGGGCTTTCTTTGTATCCTTGAACATATGGTAATATGTATAATAGGTTATATGTCAGTTTGCCAATGAAATTTGCCTAAGAGGTATGGCATGGCATACACTTCCATTCATGCTCTATTCAATCTTATGGTCTCTTACAACTTACAAGGATGGTTCGATATCACTGTGACTTTTGATCAATTACAATAGCAACATTCTGGAATCCAAATAAGTTTGAGTCTGGGAGTGTGATATATAGTCAGCGAAAACCTAGAAAATGGAATGTTGAAACAATTATGTCGATGTTTATTGTTTTGTGTGTTTTGGCCTGCAAATGACATTCTTATTTGAAATCTGAAAATATTGAAGCAGTAGCTGCTTAAATGTGAATGGACATAAAAGAAGAAGGGCCATGACTGTTGGTCCCAAAATTTGGGTTTAATAATCACCTTGTCATTCACATAAAAGGTCATTAATTAATTAAGAGACCATTGAAACCAATGCAAAAATTCACTAGCTTTTGTTTTTTTAAGGTTTTGAATTAAAAGAAAAAGAAAAATTTATAGGGCTGCCAGTTAAATTAAATAACCTATAATTTTCCGAAACCTTTTCCCCAAAGGTTCTCTAGGTTCTTTTCAAAGAATGCAATGGGCTTTTGCAACAATGATCAATTTAGGTTTGTACATGAACGAGCCAGTTGCTGCTATCTGAAGAATGAAAGCAACAACTATGTCAGCACTTTGCTTTCAAGTCCTACCTTTCATCTTCAAAATGGTATTCCACTACCTTCTCCTAAATCTTGTTCTTCTTATTTGCCAGTCATAGAGTTGTTCTAAACTTTCATATTCCTCCTCATATGTAAAATTTGCGTTCTTATCAAGTAATAAGTATAATAGGCACATAGAATTTACTTAGTTGCATTTTGTTGATGATATTGGCATGAATTAATACCGAGATGTGATATTGTTCCTGAATTCAGATTGTGCTTTGGGTCATTGAAATATGTGCCTTAAATGTAATAGCTATAATGGATTTTGATGTAGGAGCGGACAATATGTATGGGAAGATCATCGCCCACCGTCTGGTATCTGGAAAGGTACAAGTGGTGGTGAAGTCATCTCCTTCAGCGGTTGCGATGATGATCAAACCTCCGCTGATACCTCGGTAACCTCTTATTGCTTTATATACAATCAATTAAGATAGCACAAAGTTTCAAAACCAGAAATATATTGAATTAAGCAGAATTTAGTCAGCACATATCTATGCTGTGCCAAAACCCAGTAAGTTTATTTAAAATTATTTGAGGTACTTGATCTGATATTCCAGATAATGTGAAAATTTAGATGTGGCCATATCAGCTGCGTTATTTAGAGTGGCAACAGTTTGGTGTTCCACTCTTCACCTCTCTAAGATGAAAATTATGCTATTGTGTGACTATTTTGACAGTTCATGCTTAGGTTTTCTGAAAGCCTAAGAAAATGACTCAAACAACCTAAGTATTCATCTGTAGAACCTAATTATAATGCAGTGATCTTCAATAAAGTGTTTCCTTTGAATTATTGAAGATAAAAGAATTGTATCAGATTAGTAGTGAGCAGTTTAACTTAATGCAGACTTATCATTAGATAAAATGCTGTTGTCAAATCATTAAATATACTATCTCATGAGTCTAGTAAAGAGGTGCTATTAAATTGTCAATGCGGTTATAAGTTAGCAAAAATGGGTCTCAGCTTGTTCAGAGGAGACTGTTTGACGATTATTAGTCTGCATAGGTTATGTAGACTATCTAAACTAACAAATTAGCAAAGCTTGTAGTTGTTTCCTTAAACATGTATCCTTTGCTTCTTCAATTTTCTTCTTAACCTGATATGCAAATTATGTCATGTTTCATATGACACAGGCTCTGTCAAGGATCACCTCAACGGGTGCGATGACTTACTGTTTTATTAAAGCCATCGAGCAGGAACAAGGACACACATATGGAAGTATGCTGAATTCCATGCGATCAACCATCAGAAACACCAGTAATGCAACGAGTGGTGGTCCTGTTACATCACTCCTTACCATGCTGTTGACTGGAGGCAGTCTAGGTGGTGGGTTGCGACAGGTATTTTTGCATGCATCACTTTTGCAATTGCTTGACATATAGATCATTTTAGTCCATCCACGGTCATCATGAAGATGGCCATTCAGCATGCAGAGGAATTTTTTAACTATGCATTTACATATAGTTATTAAACCCAGACCAGACTGGCTGGTCGGACTAGACAACCGGAGAACTGGACCTTGGCCAGTCTGGTTTTCCTATTGGGACTGGAAATGCTATCAGACTGGTCAAAAACTGCCAACCTGACCAGTTTTGGGAAATGCTGGCGAACCAGGCAGGTTAAAACCAGGTGAACTGGGGTTTTATGGAGTCAAAAAGCAGTTCTTTAACTTGGGGGGGTGGGGGGTGGGGGTGGATTTGAACCTTTGATGTTTGGTATTCTATGAAATCTTTCAACCACAACTCAGGTTATTGCTCTATCAAGATGCTTTTTATACTTATTATATGTCATTAGGTGAGCTATTTTAAATAGTTCCTTCATTGTTTTCATGAAAAACATATCAATTCTTTTTTCCTTTGATAGAAAACGAAATATATATACTCATTTTTTGATATTTTTGAAGCTTTACTTTATCAAAAACAATATTTATAACATTACCTTTATAATATCACAAATGTCAATAAGTTCCATTTTTTTCCTATATCATATGTAATTTTTTATAATTTTTTGAAAAATCAAGTGATTTATGATGGTTTTTATTTATGCTGCAACTAAAGGATAGTGTAGAATGTTGACCATGCAATTTATTGAATAGTATTTAAAGTGGAAATTTTACCAATAGTTATGCATATATATTTTTTAATTTTTTTAAGCATTATTTTAATGTAGACTTGAATCAACTGATGGACCCAACAGTCAAACCAATCACCCAGTTATTCAGACCCTTGGCCAGATCGATCTCCGATCCAGGTTCAATAACTATGCATACCCATACTGTTTAGGGCTGTCTGTGGGCCAGGCCGGGACTAGGCTCGAAGTGCCTAGAACTTAGATCTCAGGCCCAAGCATGGCACAGCTTGGATCAAGCCTGAGGGTGTCAGGCCCAGGTCCAACCTGATTGTAGGTAATATTTCAGGCCTAGCAGGGCCCAAGTGGGGCCCTTGTGTATTTTCCACAAAGAATTCTCTCTGGCACCAGCCTGGAATATGTCAGGCCCTTTGATTTAGCGCAGGCTGGGGCTTTCGGGTTAAAAAAACCAACCCTAGCCCAGTTTTTCTTCGCTAGGTCATCAGGCTGCTCAGGACAGCCTGCCCATTGATAGCTCTAATACTGTGAACTTAATCTGCGGTTCATTTCAATAAACTAAGGATCATTTTCCATGTTTTATCTGCAGGAGCCACAACTGACTTCCAACAATATGTTTGATGCATACAGCAAGCCATTCTCTTTATGAATTGCATTCTTGCCAGCCTTCTCTTATCGCAATCATGCAGCATGTTCCATTCCTTCTTTAGCTGCTTCTTCGCAGTTTCAGTGCACTAAGGATTTGGTGATTTTAAGGATGCCCTGTTTACATCTACATGTTGATGGTTCTGTTATTTTAGGTACAAGTTAATAGTTCTTCTATTATAAACTCGTGTAATACATATTTTAAATATATTATCTTTTCCGCATGGCACAATCCGACAACAGTCATTGAGATAAAACAATTCTCGGCAGGTTTAGTGAATTAATTATCAAGTTCAGTACCATTTATGTTAGTGAGCTGAGAGTTGTATAATTTATGTGACCAGCTCTGCATTTGAAATCAGCTCTCCATGCAAACTTCGGGGCAGGCATCTTGCCGGGGATGAAGGATGATAGAACCTTTCATAAAAATTAAAAAGGCCGTTTGGCAACTAGGGAGGCTATATTTTTGGTTAAATATTTGAACTCTTACAACTAGAGTATTGTAAGACATTTGATAAACTATGCAATTTGAAGTAGGAAGAATTATTTTGTTGGTCATATATCTGGAACTCTTGCAACGGAGGATTATTGAAAGACATTTGATAGTGATGCAATTTCAGATGGCTCAGGCTGTACAAGAAGCATTCATGTCTGACAATTTTAGTGATCTGCTACACTTGAGATCAGTCTGATGGTGGACACAACTGATACTGTTCTACCTTGAACCGGATACAAGAGATGATTATCTTACGACTGACATTCAAGTTGGGTTTCTTGCAATTTATCTGAGCCATCATATGCCCACTCCCATTAGTTATCCAAGTACACTAATACGTATTGACTAATGAAATCCACAAGAAAAAGAAAATAAGGATATGTGAAAGGGAGAAGTTACCTACTTTGGGTGCCAACTTTTCTGGGGGATTTCTAATATCTTGAACTTCTGGGGATAAAATTTTTTAAATAATAAAATTTTAAAATATTTATTTTACTGATCGATAAAAAAAATGATTTAATCATCTCTTATATGGATAAAATATTTTTTTATTTTATAGATAAATATTATCTATGAAAAAATAACTTATCCATCTTAAAAAAAACGTAAAAAATATAAATAAATTGATCAATGAAAAAATTGATCAACTTTTCTATTATATCTACCCATCAAAGAACGGGCCCTTGAGCTTTGAGCTTGCAGGGTTCCATGGACAACACAAACCTAAATTGGAACATCTAAAATCTCCAAGATTGTTTTGTTGCTTGGTCTTGGTAAACAGTCATCCAAACCGATATGCATTCAGAAAGTTCTCCTTGTTGCCGCCTGATCTGAGTTCGCTAAAACAAAAGATAGAAAGCATTTTTAGTTCCAATTCTCTTTCCTTTTAACATAAAACTGAAATGTAGAGAGTTAACATCAATATACTGCAGGACTGGAGGCAAGAATCCTTCTTCTGTAACAGATAAAAGAGTGCAGATGGTCAGCCATTTTGCATCATAAAGTGCATCATCAGATTGAAATAGGTCCGCCCTTTTATCTGGTAAGAGAATTAGTCCTCTCTATGCTCTCATTTTACATCAGTAAGTTCAAACAGGAGACATAGGTGCTTAACATGCACTGGTGGCTCAACCATTTCAGGCTGCAATCTCTGCTTCACAGATTAAATAGGAGTAGGATATTAAATATAAATACAAAAGCAACTCATATATTACACTTTATGGGTAAAATACTATCTTATGTTTTTTATCTCAAAATAACCATTCCTTTTTTTCATTATTTATATACAACAAACAAATGATGGTACCAGAAACAAGAAAGGCAATAGCCATATCCACTTAATCGCCTGACTCCCTTTAAGGGATCCTAAATATTCTACCATGTTGCACACTTCAAATTAAAAACTACCAGTTAAGCATACAATCCATTAAATCAAAATGATGACCATATGAGAGAAAAATTAATAAAGACATTGATAATGTCACTTACATTACTTTACAGTTTGAAAGCTACATAAGAATAAAAAGGATGCAAACATATTTGGATATACGGATACAGGTCAGATATTTGTTTATCATGTATCCACATATATATGGTTTTTTCTTTGACATAAAAATATGAATACATGCAGCAGTCAAATATCAAAATTTATATCCATACCTATATATATTTGAATAAAAAATGGATGTAGATGTATTTTAGATGCAAATAGGTTCAGGTTGTAAAGACATTGGAAGTCATGGTACCTGGGGCCTACTTTCAAGTCCTGCCTATGCTACTCTGACTTTATTACTTCAATGGACTAGAGGAGGGTCGGTCACCCCTTCCCTTTTTTTTAACAAAAAGAAAGGTCTTTGAACAGAACCTTCTCCCCGTTGTCTTTCATCAAATAAGAGACGAACAGCTTGCCAAAGGAACTCTTCTCCAATCTCTTGCCATCAATAAGAGACAATTGCCAGCTTATGTTTGTAACAAGCTTCTTGAATAATGCTCTATTTCGAAGGACAGATGTGAATTCAATAAGGCATTGGAAAATTAAAACTAAAATGACAGGATGTAACAAAGAACTCAACAAGCATTTTCACGGAAATGCCTTGTAAGACCTAAACATAATAATCCAACCAAACATCTCTAAAGGAATGCATCCAATTTCTTTGCCTTTATTGGATGCAGTGGTCTGAAATCCTCCAACCGAAGATTGGAGCTCACACGGATCTCATTCAGAACAGCATCCCCTTTCTCCCTTTTGATAACTTCCAGGATGCTACCAAGGACCTCTGATGCAAGCCCGAGCTCCAATAAGCGCCCAGGCTCTTCTCCACCTTCCTGGATTAGTTTTCCTATATCTCTGAGTGGAACCACATTTTCCAATATAACTTTTGCAAAGATGCGACCAAGAAACTCAGCTGCTCTGGGAGCATCATTTACAGCATCCTCCAGCAAGGAGAGAACTGACACAAACCTGGCAAAAACAAGAGTCTATAAGATTTCCTTCATTGAAACAAATGTTGCTTTCATACTTTATTGGGTTTTAACAACTGGCGTTCATACCCCTCGATAAGCTGTACTTGACTAAGCAAGCTATCTTGAGACTTGCAAAGGTTGACAAGAAGTGTAGCCAAGAGATCCCTCTCCATGTCTTTCTGCTCTAAGGAGTCTGTGACCCAGAATGATATCATGGCAGGATAAAAGTCTGGACAATTCAGTTCTTTGAGACACAAAGATACCTCCTTCTCATCTCTGGCACTAGTGAGATGAAAAGAAAAAAAAATAGCAATCAAACTCCAATCAAGATATAACAATTTTTTTTTCAAAAAAAAGGCAGAGGAAAATATAACCACACAAATTTAACTTAACATGCATGGCGATTGGTAGACAAGGCATTCAGGACCTGGTGAATAGTAAGCCAAAGCATGAGGTTTGAGAAAAGTTTCATTTCAGGAAACATGTAAAAAGAAGCTATTCAAGCTCATAAATTGAACAAAATTAATACAAAAAGTAACAAATCCATAACAAAAACCTCAATTACTCAAGAAAAGTCATGTCACCAATGATGAGCGTACAGACCATAGCTTTGTATCTAAACCATAACAATAAAGTGTATTAGAATATTTACATCAATTTGGAATAATTCATATCCAAAATAAAAACTCCAGATTGCTTCTAGTTTGCCTATAATAGTTACAATTTTCAACCTGAAAACTAAGGAGGTTTGCTTCCGCATAGAACATGCTTTGCTGTCCCAACCCATACCAATTGTACCATGTCATCCCGATAAGGTACCAGTACAGTACTACGATATAGATTAATATATGAGCAGAACCAGTCCAAATCAAGTAGAACCGCAAATGCCAACCCATACCACCTAGTTTCAAGCGGCACTATGATAGAAAATGAGAAAAATGTTGGAATCTTGTCTCGATATGGAGCACATACCATACATACCATATTGAATTAACACTAATACCGGTATAGTTCTCGGTACCTATTTTGTGGACCTTGGCATGGATATGATTTGTCATATTGATGCACATTGCCTTGTATCAGACATACCGCCCCCTATGGGGCAATACCATACCATACCAGTACCAAACCAAAACTCGATAGAGGGTGCACCAAGTCTTAGTATGCCAAACTGACCCCCATATCGGGCGTATGCACACTGTACCAGCATAGTACCAGTATGGGATCTAATTGCGAGATGATAAGTCTTGGTACATGCTATATTAGATTTGTGATCTAAAATGCCTTATCAAAGTAAAACATCTAAGGTTGACCCTTTCTAATAGCCACCTCAATGTCTATAATCTCCCCTTAACAAAATTTTGGGCAAAATATTACTATTTGGATCATTAACAGCAATAGTAGTAATCCATTGATTTTGATAAGGACTGGGATAAACAAAGAGGGAAAATATAGGGAAAGAGAGGTGAGATGGGAGTACAATCTATGGCTGCTTATGCATCAAGTTCTACTTTTTGGTAACATGCATGTGAAGTTAGTTATGTAAAAACTAATTAATTTCAGAAAATATATCAAAATCACAAGAAAATAATTCAAAATACATTTGATAAGGAAATGATAGTTTCAAGGCTCAAAAAGAAATGGGGAAAAGCCCCTCATCTCACAAAAAAGTCACTAATTTCACAAAGTTCCAAGGGGACATATGGGGAAATAAGCAGGCTACAATACTATAAGAAACATATGGTTATTCTTAAAGCATACTAAGGTAATTAAGAATAGAAAGTTATATGCCTAATCATGGAATACAAATAAACGGCACAGCAATAGGGAAAAGAAGACAATCGGGCTTTAAAGAAATAAAGCAAAAAGGAGAACAATGAGATTGTGCTTTTCAAACAATGGGGAAAGAAGTGAAAATAGGAAGTGATGTGAAAATTTGCAAGAAAGATGATGATGAATTCTATCAACTCATTTTCCCATGCATTTGACATAACAGTGGAGCAATCAGACAAACCAAAGTAGCAGACGATAATGAATAAGATGGAGAAGGGGGAAAATAAAAGAGGTAAGCAGCTGAAAAGTTCTCTTGCATGCTAGTCATGAATTCTATATAGAGAGTGCCAAATATTATAAAATAGAGAAGAAAATAAATATATTTGGGATTTAGGTTAAAAGGCTACTAGTAAACATCCTTGAAATTTGTTGATCCAACCAAGGAATTAAATTATTTTCTATCTGTTGGTTGAACACTAACTTAATCTATATGACAAGATAACAAATGTCAAAAGGTTTTGATGCATCTCATAACAACAATATAGAAAACCTATAAGAAAAAAGCAAAGTGACCCTTCTCCTCATCACCATGCTGCTGCCAGAGAAAGAAGCTAAACCAGTGACCCAACAATAGAAACCATAAGCCAACAAGGTTGGAACAGTAGGCTTGAGGAGGAGAAACCAACTAAAAAAGCACTACTGGAAACTTAAGTGGTTGATTGTCTGGTGAGGTCAACAACCACTAATCTAGACTGGTTAAAGGAGGCATTAGAGCCAAACATGCAGAAGATGCCAGAGGTTAGGTGCATTTTCTTGATGATTAAGGATTAATGATAATTGAATGCAAGGAAAAGGGCCAGAAAAATCCCATGTGGCATGAGCGGACAAGAGATACACCAGCCATAGAAGCTAAAGACTTAACTAAGAAGAAAGAAGAGTCTTATGCCACACAGCGGGTTAACAAACAAGTAGTGGAGGATTATCTCGAGATATGTGAAAGATAAGCAGCTAAGCAGTGTTAACTGGAACACTCCAAATTTTATGTTTCATGATATTCTGGACACTTGGACACTTCACAACACTCGACTCTTTATACCATGAAATTATGATGCTGTATCTACTTTCGGCACTTCTCTATTAAAGTTTTTTTAATTCTAACATAACAATTGGAAACCATTTATGAACGTAAGGAGCATAAACATAGCTTACACATACATGTATAGATATAGACATGCTTCCACATCTATTTTTAAGAAGACTCATGCATTATTCTTTTGGACACTCGGCATAAGCATCATGTGTCCAAGTAACATTGCAGGTGAGCATAGCTACTCGTGTAAATATTCATCTAATATGTGGGGTCGTGTAGAGGATTGGGTGTTTCAACAGGAACAGCCAGACCAATCCAGCTGGATTCACGGATTAGAAAGCCCATTTGGGCATGGCCAACATAAACCCGACCCAATCCCCTCCCCTCCAACCCCCCCCCCCGAACCCGCAAGATATGGGCTTTTTTTCCCCGGGGGCCGGGGGGTCGGGTCGGGGTTGGTGGGCCTGCTGGGCAAAAAAAAGCCCATATCTTGCAGGGTTTGCATCCTTTTTTTTTTTTTTTTTTAACACCGCAGTATACGGGCTGGGCTCGGGTGGGTTGTTGTGCGTCATGCCCAGATGAGCTGTTCGATCCATGAACCCAATGAGATTGGTTTGCTCTTCCAGCTAAATTGCTCAAACAAGTCTCTAGGGGTTTCTAAAAAGGTTTCAGTAATTTTAATATTTAACACTTGAGGTTAAATTTTTAGCAGGATTCTCACTTTAGAGTTATTTGGTCTCTAAGTTGTTCAAGTCAGCAATTACTCTGTCCCAAGCACCAACAAATGGCAACCAACGTAATGGGATCCATATTGCTAAGAAGGAAGGCCCTGGAAGTCGTGCACCCCTCTCATCTCATGAACAGTATATGGGGATGCCTAGTTCCTCTTAGGCACAAGAAATGGATGGTAGGGAAAAATAACAACACATGAAAGAAAAAGAAAAAAGAAAAGGAGAGGAAAGAAGGAAAGGAAGAAAGCTGGATTGTTGTCTAGGCTGTCCAACCACACTTTCTGTCCTTTTAAGTGCTTCTATTGTGTACTTTCTCCTTCATTTCCATCTTTTAAATCATAAACCTGTCCTAGGATCTATAGGATCTAGACTAGGATTTTTGTTATCGTGTAAAAAATGAAGGATACGGTGTAATAAAGTTATAATGACTAAAAGAAACTAGTTATTCTTGAATCTTGACTTCTTTCCTTTTTTTCTCTTTTTTTTTTTCTCTTTTTTTCTTTCATACATTATGCATATGAACACAGCCAAAAAAGTCAAAAAGAAGAACCTCCCGAAATGCCTAAGGCACCTCGGTCATGTCAGTCCATACATCCACTCCAGTGTGCTCTGCCACAAAGGAGGTCATCCAGTTGGCCGCACAGTCCGCACTATTGGCCTCACGATAGACATGTCTAATGTCGACGGAGGAGCATTCCCGCAGAAGGTGCCAAGTGTCACTAAGTAGGGGTTAAGCAGCTCCTTTTTTTTCCTCTTTGGGCTCAAAAATTAAACCTAAATCATGGATAACTAGATAATTTGTTGCCGGTCTTTTTTCAGCAAGAAAGATCGAAAAGGTAATTCTAATTCGACCAAAAACTCATCTCTTATCCCAAAATTAGATTTAGCCCTTCAATGGATTCAATATTTAGATTGAATCAACATTAGATTGGTCTTATCTTTTGCCTTGTAGGAAGTTATGGTGACTCTTGCTTTAATTAAGAACATGAAGCATAAGTTCTATCACCAAATCCACAACCAAAGGGAGGCTTCCTGCCTTTAAGTGTAAGACCTACGTGCACTAGTGGCAAGCATGTCATCACATCTGGAACATGTAAGTTATTCCATATTTTGGTATCATATAAGGCATAAGCACCAAAGGGTTCCAACCAGTCTTTTTTTCAAAAGAACAATAAGTAAACTACCTTTTTATTGAATACCTGGCTTATAATATCTCCTTTTCATCAATCCTGAAATGCCAGGGTTGAAAGTATGGAATGAAGTGATTCAGGGAGTTTAACAAGCGAAGGCACCTGTTTTTGAAATGAAACATTTGTATGGTTTCTTTTTGCTTGGCTATGTGAGTTTTGGCACACTTTGAAAGACATTTTGATGAAGATATTCATAATTCTTTTATAACAGATTTCTTTAAAAAGGAGTACTTTATACCCTTAGGAAAGATGTGGAAAAAGGGATCATAAACCATTACGTTTGCTTAGGGTGATTTCAACATTGGTTCTACTTCTATAATAGGGCCTCCCAAGGACATTAGTTTAAGTGTTTCAAAGAGAGCTAATCAACCAATCTACGGATCTTAGAGTTTTTGGAAACAAAAACTAACAAAAAAAATGTGTCATAAGTAGTTTTGTAAAATATTTGTTATTTGTTGCAGTTCCCTAGGATCATTATCATTTTTTTCTCAAAATTTTGTGGTATTGGCATGTTCATATAACGCTATATCCTGATCAATTATTCCATTCACAGAAGTGTATAGATGATAAGCCGATCCTTGGTGAGAACATTAGGACAAAAGACAACAAGCTCCTCTTTTTAGCCTGCTTTGATGTATTTAAATGTAACATGTTCCTAGTTATCTTGTAATGTCCCGAGTACAGCAACATTAAATGAAATAATTGCACAGTTAGATTATTGCATCATTTAACTACTATATCAGATATTACACTTTGAATAGTTGATAATAAATTTGGACAGAATTTTCCAATATCAACAGCTAGATAATTATTTGTAAATGATTATGATTAAATAGCTGCTAGATCATGTGATCTTCTAGTCTGCAATCTGCATGATGATAAATTTTAGTCAGTGCTAAAACATTTATGCAACAATTAAATGACTACAAAAACTCAACAGCTCCTTGAGTGTTTAAATGGGTGCCACATAAGCAGTTAGGCATTACATGGCTGTTCATACGACTGCTTCAGCATTTGAGCAGCCATATTATGTATGGAACAAGGGACTTTAAAAAAAGGGTAGCAGATGGTAATATAAGACAAGTGATTTGTAAGAGTTATTCTGATGGTGAAAGAATATGGAAGGACGCCATCAGTCCGGTAGAAAATTATAAAGTAGGAATAAGATAAAATATAAGGTCAAAACAATTAAAGACACACAAACTGATGTCCTAGACAAGTAAAAATTCACATTGAGGAAAAAATGATTGCTGTCTTCTAGCTAAGATTAGTGGCCAGTCTAAGTACTGAATAAACCAAAAAAAACTGAGAAGTCAAGTTTACTATTCAATACTCTAAGCCAAAAGCAAGATTCCCAACACAGAGTTTTAGAAGTAGAAATTTATGAAAAAGAATGATGAGATAGCAACGTATCACTTTATGAGTAGCATGTACAGGATAGTCAAGGATGATATAATTCAAAGCAATCTATATATACAAGCAAAATATAATGCACAGTATCATGATAAAGACAAATTAAATATGCAAATATCCCCTTCCAGAAAAATAAGAGGTCAGATGCCAAATAGGTGAGTAAATATCCATAACCATGTGAAATTATCGACTAGCTGGAACACTTTTATAGTCATGATCAACTAAATTGTGTGTTCCCCTAAACTGGCAGTAAGCCTACAACTGCCATGTAACCTCATTACTGTTTAACCAGCCTTCTTTAGTAATCTTTACCATCAGGTACAAAAACAATGGTACACATACTGCATGATAACATGTACATCTTTCAACAGCACTCAGAAAAGGTGAAAAAGGGAAAAAGATGTTACCTATAGAATTCCCTTATTGCTGATATTGATTTCTCTCGCAAAACCTCTTCAGACAATGGTGTTGCTTCAGATCCTGCACCGCCACTTAAAGATCCCTGCATATGACCAGAAGGAAGGATGGTTGCTGCAGACTGTTCCAAAGAACAATCTGCAATCTTGTTCCTGCTCCCTACAGAAGTATTATGATCTTGAGGATTCAGTTCATCATGAGGTGCCCCAGAGAACCTATCTGGCATATATGTTGGCAATATTTCTTCTTTTGAGCTATAAGGTATCCTATCAAGTGTCACACCGTAGCCATTTGGACCAGATGGCATTCTACTATTGTCACCAACACTTGGAGAAATATTAGCCAAGGGAGCACTTGACATCAAAGACTGAGCTCGAACAAACATACCCCTAGCAAGACCACCTTGTGGGCCAAGGGTAATTGAATTATCATCAGCAGGTCTTTGGGGTAGGGGAAGAGACAATGTTCTACTTTCAAATGGATCTCTATCTGATAATCGAACATCTTGACTCCCATACCCACAAACCGGAGGTGATAAGTTGCGTATGCTACCAATCTGGGAGTTTGGAGAAGGCAATATAGTGGATCCCCGTGGACCAAAATCAGCAGGTGGTCCTCTTCTTGAGACAGAAATACCAGAACCACGAGCTGATCTACTTGCTTGAGCCTGTCGCTCCTGAGCTGCATCTCTATGCACCTCTTCAATTTTCTTCGGGCCTTCAACTTTCCTTCTTTGTTGCCACTTATTCTTTCTCAGATCAATTGCATCCTTCAGCATGAACCTAACCCGAGATGATAGCTTCTGATTCGTTGATAGTTTTCCCATCATGTCAAAATAAGCATCCATATGTTCCTTGGCCTTGGGATGGTCTATTATCTCACCTATTGTACTCATCAACTTGCACAAAGCTTCAATATCTTCCTCATCAGGATTCTGATACTGCCCAAGCAACTTCTTGATGCATTCATGCATAATTCTCTCTGTCAACATTCTTTTCTTGTACAATTCCCCAATTAACCGGATATTTCCTAGCATACGCCTCCGTGCCTTGATCCTTTTCTCCTCCCTTTCCACTTCAGATTGTTCAGTCTCATCTTCCTCTTTGGCTTTATTAGCCTCAGCTTGCTCTCTCTCCCCTCTTTCAAATTCCTCTTGGCACTTGTTTAGAAGCAACCTTTTAAAGGTAATCTTTTCATTGCCCTCTGTGCAATCAGGTAATTCACTAGCAAGATGGTAACAGAAATCAGCATACATCTCACAGAAAGTTGGCTCCATCAAAGCTTTGTCGAAAATCTGCGAGATTACACCAGTAAGAGTAACAGCATTGTCAATATTAACCTCCTTGACTTGCTGAAATAGCTTCTCAAAATTCTGAGGTGTCAACTTATTCAATATGGCTTTCAGTTGTCTTTGCTTTGCCTCTTCCTCATGAGTCACCTTACCGACCAAATATCTATTCTGAGCTTTGTGCATTACTTGTGAAGGAGACTGAGGAAAAGGAATTAACCCTCTCTGAGTGCCATAGTGCTGCCACCTGTCTGCATCAGCACCATTGCGTGGTATCCCTCCCTGAGATGCCAAGGACTGCATGGGCCCAGAAAGAATCCCTCCAGCAAACTGACCAGATGACCGTCCACGTGGATGTCTTAAAACCCCATGGTTAACACCTTGTCCTGGACGGAAGTTCATAACAGATGCTCCATGACCAATCTCTGGCCGAAGGTCGCGTACAGAAGCAAAAGAACTAGATGCTTTCATCCATTTATCATCATCCAGAATGCCAAACATATGGCGATCTGCCCTGGAAGCTCCTGGAGATCTATCTGTAATCCTTCCAGGATTTGGGTAGGGTTCACGATCAACAACATAGGAAGCACTAACCAAAACACTCATCAAAGCATCATCTATATCAGATCTAACCTCAAACCCTGCAGGAAGAACAGTACATTGCTCAGAAAAGGTCAATAGAAAATCCCTGGAATACTTTCTCCTCATAGTTTCATTTCCACAATCTTTCTTTGCTTGACTAGCTTGCTGTCCATCCTCTGATATTCTCAATTTTGGAGTGGAGATATCAGCTGCATCTTCCCAATCATCCACTTCAACTTTGCTCTGTCCATCTCCCTCAACAGCCACAACATCCTTATCAGTATCTGCAGTCACATGTTTTCCATCCACTACTGCAGAACTATCAACACTTTCTGAGATATAGGTAATTTCTTGTTTTCTTTCAGGACCCTTGTACGCATTGTAAAGATCAGAAGTTCCAGCAGCGTCAGCCTTTGAATAAATTTCCCTCTTCTTCTTCTTCTTTCCCGAAGAATGCTTACCCCTGGGAGCCTCCAAAGAAGGCCTGTCCTTGGGCCTAGATGACAAAAAAGAAACTGGATCCTCACTAGAAACCTTTGTAACTTTTTCTGCCAGTTTGTCTTTCACTTTAGAAGTAACAGGGGCGGAAACAGCACCTGTTTCTGGTTGTGAGGCATCAGATCCACTCAAGCCATCATCGTGGATGTATAATGATTTACTTGTATTTGTGATGGCATCTGAAGAGGAAAGTTTTTTTTCTTCAACATTTATGGATGAAAGAGGACTTGAAGGAACCACTTCAGCTTCTATGAAATCCAAAGATGTACTAGCAGAGTTGCCTAATTCCTCAGGTGTCTTCTCAACCAGTGAGCTTTGCTCCACTGCTTCATTGTAAGAACCAGACCGTTGCCTTTCAGCGCCATAAGACTCACAGGTAGTTGAACTTTCTAAATTATCTCGTCCAGCCCCATCTTGCTTAACCAACTTAACTGGTTCTGTGCCTTCAACACATTCAGTAATGGCAGATATTGGATACACTTTTGAATTACTGGTATCTCTTGAGGAATAACCAAATATTTCAGTTTTACAATTTTCCTTCTTTGCCACTATTTCTTGTCCCAGTTCAACATTTAACAAGATAGAATTTTCCTGACTAAAAATAGGATAAGATTTCTTGGTTACAGTTCCATCCATCTCAAGACCAGTGGAAGTTGATGTCTCAGAAGAACCTTTCTCTTTAGGTAGAGGTACACTGTCAGCTCTCAGACAAACATCTTGTGGTATTTCCTTCACCAAAATAACTCCAGATGTTTCTGATTCTGTAAGGACTACTTGACTTTGAACAGCTTTTGAAGTTCTGACTTCAGTAGAACTACTTTGTTGTAAGCCAAGTGAAGAAAAACTAGTGGTTGACATATCTGCCCAGGAAAATTCTTGAACTTTCTCAGAATTTTTGGATAGTTGCCTTGCTGTAACATCTCCAGGAGCACCCTGGCTAAATGAAGACAAGTTCATCCTATTTGCAGAATCAGATGTACCTGTCTGCACCATCCAAAAATGTCTCAAAGTTACACATAAATATTGCCTCATAGATAATGGCAACAGAATATATCTTCTATATGAGAGGGGAAAAAATAGAAAGAATAAGAAACATCAAAAATTTTGCACCTGCTGCTGGTCTGGTGAGTGTCTGGGATCCGTCTTACTGGGCTTTTTTTGGTGATCCTTCAACAAGTCCAATCTTCGAATAGGTTCTTTTCTTCTGCCATCAATTCCTGTGTCAACAGGAGGGGCAACAAGAACTGATGAGGATGAAGCCTCTGAGATTTCCAATGGCTGAGAAGCTGATATGGGCTGCTGAACAGAACTTTCTGGACTGATTTTACAGTCATTTTGATGAGAAATCATGTTTTTTCCAGAAGGCTTTAACATGCTAGATGCTTCAGCATTGCTTATGGGCATGCTAACTGTCACAAATGCTGTACCAGCATTATTCCCATGCAAACCAACAACTGGCTTCACCACCTCCAGAATTGGAGCCAATGGAACAGAGACAAGCATAGCCTCCACTTTCAGCGGTTCAGATAGACTATGCAAAGAAGGCCCAGATTTGCTTCCTGGCACGGGCTCAAGGACAGACGGATTCATGAATGAAATGGCTTCGCCACTTTGGCCAACTGAATAGCTATATCTTGGTGCCTGTGAATCAGAAGGCATCTGGCTGCTTGTCAAAGGAAGAGAAGTTGAGGTAGGGAAGAACATCTGTGATGGGTTATAAGCATTGGGTTGCAGTGGAGGATGGTAATGTGGAGTAGTAAATGATGGACCTGGTTGAGATTGAGATGGTACATTAGGATGGGACATTTGCCCTGCAGAACAACTATCTGTATATAAATCTGTCCTCTTGTCAAGTCTCAGCTCCTCATGGGTCTCTGGGTGAGTTATCTTTATAATGGTCTTGCGAGGAGAACCAAATTTTCCAGGCTGCTTTTGTGCAAATTGTGGAGTGGCAATACAAATTCCTGTTCTTCCTAACTGAGGTGGCAGCTGGTGACTCATTGGAGGTGCAAAGCCCAAGCCCTGTCCCTGGTGCATCATCATCTGCGGCTGCAGAGGATAGGACTGGAGAGTATGGAGAAACATCTGTTGCGGTACTTGAGGGACATTTCCAACAGGCAATGTTATTGGCATTTGCAATGAACTTGCAGCCACACCCTGTGACTGCATCTGAGGACTGGGGCCACCAAATTGCAGGGGAAGTCGTGGCTGTTGAAAGGCCACCGGAATAGATCTTCCAGCTATAGGAAGAACAGAAGAATTGGGTAGTGGTACAGCAGTGGCAGCTGAAATTTGTGAGTACATATCCTGCTTTACCTGGGCAGGAGGGTGAGATTCTCCAGTATTTGATTTGTTAGCACCACTTGTATCCTTCTGAGTTTGCTGCAGATGCTGAAATCCAGAGTGTACAGGCATTTTCGGCTTCATGCTAAGTGAACCATGGTGAGCCTGCATGATGGAATTCAAGATCTTGAAAGAATAACATAAGAAATTTCTTTTTTTTAAAAAAAGGGATCAGAATAACAGCTATTTATTTGACAATGATGAGAACTTCCTCATGATGGAGACTGAACATTTGGACAAAATAACATATCCCAAGCCAAAGCACTTATGCATCTGTTTGACATGTATCAAAAAATCATACAGTTTGATTCATCAAACTAATAAAGATATCGAGTGGTACAAGTCATGTAGAACATGAACAGCTACAGGAATATAATGTTGATTCATCCAACATCAAAGCAAAGTTATTTCAATAATCAACTTGCAGCCAACACTTTTTTTCTCATGAAAAGTAAATTCTAAAAATCCAGCACAACATCTACAAACCTGGTCCTGCTTCTGCTCATCCGGATTAGGTGGAGCTGAGGTAGTCCGAGCAGGAATCTATATCCATCGTAATAAATTTTGCCAAATCAGAAGGTATACGATGAAAAAAGATAAACAAGAGCCAATACAAATAGCAAAAAGTTAAAGGAGGAGCATAAACCAAGAATATATAACAAGCAGGAACCTATATCAATCATAAAAAATTTTTCCGAATCAGAAGGTGTACTACGAAAGAAAAACTAAACAAGAGCCAATACAAATAGCATAAAGTTAAATGAGAAGAATAAAGCAAGAATATATACCTGAATTCCATCTATGAGAGCAGGACTTATAGACCCAAATTGAAGAGTAAATGTCTCGGTTCCATCGCCTGAAGGGAAGGAATCATTTCACAAATAAGCCTAATTGAATAATATATTTTTTTAAAAAGTTTTTGCATGTGACCTCCTGCAGAGACACTACCGCCATTTGCAGCAAACCATGCTCCCAATTATAACAGTCAGTACAGAAAGGAGGAAAGACATCTTAGCGTACACAATCCATTGGAGTAAACATTCAAAAACCATCAAGAAATTACCGCTGGCTGGAGTTGCAGGGTCTGCGGAATCTGAAGCTCCTGCAGCAGACCGAGATATTGGAGCCCTTAAGCAGAATTGGGAGCTTCTCGGAATGGGTGCATCCCCAGATTTTGTGGCACTTGGCACTGGTGCATCAGATGATCCGGAACGTCAGAAAGATGGGTTAAATTAAGGATATAGATTTTTTTTTCTTTTTTCAGCATTCCAATCTACTCTTTTCAGGTACCACTCAATCCAAACGACCAACCAAAACTGATAAAATCTTAATAAAAATAATAATCAGAAATTTTAACAACCACGCAAGCGTGGCTGGACATAAGTACCATTCTGCACAGCCCGCGTAGCAACAGGAGCTCCAGCGGCAGCGGTAACACTCGCCTCCGAACTCGAACTCGAGAGGTTTGCCCTAGATGGCCCTCCTTGTCCATTCCCAGACTTCTTGAAACTAGAAACCAACAAGAAAAACGTAATAAAAACCCCAACTTTTGAATGCCCATGATCCAAATCAACATAAAAGATGTCCTCCATCAAGAAAAAAGGCATTACATGCCTCAGGGAAGATAAAGTCTTTACCTCCGATTTGTCGAGAGGGGCGGGTGGCTCGATGAAGAAGATGGAAAAGAGGAGGAATAGGAGAGGTGGGGAGAAGGGGCGGAGCCGCCGCCCTTCCCACCGCCGCCGCCGGAATATCCCCTGTGCTGGCCGAAGTTGCTGGAACGAACACTCTTCCTCAGCTGCTGGCCGTCACTCTTATCTGCCCTGGATTGATTGAAGGACATAAATCCGTCTTTTCTTCCACCCACCTATAGCACCAAAAATCAATCTCAAAAAAAAAAAACAAAAAAAAATCAATCCAATCAACCGATCAAAACCGACGAAATATCCCTAGATTTCCCCAACCCCAAATCCCAGAAAAAAAAAAAAAAAAAAAAACAAAAGAAGCGCGAAAGAATCAAAACATATCAAGAAAAAGCGGAGAAAGAAACAACTTTAACGCATTGGCAGATTCGATTTCGAAGGTTTTGAGATCAATCTCTCACCTGAAGCCGGAGAAGAGATAGAATCGCGGTTTGAAAAACGGTCGAATGTGGGGGAAAACAGAGAAGCGCGGATGCGAAAGGGTTCTCTTGGAGATAGGGGGGAGAGTATATATAACATAAAGAATGATTAAATAAATTAAGAAAAGGTTATTCATATATGACAAGACGCGCAGGGAGCAAACTCCCCTTCTATTTCTTGATGGACCCGGTCTACGGCCCATGTCAAATTATTCTAAATTGTTCTTTATTCCATTCCATGATGAAGCATATGCAAGGCTTTATCCAGCATTTAAAAAGAATTAAGATTTTATTAATTGCTATTGTGGATCAAGGGAACATTCAAGATTCACCAATTTTTGAGGCATTGAATCTGCAAGGAAGCATTTGAACTGGGAATAAAAAGGCATAAAGCTTGGTATAAGTGTATGCCTGCTGAGAAAGGTATCAACAGGCACAAGCTGGTACATGAAAAATCAAATCTTGGAGTCAGATATACAAAATACTCTCAGTTGAAATTTATTACCAAATTATAATCACATAAGAATAGTAGTACTATTCTAGCTGGCATAATTTATTCCTGAGCCAGAAACCAAAAGAGTGTAGATCACAAGGTATCACAATCTTGAATAGATTTTGGTGGGCCTCTTGGCCATTATGCGAAGTAAATGTCAGCTCGAGTATCTCAACCACTCCTCTTTGCGACCGCCAAGATATTGGATGGGGACAGCAACAAACACCGAGTTTCAGACTTTTGTGGGACTTTTTCTGTAGTCTTTTCCCGGTTAAGCTTTGGTCCCGTAACGGATGTCGTTGTTTAATTAAATAAAAGAAAGTTTTGAGATGACATCAGGGTGAGTTGATGGCACACTCAGCACCAATATAAAGACAAAAGCACGCTCACAAAATGCTCCGAGGTTTTGCTTGCATGGGAAGCAAGTGTTTCTCGTGGCTGCGTGTGATTAGGAGGAGATCATCAGACAAAAAGTAACGGTCAGTGCTGCGGCCAAAAATTCGGATGATTTGGATGGATCGGATAACCCGATCGCTATATTTATGTACATAAAATATGATCTATTTTAATTTGAACGCATACCAAATATCATATTAGACTTCGTGATTTTATTTTTGATTTATAATAAATATAAGATTAAAAATATTCTCTCTGCACCACAACATAGTCCTCCAGTCAAAAAAAAAAAATATGTAAGGTCAGATATCATGTTGGATCTCATGATTTTATTTTTTAAAAGATGTCTCACAGAAAAAAAAAAAATCTTGATCCATATAATCCATATTTTTTTTTGACTTACAATCTATGTGAAACTAAATATATCCTCTCTATACTATAATAGTGAGCAATATGGGTGAAACTTTGGTTTGTGAATTCTTCATGAAGCATGAATTATGAGGATCCATATAAATTTATATTTAATTTTTCATTAATTATATATTAAATAGATTTTAAATATTTATTTAATATCAAAAAAAATTAAATAATATTATTTATTTATTTATTTTTAAATAAAATTATAAATAATAATAAATAATATCAAAATGAATCTAATCCACAGGCTATATAGCCTAGGAAGCACTGCAGCATAAGTCCACTATGTTTGACCGTGAGCCGGCTACAGTATTTGTAAGTAAATGAAAATAAATTTGGATAATTAACTTAATAAAAATATTAAAATTTAAATGAAAAAAATATATGAAGATCTGTTCAAATATATATTTAATTTTTTATTTACTGTGAACTTGATAAATCTCATATGTCTATATAAGATAAAATAATTTAAATAATATTTTTGTATTAATTTTTTTAATAAAATTTTAGATCATGACATGAATGATTATCAATAATGACTCATCACGTATGGTATGTACGATCAAATTGTTTAACAAGTATATATCTTTTTGTGATGGTGACATGCACCACTGCAAGGATCCGTGCTCATTCCACATTTCTCTTTCCAATTTTGTTTTTGGAAAGCCAGGTCGTTTTGTAACCTAGTGGAGCGGGGAATTCCCAATCTCACCTTCCCCGTGGGAGGGTCGGGTATGATGGGACCGACGGACCAATCAAGCAAAAGGAAGTATTGTTCTCAACGGTTCCTAAGGAGGAACCTACCGCAAAATATTTTTGTTCCTGAAGCGTGTCCAAGCTCGCCACATACCCATCACTGTCCTGATACGAAATGAACGAGGAATGTTCCTTGAAATCCTCTATTAGTTATATGTCTCCTTGTCCGAGTCCTAAAGTTCATTATTGGATAATTTTACATGTCCTTTATCCCTTTTTGTTTTTGAGAGGAATAATTTGACATGTCAAGTATGTGCTTGGATCATTTACTTGCTGCACAAATATTATACGATCCAATAGTTTTATATTTTTATAACTTTGAAAGGTTTGTATATTGTTTAAATTATAAATGCTAGCATAATGATTTAAACTAGCACATGGTATAATTTTTTTTATTTTTTAAATATAAAATAATAATATAATAAATTATAATAAATAGAAGATCTCAATAATCAAATTTTTATTATATACTTTATAAAAAATTATCTATTGGTGTCACTAATATTGGTATCACTAGTTTTGAGCTCGCACTTTGCACATGGATTCCAGATTATATAATAAATTATTTTAAAAAAAATTATTGATAAATAGTAAAATAATATTCATCCAAATTTTTGATGTTCATTCATATTCTTAACTATATGCATGAATGGACTTTTATTTTAAGAGAATTATAATATCAGACTTTAAGAACATCTTTTAGGTCACATAAGTGGGTTTCAATAATATCATTCTTTAATTCAATATTTTAAAAATTATTAAATAGAAGAGTCTAGGTACGTAGCATATTGTCGATTGATTTTGATTCAAATGACGTTCATAGATGACAATTTAAATAGTTCATCAATCATCTCTCGATTTATATATATATATATATATATATATATATATATATATATATATATATATATATATATATATATATAATATAATAAATTATAATAAAATAAAATTTTAATAGCCAAAATTTCTGTTACATGCTAGCCAATCAATTTAATGATGGGAGAGCAAAAACTTATATAAAAACTTAGTCTCCATAAAATATATATATATATATATATATATATATATATATATATATATATATATATATATATATATATATATATATATATATATATATATATATATTAGATTAGTATTAATCATATATATTATAATATAATAAATTATAATAAAATAAAATTTTAATAGCCAAAATTTCTGTTACATGCTAGCCAATCAATTTAATGATGGGAGAGCAAAAACTTATATAAAAACTTTGTCTTCATAAAAAAACTTTCATTATTAATACTGATATCAATAATACCCATCCCATACGACACGCCAGGTATAGTTTTTCTTTTTTAAAATATAGTGACTTAATAAATTATAATAATAAAGAACTTCAATAGTCAAATTTCTAAGTTTTAATGATTACAAAGCACATTAAAATTAACATCATTAATATATATTACAAATAAATAACAGATTTAATGATGACTAAATATATTAATATTGATATCATTAATACGGTCGACCATATTAATACTAACATTCCCAGAGTGCATGCGAGCCGGACACAAAACAAGCCTCCATTTTTATAATTTATCATTTAAGATGATTGAACAATATATGTTTATTTTGATCAAGAATGAATAAATATATGTAATCTTCTTGGTCTTAGTTAAATGTCAGGACGGTCATTTGGACATTGTTCTAAGTTGAAGATTTAACAGACATTGTCAAAATATCATAAATCAACTTTGCACCATACTTTTTACCAATATAACCACTAAATTAGCATTTAAAGCATTTTGAACAATTGCTCTGACCAAGAATTAATGGATAAAGAAGCGGACGCAATTGACCAATCCAACGGTCAACATTTATAAAATAAATGTTAGTTACTATTTCTAATCAAATCTCCATTTGGATGTTGATATAGAGAACTCTAGAAACTATGAGGTTAACTTAGACAATCTTGGTGGACAAACACATATAAATGCCATGTTGCACCTACAGTTTTTCAAAATAAGTACAAATTAAAAATCAAACCATTTGAGTTTATAATCAAAGAAGTGATGGCTTCAAGGCACCTTAATTGAATCATGGTCCAATATCATAGAACTCGAAGATCTACATCATTAATTTGTGTCTATGGTGGTTTATATTCCATCTGATCCTTCTACATATTCCTAAAACATGATAGAATCATAGTTCCCTTTTCTTCAATACTGCTTAAATAAGCTAGTCCAGAGAAAGTAAAAAGTCTTTATATGATTGGCTTGGAAAGCAAAAGCCAGAGGAAAATCTAACAAAGAAAGTCTGAAGGCAAAACCTAAAGTGCCTTTCTGCCCTGCTAACATCAATTCTATGGATCATTCAATTGCCACTTTGTGCTTCAAATATAGAACATCATTAGGAACAAATGTGGCCGGGCCTACATTTCAACTTCAAATTATCTGAGAGAATGGAGGCTAAATGGAGGGAAATTAACCGTCTCAAGTCCTCCCAATTGGCCTTGGCCACCTTTTTTTTCTGCAGTAAGCTAGTAACTGATCACATAAAGAGTTGGGAAAAAGTGCACCTTCTTCAACAGGGCTTGTAACTACTAAATGGTTTGCAGAACGAGCAATTTCCATCTTCTTCCAGTAGCCATCACCCCACCAAAGGCCCGAGTTGCTATCCTTTAAATTATCCTCTTTAGAGTCTGTTTGGATGGTTGGGCTCAAAATCTTATGAGATTCATGGCCCAAGCATAAAAAATAATGTATTATAAATAGATCAAGCCATTTGTTTATAAGTATCCATAATCATTTTTTGAATGGATTGGTCCGAATCCTATAAAAAGAAAAAACGACCTAGTAGGTCATTTTTTTCTCCCTATAGGATCCGGACTAGCTCACTCAAAAATGATCCTACATATTTATAAATATAGGGTCTAGCCTATTTATAATCCAATATTTTATATAGTTGGATTATGAATCTCATAAGATTTTAGATCCAACCATCCAAACAGACCCTTATTGTAAACTATATCTCCCTCCTGATTTTGCTAGTGTTTTGTGTGCTGTGGACCTTGCCTCTTGTCTTACTTTTGTACTTTGTTCATGAACTTGATGTTATGGAGTTGGTCACCTCCTTTAGATACTTCTTCAAAGAAAAGTTTAATTATATAAAAATATAAAAAACTATTACTAATCAATTTTGTAGATTGTTTTGAATTCTCAATTTCTAAAACAGGTCTGAACGTCACTCCTCTAGAAAATGATCATGAGTAAGAATAATGTGAATTGTATTACAAATCTTACGAGTTTTCTTAGGACTCAACCTACAAATATTTCTAAACCTAATTATATATTAACTACGCACTGCAAACTTATAGTTGATAACATACGTGTCTTTAAAGTTTAGATCATTGTTTCATATAAAGTTCTAATTTTTGTTTATTTTATATTTTCTCATGTGAATCTTTTTTCGGGTCTCTTGGCAAAGCTTTCTTGTTATTAAATATTTACTATCTGCTGCTGTTGAAAATCAATCTAATATAGGCTGATGAGTTGGTCAATGAGCTAAAGAGCTGGATAAGGTGATCAAGAGATCTAGATAGTTGGTCAGAGACTTTGAAGTAGTTGATGGTGGCCAAATATTCGCCCCAACATCCAAATCGATTCTGAAACACTAAAGGCAAAAGAATTTCACCTGTCAGAAATTTTCTAATGAAGGACCTTCCGATGCCTAAGTCAGATCACCTCAAGATAATATTGGAGGTTCTGAGTAGAAGGTAGAGAGAGAGAGCTCGAGTGAGTTTGTAAGAGAGAGAGAGAGAGATATAGAAAGCTTTGAGAGTCCAAAAGAGTTCTATCACAAAAGGATTGCTTTTAGCTTGATACTGCTAGAGACTCAGCTTGGGTCTCCATGATGCTCGAATTTTAGACTTGAGGTATAGACTTCAATTTTAAATTTCATACTTACTTGGAGGACCTCCAGGAGTGATTTATATAGGCAAGAGTTAGATCCCATCGTAATCGGAATCTTAAGATGTGCGAGGAAGGCCATTGAGGATAATTGCTCATACGTCCAAAAGATCTTGCGAGATGCGAATCTCATGGTTATGAAGGTCTTTCCACTATCATGGGCCAGCTATAACCTAGTAGTGGGAGATTCGAGCATCTCCGCACATCTTTTAGAGTGGCCATGTGATAGAAATTGGTTAGCCGATTAAGGACTCCATGATCGATTCATGGAAGGCCTGATTAATCGATCGTGCCATGCTGGTTGTGGTCGGCTCTAAGGTGTATCATTTATCCCCCACCTTCAAGATCAAAGTACCTTAGCAATTTAGAGAAAGGAAGTAGAGGAGTTGACACAGATGACCAGCCATGGCATTACACGCTGAGCTACAAAGTTGAACTGTGAAGCTGTAAACTAAGCTGTAGAGCTATGGTGTTATACTATGAGCCAAATGCTAGACTCCTTTAGATATGATAGCCAGTAAGGACTTGACCGTCTTCGAGCTACTTCCTGCTAAAGATGAAACGAATTTGTAGCCTTTTGTTAGTCAACTGCCTCATTGAATGCACTCATAGAGTAGGCTTTTGCTTTTCTTTTTGTAGATGTTCTCAGATACCGAGCTAACACCTTTGTAATTAGAAGTAATTAATAGAAATAATTTATTTTCTATGCATTGTGATCTAAGGAATGGTGTTTTCGAACGACTATTCAATTAATCCTTTGCTCGAAGTTGAGATCCATTGGTCATTGAAGTAGTCATTGAGGCCTTGCCCCACAGCCTTGATTTTGATGGTCAAATATTGGGAGATCGTCAAGGGGGTCAGTAGGACTATATCAAAGTATGGACTTGGTGTTTGCCTATTGGAAGTGCTTAATCTCCGAAATGTCCATGCTTTGAATGCTAGGTTGCACTTGTTTGAAAGATGCTTTAGTTGGGGCAATTCAATCCTCAATAGGTCGGGTGAGTCATCAAGCCTTTGATGCAAGGGTCAAGAGTTGTGCTCGAGTCATACAATCTATGTAGGTCGATTGGCTCTCAAGTTTTTGGTGCAAAAATCGAAAAAGCTCAAGTTGTCCCACCAATGTAGATCAGTTGGTCATTGAGGCTTTTGACATGGAGCCTAAAATGCTTAGGTCATTTTGCTTGAGGAGACTGGGTAGACGTTGAGGCTTTCAACATGAAAGCCTCAGATGCTTGAGTCATTCCATCTGTGCAAGTCGGTAAGTCACTCAAACCATCCCACTACATTGAGGCTTTCAACTTGAGGGCCAGTGTATTGGGTTGTCTCATCCATATAGGTTAGCAGGTCACTAAGAGTTTGGCATATAAGTCTCAAATGCTTGGATCGTCTTACCTATATAAGTTGATTGTCTAAAGTTGAAATCCTAGACCCTACACCTCACGCCCGAGAGGAAGAACACTTCCTTTATTTCTCATACACGAAAGTCCAACCTATTGGATGTATGCCCTAGAAGCCAATTTTGGCTGACACATATTTTTCTCTAAGGCATATTTTTGTACTTGTTGGATAGTCTTAATAACCAATCATATTTATGTGTCCATGATTTATATTAAAAATTAACAAAGATGATTTTGTATATTCTCAAAGTGTTGAAAATTTGAGACATATATCATTAGTGGTTAATTTCTAAATACTTCCGATTGAAGGATCGTCACGGAGGATAGTGATCAATCCATTCGAGATCGATGCACATATCACTTTCTTTTAGGATAGATGAGTCTCGAGTCTGCGATGTAGAGACACTGTGATGAGAATACAGATGGTTATTAGAGAATAACTTGCACCGAACATGACCAACATAAGAAATCATTTGGATGTCTACTCACTCGTCAGTGATCTTCTCAATGCTGTAGTGGTGTGACTGGTCTTTTGACCTGCGGTGTATTGGCTATTGACAGCGAGGCTATATAGTTTGATTGCATATTTTTTTGATCCCTAACCATATGGTTCCTTGCTGTGTATGTTGGCTATATAAGTTTAGATTCACTGTTTGGAGTAGAATGCATCTAGACGGAATCTATTGATCTTGATAGAAAAGGAGAAGTCCTATGTGATTCGTAAGACTGAGTTTAGAAAATCTCTGACCAGAGTAAGAGTAAATACCGAAAAAGAGTTTGTATGAGATTCACAAATAAACTCAAGTCGAGCCAATCTAGTATATGACTGATGATGAAATTTGATGAGTTCTTCATGACCTCCGTCAAGTCAGGACTCTCAATAGAGGGATTGTATCACATGATAACTGCACCTAGGGGTTCACTTTTTTTGTTCTACTGGGTTGCTACTACATATTGCTAGATGTCACTGGTAGATTATAAAAACTCACTAAGATCATTTTCGGATCAACGATCTTTGTTGAGGTGAGTTGGAATCGTTTCGGCTCATCGAAAAGAGTTTTGATGATGATGTGATGGAGATCACGGTATATCTCACTACCAAATAGAATAGAACCTAAAAGATCACACACAAAAAAAGCATTACTTGATCAATAGATTAAATCATATTCGAATTATCAATTGGATTGATAGTTTGAATTTTAAAAACTGCTAATTTGTAAGTGTTACAGTTTTGGCAGCTGCTAATTGTTAGCGCAAAGACTTAATTGCAAGTGTTGTAATTTTTTTAAAACTGATTAAATTATAAATTAAATTTTAATTAATTTAAATTTAATTTAATTTAATTAAACTTAATTTAATTTAATATTAATTGGGTTTAATTATTCAAATCAGATTTGAATTTTAAGCCTGATTAGATCATGTTTGACAGTCTTTTCAAATTTGACTCGTTTCGGACTCGATTTGGATCCGATTGAGACTCTATTTGAATCAGATGAATCATGATTCAGAAAGCTGAAGTTTTTTAAAACTCTCTCTCCAAAAATTATATCAAAAAGAGAAGTGAGGCATTATTTTTCTCGTCCTTCTTTCTTCACGTGCGTGAAAGGAGAGGTTGGCGCCTTGCCTTATCTGGAAGTCTTTTTCATCCAAATTTTTTTATATTTGAATTTGATTCAAAATAAGATAAAAATCTCTTAGATTAGGGTATGAAAATATTTTTTTGTATGATAAAAAAATTAGAGAAAGTGGTTGTGCGCTGGTTTTGTGCGTGAGAGATCATGCGATTTATTTTTGGTGCATCACTTATTTCTTTCCTCTTTTCCATGCCATTCTTGCCTATTTAGATAAGATTTGATCTTATCTCTTTAAGGCATGAGGGAGAGGTGGCATGAATTGGTTTTGGTGTGACAAAATAAAATTAAGAGGAGATGGTGTGCAAAAAATAAGAGAGGTCTTTTCTTTCTTACATCTACCTTTCATCTTGACACCTCCTCCTCCCTTCTTCACTTTATGTCCACATCCAGATCTGATAGAGATCAGATCTAAGAGAAAAAAAGAGAGAGAAGAAGAGAAGAAGAATGATTCTTCTTCTCTTCATGGTGATCTGGTTCAGATCCCGTCGGATCAGTGCGAAAGAGTTCGTGCAGCGATCTGCTTCTTCAAGATTTGGAAGAAGAGATCAAGATCCATAGATGAGGAGCGAGATCTACAAGGTGCTAGCACACTAGTGATCTCGATGCTTTGATCAGATAGCTCTGTGTAGATACCAACAGAGGTCAGATGCATGCGCGCTACAATTAGAACCCGAGACATCCGCAAGATTTGAGGTATGGAGATTTGATTTTCGTTTTATTTTTCTAACAGTTTATTTTTCTATTTCAGATATCAGATCATGGGTACATATTCATATCAAGATCCTTACTATAATTTTCAAATCTGATCTGGTACGTGAATAAATTAAAATTATTTTAATTTATTTATTTTTACTGCATAGATATCTAGAAAAAGTTTCGAACTACATGTATGAAATCTAGCATTTCTAATAGTGGTATCAGAGCTAAATTCTGAAACAAACATGAAACCCCCTCAGATCTGATATTTGATTTGTAGAAATCAGATCTAAAAGTTAGTTAAATGATCATATCGTTCTGAAATAAAATTGTTCTGGCATAACCCCTGTTATATGGAATGGTTGTCCTAGAACGATGTAGAACATCAATTAAAGTTAGATATGATTTTTATACATATTGTAATATGATTACAAGATTATTTTAAATTTGAAATCATTTTAGATCTAAAATAAATCATGAATTATTTAGATCTGAATATTTTAATTAAGATGTAATTTGGATCTAGTATGTTTGCTGAAATTCTTTCTACGTGCATTGATTCAATATTATTGTTCATATGTTTGACATGTAAAAGATAATTAGATCTGATTTTTAATTGATTACATATATGATATGTTAGATTAAATTCTTAGTAGCTTAGTAATTGAATTGGGATAGTCATCATGGCTGTTCGGTCATAAGATGATGAAGGGATCAAAGTCCCTCTCTTGCCCATTCGATGGGTTCTCTCTTATGACATGTAAGGATGCCGACTATGATATTTTCTATGTAGATGAACAGTGAATAAAAAATTATAATTATTATATTTTTTAATTTAAATCAGATTATGCATGTATTTTTATGTATTTTAGATCGTAAAATATTATATTTGATATATTATTTGATACATGATCTAAAACTTAATTTCTGCAAAATCATAGATCCAAAACCCTAGACTTTATTTGCATGAGAGCATGAAACTATGATTGGTATGCTTGTGGAGTCGACTCGATTTTCAATTGGATCGACTAGAGTGCTTAGTGGGTTGACTCATTTTTATTGGAGTCGACTCAAGACCTTAGTAGGTCGGCTCATTTACTGATGAATCGACTCAATTGTGTATTTTAGGTCTATAGATTTTTATTTATCTCAGTGTGTACTGACTCACTGTGATAAATCGATTCGTATATCAGGATGAATCGATTCGACTATGCAAACAATCATATTGTATGGGATACAATATAAATGGTTTAGATTAGAAAATATTTCAAGATCTAAACTCAAATTCATGTACATAATGCACTTAATTAAGAATTAATATTTAAAATTATAAGATCTAAAATTATGAATTTAAGATCTAAATTTCAATGCATAAAATATGGACTTCAGGTATGGATTGAACAAATTAGGTTTAAAGACCAAACTACAACTAATGTCATTGATTAGATCAGGTTAGAATCTTTTTCGATTTTGAGTAGTTGATCGAACCTAATCAAGAGTTGATTATGATTAGGTCAAAGGGGCTCAAAATTGAATTTAGTTGTAGTTGATCAAATTGATTCACATGTGATGTGAATTGATTAAATCAAGACTGAATTGGCTTAGTGATTCGAGGTCGGATCTATAGGTTAACCTAATTAATTCTAATCAACCAATTTAGTGTCTAAGATAAGTATTAGATGGTGGTTATTTAATTAGTTTCATTGTCTGACTTGGCTAATTCATTGGTATCTAAAGAAAGCAACAGGGAGACCCTCACTCATCTTTACTTACCTGACCATCTTAGGAGATTATATTTTGTATTAGGTTACTTATTGACTCAAGTTCGTCCATGCCGACTAGGTTGATCAGACATAAAATATATTGACCTAAACCAGATTAGTCATTACATCAGATGTATGTGACTAATTAGAAGAGATCTGAACCTAAATCTCCTCACTAAATATTAAGTCTACTAATCTTTCACTATTGTAGAGATGCGGGTGCCTTTTTCGACGTGATCGTTTTCGACTGGTTACAGTGGTTCAGTTGCATCGAAAAGGTACGACCACTCTATTGGCATTAGATACCCCAAGGTAAAGATGGGGTTGGGCCAAATAACTGTTAGATGAGATATCCAATGATGGCTTTGCTCTCGCTGGTGAACGATGGGTGGGACTTAACTAAGAAATGTGCCAATAACTACTAGGTGAGGCTATATGATTTAGAAATCAAGTCGCTGTAATATGCTTAGAGAAGCATCTGAATAAAGAGTTGTCCACGCATTAATATACGTATCATCAATAACTGTTAGGTGAGGTGCCGTATATCGATGGGACTGCAGCATCCACTAGAACTATTTATCACGTTAGGATTTTTATTTCTCCACCTGAGGAGTGTGAGAGACTTGAAAAATTAGTGGAAGCCTTTTATTTATTTTTAAAATCTCTAGAACAACTATTATAAGTACAATCATCTAATTAAAATTTTACTCTCTACGATTAAGTTTTCAGCTTCCAACAATCTAGCTCGAATCCTAGATATTAACCACTTAACCAAAATCAATTACATATTCTAGCTCATAAATCTAAGAATAGTTCTTAGTTTTTAAAATTTAAGTCATGTTCTTGATCAAGTTAACCGAATGTCATCAGCTCGTCCAATCCATAATCAACGAGCTATACTTGACAAATAGTTGGACATTGACAATTAGATTAAGTGCTATAAATTGAACTTCATAGTTGATGAAATTCAATGGATGCATAAGGATATGTAGACTGTCAATGACATACTGATTCATCTACAATAGTTGTGAGATGATCAAAGTCGCACAGTGCATGAGATGCATGATAAGCAGTTTGTCCATGATCGATGATCGAGGATATTGAAGAGCTTAAAAAGCTCGACATGACTATGCATAAAAAATTACTAATGAATTTGATCCTGTAATTTTTGATTCATACAGATAGTTTATGAAACTATTATATAAATAAATATTATAGTACCTTAATTGAATTGGTCGATATGCTGGAAACTAAGGAATTTTGAAAAGTTCAGAGGTATATACCTGGAGAACCTAAAGAAATATTGATACGCTTTTGGAAAGTATGTCAAATTATTCAAAATTAATCTTACGATTTTTTCTTTTTCATTAGACTCTAGTACATATTACGCACTTTAACATAAGGTCTAAGGAAGAAAAAGGACTGAGGTAAGGTGAAGTGACTCTTTTGAGTCGGTAATTGTGCAAAAGTTGCACTGAGACTACGAGTACCTAATCTCGGTGATTACTATTTAGATTTAATTTTTATCATTTGCATGGTGTGATACATTTGTAAAAAATTATTTGAGTAAAATAGTGAATGCCATTGGGTCTGACAGATTCAGAACCAGATAACCTGAAGTCTATAGATGGTTCTTTTGGCTAGGTCATGTATGAAAAGAAATGATTTGTCGACTAAAAAAAATAAATCCTTAGGCTCATTGACTGTTAAGTCATATCTAGTCTATGAATCATCTCTTTAAGGATTAATGACCAAGCTATCCTTTATGGATTAAAAAAAAAGATCACTGAAATACTTATCCTAGTACACATACGATGTGTATGGTCCATTTGATAAGCCAGACTAGAAAGTTATCACTACTTTATTATCCTTACTAATGTGCAGTCATGGTATAGATATGTATGTGAGATATAAATCTGAAAGACTTTGAATGGTTCAAAGAATTCATATATGAAGTAGAAAATATAAATCGAAAAATTTTTAAAGGTACTTCGATCAGATCGAGGATGCAATGCCAAATAAAAAATTTATTGATTATCTAAAAGAAAATAGCATAGTATCATGATGGAATTTTCTTTGTACACCTTAGCTCAATGGTGTATCTATGAGAAGCGATGGCACTATATGAGATATGGTCCAGTCTATCATGAATATCACTAGTTTAATTATTATTTTTTTAGAAACAAGATTTAATTTCTAAAATCTAAATTAGATTTTCTTTAAAGTTGGTTTCACCACACCATATGAGATATGATATGGTGGACAAGTTGGAGGATAGGTCTGTGAGAACTCATTTATAGGGTATCCCAAAATATGTTTGAGATATCACTTTCTCTTTTTAGTGGTTCACAATATGATTGTGAGCAATCATACTATTTTTTTAAAAATAGTAGGAGGATGAAATCAAAGAGAAATCGCTTAAGAATAATGAGTCACAGGACCTATACAATCTATTTAAGATGAGCTAGTATATATAGTACTTCCTTTACCTTGTAGATCTAGTAGGATCTCCTATCCTTTAGAAAAATACTTAGTATTCTTACAAAGAATTCAGAGAAAATATTTCTCAAGGGAGATTAGGAACATAGGGATGATCTCAAAATCTACAATGACATGATATGAGGAATCATATAATTACATGAAGATTAGTGGGAGGGTTCCATGCTAACATCAATTATAATGTGGTTACATATAGAATTTTCTTTTCAAAGACCTAGGTCAAATATTCTGAAAATAAAAGGTTTATAGAGATAGATCCTAAAAGGATGTTTGGTTTTTACAGATAAGTACATAGAAGAGGTGCTGAAAGAGTTTGGTATTGAAACCTTCAAAAGGGATCCATTATCCTCTTGGACATAGGTGTATGCCATGTTATGTACTTGATTTGCTATATCTTGCTGTGAAAGTCACGAGCAAATATTAGTTAAATCCAGACTGGAAGCATTGGATTGCTGTAAAAATATCCCTCGGTACTTGAGAAGCACTAAGAAATTATTCCTCATCTTTGAAGAAGGGATAGAGCTAAGAGTGGGAGGATACGCTAATGCTGATGGTAGAATATCTACATCAGTATGTATTCTTAAGTTATATTGGTTTGATTTATTAGAAGGGTTCCAAATAATTGACCAGTGGAAGCTGAATATGCTATAGATATGCAAGATGCATTCTGGTTCTTATAATAGTTCCAGACTTAGAAATCATATCATTGGATGCTATGACATTGTACTGCAAAGATAATGGTCCATAGCCCTCGCTAAGGAGCCAAGGTCTCACCAGAAGTTTATGCACATAGAACAGATATATGCGATTACCTCAAATAGAAATACATGGAGATGAAGAGAGTAGACTCCACATGATAGTGGTAGGACCAAGTCACTTAGCCAGCTAAACACTGAAGCCTATCTGCAGAAGATGGGGCTTAGGTATATGGCAGATTGACTTTAGTGCAAGTGAAAGTTTGTTGGATGTGTGCCCTAGAAGTCAATCTTGACTGACACATATTTTTTTTTAGGACATATTTTTGTACTTGATGGGCAGTCTTAATAACCAATCATGTTTATGTGTCCATGATTTATCTTAGAAATTAAAAAAGATGATTTTGTATATTCTCAAGGTGTTAAAAATTTGAGACATACGTTATTAGTGGTTAATTTCTAAATGCTCCCGATCGAAGGATCATCACGGAGGATAGTGATCAATCTATTCGAGATCGGTGCATGAATCACCTCCCTTTAGGGCAGATGAGTCTCGAGTCTGCGGTGTAGAGACACTGGGGTGAAAATGCAAGTAGTTGTTAAAGAATAACTTGCATTGAGCATGACCAACATGAGAAACTACTTGGATGTCTACTCACTCATCAGTGATCTTCTCGATGCTGCAGTGGTGTGACTGGTCTTTTGACCTGCAGTGTGTTGGCTATTTGCAGCGAAGCTATATATTTGACTGCACGTTTCCTTAATCCCTCGCCATATGGGTCCTTACTGTGTATGTTGGCTATGTAGGTTCAGATTTATTGTTTGAAGTAGGATGCACCTAGACATAATCTATCGATCTTGATAGAAAAGGAGAAGTCCTATGTAATTTGTAACACTGAGTTCAGAAAATCTCTGATCAGAGTAAGTGTGAATACTGAAAAAGAGTTTTCACGAGATTCATAAATGAACTCGAGTTGAGCCAATCTAGCATATGACTGATGATGGGGTTTGACGAGTTTTTCATGATCTCCATCAAGTCGGGACTCTCGATAGAGAGATTGTATCATACGATAATTGTACCTAGAGGTTCACTTTTTTTGTTCTGCTGGGTTGCCACTACATATTGCTAGACATCACTGGTGGATCGTGAGAACTCACTAAGATCATTTTCGGATCAACGATCTTTGTTGAGGTGAGTTGGAATCATTTCAACCCATCAAAAAGAGTTTTGATGATGCTGTGATGGAGATCACGATCTGTCTCACTATCAGACAGAATAGAATCTGAGGGATCACACACAAAAGGAGCATGACTTGATCAATGGATTAGATCATATTCGAATTATCAATCAGATTGATAGTTTGAATTTTAGAAATTGCTAATTTGTAAGCGTTACAGTTTTGGCAGCTGCTAATTGTTAGCGCAAGTACTTAATTGCAAGTATTGTAATTTTTTTAGAATTGATTAAATTATAAATTAAATTATAATTAATTTAAATTATAATTAATTTAATTTAATTTAATATTAATTAAATTTAATTATCCAAATCAGATTTGAATTTGAAGTCTGATTGGATCAGGCTTGACAGCTTTTTTGAATTCGACTCATTTCAAACTCGATTTAAATCTGATTGAGGCTCTATTTAAATCAAATGAACCATGACTTAGAGAGCTCAAGTTTTTTGAAACTCTCTCTTTAAAGATTATGTCAAAAAGAGAAGTGGAGTATTATTTTTCTTATCCTTCTTTCTTCACGTGCGTGAAAGGAGAGGGGGCGCCAATAGTTGGCGCCCCACCTTATCTGGAAGTCTTTTTTATTTAAATTTAATTCAAAATAAAATAGAAATCTCTTAGATTGAGGTGTGGAAGCATTTTTTTATATGACAAAAAAATTAGAGAAAGTGGTTGTGCGCTGGTTTTGTGCGTGAGAGATCATGCGATTTGTTTTTGGTGCATCACTTATTTTCTTCCTCTTTTCCATGCCATTCTTGCCTATTTAGATAAGATTTGATCTTATCACTTTGGGGCATAAGGGAGATGTGGCATGAATTGATTTTGGTGTGATAAAATAAAATTAAAAGGAGATGGCGTGCGAAAAATGAGAGAGGTCTTTTCTTTCTTACATCTATTTTTCATCTTGACGCCTGCTCCTCCCTTCTCCACTTTATGTCTACATCCAGATCTGATAGAGATCAGATTTAAAAGAGAAAAAGAGAGAGAAGAAGAAAAAAAGAAGGATTTTTCTTCTCTTCATAGTGATCTGATTTAGATCCCGTCGGATCTATGCGAAAGAGTTCGCACAGCGATCTGCTTCTTCAAGATCTTGAAGAAGAGATCAAGATCCATGGATGAGGAGCTAGATCTGTAAGGTGTTAGCACATCAGTGATCTTGGTGCTCCAATCAGACAGCTCCGTGTGGATACCAGCAGAGGTCGGGGTGTGGCTATGATCAGAACCCGAAATATTCACAAGATCCGACGTATGGAGATTTGATCTCTATTTTATTTTTCTGTTTCAGATATCAGATCATGAGTACATGTTCATATTAAGATTCTTACTCTGATTTTCAAATTTGATCTGATACGTAAATAAATTAAAATTATTTTAATTTATTTATTTTCATTACGTAGATGTCTAGAAAAAGTTTTGTACTACACGTACGAAATCGTAGTATTTCTAACACAACCCACTCTCAACTTTTCATGCCCCAACTCTCAAATTTTTCATGCAAAAAATCACTTCTAATCTCGTACAAAATTGATCCCTTCTTAAGGATGGGTCCCATGGAAGATAAAGATAAGGAAAAGGTTATTTCAGTTTAATTTTAAACGTTGGTTGATCCTTATCACCAATTCAAATCAAATTTGAATTAAATTTTGAATCAAACTTTATCCTTATCTTAACCAAGGTAGTTTTGATCCCTCTTTGAGTTCATTAGATGAGGATAAAATTTGATTCAAAATTTAATTCAAATTTAATTTGAATTGGTGATAAGGATTAACCAATGTTTGAAATTGAACCGAAACAACCTTTTTCTTATCTTTATCTTCTAAGGGATGTCACCCTTAAGAAGGGATCAGTTTTGTGTGAGATTAGAAGTGATTTTTTGATTGAAAAATCTGAGAGTTGGGACATAAAAAGTTGAGAGTGGGTTGGACTTCCATGAGTAAGAAACAGAGGAAGTGTTCTTCCTCTTGGGTGTGAGGTGTGGGGTCTAGGATTTCAACTCTAGATTTTGTGAGAAAAAAAATATAAGAGTAAGTCTTGTTCAATCTCGTACACCATCACTTCCTTGTAAAGCTTCATCTTCTAATCTGGAGGAGTCTGAGAGATCCGAAAAATGGAGCTTGGATCAACTATCTAGAGCCTTCGACGTGAGCTAGCTCTCCCACGAAGGAAGATCTAATCAGAGCTTTGAATGGATGATTTGTAGAGGCCGGATGATCTATGTAACTGTTCGGTATCAGTGAAAGCTTCATACTATGCCTACTAGTAGTGAAGATAATCGACCTGCGAAAAGGTGATGAGTTCTAAACTCAACCGATGTGATCTAAAGGTTAGATCAGATTTAAGACATCGATGTGATCGATGCAGTTTTTTATTTTACATCAGATTTTATATATAAATTTTTTATGTCATAGATTCTTAATTGATAGTTTAGATCTGATCTAAAAAATATTTAGAAGATTAAAATATTTAATCTTTTATTTTTTACTATAAAATTTTAAAAATATATGCTTTGAACTATCCAATTTTCTTTCAATTAATAGATTGGTTATCGAGGCTTTCAGTATAGGCTGATGTCCTAGAGTCATTGGATTGCATCTCTTATTAGCACTAGGAAGCATTTGTCAGTAGTCATTGTGAGATACGCTCGATCTTTAGCTGGCTTAAAAGTCATATTCCCGATCTAAAGCACTTAAGAGAAATTCTTGCAAGAAAAAAAGATTTTCATTAAGAGGTCATGTTTACATAAATTTGATGGTACATCTTACTAATAATAGGGTCAGAGGTTGATCAAATTCCATATCTAAAGAATGAGAGTCCTATCCAAATGCTATAGGCAATAGATTCTAGAGCGTATGACCGCAAAAAACTTGATATGGTCCTTCCTTGTTAGATGCAAGCTTCCTATGCTCCATTGGTTGGGTCACCTTGGCCTTCTTGAGTACCAAGTCTCCAGTTGTGACATTTTGAACCAAGGAAGAATGGGCTCCTCCATGATCTTCATCAAGAATGAAAACTTAGTGAAGAACTTTGGATCATTCCTCAGGGTTCGCTGATGCTGCCGTAGCACCTCAAGGTATCAATCTACCTTCTATAGCTTCGAGTCAAGATCGCCTCTCCTCCCAGAAGCCTCCTTGAGTCAACAGGATGAAGAATTGCCGATTGTTGAATCCTTCTATGAAGAAGAAGAAGAAGAAGAGCTAGAGGGTGAGTACTCTTTTTCTCATCCCAAGCTTCATGGATGAGAGTGATAGCATTGGAGCACCTTCCTCGATCTATATGGATGAGGATGGTGGTGGTGAGAGGCTTGCTCTGACTCCACTGAGAAGATCAGTGCCTGTGGGGAGCTCTCCTAAAGCTAAGGGAGTGAGAATGAAGACTCCACTATGGACTCTATGGAGAAAGTAGAAGGTTCAATCATGCCAAGGATCTATGGTTGTTGCTGCTAGATAGCCACCTATTTCAGACCCTACACTACTATAGTCAATGCTTGGACCTACTGCAGGAGCAACTAGAACTGGTCAACACTGATTGCCAAGGTTGTCTACATCTCTAGAAGAGGTAAAGCCCTCTAAGGGCTCTATATAGAGTCATCAAACTCTATGAGCACATTAGGATGAGCGGTAGATGGTGCCGCTTGTGCCTTACAAGATTGCATGATGGTTGTCGTTGAGTAAAACCTCTAATGATGGAATTAAGATCCTTCATCTAATGCCAATTTATTGCTGCTTAGGATCAATGTGACTCAGGTTGATGCGTTAGTTGGTAAGCTGGAGAGCTAGATGAGGTGGTCAAGGAACTAAGTAGCTGGTCGGAGACCTCAAAGGGGTTGATGGTGGTTGGATCTTCGTTCCAACATCTATGTAACCCTGAAACATTAAAGGCAAAGAAAATCTACTTGCCAAAGATTTTTTGGTAGGGAACTCTTCGATGTTGGATACATTACTTTGTGGCCCACATATAAAGTTTTCATTATAGATATTTTGGGTGATATGTAACTACCCACTAATGTTAGTTATGCCTAAGGTGGTTTCTTTGATAGAGAGAAACTGTCGATGTTTCAATTATTTGATAAGGGTCCCTAGCCTGGCCTATTAAAAAGCCTGTGAGATCCATCATAAAGGTGAATACGGAGGTATAAGTTAGAAGACTCCTGCTTCAAGTCTCCTTGTGGATAAACTCCATTCAAATATTCAACACTAATGGCTAGAGGTACGCACCGCTAATTTTTTTTCATTGCATACGATTATTTTGGTTGAGATATTTTTCTCACATTGTAATATCAGAGCCATCTTCTAGCCTTATTGTTCAGTATCTAGATTCGAATCATATGTGATCTTGATGTCAATGATTAATTTTTATATATCATATTTATCAATTTATTTTGATATATTAAAGATTTTGTTGATAATGTTGTGGAATAAATAAAGTTAATCGGTGATGGCTCAACCAATATCTTTGAATTCCATCATTATCCTTTCCGATAGTTGAGAAATAGGAGGAAATAAAAAAAAAATCTCTTTTGATTCTGAAAAGCCTGAATAAGTTTATTTTGAATTATTAATCTTGCATTGACGTTGAGCCCAACCTCCATAATATCGTAGCAGAGGAGATTTGTAAGATCTCATTTCCATATGATACAGCATGCATGCATTTTTGGTTTGACACACATGACCAATGAGACATCCCATCTCTGCACTACATTTTTGGATAAATTTAAAATACTAGAGTTTAAATTCAATCATCTAATCGCATCTTATCACCTAGGGCTTGTTGATTTTTGAGTCTAACTCTCTAAGATCTCGATATATGTGCATGCCTTTTCACTGTGTGGCTTTTCGTTGTGTTTCTTCTATATTGCCTAATGCCATTAATGCACAGTTTACTATGTGGCTTTTCGTTATATTTTTTCTATTTTGCCTAATGCCATTAATGCACAGCTTGGTATATATCTCTCTCTCTATATATAATTCTTCCTTCTTTATATTTATATATATATGGTTGTAGAGGGTAATTGATGGTTATCCTCTTACATTACTAGTATTGCATCAATTATAGAAAGATATGACCGTTCACATATTATTTATCAAACCAAATTGGACTAGTTTAATTTAATATTAACATTATAGTTTAATTTTGACTTTTACATACTTAATCACTTCTATACTGAGTAGATACTTTATTGATTTACTTTGACTGTATTTATGTGAACCAATTAGTTTGGATTCATCTAAATTGCAAAGGTTAATCCATAATAGAATAAAAAAAATAGAAACTTATGAATAATTTTTTAAGGATCTGTTTATGAATTTCTGTTTTCGGTTAAGAACCGTAAGAATCTATATGTAATAGCATGTTTGTTTTGTATACTACATGATTGATAAATTTCTATTTATGGTTAAGGACAGCAGGAACCTATATATAACAGTATGTTTGTTTTGTATACTACATGATTGATGAATTTCTGTTTGCGGTTAAGGATAGCAGAGACCTATATATAACAGCATATTTGTTTTGTACATTACATGATTGATTTGTTTATTTTATCAACATTTGGATGAATTGATAATTTATTTAAGATATAAATATAGAAATATTATAGACTTAAGAGTAGCCATAGTATCTCGAGTCATTATGATGTACAATGAATTTTAATCAATATAAATAAGTGATTATTTAATGATATGGTTATCCGGCCCCACAGAGAGGTAGCCATTTTAATGCATTAATTGGAATAAGATAGCAAATTAGACATCAAAATAAAAATTTTTTTAGGCCCACAGGTATAGAATATTTTATTTTGATGTTAATGTTGGCTAGTCTTATTAACAAAGAATTTAAGTAAATTTTGTACATGTTTGCAACCTCTACCCATAGGAAGGTTTAGAATTTATTATTGAATTTAACAATTGGTTAATTCAAATCAAATTTATGCTTCATAGCATTTATGCATGTTTATCTTTGGTTATTTCTACTAATGCTTTTCTTAATGATTTTGTTGTATTCCAAGGTTATTGGGTGATAATTATGCTGATTGAAAAGATAAAATTCTCTTGATTTTGGGGTGTATGGATTTGGATTTGGCTCTCCATGTAAATGAGCCATCCATCCCTATAGAATCAAGTATGCCAAATGAAAGGGCTACTTATGAGCGGTGGGAGCGATCTAATCATTTAAGTCTTATGCTCATTAAGTCTCACGTGAGTAAGAGTACTAGGTGTCCAATCTCAGAATGCAATAAGGTCAGAGATTACATGAAAGCTATTAAGAAATAATTTGTAAGCTCTGATAAGACATTAGCCAGTACCATGATGAAGAAGTTTTTGGGCATGACACATAAAAGCAGAAATATGCGGGAACATATTATGGAAATGAGGGACATTGCTGCTCAATTGAGATCCCTAGAAGTTGAGATTTCTGAATTATTTTTAGTACATTTCATTCTTAACTCTCTCCCTCTAGAATATGGACCGTTTAAAATATCTTATAACACACATAAGGAGAAATGGTCAATTAATGAACATCTGACCATGTGTGTGCAAGAAGAGGAGAGGTTGAAGCATGAGACATTTGAGAGTGCTCATTATGTAAATCATGCTAAAGAAAATGCTAAAAAAAGATAAAGGTGTTCCTTCGAAAATAGGTGTGCAAATAAAGCAAGATGCCAATAAAGATAAATATCATTTTTGCAAGAAAAATGATACTTTAAAAAAGACTGTGCTCGGTATAAGAAATGGCTCGAAAAGAAAGGTCATCTTACATTTGTGTGCTATGAATCTTGTTATATTGAAGCTCCTAATAATATTGCTTGGTGGATTGATTCAGCTACTACAATTCATATTGCTAATAATGTGTAGGATTTTCTAAACCTTAGGAAACTAGTAGGAAGTGAACAAAGCATCTATTCAGAAAATTAGATGCGTTCACATATTGAAGCAGTGGGGACTTATAAATTAATTTTAAAATCTAATTTTCAATTGGATCTTGTAAACACTTTTTAGGATCCATCATTTTCTAGAAACTTGGTTTCTGTATCCAGATTAACTTATCTTGAGTTTGAATTTAACTTTCATGATTCAATTGTGGATCTTTTGAAACATAAGAACATTGTTGGTTCTAAGATTTTAGTTGATAATTTATTTAGATTTGCATTAGACCCCACTAAAGAGTCTAGTCTTTTAACCCTGAATGACAATGAAATTGGTATTTAATGTGGTATTATTGAAGAATGCTCATCTAGACTTTAGCATAGGAGATTGAGACATATCTCTATAAAGAGAATTAAAGGGGTAGTAGATGATGGAGTCTTAAAGGCTTTTGATCTTACAGACTTTGGTACTTATGTAGACTACATAAAGGAAAAATAGACTAACAATACTACTAAAGATGCCAAAAGGAGCACTAAGCTTCTAGAGATCATACATATAGATATCTGTGGATCATTTTCTATCCCATATTTAAATGGTTAAAAATATTTTATTTTATTTATTGATGATCATTCAAAAGACATGTATCTCTTTCTCTTATTTGACAAAGTAAAAGCACTTGATTCTTTTAAGATTTTCAAAACAAAGTTAGAAAATAAAAGAAAAAAAAATAAAAATTATAAGATCAGACAGAGGTGGAGAATATTATAGAAGGTACATAAAAAAGGAACAAATGATGGATTCATTTACAAAATTCTTTAAAGAAGAGGATATTATTGCGTAATACTCAATGCCAGATACACCACAATAAAATGGTGTAGCTAAAAGAAGGAACTGCATGCTTACGGACATGGTAAAGAGTATGATAAGCAGTTCAAATTTGCCTTTATTCTTATGGAGTGAAGCCTTAAATATCACTGTGTATATCTTAAACAAGATTCCATTTAAGGCTGTTCCTAAAACACCTTTTAAAATATGAAATGAATGGAAACAAAGTTTAAGACATTTATACATATGGGGTTGTCCAGTTGAAGTGAGGGTTTATAATCTATATCTAAAGAAACTGGATGCAAGAACAATAAGTGGTTTCTTCATAGGCTATACAGCTAATTCTAAAAGATTCAGATTTTATTGTTCTTCACATACTCCAAGAATTACTGAAGCTAGAAACACAAAATTTTTTAAGGATCATGAATTTAGTGGCAGTGAAGTTCCTCGTAGAGTGAAATTTGAGGAAATAAAGGAACTACTTAAGGTACCTGTAAATACGCATGAATTGATAACTTTTCAAGATAATCCTCTAGATTTCGTTGAACGGCAACCAATTCAACAATAACCACCCCAAGAGAAGTCATCCCGTGAAAGAACTAATAACATGGAGTCCACTATTCAAGATATACATGAAATAGTGGGAGTAAGGAGATCTTCAGGAGTTAAAAGATCCATAATTTCGAATGATTATATAGTATACCTTCAAGAGTCTGTCTATGATATTAGACCTAAAGATGATCTAAATTTATTTTCACAGGCCATGAGTGAAAAAAATTTCACACTTTGGTATGATGCTATGAAGAGATGGAATCCATGGCTAAAAATAAAATTTGAGATCTCATTGAATTACTAAAAGGAGTCTCAATTATTGGATGTAAATGGGTCTATGAGATCAAAATGGACTCATCTGATAATATTGAATAATATAAGGCTAGACTTATAGTTAAGGGTTTTACTCAAAAAGAAGGTATTAATTATCAAGAAATCTTCTTTTCAGTTTCAAACAAGGATTCATTTAGAATAATCATGGTACTAGTAGCTCATTTTGATCTCGAGCTACATCAGATGGATGTGAAAATGGTATTTCTAAATGAAGTTCTTGAAGAGGTAGTATACATATGTCAGCTTGAAGGGTTTTATAGTGAAAAGGGTGATCACTGAGTTTGCAAGCTAAGAAAATCTATATATAGACTAAAACAGACTTCTTGTTAATGGTATATAAAGTTTCACAATATTATTTCTCTATATGATTTTACTAAAAACATCGTTGAGATCTCATTGAATTACTAAAAGGAGTCTCAATTATTGGATGTAAATGGGTCTATGAGATCAAAATGGACTCATCTGATAATATTGAATAATATAAGGCTAGACTTATAGTTAAGGGTTTTACTCAAAAAGAAGGTATTAATTATCAAGAAATCTTCTTTTCAGTTTCAAACAAGGATTCATTTAGAATAATCATGGTACTAGTAGCTCATTTTGATCTCGAGCTACATCAGATGGATGTGAAAATGGTATTTCTAAATGAAGTTCTTGAAGAGGTAGTATACATATGTCAGCTTGAAGGGTTTTATAGTGAAAAGGGTGATCACTGAGTTTGCAAGCTAAGAAAATCTATATATAGACTAAAACAGACTTCTTGTTAATGGTATATAAAGTTTCACAATATTATTTCTCTATATGATTTTACTAAAAACATCGTTGATTAATGTATATACCTTAAGGTCAGTGGGAGCAAATATATTTTTTTAGTCCTATATGTGGATGATATTTTACTTGCAAGTAGTGACCTAAGCTTATTGGATGAGACTAAGCAATTTCTTATCCAGAACTTTGAAATGAAGGATATAGTTGAAGCCTCTTATGTCACTGGCATAGAGATTCACAGAGATAGAGCCAAAAGAATCTTAAGATTATCTCAAAAGGCGTACATTAAAAAGCTTCTAGAAAGATTTAAGATGAATACTTGTTCACCTATTGCGGCATCCATTGTCAAAGGGTATAAATTCAGTTTAAATCAATATCCCCAGAATACATTGGAACAAGAGTAAATAAAAAACATCCCTTATGCCTCTGCAGTAGGGAGCCTCATATATGCACAGGTCTGCACCAAACCTGATATTGGATATTGAGTAAGAATGTTGGGTAGATAACAAAGTAACCCAGGTATAAAGCATTGGAAAGCTGCCAAAAGGGTTATGAGATACTTATAAGGAACCAAAGATTTCAAGCTAACATACAAGCATTCTGACCATCTGGAAGTAGTTAAATATTCAGATTCAGATTTTGCTGAATGCATAGATACAAGTAAATTTACTTCATGATTCATCTTTCTTTTTGAAGATGGAGCTGTACCTTGGAGAAGCATAAAGCAATCATCCGCTATGGAGGCAGAATTCATAGCATATTATAAAGCTACATCAGAGACATTATGGTTGAAGAATTTTATTTTTTGCCTAAAAGTTGTCGATTCTATTGCGAGGCCATTGAGGATTCTCTGTGATAATTCGGCTGCAGTTTTCTTTTCTAAAAATAACAAAAATGAAAGTCGAAGTAAGCACATCGGCATAAAGTATTTGGTTGTCAAAGAGAATATTAAAAGACAGTTAGTGGCTATTCAACATATTAGTACAGAGTTAATGATAGCCGATCCTATGGTTAAAGGTTTGCTGGCTAAGTTGTTAAGGATTATATATGCCATATGGGGCTTTTTGACTCATTTTGAGCTATTATTCAATTCTCTGACTATTATGTGTGTTTATAAACGTATGTGGTCGTTTAATGACATGATGTCTATTATGCACATAAAGTAATTTATCATATACAAAATTTGGTCCATTTGGATCAATAAAGTTAAACTCTGAATGACTTATAAGAAGATTATTCATAAAGTATCATGATGTATTCAATTAAAAAGGATCATATATTATAATACATGGAAGGAAGTATTTGCTTAGAGGGTATGACCGTCATGATTCATGTATAGAAAATTTCTATTTAGGTAATATTTGCATAATTAGTAGATTAGTTGAGTGACAATAAAGTGTTATAACCATACTATTATGTTAACTGTTACTTATGAAGATTATTTGACAACATCATATGGGCCAAATGAGAGAATGTTGGATCTGTTACTTTATGGCCCCCATATAAAATTTTTATTATCAGATATTTTAGGTGATATGTAACTACCCACTAATGCTAGTTATGCCTAAGGTGTTTTTTTTGATGGAGAGAAACCATTGATGTTTCGATTATCTGATAAGGATCTCTAGCTTAGTCTATTAAAAAGCCTGTGAGATCTATTGGTAAAGATAAATTCGGAGGCATAGGTTAGAAGGCTCCTTCTGCTTTAAGTCTTCTTGTAGATAAACTTCGTTCAAATATTTAAACATTAATGGCTGGAGGTATGCACCGCTAACTTTTTTTCACTATATATAATTATTTTAGTTGAGATATTTTTCTTACATCCTATGCATAAGTTAGATCACCTCTAGATAACAATCAAGGTTCTTAGTAAAAGGTAGAGTGAGAGAGATTGACTTTATGAGGGAGAGGTGGAGAGAGAGCTTTGAGGGTCTGGGAGAGTTTCGTCACAAGGGACTTCAGTCAACTTGATACTGTCAGAGACTCAGGTTGGATCTCCATTGACACTTGGACTTCAGAGTTAAGGCTTAGACTTCAACTTGAGGTTTTAGAATTATCTGGAGGATCTCCAAGAGTGGTTTATATAGGCAAGAGTTGGAAACCGTCACAATTGGAATCTTGGAACATATAAGGAAGGCCGTTAAGAATAAATGCTTACATGTCTAGAGGATATCACAAGATGCAAATCTTACAGCTATGGAGGCCATTCGGCCATTGTGGCTTAGTTGTGACAAAGTGGTGGGAGACTCAGATATCTCCACGTGCCTTTCAGAGTAACAATATAATAGAAACTGGTTGGCTGAGATAAGGGCTCTGTGGCTAGCTACTTGGTTGGTTGTGCCATGCTGGCTATGGTTAGTTTCGAGGTATATCACTATCTTTATATAGTTGAATGCTAACAAACAAATTTTGAGAGGTCGCTGATCATCATCTCAAAACCAATTCATGTTAACTAGGTGTACCAACAGGTCTAGTTGGTATCATGTCGAGTTAGGACAACAACATACCAAACCTTAACTTGTATTGGACCCAACATCAGATCAAGAACTCTAAACCATGCCTATAGATACTCCAGCCTTTGACACCCAATAAAAAGATCAAGTGTGAATAATGATGGTTCCTAGGGCATGAAAACAAAGAAATAAGAACTAACAATGTTGTTTGTCCTATAATAGCATGCAACTAAAACTTAGATTTTATAGCGGACTAGAGTGAAGGGCCCTCAAGATAAACTAATGGTAGGGTTCTTACCATCAGTATTCTTTTCGATTGTATGGTTGCTTGTCGGACGGATATTGACATCTAAACTAGCTCAACACCCTTAAGTTCATCTTTATCCAAAATTGGCAAACAATTTTCATGTATTTTCTTCCGTTCCATATAGAAGAAATGCAAATCAAGCCTCTCTATGGAGTACAATATGAACCCTAACACCCAGGGGCTAGGAACATTGTAGAAAGTCCTGACAAGGAGATCTAAGCCATAAAGAAGGTGCATACTTGAAGAGATTAATGCTTGCTAGCATAAGGTGGCCACAATTAAACTTTTTCTGTGATCTTGGATAGTCCAGAAGACCTGAGGGTGGATGCATGAAGCCATGGCTTGGGCTTGCATGTTTCAGGGAAGTACCTAGTCTCCATTTCTTTTCTTCTAAATTAGTTTCACTCTATAATTTCTGCATTAGTCATGGTTTAGTCTTAGCATAGAATTAACTTTGATTTAGTTTTCCTCCACAGATTTTTATAGTGGAAGAAAGGGTAATCAGGTACCTCTTTCTTTCCTACAAACTCTAGGTTAGTAATGTAGCAAGGATTCCTCTTTTAATTCATAACTTAAATTCAGTTTTATTGCACTCAGTTAGTCTTATTTATTCTTAAAATTTTTTCCTTCACATGTAAAACCTCTGGGTTAAACTATATCCATATTGTCATAGCAGAGCATCTCCTTGGAAGGCAATCTTACAGGTCTCAATGACCATCAAAGCATCGGATGGCAATCATAGGTTTTCAAGTACTGCAGGATCCTATAAGGAGAACATCCATTATACTAAATGGCAATTCTCCACCAAGCGGTGCAACCAAGGTCCTACAATACCCACTTACAATTTGGCACGCATGGCCTGAAGGGGACCTATTTGACCCTAATCTGATCTCTTTTCTAAGGTTCGATCTGATGGACCTAACATATCAAATCTAATCCTTACAATTCTTTCTAGTTCATGACCAAAATGATTTAAACAATTGATATTAAAAAGGAACTATTTAATTCTTATCCAAAATCATGATGACCTTAGTAGTTCCAAACCCTGCACTCATTGCTTGAGTTGGGTCAAAGCTCTAACCCATAACTCCCTCAATGTTTGGCCAGAAATTTTAATCCATGCTTGACCCTAACTACAAAAAAACTTTGACCAAACCCAACCCAAATAAGGTCAGGTCAAGTCAGATCTCTAATCGGGTCAATATTTGCCATCTCAAAAAGAAACCAAGTTTGGAAACAAGAAGCCAGTGCCGCGCACATAAAATTAGAATTATACGTAATGGTAAATTTCGAGAGACTAAAGTTGAAACCATCCAAATCCCTAAAAATAATTTTTTATAGTTAGTTATGCCAAAACACGACATTTATATTTTAATAGGTACATTATTATTATTATTTAATTTTTGATTGCTTTGCTTTATATAATGTTTTCATTTTCTTACGTATTTGCATATTAAATGAATTCATTTCAGTTCTACCATACCATTTTTACCACCTCATTAATTTGTATTTTTCAAAATTATTACGTATTTATTATACCATTTGTTCAAAATATACAGTATACTTTTATTTCTTACAGAAAAAACTCCACAATATGCAGAGGGCTCCTAGCCTTTTTTTTTTTTGTTTGGTAGCATCTGCTTGTTACTTCTTTAAAATCTTTTGAAATTTCAGAGGCCACAAAATCCAAAACTCAGGAATTCATATCCTTTTCTCCTCTAAACTGATTTCCACCAGGCTATAATCTTTGAACAGCATGCTGGGGCATCCAGCATCCTCTGAAAATTTAAGGATCTGGAATATACGTAATGCAACACACACAGGCATATTCATGGCAAGCAGACTAGCACTAATCTCAGTAGATAACATTGACCATTGAACTGCATTGTGACGTGGGAGCTCCCACAAGCCAAGAAAGCATGGACTAGATGCCAAGCCCCCGTGGGAGATTTTTATACATCCCCCAATTTCCAGAACAAAGCAAACTGATGTTATCCGATTCTACTTCATAGGCAGCTCTGACACATAGTTTCCAATATTGAAGATGTAAATTCTATTAAGGCATCGCAAAATTTTTTAAAAATATATATATAATAGAAAAGTTTACAGAACTAGCATTTCCAAAGGGAGAACCCTAAAAGACCTATACATAATAATCTAACCAAAACAAAGAATCCTCATCTTTAAAGAAATGCATCCAGTTTGTTTGCCTTGATTGGATGCTGTGGTCGGAAATCCTCCAGCTGAAGATTGGAGCTCGCACGGATCTCATCCAAAATAGCTTCCCCTTTGTCAATTTTGATCACCTCTAAGATGCTGCCAAGAACCTCAGCCGCAAGCCCTAGTTCTAATAAGCGGCCAGGCTCTTCCCCACCTTGGTGGATAAGTTGTCCTATCTCTCCGAGTGGAACCACATTCTCCAATATAATTTTGGCGAAGATGCGACCAAGAAACTCTGCAGCCCTAGGAGCATCATTTACAGCATCCTCCAGCGAGGTGAGAACAGATTCAAACCTGGCAAAAGAGTGAAAGTTTGTAAGATTTAATTCATCAAATCAAAGTTTGCTTTTGTATCTTCATTGGGATTTAGCAACTGGATCTGTACCCCTGGATGAGTTGTACTTGATCAAGCAAGCTATCTTGAGACATGCAAAGGTTGACAAGAAGTGTAGCCAAGAGATCCCTCTCCATGTCTTTCCGCTCAAAGGAATCTGTGACCCACAGTGATATCATGGCCGGATAAAAGTTCGGACAATTCAGCTCTTTGATGCACAGAGATACCTCATTTTCGTCTCTGGCACTGGTGAGATGAAAATATAAAAGTTCTTTCAGCAATCAAACTACAATCAAGATAACACATTCAGAAACAAATCATGAGAAAAATACAACCAACATTTCAACATAGCATGCATAGCGATTAGAAGATGGCATTCAGGTCCTTGAGAATTGCAAACCAGAGCATGAGGTTTAAGAAAGTTAAAATTCATTTCAGAAAAATGTACGACCTTTGGATTAATAAAAAAGAAGCTACTCCAGACCATAATAGAAAAAAATAATACAAAAGTATACAAAAATTACAAAAGGAATCTAGAACAAAACAAACAAGCTTCTATGGGGACAGCTCTCAGCCTCTCATCCAGGCCTCCATCCAGAAACCACGATTGTTCAGGGAAGTCATGTCACCAACCCTGGGTGCACATAGACAACTTACGCATCCAATGAAACCATAGAAAAATACAGTACTTTTGGGTCACTCTGGAATGTTTATATCCAACAAAAGTCATAAGCTTGCTTCTAGTTAGGGCACAGTAGTTACAATTTTCCAACCAGAAGAACAAAGCGTGTCTCAATACTTAGTGTCATTCCAAAAGAACTTTGTATGCAACATAAGAACACAAGCTTGCTCCTACTCCACCGTAGTAGTAAGAATTTTTCCACCAGAAACTGAAAAGTTTGCTTCTATGAATGGAAATGCCTCACTGATCATAGTAAAACATCCAACTTTGACCCTTTCTAATAGCCAACTCGATGCCTAAAGTCTCTTGTCAAAATCTTGTGGAGAAGCTGTTCTTTCAGATCATTGACAGTGTCTGGTAGCAATCCGTTGCTTTTGATGACATGTGGGAGAGAAGGAAAAAATAGGCAGAAGAAGAGGGCACCTGCCCACCACGCACGCACGCACGTAATGCATAAATATGTGTATATCTTTATATATGTCTATACGTGTGTGTGCGAGCAATAGACTTGGCTGCACTTGACTAGATCTCCACTCAAATCTTGTTAGGTCTAGATCAGACAATATCTACAACGTCAAAACTGCTAACACAGCAAACATCAAGTTGGAGAGCCCAAGCCTATGCATCAAGTGGTAAAAAAAACATGAAACAATACATATTTTTTTTATCCACTTGATGCATAAGTTGAGGGTCTCCAAACCACAAAATTTAGGGTAAGTAGTTTAGAGCTAGTAGACTATATCCAACAACTAGAATCATTAATGTGGAACTTATATCATCCAATCTAGACCTGACTTGATTTGAGTAGATATCCACTCGAGCATAGCCAAGTCTCTCTCTCTCCACACACACACACACACACACACACACACAAACAAACAAACACAGACATATATATATATATATATATATAAAGAGGCTACACTGCTGCATAAAACATATGGTTGCTACCAAAGCTTATTGAGGCAACCAAGAACAGAAAGCTAATATTGTAGTCTAGCATATAGAGAAAACAGCAGGACGATAGGTAAAAGGACAAAAACTAGTGTTTAAAGAAATACAGCAAGCATAAGATGCCCAAGATCATGCTGTACAAACAAGAGGGAAAAGAGAAGACTGGGAAGACAGATAAAAACTTGCCACAAGGAAGGCGGGGCATTCTATTAGGTCATCTTCCCATGCACTTGACAGACTAGTGAAGAGTTTAAGTATAAACAAAAACCCATATAACAGAAAAGATTGTGAGTAATAGGAAGAACAAGGCAAGAAAGAAACAGAGGAGGACAAATAGCAGCAAAGTTCTCTTATAAACTAGTCATGAATGATACATAAAGGGTGCCAAATAATACAAAAAACTGAGAGGAGAAGAAGAAAGACATGCTTAGGATCTAGGTCAATAAGTAATAAACATTCTTGAATTTGTTTGATCCAACCACAGATTTAATTTATGTTGTATCTGTTGATGGAAGCCTAACTGAATCCATATGACCAGATCACAATTGTCAATAAATTTTTGTGCGCCATAATAAGGAAAATCTACAAGAGACAAGTGAAGTTTCTTTTCTCCTAAGTACAATGCTGCTGCCAGAGAGACCAGCTGAACTGGCAAGCTCAACGATGGAAACCATACACTAACAAGACAGAAGTAGGCTTGTTGTGGGGAATGACAACTATCTTATATCCATAAACATTAAACCATCCATAAATGGCCCATTTGGAGCTAAACCCTCTTAAGACTCCCCCCCACCCAACTGGAATAGAAATAAAATTTGAAGTAAAGAACTCAAGGGATCTTAGCAAGATCTGAAATAACTAATCATATAGAGATGAAAAGATGAGTAGCTCAACCTTGATCAATGGATTGTGCTGGGATTAGCAGGTCAAGTGCCACCCCAAGAAATGGAGCCTAACAACATCAAGGACCACTAAAAGATTTTTTTTAATGTAAAACCAAAGAAAAATTAAGAAGATCTAGACAAACCTTTTGATGGTTATCATAGTTAGGCTAGAGAAACTTAATTTGAGGTTGGCAACACAATTAGGGCCATGGAACAAACAAGCTATTTGCAAGAAGCTCGTGTTTGACCCAGAATTCAGCTCAAAATTGGATTACTCAATTGGTAAATGAGCCAAATATAAGCTAGGCTTTTGATCTCAAAAGATAAACAAGCTGAACATGATTTAGATTCAACTTGCTAAATTTTAGCTCGAAAGAACTCGAAATTATAAATAATTAAAGTTTCCTTATGTTATATTAGTATTAAGCATATGACATGTTGATCAACTGCGATCTGTACTCCCCAAGGAAAAAAGAACTGTGATCTCCATTAAATTTAATACGAAAATGTTATTTCTAGTTAAACACACACCCCCAATTTTGTGAGATGTATTTCTACCTTTCTCAATTGTATGAGGCACAAATAATTTTAAGATAAGAGTGGTTATAACTAGAGAGTGGGGGACCAGCAAACACATCTCAAGCCATCTAGGGTGAATAAAACTTGGAGATAACATTAGCCATTGCATTGCATTCAAATGGGTCAGCTTCTTATCTTTAGAGGCTACCCTAGCCCCCAAGCAACCCCTTGCTCTCAAGGTGTCACAAGCCACACTGCCAAAGCCATTCTCAAGCTCCCTTTCCTTTCCACCCTTAATAATCAAAACTTCTAGGCAACAAAACATCCTCTCAAACTCAATGACCTCAAACCTTGAGATCACGGTTCCCTAATTTCCTCCTCCCTTCTTGTTCTTCCTCGACAACATGCAGCAATGAGAAGGGACAAGGTCATTCTTTTTTCCTTCCTTTACCAAATGCCACACCATTAACAAAAAAGGCATAGCAACTGAAGTAAGCAATAAGGTAGAAGTCTGGATTTCTTTTTTTTTTTTTTAATCAAGTAGAGATCTGAATGTTAATTTTGGTATGCTACACTAAGACTCTCCACCACCCACATTGTAATGGTAACATCTTTCTTCTCATCCCCTCAGCCACATAGGAACCCATCCGTGCTAGCTAGAGCTTAGCTCAGTAATAAACAAGCTCAGTTTAAGCCATCCATCCTGGCTCTGACCCATAACATTTTGAGCCAAGCTCAAGCCAAGACCAGCTCAATCATGTTCACCCTTAAACATAATTCACTTGTCTAAGATTTAGTGTTTAGATCAGGCCCCTTCAGCCTAGGTTCAACAAAGAATGGCAATGCTTAAATCTCATGATTCAAACCTTCAGAAACCCCAACATATCACTAGAATTTGGCAACTTTTCCATCAATAAGCCATCAAGCATGGACATATTTCCACAAGCAATCACATGCACATGCGTGTGCATGCAAACCCACACCACAAGCAACCACATAAGCACAAAGTTTGAGCTCGTTTGTTTTACCAATGTGTAAACAAAGATGTATAATATTGGCAGTATCATTAAAAGTGGCTGCCTAGGCGCTTAGTTTGGTTGGGCTACCTAGGCTAAGCCTGCTTAAACCCTACTTGTTTGATGTTTCTTTTCACATTTTCTTTGGGACATGTAGGAGGGCAATGAAGGCTACGACCAACCTAGTAGTAGGTAGTGAGCTGAAAGCTACCAGCAAGCCAACCAACAGCTACAAGTGGTGGCGCTGGCTACAGAGGGCCAGCACTAGTGCCAGGTTTATATTTCTTTTCTTTCTTTCTTTCTTTGTCAAACCGATCTCATCTTCTTCTTCTCCTTCCTTTAAATTTTTATTCCTCTTTGTTTTCTACTCCTATCTCTTCTTCATCTAGCCATTCTCAGCATTTTTTTCTAAGTTTCCCTTTTTGTTCTGCTTGCCTTATTGATGGTTGGTTGTTGGCTGTGGCCCTACAGCCTATTGGCTGCTGCATCCTGCCATCCTCTTCCTTCTACTTCTTGCTAGATGTCGACTAACAAGCTGTGATATACAGCTTGCTGGCTGCTACAGTGCAGCAACGCTATTGCCACTCTCCTAGTGTATCCAAAGAAGTGTGAAAATCAGGTTTCGTACTGCTATATATGATGAAAAAGAGATTATATACGATATATGCATATGTTTAAGAATATGCATAATAAAAGCTTAGAGGGCTTTCATCCTCAAGCAACCACTTAAGCACCCAAGCGTCTGCCTAGTCTATACGGGGAATCCACCATCTAGACGCACATAAAACCTTGAATATTAGTTTGTACCAAAGTTGGCTGTGCCAATACCGGGGCCCAGACCGGTCGGCTGGCGACATAGTTGAGTACATCCCTGTGCCATTCCATAGCAGGCCCAAACCGATACAGTAGAGAGAATGGGAGAGATGGAGAACAGGAGAGAGGAGAAGAGAGAGAAAGAGGGGAGGGGGGGAGGGAGAGGCTGGGGAGGCCATAGGAGTGCCGCAGAGTCATGTTTATTTTGATTTAGAGGAGGATGGAGCCCCTCCGGTCCTCTAGACGCCTCTGATGCTCTCCAGTGACCTTCCCGGCCTTTGCCTCTCCTTCCCTTTCCCCTCTCTCTTTTCCTCTCTTTCTCCCTCTCCCCCTCCCTGTCAGTTTCTTGTTTCGAACACCAGAACCATTTCAATCCACTGCTGATATGATTTGGTTTGCCCTGAACTAGACAGTTTGGGATGGTTCCGCATCCTCAGTTTGTACCCATTAGTTGAAGCTAAGCAGCCCAAATGGTAGACAACAAAGAACATAAAATTTTAGGACTATTATATTACTAAAATTAGTTAAAAACTATGTTTGTTTGAAGCACTCATTCTTATACACTCATATAAAGCTATTAAAATCAAGTGTAATGTCAAAAATTTTAATACAATATATTGCCATTATCTTTGCAAAATTGCATATTTTTAAATGTCCACTATATTTGCAAAATTGACCCTAAACGTAAGCGTTACAACTCCCTTGTAGCCCCATTATTGTTTGACCTCTGTTTGTCTTGTAATTTTTCCCAGTAACCACAAAATCAATGGTATGCCTGATGCATGATAACATATATATTTTTTCTGCAAGTAGTCAGAAAAAGAAAATAGATGAGAAAAAGATGATACCTATAGAATTCTCTTATTGCTGACATTGATTTTTCGTGCAGAACCTCTTCAGATAACTGTTTTGCTTCAGAATGTGCACCTGCGCTGCCACTTAAAGATCCCTGTGCATGACCAGCAGGAAGGATAGTTGCTGCAGACCTATCAAAAGAACGATCCAAGAGCCTGTCCCTGCTCCCAAGATAAGTATTACAATCTTGAGGATTCGTTACATCATGTGGTGCTCCAGAGAACTTTTCAGGCATATATTTTGGCATTATTTCTTCTTTTGAGCTGTAAGGTGTCCTATTGTAACCATTTGGACCTAGTGGCATCCTACGTTGGTCATTAACACTGGGAGAAATATCAGCCAAGGGAACATTTGACATCAAAGACTGTCCTCTAACAGACATCCCCCTAGCAAGTCCACCTTGTGGGCCAAGGGTAATTGAATCATCATCAGAAGGCCTTTGAGGAAGGGGAAAGGACAATGTTCTACCTCCCAATGGATGTCTCTCCTCCAATCGAACATCTTGAGATCCATACCCGCGGACCTGAGGTGGTAAATTGTTTATATTACCAATCTGGGAGCTTGGAGAAGGTAGTATAGTGGATCCCCGTGGACCATAGTCAATAGAGGGTCCTCTTCTTGAGGCAACACTAATTCCAGAACCACGGGCTGATCTACTTGCTTGAGCTTGCCGTTCTTGAGCTGCATCTCTGTGCACCTCTTCAATTTTCTTCGGGCCTTCAACTTTTCTTCTTTGCTGCCATTTATTCTTTCTCAGATCAATTGCATCCCTCAACATGAACCTAACTCGAGATGATAGCTTCTGATGTGTTGATAGTTTTGCCATCATGTCAAAATATGCATCCATATGTTCCTTGGCCTTGGGATGATCTATCATCTTGCCAATTGTACTCATCAACTTGCACAAGGCTTCAAGATCTTCCTCATCAGGATTCTGATACTGCCCAAGCAACTTCTTGATGCATTCATGCATAATTCTCTCTGTCAACATTCTTTTCTTGTACAATTCACCAATTAATCGAATATTTCCCAGCATACGTCTCCGTGCCTTGATCCTTTTCTCCTCCCTTTCCTCTTCAGATTGTTTAGTCTCACCTTGCTCTTCAGCTTCATTAGCTTCAGCTTCTTCTCTCTCCCCTCTTTCAAATTCCTCTTGGCACTTATTTAGAAGCAACCTTTTAAAGGTAATCTTCTCATTGTCCTCAGTGAAATCAGGTAATTCACTAGCAAGATGGTGGCAGAAATCGGCATACATCTCACAGAAAGTTGGCTCCATCAAAGCTTTGTCAAAAATCTGCGAGATTACACCAGTAAGAGTAACAGTATTGTCAATATTAACCTCTTTGACTTGCTGAAATAACTTCTCAAAATTCTGAGGCGTCAACTTATTCAGTATGGCTTTCAATCGTCTTTGCTTTGCCTGTTCCTCATCAGTCACCTTGCCGACTAAATACTTATTCTGAGATTTGTGCATTACTTGTGCAGGAGTTTGAGGAGAAGGTATTAACCCTCTCTGAGTGCCAGGAGAACGCTGCCACCTGTCTGCATCAGCACCATTACGTGGTATCCCTCCCTGAGATGCCAGTGATTGCGCTGGCCCGGAAAGAATGCCTCCAGCAAACTGACCAGATGACTGCCCACGTGGATGTCTTAAAACACCATGACTGACTCCTTGTCCTGGCCGAAAGTTCACAACAGCTCCCCCATGTCCAACCTCTGGACGAAGGTCACGTACAGAAGCAAAGGAACTAGACGCCTTCATCCATTTATCATCCACAATGCCAACCATATGGCGTTCCACCCGGGAAACTCCTGGAGATCTCTCTGTAATCCTTCCAGGGCTTGGAAAGGGTTCACGAACCGATGCACTTATCAAAGCATCAGCTATATCAGATTTAATCTCAAACCCTACAGGAAGATCAGTACATTGCTCTGAAAACGTTAACAGAAAATCCCTGGAATACTTTCTGTTCAGAGTCTCATTTCTGTCATCATCCTTATATTTCTTTGCTTGACTGGCTTGCTGTCCACTCTCTGGTATTCTCAACTTTGGAGTTGAGATATCAGCTGCATCTTCCCAATCATCCACCTCAACTTTGCTCTGCCCATCTCCCTCACCAGCAACAATGTCGTTATTGGTATCTGCAGTCAGATGTTTTTTAGCATCTACCGATACAGGACTATCCACACTTTCTGTGGTACAGGTAGTTTCATGTTTTTCCTCAGGATGCTTGTACGCATTGTAAAGATCTGAAGTTCCTGCAGCATCAGCTTTTGAGAGAATTTCCTTCCTCTTCTTCTTTTTTCCAGAAGAAGGCTTGACCCTGGGAGGCTCCAAAACAAGCTTGTCCTTTGGCCCAGATGACAAAACTGAAACTGGATCCTCACTAGACAGCTCTGTAACTTTTCTTTCCAGTTTCTCTGTCACCTTAGAAGTAGCAGGATCTGAAACAGCTATCCCTGGTTGCAAGACATCAGGATCACTCGAGCAAACATACTGGCTGTATATTTCTTTACCAGTATTTGTGATGGCATCTGGAGAGGAAGGCTTTTCTTCTTCAATATTTGCAAATGAAAGATGACTAGAAGAAACTGCTTCAGCTTTGCTGAAGTCCAAACATGTTCTATCAGAGATGTCTGATTCCTCAGTTGTCTTCTCAACCACAAAGCCTTGTCCCACTGCTTCATTGGAGGAACTGGACTGTTGCCTTTCAGCATCATAAGATTCACAGACGGTCGAACTTTCTGAATTATCTCCTCCAGCCCCATCTTGCTCCACTAACTCAACTGGTTTTCCACCTTCAACACATTCTGTAAAAACAGATTTTGGATATGGTTTAGTATTACTAGCATCTTGCGAGGAATCACTAAACACTTCAGCTTCTACATGTTCCTTTTCTGCATGTGTTTCTTGTCCTGGTTCCACATCTAACAAGATAGAATTGTCCTGACTAAAAGTAGGAAATGAATTCTTAGGTACAGTCTCATCCATCTCAAAACCCAGAGAAGTTGATGTCTCGGAAGAACCTTTCTCCTTAAGTAGAATTCCACTGTCAGCTCTCAAACAAACATCTTGTGGTATTTCCTTGACCAAATTAACCCCAAATGATTCTGACTCAGCAGGGACTGATTGACTTTCAACAGCTTTAGAATTTCTAATTTCAATTGGACTATTTTGTTTCAAACTAAGTGAAGACAAGCTAGTGGTAGTGATCGACATATCTGCCCCTGAAAATTCCTGAACTTTCTCAGAATTTCTGGAAAATCCATCTGCAGATTGAGAAGCATCTGTCTGCACCATACAATCATGTCCAAAAGTTACAAATAGAAATTGCCTTATATATAACAGCAGCAATATATATCTTCTACATGATAAGATGAAAAGAGAAGAGGAATTAAGAAGCATTCAAAAAGTCAGACCTGTTGCAAGTGTAGTGAGTGACCGAGGTCCTTTTTATTGGGCATTTTGTGGCTATCCTTCAATAAGTCCAATTTTTGGACAGGTTCTTTTCCTCTGCAATCGGTTCCTATCTCATCAGGTCCAAATCCCCCATGAGGAGCAACAGGAACTGAGGAAGTTGTAGCCTGTGTGTTTTGCAATGACTGAGAAGCTGATTTGGACTGCTGAACAGAACTTTCTACACTGATCTTACTGTCTCTTTGTGGATGAGAAGTTGTGGCTTCTCCAAAATGCTTTGACACCCTAGGTGCTTCGGCATTGCTTATGGGCATGCTAACTGTCACTGAAGAAGTTCCAGCTTTATTCCCATGCGAACCAACAACTGCCTTCACCATCCCCTGAACTGGAGCTGATGAAGCAAAGACTGGCACAGCTTCCACTTTCGGCTGTTCAGAGAGACTATGCAGAGGAGGCCCAGATTTGTTACCAGGCATGGGCTTAATGACAGATGGATTCATGAATGAAATGGCTTGGCCACTCTGGCCAGCCGAATAGTTATATCTTGGTGCCTGAGAGCCAGAAGGCATTGGACTGCTTGTCAAAGGAAGAGAAGTAGAGGTGGGGAAGAACATCTGTGATGGGTTGTAAGCATTTGGTTGCAATGGAGGATAGTAATGGGAGGGAGTAAATGCCGGAAGAGGTTGAGATTGAGAAGTTACATTGGGCAGGGGCCTTTGCCCCGTAAAACCACCATCAGTATATGAGTCTGTCCTTTTATCAAGTCTCAGCTCCTCATGGGTCTCTGGGTGAGTAATCTTTACAGTGGTCTTGCGAGGAGCACCAAATTTTCCAGGCTGCTGTTGTGCAAACTGTTGGGTGGGAATACTGATTCCGAGGTTTCCTAACTGCGGAGGCAGTTGGTGACCCATTTGAGGTGCAAAGCCCAAGCTTTGTCCCTGGTGCATCATTGGTTGGGGCTGCAGAGGATGAGGCTGGAGACCATGGAGAAACATTTGTTGTGGCACTTGGGAAACATTTCCAACAGGTAATGTCATAGACATTTGCAATGAACTTGCTGCAACACCCTGTGACTGCAGCTGAGGACTGCGGCCACCAAATTGCAGGGGAACATGGGGCTGTTGAAAGGCCATCGGCATAGATATCCCAGCTATAGGAAGAACAGAAGATTTGGGTAGTGGTACAGCAGGGGCAGCTGAAATTTGTGAGTGCATATCCTGTTTTACCTGGGCCGGAGGAGGAGACTCTCCAGCATTAGATTGGCTAATACCACCTGCATCCTTTTTAGGTTGTTGTGGCTGCTGTGGTCCAGAGGGTATAGGCACTTTGGATACTCCTCTAAATGAACCATGGCGAGCCTGCATGATGGAATTCAAGGATAGTAAACAATGATAACAAACTGAGAATCCACAATAATGTCAACAAAGATTGCAATGACTTCTATTAGGTATCTATTTGGCAATAATCAAGATTTTCCTGTGTAGAACTTCAACATTTGGATAAAATGACCTAACCCAAGCCAGATAATGAATGCATCTGCTTGACATATATCAGAAAAAAATATAAAGTGAATATTTCAGCTAAATTTCTAAAGCTACCAAATGATAAAGGTCATGTACAAGATGAATGGCTATGGTAATGTAATATCAGTTCATCTATCATCAAAGCAAACTTAGTCTAGATATCAATTTCAATCCCACTGGTGTTCTTTGCTCAAAGGTAAATTTTAATGATCCAGTACAATATCTACAAACCTGGCCCTGCTTCTGCTCATCCAGATTAGGTGGAGCTGAGGTAGTCCGAGCAGGAATCTACAATAATCATAATAAAGTTTGCCAAACCAGAAGGTACATTGCAAAAAAGAACATGTATAAGAACCAACACAAAAAAACAAACTTCAACTTGAAGCAAAATGCAAGAATTATACCTGCATTCCATCCACGACACCAGGACTTATAGATCCAAATTGAAGAGTAAATGTCTGAGTTCCATCACCTAAAGGAAGGAAGCAGTGAACCAATAAGACCGACAGGATGATAAATTAAAAGAATAGTTTCAATGCATGAAGATGACCTCCAAAAAATTCATAAGCTCCAGAAAATGAAGAACCAGCTTGCAAAAGTTAGCACAGAACAAAGCAAAGACATCTAAACCTACATAGTCCACAGGTGTAAGCATTTAAACAACAAGGTGAACAAATGCGCAACAAATTACCTTTAGCTGGAGTCACAGGGGCTGTGGAATTGGAAGGTCCTGCAGCAGACCGAGAAATTGGAGCTCTTGGATGGGTTCCAGAGTTCCTTGGGATGGGTACATCCACAGGTTTTGAAGCACTTAATGCTGGTGCATTAGATGATCCTGAACAAGATGATGATCAGCAAATTTAAGTGTATAGCATCATTCTTTTCAATTCTTTTCTTTTTCACATTCTAATCTACTCTTTATGATAATCTTCATCCAAGAAATCATCAAAACACATAAATTCCAATAAAATAATAATTATAAGAAAAAAGGAATCTGGACAACCATGCAAGGATGGCCGGACATGTACACCATTCTGCACGGCTCGCAGAGCAACAGGAGCTGCAGGGGCAACAGCATCACTTGCCCTCGAATTAGATGGATTCGCCCTAGACGACCCTCCTTGTCCATTTCCGGAGTTCTTGAAACTACAAGACAACAACCAAAAACTAATAAAACCCTAACTTTTTGACATCCATTTGCCCAAGTTTAATGAAAAAAGCCTATTTCATCAAGACAGATGGTATCATGGGGGCGGCAGGGAAGATAAAATCTTTACCTCCGATTTGGCAAGATGGGTGGGTTGTTCGACGAGGAGGGAAACGAGGAGGAAGAGGAGAGTTGGGGAGGAGGGGCGGAGCCGCCGCCCTTCCCGCCGCCGCCACCGGAATATCCTCTTTGTTGGCCAAAGCTGCCGGAGCGACCGGTCTTCCTCAGCTGCTGGCCCTCGCTCTTTTCCGCCTTGGATTGATTGAAGGACATAAATCCTTCTTTTGTGCCACCCACCTACAGCACCCAAAAATCAGTCTCAAAACAACAAAAACTACAAAAAACGAAAAAATCCCAGCAACCGATTGAACCCAAACAAATCCCCAGATTTTGGCACCATCAAATCCCAAAAATCAAAAAAAAAAACTAAAAATAACCAAGATTCAAAACTTCGCACAAGAAAAACCAAACTTGAGGCATCGAGGAATGCCGAAGGACCTCGATATCGAGGGTTTTGAGATCAATCTCTCACCTGATAACTAGGAAGAGATAGACTCGCCGATTCGGGGAACGATTAGGGTTTCCCCTCAAAGAGATGGGGAGGGAAAACGGTCGAATAGGTTGAATGGAATCATGAGACCGAGAGGAGACCGAGAGAGAGAGGGAGGGAGGCGAGAACCAATAGTGGGTGCAAAGAGAAAAAAGCTTAGTGTCGAAGGAGTTTTATTGGAGAGAAGAAAAGGAGTATAAACGGAATTAAAAAAAGAGGGGTAGAAAAAGATGGAGAGAAAGCGCAGTGGTTCAATGACGGTGCTCCAGGCCAGTCATAACAAGAAACGGCAACAAACTCCCCATCCAAGTGCTTTTCGGATTCCTGGGGTGGAGCGGCGAAGTGCTCTCGAGAGTCTAATTCCCCGGTCACACGTACCACGTATGTATCGCACAACAATAATGATAAATTAAAATTAATATATTATATAGAATTAGAGCTGTAAATATAAATTTACTAGCTTATAACTCGTACTAAGCACGGGATACTATTTTTTAAAAAAAAAATATTTTATTTTATTAATTTATTGATATCTATTCTAATATTCATTTTAAAAATAATTAAATAATAAAAACTATATTTTATACATGGGATGGATTATAAGTTTTTTTTTTTTTTTAATTTGAAATTTTCGATGGGCCTTTTGCCGTCTAGCTCCTCTTAAAACCTTGGCCATCTTTTCATATCAGCATTTGTTCTTCGCATTCAAAGCTCACGCTCTCTTCTTCTTTTCTGCTGTCATAGTGGAGCTCAAGATGCTCTCAGAGAGCTGGGATCTCATTTGAATTGAGTGTATTGATATTCACTTGTACATTCATGATTTGGACCTCGACTTCGATCTAAAGGCCTACACCATCTCGATTTTAATATATATATATATATATATATACACACACACTAGATGCTACAAACCTAATGTCCCAATCCTAAAATTAAAATAATAAAATCTCATCCAAATTATCCATCAATATATATATATATATATATATATACATACACACACTAGATGCTACAAACCTAATGTCCCAATCCTAAAATTAAAATAATAAAATCTCATCCAAATTATCCATCAAGTACATCCTTGTCTTGTATCAGATATTTTGACTCTATGCTTCTAGTATAGCCTTCAACACCAATTGGCGAGAACACCTGACTTCCTCTTGCTCTCTCAAGCTGCGACTCTATAGAAGTGGCTGGGGCCATCGGCATCTCTCAAGGGGTACAGGCCCTTGCGGAGGTAAGCCTCTCCTACCTCACACCCCAATACATCCAGTCCCCAGAGCTTCGATTGGATCCCCACCATCGAGAGGTGGCGAACCATGACAGCATCCCCATCATCGACCTCGACCCCTCTGTGGGCCCCCTTCCATAGCTCCATCACACATACATAGAGTGGGGTGTATTTCAGATGATGAACCACGACGTCCTCATGCGATTGTTGGAGGAGATGAAGGCTGCTGGTCTCGGCTTCTTCTCCCAATGGGTATAGGCCCTCGCAGTAGGCCTGTCCCATCTCCCGCCCCAATACATCCAGCCCCTCGAGCTCTGGTCGGATCCCTACTATCAAAAGATGGCGGACCATGGTGGCATCCCCATCGTTGATCTCGACCCCTCCATGGACCCCCTCTCACAGCTTCGTCACGCATGCGTAGAGTAGGGCGCATTTCAGATGGTAAACGATGGCATCCCCATGCGGTTGTTGGAGGAGATGAAGGCCGTTGGTCTCAACTTCTTCTCCCAATGGGTACAGACCCTGATAAAGGTAGGCCTCTCCCACCTCCCACCCCAATACATCTAGCCTCTCTGGCTGGATTCCCACCACCGAGAGGGGGCAGACCATGGCAGCATCTCCATTGTCAACCTCGACCCCTCCTTGGACCTCCTTACATCGGACCATGATGACATCCCCATCATCGATCTCAACCCCTTCGTGGACCCCCTCTTATGGCTTCCTCGCACGTGGGTAGAGTGTGGTGCATTTCAAGTGGTGAACGATGGCATCCCCATGCGGTTGCTAGAGAAGATGAAAGATGCTGGTCTTGGCTTCAACATCCCTATCATCGACCTCGATCCCCCCATGGACCTCCTCCCCTGGACCATGGCAGCGTCCCCATCATCGACCTCGACCCCTTCGTGGTCCTCTCCTATGGCTTTGTTGTGTTTGCACAGAGTTGGGTACATTTTAGGTGGTGAACGACAGCATCCCCGCACGGTTGCTAGAGGAAGTTGCTAAAGGAGATGAAGGCCACTGGTCTCAGCTTCTTCCGCTCCCCTATGAAGCTAAAGCTCCAATACGCATGTGACCTCGGGCCGGCTACGTCTGATTCTCGAGTATTTTTCTTCTTCTGCACACATGATGGATGGAGACTTGCCCAGGTGGCAAATGAATGCTCTACCAATGTAGATACTTCTATTTTAATATAATATATATAATAGATATAATAGAATAATGAATAACTTTTCAAAAAATAGAATAAAAAATTATAATTATAATGTATTTAATAATTTAAGAAATAAAAATGTGCACTTTTTTGGCCTTCTACACAATTTGGTAGCTGTGAAATGGATCGACCCATCAAATACAAGTAGATACAGAGACAATTCTCCAAATGGTTTTCTAAAATAACTTTAAATGACTTTTTTTTTTAATTCTTTCCTGTGAGTGCATGGAGAAATATTTTTCTGAAAGAAAAATTTGTGTAATTAACTCCAACATGGCTTCTTAAAATAATTAATAAATTTTTAAAATAACTATAACTTTGATTTTTTTTTTCTTATGTGTGTAGACTCTAAACAACGAATAATTTTGGCTTAAATAATCAAATTAATGGCTTTTTAAAGAAACTCTAAATTTATTTTCTTCTAAAATAATTAAGAAGATTCCTATTGAAATTTGAAATTTATTTGAATTTTTTTCCTCCCCATCTATAGAGGAAAATATTCCTAAAATGAAAAATTATTCATTTTGTGAGTGTGAGGGATGGGGGCTTTGGGATTCAATTCTTGTTGGTTAGGAGAGAGCCCATGTCACTAGGCATAATGCTAGATTCTTTATCCAACTAGATTGCTTGTGAAGTAGGATGATGAGGGCCTAGTATATAGCGTGGAGTCAGGGGTCCTGGATCTGAGCTGCTAATGGCTACTTTTTCATCTAGAAGAAAATTTGTGTTTGTGCCCTAATATTACTAGCCTACGTCAGATGGTTGATTAGGAATGAGATTTTAACTGATGTGAGCCAGGATGCTTGGATTGCTACCTTGCCTTTATTCCACTTGCTGACTTACGTCAGCATCGAGGTGGATGACTATCTATATGTCTGCGACTTGTTTATTGCCGATGGTAAGAGCTGGAGAGCATGAGATATCACTCGACTCTTTGGTGGTCCGCTCATTGATCAGATCCTCGTCACTATGATTTCCATCCATAGTAACCATGACTTGAGGGTGTGGAGCCATCCATATTGTCCTAAGGTTCCCATGAGGGATCTGTTCGAGATTTGTAGACCGACGATGGACCAAAAGATCGAGACTGCTTAGATCTAAAGAGTGGCTGCCTACCCTTAGATGAGACTCTTTCTTTGGAAGCTTGTTTGGGACTGATTTCTAACGCATATGTTACTCAGAGATAGGGGCATGGAGCTTTCGATTTCATGCTTGATCTATGGGCTCGAGGACAAGTCAATGGAGCATGCCATTCTGCATTGTCTGAAGGCGAGATTGATTTGGAGGAGGATGGGCGATCAGTCTTGAAAGATGAGCAGTGGCTCTTGGTCGGAGTCCTTCTTGGATGTGATATATCAGAATACAGCTGACGGGTTGACTTATATCTTGGGGGGTAGGATGGCATACATCACCTACCAAATCTAGCTTTCAAAGAATAACTTGATCTTCGAAGCCGAGATGATGCCTGTAAACAAGTGTTGGAAAGAGCCATCTCCGTGATTGCGGAGTATAGCTATTTTGACGTTGTCGGTCTATCCATTGAAGCTCCTGATTCTTGGCCTGCAATGACTTAGAAGGTTATTTTCATATCTTGAGAGCCCCTTCTATCAAAATTTGTCGATGTCAATTTTGATGGTAGTATCAAGGACGGTAGAGGTGAGGCGGCTTTATCTTTTAGGATCCAGATGCTAGGTTGTTGATGGTGGGAGGCTCATATCTTTATGCATCTTCTATCTCGAGGGTCGAGTTTCGTATCGTATAGGCAGGCATTATTTGTGCCAGACAGAAGTTACGGGTGGAGAAGATTTTCATTAAGAAAGATTTTGCCATCATTATCAACTAGATCTGGGATGACATGAAGCAGCTGAAAGTCCATCCGTTTTTTCATAACATCTAGTTTGCCCTTAGTGATTCAGTCAAGATGTCCGTTCGGCATATTTTTTGAAAGGTGAGCAGCAAGACAGATTAAGTCGCATCTTATGTTGCGAAGTACTCTTGAGATTGGATCAGACGATAGGGTAAAATATGCCCACCAGTCCTGTGGGATCTTTTGTATTTTGATTTTATGGATTGCACTTATATTAGAATGATGTGATTGCTTGCTTGTACCAAAAAAAAAGATAATATTTTCTTAAAATAATTAATAGCTTTCTAAAATATATCTAGATTTATTTTTTTTTCTTTATGTGCGTGGGTTCTAAATTATTAATAGTTTTTCTAAAATAAACAAATAGGATCCCACTCGAATTCAAATTTATTTCATTTTTTTTCCACTATGGTATTGAATTAGTTAATGGCTTCTAAAATAAATTTTTCAAAAAAAAATTGTAATTAACTTTAACACAACTTCCTATAATAATTAATTGCAATGCTAAATTAACTCTAAATTTTATCTTTTCCTACATGTGTGTGGACTCTAAATAGCCAATATTTCTTTTGAAATAATAAAAATTAATGACTTTCTGAAAAACTTTAAGTTTGATTTTTTCCTAAAATAATTAAAAAGAAACCCATTCAAATTTGAAATATATTTTTGCTTTGTTTGCCTCACATAGGGAAATATGCCTAAATAGAAAAATTTTACCCTTTACAAGTGTGGAGGAAAATTTTCTTGAAATTCATAATTAATAATTTTACAAATAATTAATTGCTTTCTAAAGTATCTCTAAATTTGAATTCTTTTCCATTATATGCATGGACATTAAATGGTCAACAATTGTTTCTTGAAATAATTAATCCCAGTCAAATTTGAATTTTTGTCATTTTTTTTCTGCATGCATTAAATTAGTAAATGGCTTTCTAAAATAATTTTTTTTGAAAGAATTTTTTTTTAATTAACTTTAGCATGGCTTTCTAAAATAATTAATAATTTTCTAAATAATTCTAAATTTAATTTTTCTTCTAAATGCATGGACTCTAAATAGACAATAATTTTTGTAAAATAATTAACATTAACAACTTTTGAAAAGAGCTATAAATTTAATTTTTAAAAAATAAATAAAAAGACTTCCACTCAAGTTCAATTTTTATTTCAAAATTTTTTCCTCTGCATACTTGATTGAGGGAAATATTTCTAAATAGAAATCTTTTTTCCCTTATCATCCAAACAGGAATATTTGTTTAAAAAAAATTATAATTAATAATTTTATAAAATAACTCTAAATTTTGACTTTTTCCTCTATGTATGGTCTCCAGAAGGTCAGTATTTTTTTCCTCCTAAAATAATTAAGAGAAGTTACACTCAAATTCAATTTTATTTTGAATTTATTATAAAAATAAAATATAAATATAATTTTATATAATAAAATAATGAATAATTTTGTTAAAAATAGAATAAAAATAAATTACTAAGTGGAATGTATTTAATAATTCAAAAAATAAAGGTAAACATTATTTTGGCCTCCTAATTGTTTTGGTAGCCATGGTATATTTTTTTCATGATGGTTTCTTGCATGCTTGGATAACTTTAAGGTTGCATTTGATGCATCATTAGGCAATCTTGGAAGATAATATGGATTGTCTTCAGAATAGATTATCATTACTAATTATCAGTAATGTTGATTATTGTATTTGATACACACACGTAATATTACAGTAAAATTACTGAAAATCTTGATCGACAAGTTTGGTATGACAATCAGATTACCGATAATGTGAAATCAAAATTTCAAAATATTCTTAATAATTTTATCCTAGTACTCTTTTTTTTCTGATGAGAAGTAACGGGAGTGATATGGGTATGGTGCTGGTACGGAGAAGTGGCGGACTGACGAGTGTTGGAAACCACAGACACTGAGGGGTGGAGAGGGAGTGGGCACATATGGAGCCATGGGAGCGTTGGGGATGGGCGTGAAGGAGCCACAGGAGGTGGTGAGGAATAAGAGTGGAGGAGCCGCGGATAAGCAAAGAGAGATGGAGGAGCCACGGGTCGGGGGCGCACGTGGACAGGATGGGGGGAGGGGGAAGATTGGGCAATAGATTTTGTATGATTTTTTTGAAAAATAATTTTATTCAAAATTTTTATTATAATATTATCAAAGAAGTGGTAATCTGCATAACCATCCCTCTTCAAAGCAATCCAGATTGCCTCTCATTAGGCAATCTGGATTCCCATCCAAAAAACATATCAAATGTAATAATCCAAATCACCACATTAAATTGCCAACAATTTGGATAGATTGCTGGCTACCAAATGTAACTTTAGATATCTAGATAAATTATTAAAAATTATGGATATTTTAGATGATTTTTTTAATAATTTTCTTTCTAATTTTTATAATTTTTAAAGATGGGTTGAGTTTTTTTTCTTTTTTCATTATATAAAGATTTATAATTATCAAACTGGACTCTCCAATCCGTGACCAATATATACCCCCGTCCCCAGATGATGGTCGTTAGAGCTGTTAAGATGGGTTGATCCGGCCGGACCCATATCCAAATAGGACCGAGCAGACTGACCCATTTAACTGGTGGGTTGGAAAAACTCCAATCCGACCCGATCCATCATGGGCTATGGGTTAAATGAGTCAACCCACCAAAATCACTCTCCAAAAAAAAAAACTGTTAATCCTTCTCTCTTCTCTCCGCATCCTCTCTACGATATTTAGAGGGTTGGTAATTTTTTTTACTAAATAAAATAGACGGATAACTGAACAAGGATTAAGACTTAAAGGAGATTTGATAATATTTTTTTTTACTAAATAAAATAGACGAGCCAGCCTGCCTCGACCCGCTAACTCAAATGGGACAGGTCATTTGATCCACTTTTAAATAGATTGCTAAAATATGAATCCAATCTGACCCATTTACATAGCGGGATGGGTCAATCCAATGGGTCCCAATCCAAATTGACAGTTCTAATGGTCGTGTCGTCAGCATCTCATTTTCTTAGTGCATCGGTGTCCGCATAGATATTTATATGCATTTTTTCACACGGAAGTTTTATGCATGTGTACGCACGACTTCAGTGCACCCGCACCTCGTGAGCGGATTCATCGTCGATCGATCAAGATCAGATGGCTGAATTTAAAAGGTTTTCGACGATAAGGTTGGCCGACAAAAGTTGCATGGAGTCTATCTACTCAGCCGCGCCCGGGCGCCTCCTCCACCGACATCGGTTCCTCCCGCCGGAACCCACGACGCCGCCGGCAGCAGACCGATGACACGACCAAGACGTCCTCCGCCATCGATTGGAGAAATGAAGCAAGAGGGGAATCCATCACTCAATTCTCATTTGAACAACTCCAACACCACCAGCACCACCGCAATCAACGTGGCGTTAGCAGCGGCGCCACCAACCAGGCGGCCTCCTTAGAGCTCTCCCTCAACTCCGAATATTATCTCTTGGCATCTACGTGATCTGATGCATGCCGAATGATATGTCCTTGGGGAGGAATTTCTCAGTCCCTGCTGCCAAGCTTGAGAAGAAAAGATGGTAGCTTTCCACTTCTCTAGTTTAACTTCTGCTCCCAGTATAGTACTGGTCTGTACTGGATTTTAGTCGCTTTTCTTCTTCTTCTCCGTCTGCGTATAAATAGTTTTAGAAGCGGTTTTTGGGTCAATGGAAAAAAATTAATTTTGTTCTCTTCACTAGCTCCGCCAATTTGTTGATTGTTTCCTCTTGATATAGCTGGTAAGACATCAAATTCTATCATATCTAAATCTGGTTTTAGGTATAGTTTTTTTTTTTTTTCCGATTTCTCTCTTTCTGCTCATATAAATAGTGTTTGATTTCAGACTCTCTATCTTTTGGAGGTGGGGGAAGTTAAAAATCACATAGTTTCATATTTTAGGATCTCTTTTTCTTCTCTTCCCATTTTTTTTAAGCCAAAAAAAATAAAGGGACAATCCCAAATTCTATTGAAAGTGGAATGGGTTAAAAAGATGGCGGGGAAAAAAGGGGGCTCCTTAAGCGCCACACCAAACACTGATTATAGAACTCCGATAAGAAAACGCTTCAAAACTAACATACATAAATGAAAACTAGATACTAAAGCACTGCTCAAAATTTTATCAAAAAAAAAAAAGCACTGCTCAAAATCCTCTCTCCCTTTCTCTCAAAAAAGGGGGGGAAAAAAGGAGTGGAGCTCAGAACAGAGGCATCTTCTCCTAACTAAAGTCAATTTTGTGAAACAAGCAAGTGGCTCATGAGATGGGATCTCAACGCTAATTCAGCAAACAGGTGGCAGGCGGCATCATGTACCGTCATACGTAAAGAGGTTACCTTTAAATAATTGCGTGCTCGTTTGCTGAGAACCAAATTGTATAGAAGTGTGTTTACCAAAAAATAGTATAGAAGTGTAGTGTGAGCTTTATGTGATCCGGTGCCCGATGGTTGTTGTACGTGCCTATTAGAGCCCGGTAGTAGGTTCTCTGGGTAGGCAAGTAGTATTGCTCAGAAATTCTCTGTTCACTACATGCAGGATGTCATAATATGATCTAAAAAATTATGATATTTTATAGTATATTATGATATTTTGTATCAAATTATGACTTCTTACGTTTACGATGTCATAATATGATCAAGGATGTCATAATGTAGGAAGTATATTTTTATCCAACCACTTTTCAACATGCATTTAATGTTTTCAGTTTTATTTTTTCATTTAAAATTTTTGAATGATAAAAATATTTTTATTTTTTAAAAAAATTATGATATTCTGTAGTATATTATGATATTCTACATCAAAATTATTACTCAATACAGCTAGAATATCATAATATGAATATAAAATATTATAATTTTTTAATTGATATATTCTATATTAGATTTTTTATACCGTCCGTAGTGCACAAAGAGTCCTACCAGGATCATGGAGTATTGCTACCTCGTCAGCCCACACCTACGGGTATTCACCTAGTACTAAAACAAAATTAAGTAGGATAGGCACCTAAGAGAAACAACAGATTCACGAGGAGTAAAGAGGGAATTTTAAAACTGCTACAGTGTGATTTGGATTTGAGAAGCTTTCGATTCAATGCCATTTTGGATCTAGAAGCTAGAAAAGCCATGTAAAATTACCTGACGAGAGAAGGTATTGTCCAATCTCACAAACGAATGTTTTGTGAATCCAATGTTCTTTCTTCCTTTTATTGAGCTGATCGACGGAAATGTGAGAAACTCGAGCCGTGCAAGTTATGCGAAATTAAATATGGGATTATTGTGGCACTCACTGTGGGTGCATGGTCCCTACCCAAGGCTAGTGTATCAAAAAATCTGAGTAATTCCAAGAAACATATAGGTTCCAAAAATAACAAGCTGATAGATGGTTCTCTATAAAGGAAGTGTAAGCAATCGCAATGCATAATATGTCCCAAAACTGATCAGAGAAAAAAAAAAATTAAATAGCAAAGAAAATATGAAATGTATAATAATAAAATACATCAAGGTGCTACGGTTGCATCACCTATGACCTCATCTTAAAAAAACCTAGTTGAAACTTGTTATTTAGATTTTTTAATCCGATATAAGTACCATGGGTATCAAAATCTCTTTAGCAAGAGATGTGAGACTAAATGTATATGTATAGAACTTTATATAATCTTTTCATTTAAATTTTGATATCTTCACTAGGCTAAGAGACCAAATCCAATCATGAACATGATTACATGAACACCATATGATTGTCTTGTGATCAATCTCAAAGTGCTCTTATTGTGCTGTCTCCTAATCAACATGAACTAGAAGAGCTATAGTGCTTCAAAAGATATTTTAATTTTTTTATTATTTATCTATTTTTAACCGTTAGATTAAATATAGATCACTTGAATTTCAATCGGTTGAAGTTTCAATATGCATGGCTGATGCGGTAAATATTTTAAAAATTAAGATTATTTTATGATACAATTAATTTGATTTTTTTTTTGAAAAAGTCTGGGCCACCGAACATGCAGGTGGTGCGGAAAAGTCATGGGCACCAAGGGATGGGGGGATCGAGAGCAGAGGAGCCGTAGGCATCAGAGGGATGAGGATGAAGGAGCTGTGGGCAGACAGGGGTACAAGAGCCACGGATAGATCCTTTATAAAAATATTATAAAGAAGAACTGTAGCCAAAATCTGAACTACAGTAGTGTACACATGCTCTCACATATGTGCATATTAATGGTGCACTAGAAAGCTTATCTGAACTTATACATAACCAAGGGATTTAAATAATATTCTCTATCGGTTATTATTTTTGATAAAATTATAGGTTATTAAAAATGATATCAAAGCAGACCTGCCTGATGGCCCATATGAAATAATGAATGCTATGGCATAAATTCTTTTGGGGCAAACCATAGGCCAATCATGATGTGTGTAATTGATTTGATTAGATTTGGATCCATAGAGATGCTTGGGCTTGAACACTTAACTAGGTTGTTGCTTCTGCACTTCATATGGGATAAACAATGGAAAGTGTGCTTTGCCCTTTCATATGAAGATCACGATACCCATCCATCTGTGCGAGTACATTTGTTTTAAGAACCGACCAGCTTCCCTTCCCTCATTGTGAGCACCAAGGTGCTTTATCTAAATGTCAAGCACTTGTATTCCAGCCAGTAGAAAAGCCTTTTGCACTAGTTAGGCTTTTGTTAAAACCTAGGACCACATCATCCAGTCTTCACATTAATTAATCAGCAAAGCCGCAATTCACTTGTCCAACAGAGGAAAAGATTCCCACTTTCCTATGTTTCTCTTGCATAATATTGCTAGACTTGTCTAATTAATGGCAGAAGGCACTTTGATGGATTTATATGGGAGCACTTGGCAGTTTGGGGGCAATAACCAACTAGCTCAGCAAAAAGACATCTAGTAAACTAATCACTTAGAATGACAAGGACAGTAACCACCAATTATTTGGGCACATCGGTCACATATATCTTATTCTTCCTTCTAAGTGAAGAGCTTAAATAATCCATTTCTTCTGCAGCCACTGATTAGTAAATAATTCATTTCTTCTGCATATTGTCACTGATTAATAAATTTCAGGCAGTTCAGATCATTATCCCCCTGATTCACCCCGCAACAAGGCCACATTGGATTGCATCGGGCTCTTTAACAGATCATGACAAGAGACAAGGTTTAATGGTCATAATATTGAAGATTTAGTTTATCATCATTATGAATCTATAGTTCTGAATTACATCTGAGATTAAAAAAAATTATGTGCTTGAGTGTGTTTGGGTTAAATACATGGCCGGGGAGTAAGTCATTTTCTTAATTAGAACAGCTCAGCCATACAATAATGAGGTAACTCATTATTATTCATCAACCACCTCGGCATAGGAAGAGCATGAAGACCGGACAATCCCAAAAGACCTCGATTTAAGGGGAGATATGACCTTGGATGTCAACCGATCTTCCAATCGAAAATCAACCGATTAGGAGGATTGACCGACTCCAGATTAAGCTGAGGTCCCATTTCGACTGTGTACCAACCAAGTCACTAAAATCCCCCATCTTTTCGATGATAAGATCTATATCCTCAAAAATGGATCGTGGAGGATGAATCTCGAGTTGGAATCCTACTAAAGCTTCCATGAGCACCGATGATATTTTTAACAGCCTCTCACTTCTTCCACATGAAGGCCCAGGTCTATTTGGATAGAGTACAATACCGCATCAAAGAGTTGGCTCGATCAACAGTACACGATTGACTGTCATCGAAAAGTGGTGGCGACTAATTAGCTCAGTAAACAACCAAAGCCAATTACCTATCTGCAGATCTTGGGGATGTTTCCCCCAATTATATACATATGGGCTTAATTGCCAAATATAATCCTTGCAGATAATATGTATAACCCTTGCTTGTGCCTGACATGTGTAATGAATGCCCCACTATCTTGAATGGGTGTAGATTTTCTGAAATAGTTATAAAGCTCGGTGGTTATAGATAGCTACTCCCCCCCTGTATAAAGGAGGGCAAAAGGAACCCTTAGGTAAATAACTTTTCCATGAAATAGAGTCCAGATGTCTATCATTTCTCTCACTTTTTACTCTACTATTTGCTGAAGCTTTGATTAACTTGAGCATCGGAGGATCTTCTACCAAAAAATCTCAAGTGAATAGATTTTTTGCAAGTATCCCTGAAGAAGGAACATCTTTACTCCATTGGAAACCATCTCCATGTTGGTAGGAGACCGACCTCCATGTTGATAGGAAATCAAGCCCAACCATAGATTGGAGATTCTCGGCCATAGATTGGTGCTAAAAAAAAGACCTGCTTTCCTCTAAAAAAGCACAAAAATAAAAATAGAGAGAGAAAAATGGCCAGATCAGGGCTCATCCAACACTTTACGATGCTAGTCCTCTCGATGCAGCCAGCATGCCATTCCATCATTGGAACTAGGGCCATCTCACTTATAGTAAAGGGGGACCCGTGCAATTCAATAATCAGTGTAGGTTCACAACTTGATTGTCGTTATTTAAAAACTTCAAAAGACTGTGGAACAATAGCAGCAATGGGAGCCTACTACACCACCAGCTTCTTCACAACAAAATCGATGCTCTTGCTCCAAAAGCCCTGGGTGAGTGTATCCTTCATGATGGATCTGTTCAAAACTTGTAGTCCATCGACCTCAATCTCCTTATCACTAAAGCCTAAGGTGCAAGGAGTGATGCTGATGCTTTCTGGAAACTACAAGAAGAGATTCTACTTCCAGGTATTCTCTAATGTCAGAATTATCCTGATGAGAATGAGAAGCCAAGCTGGAGCGGCAGGTCCGCGAGATTAATCATTGACTCGAAGCCATGTAGAAAGAAGGCCAAGCACAAAAGGATGGCCTCAACTTCAATTTGAGGCCACTATTTCTCACCACATTATAGAGGAATTGATCCTTGCTCAGTTCAAAATGCCATAGCTAGAGCCCTATGATGGCTCCACTGACCCAGTAGACCACAAATCTCTCATGCTGCTCGAGAAGGCATCGGATGCACTTCTCTACATCGCCTTCCAAGCTACTCTCAAGAAGTCAGCCCAAGTATGGTACTCTGGACTTCAATTCGAGGACCATCCATTCTTTTAAATAGTCGGAAATGATATTCGTCACATACTTCGATAGTAGCTGAAGACAACAGCCGAACTCTGATAGCTTCTTCTCTATCCAGCAGAGGGAGGGTGAGAGTTTGCGTGACTATGTAGTCTGATTCAATATGGCTATGCTGGATGTTCACGACCTCAATGAGTCAGTCACAATGTCGGCTCTTAAGAGGGGCCTAAGAAGCAATCGATTAATATTCTTTCGAAATAAAATTTTTTTCCGAAATTATATCGAGATGCTTGCATGAGCTCAGAAATATGTGCAAGCAGAGGATGAGGTGGAGGACAAACACCATGAAGAGGGATAGAATCCCTCTAAGAAGAAGAAGAGGTCTTGGGAGGAGCCCTAAGAAGCTGGACAGGGGCACGAGTCATACACTTCATAGAAGAACTCGAGGCCAAGGTGTCTACTTCAGTTGTTCAATACCTATACCTCCCTGATTGCTTCTCGAACCTAGATACTTATGGAGATCAAGGGTAAAAGGTACCTTTGCCAACCTGAGTCGATGAAGGCTCTAGCAATAAGGCGCAATCGACAGAAGTATTATCGATTCTATCAAGACTACGGCTACGATATCGAGAATTGCCTCTAGTTGTAGGATGAAATTGAGGCTCTGATCCAAAAGAGGGTACCTCAGGAAGTATGTCTGCAACTGAAAAAATAAGGCTATTGTATAGCCTCCCTAGTAAGGAGGAAAACAATAACAACCAACCTATAGCGAGCCTTATCAATATGATTTTGGGATTTGCTAGAGACAGAACAGTCGAGTTGAAGGCCCATTACTGAAGAGGCAACAGACTGGTGATGTAATAATTTTTTTTAATAAAAATGTCTGAGGAGTTCAAACTCCTTATGATGATGTTGCCATTGTCTCTATGATGATAGCAAATATAATGTTAAAAAATTTTTTTTATTGATAATGAAAGCTTGATCGACATCTTATTTTATGATATTTTTTCAAAAATGAAGTTACTAGCCAATCAGTTGAAAAAAATCAATACATCCTCGATCGGATTCTCTAAAGACTTAGTTGCAATTGAAGAAGAAATTACTCTACCAGTCACTGTGGGGCAAGAACATTGGCAAGCGATAGTGCAATTGAACTTCTTGATAGTTTGGGTCTCATGCACATACAACGCCATTCTAGGCCAATCTGGACTCAAAGCATTCTAGATGATAGTGTCTACATACCACCTTTTGGTGAGATTTTTGACAAAACATGAGATTAGAGAAATTCAAGGAGACTGTGTTGGCCCGACAGTATTTTGTGGCCTTAGTGAAGGGGAAGAAGCCAATGGAGTCCCTCCTAATTGAAAGGCTTGACCACCAAGAAGAGCTTAAAGAAGTCCGACCACCAAGAAGAGCCTAAAGAAGTCCACGACGAGCCAGCAGAACAACTAGTGTCGGTATCACTAAAGGGGGAAGATCTAAAGTCATTCAGATCGAGGCGATGTTGATATCTGACCTACGAGATCGATTATTGAAATTCTTACAAGCCCTATCAAGATCTTTGCTTGGTCAGCATCCCACATGCTAGGTATACTTCCTGATGTTACTATCCATAGGTTGAACATTAATCCAGAGCATCACCCAATTTGGCAAAAGAAGAGGAGCTTTGGTCTAGATCGATGATGGGCAATTGACGAGGAGATGGACAAACTCCTAGTTTTGGGCTTCAATCAAGAAGCTCATTATCTTGAGTGGCCGGTCAATATTGTAATGGTGAAGAAAACTAACGATAAGTGAAAGATTTGTATTGACTATACTAATCTCAATAAAACTTATCCAAAAGATAATTTTTCATTAATAAAAAATTAATCAGCTCATAAATGCCACCTCAAGACACAAGCGTCTGAGCTTTATGGATGCCTTCTCAAAATATAAGTAGATCCAAATGGCACCTAATGACGTGAAGAAGATGTATGCATCACTGACAAAAGTTTGTATTGCTAAAAAAGTCATACCATTTGGTTTGAAAAGTGTAGGTGCAACCTACCAGCACCTCGTTAATGAGATATTTAAAAATCAAATTGATCGCAATATGGAGGTCCATGTCGATGACATGTTGGTCAAAAGCACTAAAGCTAATTGGCACATTGCCAACCTCAAAGAAGCTTTTGGAGAGTTGAGATGTCATTGGATGAAGCTTAATCCAATGAAGTGTGCCTTTGGAGTCACTTTAAAAAATTTTTTGAGATTCATGGTGACACGACGTAGGATCAAAGCGAACCAGCAGAAAATCCATACCATCCTAGATATGAAGCATCCGAGCTCAAAGAAGGATGTACAATATTTTGCAGGGAGGATAGCCATCCTCAGTCGATTCATCTTAAAATCAACTAAAAGATGCCTTCTCTTTTTCAAAGTTCTGCAACAAATGAAGGGTTTCAATTGGATAGACAGATGTTGAACTATATTCAAGGATCTCAAAAAATATCTTGATAACTCCTCCATTGCTGTCTAAGCCAAGCATAGGTGAAATCTTATACCTATATCTGGCAATCTCATCTCTTGTAGTGAGCTCTATTCTAGTTTGAGAAGAGGGAAGGGTCCAGAATCCAATTTACTATGCCAACATGTGCTACAATATACTCCAAAGTCGAAAAGATGGTCCTTACTTTTGTGACTTTGGCACGATGACTCTAAGCATATTTCTAGGCTCATATAGTGGTTGTCTTGATTGACCAACCATTGAAGTCAATCTTGCAAATACTCGACACTTCAAGAAGGATGGCAAAATGAGCAATCAAACTCAGTGAGCTTGACATCAACCACTAACCTCGACCTATTATGAAGGCTTAGGTCCTGGTGGACTTCCTTATCGAGTGTGCTATTCTCAAGGAATAATCAACTTCAGAGTAGTCCTAGATGCTGGAGGTTGGGCCACAGTGGGTTTTGCATGTCGATGGAGCCTCCAACTCACAAGACAACAGAGTCGACCTCATCCTCATAAGTTTAGAAGGAGTCGTCACTGAATATGCACTCTAGTTTAGCTTCAGGCCTCCAACAATGAGGTTGAGTGTAAGGCATTAATTGCTAGCCTCAACATCGCTAAAGAGCTTAGAGTAGACAAGCTCTAAGCCTTCACTAACTCACAATTAGTTGTCAGAAATATCTTCTCGGCCTTCAAAGCTTTTCAAGTTTGGGAGATACCGAGAACAAAAAATATCCGAACAGACATATTATCTCATTTAGCTACCATGGGCTGCAACAAACTCAATAGAAGGGTCTTCCTCGAGCATCTAGAAAAGCTAAGCATAGAGGAGCAACCTACATTCTTATAGGTTAATCATGAGCTGAGCTAAATGGACTAGCTCGTAAATTACTTCCTTAACAGTGACTATCTTACCAATCTAATTGAAGCTCAAAGGATCAAGTGGTGAGCCCTTTATACATCCTCTTGAAGGAAAGCTCCACAAGAGGCCGTACTCATTGCCTTTGCTTAAATATTTTTGGCTATCTGAAGTCGATTATACACTTCAGGAGGTACATAAGGGCATTTATAGAAATCACCTAAGGGGTAGGTCAGCGACGTACAAAGTACTCAGATAAGGATGCTATTGGCCAACTATATAACAAGATGCCATCAAACTTATTAAAAAGTCTAATCCACATCAAAGATAAGCCAATATCTAGCACCAGCCCATAACACAGCTCATGTTGATCTTCGCACCTTGGCCCTTCACAAAATGGAAGATCAATATTGGAATTTTATGTCGGGACATACATGTATATTTCAAATTTTTTTTTTAAACAATACAGTAGAATAGAAGATTAAAATATTTTTTAATCTAAATCATACATGCGTAAAATAAAGAACACTTGGATCTACATCATATGCTGAAATTGAATACATCCTGAATTTTATGCTGAAAGTAAATATGTGATCGAATCACATACCTATTTTATAATTTTTTTCTTCAAATCTAGATCTGGAAGAGAGCAGATTCTCTCTTAACTACGTAAGTATCTGACCTCTATAAGTATCTACTCAAGATTAATCTAGAACAGTCCTCTTTGATGTTGATCTTTCTTCTCTAAGAACAATCATCCTGTAAATCTGAACGAAGCCGACGATCAACTCTTTGATCCTTTTTTTGATCTTTTTCTTCTCTTCTTCCCTTGCTCTTCTTTCCTTAGTTATAAAGCAATCAAGATCTAAAAATCAGTAAGAAAGAAAAAATGTCCAAGCTCTTCTTGGGCATAGAGATGGAGGATGCCCAACCTTTGGGTATTGGAACTAGAAGGGAGAAGAGAAGGAGAGGCATGGGGACTCTTGGGAGGTGTGGAGGCCGCTAGAATTCTAATATTAAGAGCCTTAAAGAAGGTCCTTTTAAATAGATAAAAGGTTTGAATTCTATTTAAAATCAAATAGCCCCTTAATACAAATCCTACTTGCATTAGGAATCCTTATTGCCTTAGATATTTGACCCCCTTTAGGAGATCTATTAGGTGCCAACTATTGGAGCCTTTGCACCCACTTTTTTACAAGCCATATGGGGCCTAGGGAACACCCCATACTGGTCCCATACACCCTCTTTTAGGTGGGCATGTCAAACTTGATCAAATCAAGTGGCACCCTATGCAAATAATCAAGAAAATTGATTAAGGGTTTGACCCTTAATTCATATGATCCAAAATTTTAGGCACCCAACAATTAGAACCCAGTGAATCTAATTCATTTAGATTATTAACAGGTAATTAACTTGAATTAAACTTATCAATAAGAGATTCAAGTACAAAGAGAAAATTGAATTCAACCATATGCTATCAAGATTATCCTGAATCCAATAGAATTTCTTTAAATCCAATTGAAACTTCATAAACCTAATTGCTTATTCTAGATCTAATCTCTTTATTGTGTGAGTTAGAAAATATATCCTAAAGTCAATCATCTAGGTTGTAGATGATTGTACTTCATGCATACATATGAATTATAAATTGATAAATATTATATAGCAGATTCATCATAAGGAATACATCTTCCTAAATAAAACTTATGTGCTATGATGAAGTCCTTAGAACTATTTCCAAAATAATAAAAAAAGATTTATCATATAGTTCTTAAATCTTGCACACGATCAAATGATACAATTATTACAAGGACGATAATTATACTGAGTGTAGATCATTGTGTATCATATTAGTTGGTTGTCCTCTTAACCAAGGTATGTGGTGACACGGATATGACATATGGGTGAAATATAGGAGTATATTTTATTGAGCATGACCAACTCTGGAGTACTCTGCTGTCAAAGGTTGCTCTGATGGGATATGGGCATAAGTATCCCTCTGATCTGAGGCTGTCTCGATGACTTATAAGCAACTCACTGTGCTTTGATGTCAGACAATCTAATTTTTTATTTCATTGATAGAAAATTTTTGGGTATAGTCAAGTACTTGTGAAGTCTGAATGCGAGTCAAGATGGGATTGACCGTTCCAAGTAAAATTGAAGATAATGCATCACTGTATTTCAATTCAGCAAAACTCTGACCAGAATAGTCTTAGTAAAGAGTCATAGAATTTTTGAGGTTGAGACACAATGCGGACCACTCATCTAAGGTTGATAGTTTTATTCTAAGTCATCTTTGAGCATCGAGAGTCAAAGGGATGAATTATATGGTAACTATATCCACGTAGGTTTCTGAGTGTTGCTGAGCATACATTCGGCCTATCCGGATGTTGAATCTCATTACCAGATGGTTATATCGATTAGTATAAAATTATTCTTATACTACCAACTTAAGTTCGAACCTATGGGGTTATACACATAGAAGTACCTGTTTGATCAAAAGGCTAATCGATGATTATAAATTATTAAAAGATTTAATTATCAATGTAATTAATGATTAATCCTATGCAAAGATTGCCATAATTTATTTACTAAAGATTGATAAATTAGAAGAATAATTAATTAATAATTGATTGTTAATTGGCTTAATTTGATTGAGCAATGGAAATTAGATCAAATCTAATTGAATTGGATTCAATTAGGTTTGCTTTGGATTGATTGAATCAAACCCTAATTGATATCAAAATTTGTTCTAATTGATTTTAGGAATGTAAATCAGATTTAATTAAAAAAAAATTAATTTAATTTGATTTAGATTTGATTGGATCAAATCTTAATTAGATAATAAGCTTGATTGGATCAAGTCCTATTATTAAATACTTTCCTAAAAATTTTAAGAAGAATCAATTTCTTGATTGATGGGGTTTAATTTAACTAATTTTTTAATTAGATTAGGACCTAATTGATTTTTTAATTGAGCTAGGATTTAATTAGTTAATTTGTTATAACTAATTTTTAAGTTGTTAGAATTGGATCCAAGAATTAGTTAGAATTTGACCAAGAATCATGAGTCCTATTTGGAATAGGACTTAACAAGCTCATAACCACCCATGTGCCTATTAGTTCCCCACACCTCCCATCTTTTTAACATGAGGAATCCATGTCCAAAGTAGAGCTCATGCTTCCTCCCTTCTCTTTCATGAAAAAAAGAGGTGCCCCCTTCTCTCCCTTGTCGCCCGCTTTCTAGGATGGGGCATCCAAGGGTTGGACGCCCCATACTCTTCCACATCAAGCCTCTTCTCCAACCCCTTTTGAAAAATTTTTTTATGAGAGTTTGCTACTGATTTCAAGGCATCAAGAGGGTCTCTCTTGCTAATTTTATAGTAGAAAATTAGAGAAGAAATATTTTTTCCAACGAGAGAAAGAGAAGGAATAAGAAAGATCTTTTTTCTTGTGTACAGTCCTTGGAGAAGAAAGAATTCTTCTCTTATTTTTTTTATTTTTTTTAATATAAAAATTAGATTAAAACTAATTTTTAATATAAAAATTTAGAGAAAAAATATCAAAAAAATATGGTTGGACATTTGGGGCTTTCTAGGGCTCAAGATCAGGAAGAGAAGAAAGAAGAAAGGTGTTCTTTCTAATGCGCAGCCTTAGAGAAGTTCTTCTTTCTATTTTTTTTATTATTTTTTAGTATAAAAATTAAATTAAATTTGAATTTTAATATGATAATTTAAAGAAGTAATACTAAAAAAATTTGGTTAGATATTTGGGGCTTCTTAGGGCTCTAGATCAAGGAGAAAAAAGAAAAAAAAAAAGAGAAGAACGATTCTTCTCTTGGATCTCTCTTTTGGATTCTTCTAGAGCTTAGAATTCTATAATATTATTTGCATAAAAAATCAGATTAGATCTAATTTTTATGATAAAAAATCAGAGAAGAAAAGTTCTTCTTGAAGGCATGAAAGGAAGAGAGAAAGGTTCTCTCTTGTGCATGGAAAAATTAGGAAGAAAGAATTTTTTTCTTGATCTCTATTGTAAAGATCTGATGCATGGATCTAAAAAAAAAAGAGAGGATCTTCTTATTCTTCATCTTCTTTATGTTCCTCTTAGATCAGCCAACAAAAGATATCTTCGTGAGCTAGCACTCTCGGAGATACCGATCAGCACAAGAGCTTCGTGTGGATACCCGTAGAGGCCGGACGCGTGTGCGACTGTTGAGTATCATGAAGAACCAACTATCATAAATTTTGGATGTAATGATATGCTATCCGTACTCAGGTATCGAGTTTTGAACTCAATTCATATTTAGATATGATCTAAATACAATATAGATAAGATCTATGTTTGCTGAATTTTAGATTTCAGATCTACATACATACATATTAGTTTATGTCATAGATCATATATGGTAGTTATAGATTTGATCTATGCATATATTATAGATTAAATTATTTAATCTATATATATTTTACTGTAAAATTTTAAAAATACATACACAAAACTGCCATGCTTTCCAGCAAATAGTATCAGAGCGAAGGTTCGTTATGACATGAACATATATGTATGTAGAGTTAAAATCTTGATTTAGTAATGCATGGGATGTGTTATGATCTAATTTTATATATGATTTAATATAAAAATTAGATTTAATATAATTTAAATTAGATCTAAATTTTTTGCATATATGATATGTGAAGTAGATTAGATGATCCGATTAGGAAGTATTTGGATTGGGTTAATCATCAGGCCATCCGGTTGTAAGAATAAGAAAGATTTAGAGATCTTCTCTTCCTATTCGATAGAATATTTTTATGACATATAGGGGTGCCATATTATTTAATCCTATAAAAAAGAGCATAAAAAGAAGAACTTATTTTTCTGCAAAATCTTAGATGTTAAAACCTTAGGATTTGTTGTGTGTGATACAAAGCTTGAGTTATATGAAAAATAAAATATCTAATCTATATAATTAAAATTATTTTAATCATAAAAAATAAAATTTAAAATCATAAAATATTTAGATATGATCTAAAAGTTCGTTATGATTGATTTTATTTCAGTTTATGCGAAAATTTTCAGATCTGAAACTATATGATATCTGTTGGCATGCTGATGTGCAAATTTTAAAATTTGTAAATAAAACTGCAAGCGCACAGTGTGCAGAGTAGTACGACCAGCGAGTACGGGTCGATCCCACAGAGACTTGGTTTAAAAATAATTTTCAAATCTATGCTCAAGCGAGCTTTCACGAAAATCGAAAATTGAAAGTTGTTTGCTAAAGACAATAAGACTAAGGATCTAGGGTTTTTGAATCCACTAGATCTAGATTAGAGAATTCTATCTAGAATTTTTCTTATTGATCCTAACGACTACTCCTCTTGTCTTTTTCAAGCATAGATTATGAAGGGACTAAGGTCCAACGATAACCCATCAAGATTCTTTACAGGGGAGTAGTAACTAGGATCCCTTAGGATTTTCTCCTCCTATGCACTGAATCAAGCATGAACTATGAAGGGACTCTGACCCAACTGTAGTTCATCAAAAATTTTTAGCAAAAGAGGAAGAAAAAGAAACCCTAAGAAAAAGAAAGAACCCTATGTAAAACCCCTACTCATGATCTAGCTTCATCGCAAACCCTAGAAGGGATGCTTAGCTAGACATGATCTAAATCTACTTGCAAAATTTAAATGCAGAAAAATGAACTACCCTAATTTCATAAATTAAACTATCCTAATTGCATAAATTTAAACTGCATAATTTAAACTAACCTAATTGCATAAAATTAAATTGCATAAATTAAACTATCCTAATTGCAAGAAAAATAAATTGCATAATGTAAAGAAATAAAATTACATAAAAATAAGATTTTATAAAAAAAAAAATTATTACAAAAACTTCAAAGCTCGAGACTTGAGAAGAAAGCTAAAAACCCCATTATCTAGGATTACAAGCTTGATCGGAAGGAAAGAATCATTAAAACAAGGGCCTTTGGGGGCTTTTTATAGGCATTTGGGGGTTATCAGGTTTTCAAAACTTTAGATGTGGGACTAAGAGATTTTAGAGGGCTGTTAGAGGGGTTTAGGGGCTCAAATCTCGCTCAAAAAGTACTTAAATCCATCAAGAAACTCTAGAAATTGTTTCAGCCGTCCGATCTTCATCTAAAGGACCCAATTCATCTAATAAATCAAGCCGGGAGCGATTCTGGGCCGTCGGATCACGATCTGGGTGAAGTGCTGCCGTTGGATCGCGCTGCAGAGATGAGATCAGGTCGGATGCGTCGCGGACCATCCGATCAAGGTGCTAGAAGATTTCGTCCATTGGATTGTGCTGCAGAAAGATCCCGTGTTGTCCTAGTGTTTATTGATTCTTGCAATTGCCTTGATTACGGTTGGATCTTGATCGGCTGTGATGGTGGCCGTCCGATGGCGTAAAAAATATGGAGCGTTGGATCTTGATCAGAGAAGATCGGACCATCGAGTGATGTGAAGTTACCAGGTTGCCCTTCGGACCTTCTTCTCTCTCCTCATGAGTCCTGGACCGCGTGCGTGGATCGGGCTCGCAATGCGTTGTGGTGAGCCGAGACTCGCTGATTGGCTGGTTTATGGTGCACCGATGGGTCCATGGTCCAGGCGCCTGTTGCTGTGGACCAGGCGGCTAACCAGATCACCAAATCAGTTGATTTTTGATCAATTTTGATCTGATTTGACTCGGATTTGATCCAATTGAGTCTTCTTTCTTCATTCTTCAATTTCTGGATCAATTTAACTCCGTTTTGCGTAAAATTTATGCCGTTAGAATTCTCTTTCCATGTTCTTTCTATTGATGACCTCTTCTTCTGCAAAATATAATAACAAATATTAATTTCCTAATAAAGCTAGATAATTTAGATATTAATTGATACTTTTTATGTCAATTTGTGACATAAATCACACCCCCCAACTTAATCATTGCTAGTCCCTTAGCAATGTACCAAAATAAGATCATATTCCAAAAAGATTCTTCCTTTGCAAATTAATTTAAGATCGAAATTCAAGAAGTTTTCTAGTATTACTAAGTAATGAGCTTCGAATTAGAATCGGTAGTCAGTCTACTTAGGAGTTTTCTTAGAGTATACTTAAAGTTTTATAGCACTTGTGTGAGTGATAACTAACTTAGTATTTCAGTATTAACTTGTACAGGCCAATTGTATCATTTTTCATAACTTAGTTCGATTAATTTTCTATACACCCTAGATTAAACAAAGAACTAAGGTAGCTTTCACACTGTTTTTTTTTTTTTTTTTTTGCTGAGCATCCTGGCCTTCCCACCACCGTTTGATGCGAATCTCAACACTTGACTTAGGTGAAGAGACCCGGTTACTAGGCTTAGAGCAATCCACATTTACTCTGTGTTTTGTATTTTATTTCAGGCAGGTAGCTCTTTCCTTAAATTCAAATTTCTTCAATTGGGGTGTAGAAAAAATTATCTAATTTAAATAATACTCAAATCCTTAATTGGCCTTACAATTAACACCTACTTTACCTTGTTAGTGTGCATGTGCAATTGAAAGTGCTAATAGTCTTTAAATGACCTAGGCCACCAAGAGTCTAACCAGCTAATCTTCTCCGTGACTCACTACATTTATTAGCAAATACTTTCTAACTTACTCTTATTTCTTTTCTAGATTAATTTATTTCAAATTTTATTATTATTATTATTTTTTTAATATATTAAATGCAAGAAATAACTCATAGTGGAAGGAAAAGAAAATGATAACACCTGATTTTGTTCAAGCTCTCCCCCCAACTTGACCGACATTGTCCCCAATGGAGTTTATCTAATTTATTTGTCCTAAGCAAACTGAAAACAAAGAAAGTATTAGAAATTAAATAAGCTGGGTTGCCTTCCAGAAGCGCTAAGTTTTATGTCTTCAGCCAGACCAAATCTCGAAGCAATTTAATCAGAATAAGTTGGTTCATAAAGAACCATGACATCTTCAACAGTCTCGACAGGTAATTCCAAGAATGGTTTTAATCGTTGACCATTAACTTTAAAAATAACACCATTACTTGGGTTTTCTATCTCAACAGCTCCGTGTGAAAAGACTTCCTTTACTAAAAATGGTCATGTCCATCTAGACCTAAGCTTTCCTGAAAACAGATGTAATCTAGAGTTATATAAGAGCACCTTTTGTCCGATATTGAAAGTTTTTCTCATAATTGATTGATCATGAAATGCTTTGGTTCGTTCCTTGTATATCCTTGCATTTTCATAGGCTTCATTTCTAAGTTCTTCTAATTCATTCAACTGAAGCTTCCTATGGTTTCCAGCGTCGTTCAAATTTGTATTTAGTTGTTTGATGGCCCACATGGCTTTGTGTTCTATCTCAATAGGCAAGTGACATGGTTTACCAAACACAATCCTATAAGAAGACATTCCTAGATTGATCTTGAAAGCGGTTCGGTATACCCAAAGTGCATCAATTAATTTCAAAGACCAATCCTTTCTATTGGCACTAACAATTTTTTTCAGGATCTGTTTGATTTATCGGTTTGACACTTCAACTTGCCCACTAGTTTGAGGATGATATGGTGTGGCCAATTTGTGGGTGACATTATACTTTTTCATCAATGTTGCAAAAGGTCGGTTACAAAAATGGGTTCTCCGATCACTAATGATTGCCCTAGGAATACCGAAATGGGAGAGAATATTTTCTTTAAGAAACTTAATGACCATTTTACTATCGGGTGTTCTACATGCAATTGCTTCTACCCATTTTGAAACATAATCAACTGATACTAGAATATATTCATTTCCAAAGAAATTTAGAAATGGTCCCATGAAATCGATCCTCCAAACATCAAAAACTTCAACTACCAAGATTGGGTTGAGTGGCATCATGTGTCGCTTGGTGATTCGACCCATTTTCTGATATTGAGCACAACTTTTACAATATTCATGAGCATCCTTAAACAAATTGGGCCAATAAAAATCACATTGGAGAACCTTAGCAGCAGTTTTCTTAGACGCGAAGTGACCCCCACATGCTTGATCATGACAAAAAGATAAAATATTCATGACTTCATTATCTGGGATACACCTTCTAATAATTTGATCAAGACATTGTTTAAAAAGATAAGGATCATCCCAAATGAAATACTTCACTTGGGCAAAGAATTTATATTTATCCTGCTTAGTCCAATGAGAAGGTATCTTACCTATGGCTAAATAATTTACAATATCAGCAAACCAAGGTTCAGTAGACACAGACATGAGTTGCTCATCTGGGAAAGATTCATTGATGGGTGGTTCACTAGATGGTGCGACTGAAATTCGGGATAAATGATCTGCTACAACGTTCTCAGTGCCTTTCTTGTCCCTAATTTCTAGGTCAAATTCTTGAAGGAGCAAAATCCATCTGATTAAGCGTACTTTGACATCCTTCTTTGCTAGGAGATGTCTAATGGCTGAGTGATCGGTGTAAACAATGGTGTGGGTCCCAACCAAATAAGATCTAAATTTCTCTAAAGCAAAGATAACGGCAAGAAACTCCTTCTCAGTTATGGTGTAGTTAAGCTGCGCATCATTTAAGGTTTTACTTGCATAATATATCACTCTAGGCAGCTTATTTATTCGTTGACCTAAGATTGTGCCCACAACATGATCGGATGCATCACACATTAATTCAAATGGTTCAGACCAGACAGGAGGATGAATGATTGGAGCTGATACAAGTGCTTTTTTTAGAAATTCAAAAGATTTCAAGCACTCATGAGTAAATTCAAATTTGATATCCTTTGCCAAAAGATTAGTCAGTGGACGTGCTACTTTGCTAAAGTTGGCAATAAACCTTCTATAGAATCCAACATGATCTAAAAATGAACGTATTTCTTTCACAGATTTAGGTGGTGGAAGACTTGCAATTAGATCTATTTTGGCCTTGTCCACTTCAATCCCCTTTTTAGAAATGACATGGCCAAGAACTATTCCCTGTTTGATCATAAACTGATATTTTTTCCAGTTGAGAACTAAGTGCTTCTCCTTACATCGTTCTAGAACTAATTGCAGGTGATTCAAACACTCGGAGAAGGTTAGGCCAAAAATAGAAAAGTCATCCATAAAAATTTCTAGAAATCGTTCTATCATATCTGAAAACATGCTGATCATGCATCTCTGGAAGGTTGCCGGTGCATTACATAATCCAAAGGGCATTCGTCTATAGGCAAAAGTACCAAATGGACAGGTGAATGTAGTCTTTTTTTGATCTTCAGCGGCTATGGGGATCTGGTTGTAACCAGAGTATCCATCAAGAAAACAGTAAAACTCTTGTCCGGCTAGTCTTTCCAACATTTGATCAATAAATGGCAAAGGAAAGTGATCTTTTCTTGTCGCAGCATTCAACTTTCTATAGTCTATACAGACCCTCCATCCCGTTTGGGTCCTAGTTGGGATAAGTTCGTTTGCATCATTTTGGACCACTGTTATCCCAAATTTCTTGGGTACTACTTGAACTGGGCTTACCCAAGAGCTATCAGAAATAGGATAAATTATTCCACTATCTAGGAGTTTCAGAATCTCCTTTTTAACTACATCCTTCATAGCTGGATTAAGCCTTCTTTGAGCTTCTCTTGTTGGTTTAGCCTCTTCCTCTAAGTATATTCTATGTTGAACTATAGAAGGGCTTATTCCTTTGATATCTGCTATGGTCCAACCTATTGCTTCTTGATTTGCTTTTAGAACTGACACTAACTCCTCTTGCTTGGGATCTAGGTCTGATGCAATAATTACAGGCAAAGTTTCTTTGGGTCCTAGATATGCATACTTGAGATGTTCTGGGAGGGATTTCAGTTCTAAAATGGGTGCTTCCTCTATCGATAGTTTAGGTGATGATTTCACCATCTCAATGATTGGTTCAGTAGGAAGTGTCAATTCCTGATTAATCTGATTTTCTTTAAGTATTTCATTGGCATCCTCAGACTCATGGATTAACCAGGGGTTAGACTCTAGGTCGACTTCATCATCACTAATGTCAATGGATTCATAAATACCATCTTGGACTACATTGACATCAGCATGAGAAGAGGATTCCTGTTCTAAGTTAAAAACATTAGGCTCAATGGTCATATTCCCAAAGGATAACTTCATTAGACCATTTCGACAATTGATTTCAGCATTGGCTGTAGCTAAGAATGGTCTTCCTAAAATGATAGGTATATGTCCTTTAGGATTCGCAACTGGCTCAGTCTCTAAAACAATAAAATCTACAGGAAAAATAAAATTTTCAACCTTTATCAGAACATCCTCGACCATTCCCTTAGGGATCCTGAGAGATCTATCGGCTAACTGTAATGTGATCCCAGTAGGTTGAAGTTTTTCTAATCCTAGTTGCTCATACACCGAATATGGAAGGATATTCACACTAGCTCCTAGATCTAGCAAGACCTTTTTTATATTGGTTTCTCCAATAACACAAGAAATTGTTGGAGCTCCAGGGTCCTTATATTTAATTGGCATATGGCTAGATAGGTATGAACTGACACTTGCAGCCAAAAATGCTTTCTTTGGTACATTAGTGGTCCTTTTTCTAGTGCAAAGATCTTTTAAAAATTTGGCATAAGTTGGAACCTGATGGATTATATCTAAAAGAGGAATATTAACTTGGACTTGTTTAAATACCTCTAAAATTTTGTCTAAATGTTCAGATTTATTGGATTTCAGTCTGTTTGGAAAAGGAGCTCTAGGACTTTTAAGTACTGGACTAGGTGAATTTTCAGTTTCTGGTGCTTGAGGTTGAAAGGTAGTAATTTTAGAAGGTGACTCGGCAGATGAGTCCTCTATATCATCAAGTGCAACTACCTTATTATCTATTTGTTTTCCCGATCTTAAGGTATGAATGGCATTTACACCATTAACTTGGTTTCCTTGTTATGGTCGTGGACCATTTTGGTTCCTAGGATTTGGCTCAGGTTGGCTAGGTAACCTACCATGTTCTCGTTCACTAATGATCGAAGCCAGCTGACTTACTTGCATTTTCAGACGGGCTATAGCTTGGGTGTTATTATTTATGAGTTGACCCGTGGTTTGCATAAAGATGGTATGTGTCTTCATCATGGCTTCTAGGCTTTTCTCTAAAGAGGTAATTTTCTTGTCATTATCATGGAAGCCTGGCGGGTTGTTCATCACTGGGTTGGACCTTAGATTTTGCTGATTGAAATTTGGATTGCCTACATTAGGATTCTGAGACCATGAGAAATTCGGGTGATTCCTCCAACCTGGGTTATATGTGGGTGCATAAGGATTGTTCAATGATCCTTGATAGGTGGCATTCACCTGTGCACACTCATTCGAGTAGGAACATTCTTCTAAGACATGGTCTGGTGCATTGCACCCTTTACACATGGGTGCAGATATTTGATTTACATTGGCTGGTCTCTGTAATTCTAAGGCTTCCAATCTACGTGTTAAGGTTGCAATCTTGGCCTCTGATGCTAGGGTTGGTTGAATTTGATGCATTCCTCCTCTTGAAGGTGTAGCTTTATCAGGTTCCCTAGTTGTTTCTCACTGTAAATTTTTCTCGGCTAGGTCTTCTAAGAATTGCCAAGCTTCAGTAGTTTCTTTGTCCATAAATTGGCCTTGGCACATGGACTCTAGCATGGTTCTTGAGTTTGAATCTAACCCCTCATAGATGATCTGGCATAGTCTCCAAGTTTCTATTCCATGGTGTGGGCATTGGGTCAAAAGATTCTTGAAACGATCAAAGTACTTCCAAAATGATTCACCAGCTAGTTGGTAAAATTGATTTATTTCATTCCTAATCCTAGCTATTTTATGATGGAGAAAATACTTTTTCAAAAATGTTCTCACAAAGCCCTCCCAGGTAGTGACAGAATGGTTTGGCTGACTATAAAGCCACTTCTTAGCATTATCCTTAAGGGCAAAGTTGATTAATCTAAGTTTGACCTCATCCTCTGTTAATTGCAGTTTCATGGTTGCACATACCTCCTCAAATTCTCTAATAAATATATAAGCATCCTCTAATCCTGTGAATTTTGGAAGCATATTTATGATTTGAGGTTTGATTTCAAAATTGTTAGCTGTGGGTTGTGGCAACCTGATACAAGATGGTTGGATGGAGCCAACTGGATAACACAAATCTTTAAGGGTCATGGGTTGGATTGGTTCAGCTATTGGAACAACAGGAATTGACTCAATTCTAACTAGACGACCCGACACTCTTCTCCACACACGAGGTGTACGGTTCTCGATGTTTATATAATTTTTTTTATAAAATTTTTATGTATAAGAAAAAGAAAGAAAAGAGAAAAAGTTCTAAAGAAAAGATCCTAAAGAGTCCTAAATCTAAAGAAAAGTAACCAAATTAATTTAAATTTTAATAATTTTTTTTTTATTTTTCAAACAAGTGAAACAATAAATTAAACTCAATCTATCCTAGGGTTAACCTAAATCTAGACAGCTCCTAACTATTCCAAGATGACCCTTCAAGCCTTCCAAGTGGAGATTGATCAACTAGTTAGCCAGGTAAGTATAAGAGGTGGGAGGTTCACTCATCGTTGCCTTTCTAGATACCAAACGAGTTGGCCAGGCCAGCAACTGAACCAATTTAACAAACCACTCTCAGGGACTTGCCTAGACACCAACTAATCAAACAACTCAAACTTGATAGAACTCTTAGGGTTCCTTGTCCTATTGAGCTCGAATTCCTTAAGGTTGACGTCTAATTGATTTTAAGATTAAAGGTCTAGGTAATGCAATATGATGGAGATGATTTTTGGGATAAGGAAGGATAATGAAATCCCCACCTTATCTTGTTAATGGGTTGATGCCCTTAGATTAATTATGAATATGCAAATGCAAATAAACAAGATGACCAAGAATGTAAAAGATTTTAATTTAGAATTTTTTTTTTATTTTGATATTTTACTTCACGATTATGAAATAACTTTTGTTTTGTTTTATTTTTTTTTTGTGATTAAGTAAATTCAAATGATTAGGTCTAAAAGGAAAAGTAATTAACTAAAAATAATAAAAAAAAAATTAGAAGCGTACCTGAGTTTTTCAGCAATCACCAACTAAATCTAGAAACCTAAAGGAAAAAGAAAGAGAGTTATAAAGCATGAAGAATAAATATTTGAAAACAATTTAAAACACCAAATCCCCGGCAACGGCGCCAAAAACTTGATGTGCAAATCTTAAAATTTGTAAATAAAACCGCAAGCACACAGTGTGCAGAGTAGCACGACCAGCGAGTACGGGTCGATCCCACAGAAACTTGGTTTAAAAATGATTTTCAAATCTATGCTCAAGCGAGCTTTCACGAAAATCGAAAGTTGTTTGCTAAAGACAATAAGACTAAGGATCTAGGGTTTTTGAATCCACTAGATCTAGATTAGAAAATTTTACCTAGAATTTTTCTTATTGATCCTAACGACTACTCCTCTTGTCTTTCCCAAGCATAGATTATGAAGGGACTAAGGCCCAACGATAACCCATCAAGATTCTTTACAGGAGAGTAGTAACTAGGATCCCTTAGGATTTTCTCCTCCTATGCACTGAATCAAGCATGAACTATGAAGGGACTCTGACCCAACTGTAGTTCATCAAAAATTCTTGGCAAAAGAGGAAGAAAAAGAAATCCTAAGAAAAAGAAAGAACCCTATGTAAAATCTCTACTCATGATCTAGCTTCATCGCAAACCCTAGAAGGGATGCTTAGCCAGACATGATCTAAATCTACTTGCAAAATTTAAATGCAGAAAAATAAACTACCCTAATTTCATAAATTAAACTATCCTAATTGCATAAATTTAAACTGCATAATTTAAACTAACCTAATTGCATAAAATTAAATTGCATAAATTAAACTATCCTAATTGCAAAAAAAATAAATTGCATAATGTAAAGAGATAAAATTACATAAAAATAAGATTTTATATAAAAAAAAAATTTATTACAAAAATCTCAAAGCTCGAGGCTTAAGAAGAAAGCTAAAAATCCCATTATCTAGGGTTACCAGCTTGATCGGAAGGAAAGAATCATTAAAACAAGGGCCTTTGGGGGCTTTTTATAGGCATTTGGGGGTTATCAGATTTTCAAAACTTTAGATGTGGGACTAAGAGATTTTAGAGGGCTGTTAGAGGGGTTTAGGGGATCAAATCTCGCTCAAAAAGTACTTAAATCCATCAAGAAACCCTAGAAATTATTTCAGCCGTCCGATCTTCATCTAAAGGACCCAATTCATCTAATAAATCAAGCCGGGAGCGATTCTGGGCCGTCGGATCACGATCTGGGTGAAGCGCTGCCGTTGGATCGCGCTGCAGAGATGGGATCAGGTCGGATGCGTCGCGGATCGTCCGATCAAGGCGCTGGAAGATTTCGTCCGTTGGATCGCGCTGCAGAAAGATCCCGTGTTATCCTAGTGTTTATTGATTCTTGCAATTACCTTGATTACGGTTGGATCTTGACCATCTGCGATGGTGGCCGTCCGATGGCGTAAAAAATGCGGAGCGTTGGATCTTGATCAGAGAAGATCGGACCATCGAGTGATGTGAAGTTACCAGGTTGCCCTTCGGACCTTCTTCTCTCTCCTCATGAGAGATGCGTTGCGGTGAGCCGAGACTCGCTGATTGGTTGGTTTATGGTACGTCGATGGGTCCATGGTCCAGGCGCCTGTTGCTGTGGACCAGGCGGCTAACCAGATCATCAAATCAGTTGATTTTTGATCAATTTTGACCTGATTTGACTCGGGTTTGATCCAATTGAGTCTTCTTTCTTCATTCTTCAATTCCTGGATCAATTTAACTCCGTTTTGCGTAAAATTTATGCCATTGGAATCCTCTTTCCTTGTTCTTTCTATTGATGACCTCTTCTTCTGCAAAATATAATAACAAGTATCAATTTTCTAATAAAGTTAGATAATTTAGATATTAATTGATATTTTTTATGTCAATTTGTGACATAAATCACATGCCAATTGAGCTGACTCAATTTCGAATTGAGTCGACCTAATCTTTTGATTTAGTTGGCTCAATACTGATTGACCTGACTCAAAAAATCAACATTCCTGACTTACTCAAAGTAATCCAGATTACCATGCTTCCGCTGCGCACTCTGTTCTAACAATCAAAATTAATTAGGTTCATCAAAAAAAAAAATTTGATCAAATTATTTCTTTATCTTATCAATAGAAAAGACCTAAAATTTTAAATTTCAATTGAAGTCAAAGATTAACTTTCGATTCTCATTCATACCTTTACTGGTGTACAATAATCATGATTAACTCTTGAGTCCAATATCATATTTAAAACTATATAGATTTACTATAATCAATGTGAATCAAATTTTAATTCTCATATCAATTCAATTCGATAATTTTCAAATCAAAATCTTTATAAATCAAATCAACGAGAAAATCCTTCGATGCTCCATCAAATTTAGACATAATCTGAATATATAAGAACTTCAAATCATTATTTTTTTTTAAAATTTTTATAATCAAGATTTTTAATATCTATTACGTATCTTTTCACAATAATCATATAAGCCTCAAAAATCAAATCTTCATTTAATAGTAGATTCAATCAAAGACCTCATTAACAAAAGCAAAGGAACTCCATATCAATTTCTAAATCTAAAAATTTTAAATGACAAATTTCACATGGGTCCCATAATCTAAAATAAATATAATCAGATCTTTTATCTTAATCTAAAGATATCAATTTTTCATTAACAACCTCAACAATAATATCAGAAAATCTCTTGATCAACTTAGATACAAAATCTTTAAATTGAAATTTCATAAACATCATGTAGTCTCCAAGAGACATAATAAGATCCATTATTTAGATCTAAGGATGATGATTAAAGGTTCCAATACGATGAATATCCTACAATCTCAAAATCAATTTCATCAATAAGAAATAGGCTTCTTTGCAATACTCCAAATATGCATTCATTCTAATATGCCACTTTATATATGTTCCATATACCAAATTTATTTTCGATAAATATTCCAATCAAGCATCATAAAAAAAAATTTTTTAGCCCATTCTGGAATAATATTTTATTATCAAATCTTTATCTTGTCAATAATAGTCAACTTCTTAACTAGAAGTAACATCATAGTATTATTCTCATATCGAATTTGAACTTACGATTCACTTGAATAACCAATGATCAAATTAATAACCACAATGCACAATAAAATTTTATGTCAATTCTTTTGTAATTACTTTCAATCAAAATCTAACTAATCATATAATGATCAATAGATCATCCATCATATTTCAAATTCTATATGTCATAATCTCTTATGATCCTTTCATACATAATCTCAATATTTAATCAAAAGTTCATAAATATTTTTCCCACTACAATCATCAAAGATCTACACCATAATGTCCTTAGTGTTTATCCACTTACATCCATTCTATATCTGATTCTATGTTTCATAATTTATCCACTTATACTCTGATACCATATTAATTGTCATGCCCCCGATCCGAGATTGTGAATCGAGGATCATGGCAACTGCCGCATACTCATAGAAAACTCTTTCCATAAGCATGTAAGGCATCTTATCATGCTATCCTAAAATAATAGTGAAATAATTAGTCAATAATTTAAATCTAAAATATAATGATCTAAATTTTTTCTTTAATATCTTAATAAATTCAACAATAATTCATAGGCCTTACATCAAATTCAATAAGATTTTCAACCTAAATTAAAAATATGGAGATTCTGCTTCTGATCACTCTTCCATTCATATCTTGTATCATCTTAATTTTTTAATATCTGTAAAAACAGTAAAATAGGAGGTAATGAGCTAGATAGCCCAGTAAGCAATGATCACTTTTCAACAGATTTCATCAGGTATTTAAGTAAATAATCATTTATAAAAAATAAGCATATAGAGTTCATCAATTTGAAATCAATTTCGATTATGCAGTATAGTTCGTACCAAATTTATTTCTTTTTCAAAATTCAAGTTTCTTTCAAGATTTTAATTTCTTTCATTCTTAAATTTTTTTCGTCAACCATGAACTATGACCATATTTTTTCTGTGGCAGGGTCATAACACCGTGTATCTTCTTACGATGAGCTGCGAATCATCTGGCAGCAAAGTCCTTCGGAACCGCTGGTCTCTCTGACGGTTTGTCGCTGGTCTCTTTGACGGCATAAACCCTCAGGATAAATCAATTGCCAACATATATGCCCTCATTGACGAGGTTCTTTACATAGTCAGGTTGTCAATTCATATTGTTCTTATATCAGAATTCTTCATAAATCATGTTTTATATTCTAATTTCAATAAGAAAATATATAATCATGTAGTATTGAAATCAATCAATATAATACATCATGAAATCAATATGTTCAATCATGCTTCATCATAACATTTCAAATAAGATATTTTCAAAATAAAATATCATTCATCCAATTCATATATCGTTTCACAAATCATGTCAGAAAAATATATTATAATTTATCGATAAATCTAGAAAAAAATGAAATATTACTTACCTCGAACGTATTCCAATAAATCCACATAATTCTATAAATTTTTTTTCAAAAATTTTGTTCGTAGATCATATCACGATATCCCATAATCAAACATCCATAATCCTATTCAGAATCAATTTCAATAATGAGAAAGAATATGAATACCATATTTCAATGGTTTAGATTGGATCCGATCATCTAATTTCATCTAATCAAAATCTAATTAGGACCTAAACGATCTAAAGTTTGACTATCAGATCAAATCAGATTCGAAGTGATAGGATCGAGATTTCTTCATCGATTTCATAAAATCAAGTAGAGAGAGACAATTAGAGGAGAGAGATTCATGAGGTACAATTTGAATTGATCAGGTGACACAATCCAACATTACGATTAATCCAATATCTCGATTGGTGAAATCAATATGATCAAATCAAGTCATGACTAGATCGGAATTATGGATGATCAAATCTAAAGATTCATGGTCTGATCAAGATGGGTGCCAGTACACTGTCTGACAATCATGGATCAGGATTCTTTATTAGATCAGAAATATTAAAAAAAACTCTCATTGATAAATCAATCAAGAAAGAAAAATCGATCGAGAGAGAAATGGCTTTAGAGAGAGAAAATTCTAGAGAGAGAAAATTTTAGAGAGAGAAAATTTATCTTAGATTTTTCGGACGATATGATTCAATAAATCTGATCGATCAGATCAAATTATGCTAAAATTATCATGTAAATAATTTAATAAAACTATAAAAATTAAAATCTAAAAATATCTAATTTGATCAAAGTGGATGTCGGTGTACCGTCCGACGATCGCAGATCAAAAAAATCCATCACTAAGATCATTTAAATTCATCATCATTCTTCTCAAAATTCTAAAAAATCTTAAGAGAGAGAAATAACTTAGAGAGAGAAAGTAGAGAGAGAAAGTCCAATTCTAAAGAGAGAAAATACTAGTTCAGACTGAAGGGAGAGAGGAAAGAGAGAGAAACTCTCTTTCTCATATTTTATTATTTATATCATTATTTATTAATTAATTTATTTTATATTTTCTTTCTTCTTTTCTTTCTTTCTTTTTTTTTTCTTTTTCTTCACGAAAGAGAGAGGAGAGAAAATTCTATTTATTCTTATTATATTATTATTATATTATTTTTTTCTTTTTTTTCTCTCTTTTTTTTTTCTTTTTTTCTTTTTTTTTCTCTTTTTTTTTCTTTTTCTTTTCTTTTCCTTCTTCTTCTTCTTTTTCTTTTCTTCTTCCCGAGCTTGCTTTGATCGAAATAGGGGACCTTACAGTCCCCTCGATTTAGTCAGCCAGCCGGTGGTCGATCGGCACGAGGCTGGCTGGCGATAAAAGGGCGACGACGGGCGGCTTGGAGGGATCCAAACTGATGGTCGGCGGTGACCATCGGCATCAAAAAATCAAAAAAAATGGGCAAAATAGATGTTTCTTCTGCAACAAAATCTGACGACTCCGGTTGTCGATGAGTGTGCACACCGGCATGAGAAGGAAAGAAAAAAAGAGAGGAAGGAGGAGGAGGCTCACCTTCGACGCCGGTGAGGCTTTCCGATGAGAAATTGGATGGGTACAGGTCGAGTCTCCATGGTGGTTTTTCGGTGATTGCCGCCGACTGGGCTTAGGATCTTCGGTGAGAGGGAGAGAGGAGGGTTCTCCTCCTTAAATAGAGCTAGAGGGGGGCTTTTTCCAACTCCGATTGGGAGCTGATGAGAGGAGGGTTCTTCTCCCCTTTTTTTTTTGTTTGGACTTTGTGGGCTGGGATTCGTTACTCGGGCCGGGCCATTACATATCTTCTACAACATCTCCTTCATCCTCTCAAGCATCAATTGAAGAGAAGTGAAGCTTCAAAAGAATAATTTTAGAGCCACTTCTTTGTGCATTAAAGAGTTTATATTTTCTATTTTTATGTTATGCTAAAAATTATATTTTATATTTTATTTCTTTACAAATTTTTTTGAAAGAAAAAAATTTGGGGTTTAGACCCATCTAAATTTGAAACCGGATATTATAGATTTTGATTGGTGAGCCTGTAAAACTAACTGGATTGATTATGAGTTTGAAAAATAATCGGTGTATAAGTTTTGATTAGTAAGCCCGTAAAATCAACTGGATTGATTGTGAGCCTGAAAGATAATTGGTTCATAGATTATGGTTGGTGATTTCAAAAAATTAATTAAATTTATTTGTGATCTCAGATAAAACAAACGCACTGTAATCAGATTGATTATAGTAAAATTTTTAAGGAAAGCTTGAGAAATAGATGTAGGTGCAAGATTACACCAAACTACTATGAAATTTATGTGCTTGTGCTATGCTCTCTTGCTTTGCATATCTTGTATCATTTTTATTATTGTATAATTTTACTTATACCAGTACTACACATTATTTACTCTTCACAAACACTCAAATAAGTTTAATTTGAATCACATACTTGCTTAGACTATTAATTTAGTTAAAATTTTTAAACAATTCAATTCACTCCCCTCTTAGGTTGCTATCTTTCGAGACAATAAGTGGTATCAAAGTAGGTGCTCTAATATTAGTTGTTGATCTAGCAGTCTAGAGCCAAAGATTATGATAATCCAAATAAAATTCTTGTTTAATGAAGGATATTCTATAAATCATCATTCACTATTTAATGGATCAAATTACACTTATTGGAAAGCTAGGATGAAAATTTTTATACAAGCATATGATTATAATTTATGAAAGATTACACACCCCCAATCCACTAATTGAGCATAATAAAGAAATGGCACAACTAAATGCTAAAGCCATGAATATACTATATTATTCATTAGATATAAATAAATTTAATTTGATTTCTTTTTGTATTTTAGCAAAGCAAGTGTGGGATAAATTGAAAGCAACCTACAAAAAATCAAATCAAGAAGAAAAATCATGCTCCAAAGAGGATAAGGATACACCCCCAACTTATGCCTTATGACTCAAAAAGATAAAAAAAAAGAAGAAGAAAAAAAAACAAAGGAGAAAGAAAGTATTAATTAAGGGGAGTAAGACAGAAAAAAAATTGAGAAAGAGAAAGAATGTGTTGTAAGTCTTTACCTCATGGCTTAAAATGATGAGGTAAATATTAAAACGTCTTTCGACTTTACATTTAAAAAATTATTTGAAACCTTTAATGAGTTAATGGATGAATACAGAAAGATAGGACTGAAAAATAAGGAGCTTAAAAGTTCAAATATATCTTTAGCTAAAGAAAAGAATAAAATTTTAATGAAAAAAGAAGAATTTTTAAAGAAAAAAAAAGTTTTAGTTGAAGAAAAATAAAAGTTTTTGAAATCTGAAAAATCCTGGATAGAAGAAAATGCTAAATTAAAAGAAAAATATGAAAAATTAAAAGTTTTAATGGAGGAAAAAAAGAATTGTTTGAAAAAAATGAATGTTGGAAAAAAAGATCTTATTATTGAAAATGGTGAACAAATAAAAGAAATTGAAAGATTAAAGTCTTTTGCAGATAAATTTACATTGAATTCTTAAAAGCTTCAAATAACTTTAAATAATCAAAAGGCTATTTTCAACAAAACTGGAATTGGTTTCAATCCTTCAAGAAAATAAAAATTTATCAAAAATATATTTGATAAAGCTACACATAAAAATCGTTCTATAGTATGTTTTAAATGTAACAAAATAGGCCATAAAATTTTTGAATGCAATATTAAAAAATGATCATACTTTGATGAAATAAATATGGGTTTCAAAAAGAACTATGTGCTCTAACTCAAATGGATCCAAGATAGCTCGAATATCAAAAATTAAAAAATAATATTGCGGGTATGCTTAGCATCCAATGAAATGAAAGGAGTAAATTTATAAAGGATGTATGCTTAGAATTTGAAAGGATGGATGATGATATTTGGTAAAAACTGAACCTTTATCACATCATACCATCACTAGTTTTGATATTATTTTATTTGAATGATTGATTTTGATGCTTCATACATCTATGTGATATTTTTTATTACTTGAATGTATTGATATTTATAATCTCTTAATTGTTTGTATCATTCTAACTATTGTGAACATAAGTTTTACTTCAGATTCAGCATGCTCATATATTGAAAAAAAAACCTAATTAGAACATGTTTGATTGTATAAGATCTTATTTAGATGTCAAACATACAAAGTAAACTTTGTCATTCTTATAAGTTATCCAATAATTGAAATATCTAAAAAAAATTGCATGATTCAGAGAACATCAACATAAGTTATCAAATTATGAAAGATTACATGCTTGATGCTATGGATTTGCAGTGCATTATAGTATAACCTTTAAGGATTTAAAAATCTCCTAGTGAACCTCACCCTTAGAACTTTCATCTATATTGTCCTTGATTTGATCCTATTTGATTTGATTGATTATAAACCTCCCAATTGATTAATTTTATAGCCTCCTAAATCATCCTGGATCTTTGATTTGATTGCCCGTTTGTCTCTATTTAATTTGAACAAACTTTTCTTGATTTGAAACTTTTTGAACTATTTTTTGTATTAAGGAGTCGACTCTTAAAATCAAGGAGTCAACTCATGGCTTCTTGAAGAAAAATAGTTCTATGAAGAGTCGTGATATATATTGACACCTATGGTGATTGATCACTTAGAGGATGGGCTTTTGGAGAGCAAACAGTTGATGGTTGCATAGAGGTGTAGTATTGAGAGATGATGATGAGGCTCTTACGACAATGTCAATTTTTATTATCAGACTAGCAGAGCCAGTATGAGCGGATAAAGGCTCCTCCTTCATAGACCAGTGGTCTAGATAGTTCAAATCATCTACTCGATAAATTAGATGAGGATTTATTTGTTGAGAAAATTTTTACTAGGATCATCACTTCGGTTACTGCAGAACATCAGAGATATACTTCGAAAGCACAACAGATGAGATGAGATCTGATGAAGCACCATCTTTGGTCAGAAAAGAGTCAAAAAGATTAATTTAGATACTTACTTCAGTGAGGGAGGATGTTCATGATCAAGATCAGTCATCTGGAGACATCAAACTAGCTTCTCCTTCTACTTAGTTTAGACCATCATCTTAGGATTATCCTGATCTATACTTGATTAGGATGCAATAATTTTTTTTATAGAGTATTAGTGATCCTAGCAATCTATTCTTGACATCAGTGTAGAAATTAGCTCTCATATATTTTGTATATTTTTTTTGTTTTCATCATATTCTTTCATCATATTTTGTTAATCAATGAAAACTTGATCTTTTTTATGTAAATTCAACAAGTTTGATGCTTACAAATATAAATTTGATTGAAAATGTGTTTTGTTTATGAAACTAAGGGGGCGAAATTATTGCTTAATTAAATAATTATTTTGTTTACAAAACAAAGGGGAAGATATAAATATTAGTTAAATTAAATCAATATACATAATTTTAAAGAAAAAGAAAGAGAATCAAGAAATATAGATTTTTCTACATTAACTATTAAAAATAGAAGAAGATTAATTAAGAAAATTAAGTTTTCTAGCATCAGTTTTGTAAAATAGGAGAAGAAATAATTTTAGAACTTAATAAAGAAAATCATTATTAATCTTAAAAAGAAAAACTATTGATGAATATTTGCATCATGCTTATCTTGATTTAATCTTATGGATTTATTTGAACATTTCAATGGTTCTGCTTATTTAAGCTGATTCATATCTTTCATGCATCGAGTTTCAAGCTAAAATTTAAAAAATATTTTATTTTATTGATTTATTTTTGAAAATGAATTTGAAAATTGCTCTTCTTAGATCTTCAAGCTGGAATCTTTCAACATAAATTATTTTATATATTTGAATATTCATATTGTTTGACTCATTTTGGAAAAATCATTTTTGAACTTAAAATGAGAAATTCTAGATGAACTTGTGTAATTTGGTTATCTTGATATATTTGAGCATTCATGTGGTTTTTTTTCATTTGATTCACTTTGAGAAATTTATTCATACTATTACATATTTTGATCTTATCATTATTTTTGACAATCAATTGGTATTAAGAGTGAAATTTAAAAAATACTCTTCTTAAATTGTTATCAAGCTAAATTTGAAATGAATTTGATAGATTTTTTTTTGTATCAAGAAAATCTTTCAAAGAAATGACTATTTGGTCTATTTTCTAAACGATCAATATAAATTTGATTATTTCTTAACTGGTATTAAGGCATTTCTTCCTAAGAAAATATTCAAATTTGGTATCAATGAGATCATTTTTGCCTTGCATCTTATTGCCTCTTTTTTTTTTGACAAAAAAACTGAATATTGAGTCTCAAATCTAGCATTGTGTTGCTATATTCTTAAGCTATTTTGAGACAAAATCAAAAGTTTCATATCTCTTTGAACTTAATTAAGCGACACCTCCTAAGACGAGGATGATTTGGATTTAAACAGAAAATCTCTCTATGGTGTATTTTACATGATCTATTGATATCAACTCAAAATGATTCGTCTTGAATAATCTATTGGTGCAAATTTCAACTAATTTATCATTTTTATTTGAATTTCATTGATTCATTTTTTAATAATTGATGTTACTTATTTTCTTTTAATTCTTTAACTTTCAAGCTCAAAAATTGATTTGATCTAAATTTAATCGATTCACTTGAATTTGAAAGGAAGAGATGAGTTTTTGAAAAACTAAATATATTTTACTTTGAATAATTTATTCAAAATCTTTAGCATTGAAACATTCTATTTTTTGGATCTTTAGGCTCAAAATATAGGTTTAACTGAACTTGAGAAAATATTTTTGCACCCATGCTTTTGAGAATGAAGTACCATCAAGCTTATATTGCTCAAAAATTTAACTGATATATCTTTTCTAAAACTAGCCAAGCTTGAATTAAATTTGATATATATTTTTAATTCATTCAAAAAAGGAGAGAGCTATTTTGACCAAAAGAAATATGAATTCATGTTATTTTGAAATGAAAAATATGCTATAAAATCTAAATTTAATATATTTTAAATTAAAAAGGAGGAGATAGTATCTCAAGCTAGAAATCTAAATTTGAACATTGAATGTGTATATATTTCAAATTAATTGATTTTGAGGATACTTTTTAATCCCTCCTCACACTTTTTGATGTTGCCAAAAAGGGGGAGAGTATATTGTGTTGAGTATATGCTTTCGAAATGCTTGGATTAATCACATAATTTATATAATTCATTATGCCTGAGATGGTCATTCAATTGATTCATTGTGCTTGAGATGCTTATGTGCTTGCTTGAAACAATCACATAAAATGAGCACTTGATGAGCATATGTGTTTATTCATTTAAATTTATAATAAGCTTGCTTAAAACAATCACATGAAATGAGTACTTGATGTGCATATGCATGTATTCATTTAAATTTATGATAAATCTATTGAAGCATTCATGAAGTATATGCTTGCATGTACTTAGTTTATCACTTTAAGATTATATTGATAAATTAATAGAAACATATTATATTTTTATTATGCATATACTCAAAATTTTATCATCATCAAAAAGAAGGAGATTGTTAACCCTATAATTAATTTTGATAATTTCAAAATTTTGAATGATTATGTTACAAATCATGTGTTCACGAGTAAATGTAGAATTTTTCAAGTACTGAAAATGAAGAAATTATTCATAGAAGAAATCTCCTCAAAAGAAGCTAAGTCAAGAAAAAGAATGATTTTAAATGATCAAATAAATCTCAAATTAGAAGTTTTAGGAAGCCTTCATGATTAAGAAAGATCATAAAAATCAAAATGGAAGAAGCCCTCAAAAGTTAAAGTCAAAAAGTCACTAATGCAGAAATTTATTCAGAATTTTTCAATTCGCTGTCATTCACGTCGACTCAAATTTTATCCGAGTCGACTCAAGTTGAAAAATAGAAGAAGAAAAAAATTTGGTACGTTAAAATTTTAGTCGGCATACACTCGAATTGACTCAAGTATCATCTGAGTCGACTCAAAAAAAAGATAAAAAATTTGAATAGACTCATAGAAATTCGAGTAGACTTACAAAAATTCGAGTGGACCTTCGAGTCGACTCGAATATCTGAACTGAAGTTCTCAAAAAAGGATGGAAAGTCAGATTTTTGAAACAAAGGCTCGAGTGGACTTACAGACAGCTTGAGTTGACTCAAATCCTATTTGAGTCGACTTGAAGTCCAATGACTAGTTTTGTAAAATTTTTAGAAATATATAAAATTATTTTTAATGGCTAGTTTTCATTCCAATGATTATTTCAAGCTTTTCAATGATCAAAACTCATTCTCTAATCACTTTCAAGCCTATTAAGAGCTAAAGAATCATTGAAAAAGACATGAAAGTGGATTAGAAAGAAAAATTTTTAGATTTTGTGAGAGCTCTATTGTACATCATGAGAAAAGAGAAAAAGAGAGGAATCAAGTACTAAATTCAGAAGATATTCAAGAGCTATCTTTCACAACATCTCCTTCATCCTCTCAAATATCAATTGAAGAGAAGTAAAGCTTCAAAAGAGTAATTTCAGAGCCACTTCTTTGCACATTAAAGAGTTTATATTTTTTATTTTTACATTATGCTGAAAATTATATTTTATATTTATTTCTTTACAAGTTTCTTTGGGAGAAAAAAATTTGAGATTTAAGCCTGTTCAAGTCTAAAATTGGATATTGTAGATTTTGATTGGTGAGCCCATAAAATCAACTGGGTTGATTGTGAGCCTGAAGAATAATCGGTATATAAATTTTGGTTGGTGAGCTTGTAAAATCAATTGGATTAATTATGAGCTCGAAAAATAATCGATGTATAGGATGTGGTTGGTGATCGCAGAAAATTAATTGAGTTTGTTTGTGATCTCAGATGAAATAAATATACTGTAATCGGATTGATTATAGTAGAATTCTTAAAGAGAGTTTGGAGAGTGAATGTAAGTACGAGATTACACCGAATCACTATAAAATTTATGTGTTTGTGTTGTATTCTCTTACTTTGCATATCTTGTATAATTTTTATTCTTGCATAATTTTACTTATTCCACTACTACACGTTTACTCTTCATAAATACTTAAATAAGTTTAATTTGAAGTATATATTTGCTTAAACTATTAATTTAGTTAAAATTTTTGAACAATTTAATTCATCCTTCCTCTTGGGTTGCTATCTTTTCGGGCAACAAAATGAATGAACAGAAGACCATTTAGCATATGGAGACACCCGAGCTTCGGCATAAACCTCCTCGACTAGATCGATGGGTCGACCTCTTGGATATATCCCAACTCTAACTAGGACCTTCAAAAAATTATATAGAGACACCCAAAAGTCAGCGTGAACATCCTCAACTTGGTCAATGGATTAACCTTTTGGAGATATCTTGGCTCCAGTTAGGACCTCCAAATATGTGCTCAACCAAAGTCGGACACCTGGAGACACCACGACCTAAGATGGGACCTTCGAAAGTCAAGATTAGAAACTCCCAAGCTTGCAAGATTTGGCCCTAACTGAAAATTGACTTCGAATGTTCAAAGTCGACCACAAAATAACTTACAACTATGAAAAGGTCCTAGGCCCAACAAGAAAATCTATACTTAGAAAGATCTTGATGAGAGCTACTTCAACTTAACAAAGATCCTAAGTCAAGATGAACATCGATTTTGATCTAAAGTCGAGTCTACTTCGGTCATGATGTGAAAAATCTATTATGACTTCAAAGCAGTAGAAACAAGACACACATACAACAGTGGAATGAAAAGAAAATTCATTTCATCAAGTGTGGGACTTCAGTTATAAAGTACTTTGAAAACGAAAAGAAGAAGTCTGATAATAAAACGAAAGCAAAAGGCTATAAAAAAAGAGACAGAACCCTACGAGGCTTCCTCGGTGGAAGACAGCACCTTGACTTCGACTTTGGGGATGGGTTCGATGATGACATTAGCAATGGGCTAGAGCTTGGTGGGAGGCCCCTCAATCATGACTTAGGAAAAAGTGTTAACATTTGGATCATCTTTCTCAGTCTCTTCTTCAACAAGAGGCATCTAGGATGTGGCCTCGAAAGTGATACCAATATTTGCACCATCTTCCTTAGCCTTGAAAGAGGGGCCAACATTTGCCCCATCTTTCTCAGCTTCATCTTTGCTCTCCTTGTGGTTCAGGCAACTTACATCAACCCCGAGGAAGAGTTGGGCTACATGTGCTTTACATAGGTCGAAGCCCATAGCAAAGGTTGAAGTCGAGCCCTCGACGATCTCCACCTCAAAGATTTTGGAGGCCTTGTATACCTCCACAGTGTGAAGTTTGGGCTCGTAGATGGCTGTCGACTTCTTGACAATGGCCCTCACCTCGATCACCTCGATCCTCTTCTTGGCCTCTTTTTGAGCCATGCTATTGACCACCAACTTCTTCTCCAGCTCGGTGGCTTTCTCCCACTGGATATCGGTAGCAACCCTAGCTACAACAACCTTCCTCTCAAGTGCACCCACTTTGTTCAGGGTCTGCTGGAGCTCGGATCGGGCCCGAGAAGCTTCATCAACTGCCCTCTTTGCCTTCTCCTCAGTAGCCTTTATCCACATCTCCGTAATATGGGTCTCTCTTTCCAACTCCCACCTCCATTTGTAGAAGTCGAGGACTCCTTCGTTGAGCATAGCAAAGTCATGAATGAGTGGTTGAAAAAAAAAATAGAGATGTTAGGTCAAGAACATCAAAATAAATCAAAAATGCTACAAAGAAAGGAACTTATTGAGAGGAGTCCCATGTAGCTTGAGCCCACCATCTCGTCGATGTGGCAAGCTTTGCTTGCCAACCAATCGACTGGTTGAGGAACGAGATGTATCAGCTCCCAGGTGAGTTGATCATCTTGAAATCTAAAGGCAGACCTCCAGACGGTCTTTATCAAAATAATGAACTTCTTCTCAATCCCAGACAAAGAGGGCTTAGCTTGAGCTCTCGAAGAGCTTAGAGCGGTGGAGGACGACATGACCCTCATTGATAGAACTGCCACTAGCAGAGGAGAGCAGTCTCGGTGTGCCATTGGACTTTGAACCCTGCTTAGATTTGACGAGGTTGGTGGAGCCAACCTCTGAGGGACCACAACGATGGCCTCCGGTTCGTCATCGGCATCAACTAGTTAGACACTGGAGGATCCTGAAGTTGGAGTCTATATAGGTGGTGGAGCCATCACCTTTTACTTCTTCTTCAAGGAGGAAGCTCCTTCATCAGAGGAGCCCGATCTCTTCTTCAAGGCAAACTGTAGGGACTCTAGAGTGGGCCTTATCATTGTAACACTAAACATAAGAAGTCAGTACACTATGAAGACTCAAAAGCAAAAATACAAAAATACAATTCACAGATATCTGCCATACCTCGAGGATACACCAAGCTTCTATCAACATCATAAAAAGTTTGCTCAGTTAGGAGCTCCTTCAATGGCGCCTCCTTGACATTGCACACCATGTGATAATGCTCCTTATCCTCGAAGAGTAGTTTGGCTTTTTTATTTAGAGAAACTCGAGGATGACTTCAGATACAACTAAAGCTCCATGGGAGATCGGAGGAAATAAAAAAGAAATAACTTTTTCAGTCATGGATCAAAAAAGACAACCCCTTGACAAACCGATAGCCTCCTTAGGAAGAGAAGTACCACCAGTTCTTATTGCAAGGATTTTTTTTCAAGATAAAAAGGAGCTCAGAAGAGAGAGCACCTTAGTTAAATCAGAAAAAGATTGCACAGTAGAATAAAGGCTACAATCATCTGAGCATCATTTGGACTAACCAGAGCTGGAACGATATGGTAGAAGTCAAAAATGCTAGCAAAGAAAGGATGAAGGGGAAAATGAAGTCCGTCTTAGAGGGACTCCTCATAAATCCTGAAGTAACCCTCGAGAGGATTTGTAACCCAACTAGACCAACCAGAAAATTCTAGCTGAAACTGATTTGAGATGCGGAACTAAGTCTGAAGCTTTTTCAGATCGAACTCAGTGAAGATAGACCTTTCATGGGCTGGTCCATACTCAAGACTATCCGAGCAGCTACATCCGGGAGACTTGCACCGAGCTGGGGAGCCCATGGTGGTAGCAGCCCGAAGTGCCACTTTTATCCTAAGTCGACACTTCAAGCTCGACTCAAGGATGCTGACTGAGGACCTTGGCTAGTCCGATGACTTTCATCCTAAGTCGACACTTCAGGCTTGACTCAAGGATGCTGACTAAGGATTTTAGCCAGCCCAAGGACTTTCACACCAAGTCTCACTACCATCAGAAGCCATGAAAGTTCAAAAGATGGTAGAAGATTAAAGAAAAATACAAGAAAAAGATGAACTGATAGCCAAGAGAAGGAATATAGAAAAATCAAGAGAAGGAAACTCAAAAACAAAGAGAATATGTAAGAAAATGAAAGAAGAAGAAAGAATAAACTAATCAACAGCCTTGCAAGAGCCTAAACTTGATCATTGACGATAGCACGAACAGACGGCGAGAGCTTCTTTCAATAGCAGCAATTTTTCCCTAATGACATCTGGACTGAAAATAGAAGAAAGAAGAGAGAAGAACTCCTATTTATACTATCACCAATGGCTCATAATAGAGCTATGGTTTGATGTACCAACTTGAGATCTTAACACATATCGGCCATAGAATCGGTGCAGTAATCTACAGTAATTATAGAGGCATGTGCTACACCATATGTTGACTAATCATAAGTTGCAGCAATATCCAAAGGATTCTTAGATCAAATTATTTTGAATTATTCTGGTGCATTATATTGATTTCCGCATCATCATGATCACAATGTCTCAATCAAAGAGTCACCATAATTTTTGAATCCAAAACCTTCCACATAGCAGCAGAAGTATGGAAGCATGGCCTCGACCCAAAGGTATTCCACTTCAATAGCTTCTAACGTCAGAAAATGGCTCCTCTATCTGACTACTCCTTTCATCTGAGATCGACAAGCCACCTTGGACTTGAGAGTGGGAGGCAAGTATTGGAGGAGTAAGCCATTTTTCTTTACCAAAACAGCTCAATCACATGATGGAGGCAATTCACCATTAGTCGCCAATTGCCTCTGAGAAAGAAAAGCACAAAGATCGAACAATCCTAGAATAACCTTGACTTAAAGGGAGATACGACCTTGGACAATGACCAACCTCCAGATTGGATGCCAACTAACTAGAAGGATCGACTGACTTCAAATTAAGCTGAGATCCCACTTTGACTATGTACCGACCAAGTCACCAATTGACCCCTCATCCTTTTGACAGTAAGATCTAGATCCTCAAGGATGGGTCATAGAGGGCGAATCTCAAGTTGAAATCCTACTAAGATTTCTATAAGCACCGATGACATCGCTAATAGCCTTTCACTTCCTTTGCATGGAGACTTCGATCTACTTGGATAGAGTACAATACCGCATCAAAGAGCAGGCTCGATCAACAGTATATGATTGATTGTCCTCGGAAGATGGCGATGACTAATCAACTTGGTGAATAATCGAAGCCAATTACCTATATATAGATCTCAGGGATGCTTCCCCTAATTATGTGCACATGGGCTTAACCATCGCACGTAATCTTTGCAGATAATATATATAACCCTTGCACATGCCCGACGTGTGTAACAGATATCCTACTATCTTGAATGGACATAGATTTTCTAGAACCATTACTGAGCTTGGTGGTAACATATAGCTACTCATGGACAAAAGGAATCCTCAGATAAGTAACTTTTTTACGAAACAAAGCCCAGAACTCTATCATTTCTCTCAGTCTCCACTCTACCACTTGTTGAAATTCCAATTGACTTAAGTGTCGGAGGATCTTCCATCGAAAAATATCTCGTGAGTGAATTTTTTTATAGATGTCCCTAAGGAAGGAGCATCTTTATTTCATTGAAAGTCATCTCTATGTCAGTAGGAGACCGATCTCTTCCTTGATAGGAGATTGAGCTTAGCCACAGATCGGAGACTCTCGATCGCAAGTTGCATATATTACCGTAAAATATATACCTCTTGAATTAGAAGAATCTTTGCAGCTTAAAGTTGTACATCTGAAACATTTTTAGCCAGAGCACTTTTATGACTAGTAATAGACGAACGGAAGGAAAGGATAAATGGGAAATGGATCTTTGTTACATATGACATCATGATATTAAAGTCACGGGTGAATGACAATACCACCTCCAACCACATAGTAAGACAACCAAATATGGCATTGAAAGGAGCAAACTGAAATATCTATCTATCCATATATATATATATATATATATATATATATATATATATAGAATATAGAAGGGAAGAAAAAGCAATGTGAAAAATTGCCTCGATTGTTTCAGCACAAGCATGAAGCTTCAAGCCCATTGCCTCACATTTATGATCTATGAGCTTTAGGTGATGCACCTTCTTGATAACCTTTCTTCTTAGAGAAAATCACACCTATGAAAGGAATGAATGCCTTTTTCTTCTTCCTCTTCTTCATTGGATCTGTTGCACTGTCCACAGACAGTTGTCTTTCAAAAACTTGTTCTTCTAAAACTTGAGCCAGGGTTGGTGGGTCAGCAAACTTAACACTCCTGTTCTTTTGCAATTCCATTCCCTCTTTAATCACCGGTTTCTCGACCTGAATTTTGGTTGTACTCTCTACAAACTTGAGGTCTTCAATCTCCAATTCTATAACTCGTTTCTCTGATTCCCTTTCTTTCATGTGTTTGAGCTCGTTCTTTGTCACCTCAAGCTCTGCCCTGAGAGAACTGAGGCAGTTTGCCATTTCTAAGCTTTCTTCACGAGCCTTCTCAAGGTTTTTCTTTGTTTCTTCTAACTCAGCCTTCATGGACCCGATGTGAGAGGGTCTATGTTTGCTTGTGCTTGCCACAAATCTCATCTATTAACCAAAAAGATTATAATTTAATGAAGCAAAACTCAAGATAAGTAAACAATCAAATGGGGCTAATATGACAAATTTCTTCATTGTGTTATGCTCTAGGTCTTTGTTTTTAAACCATATAGTGAACCAATTAATATTACTTCTTTCATTATGACCTATAAAGAGACCTGATCGAGGAACTACTCTTTTTCCTTGTTTGAGACACTCTTTTTTTGAGAAAGTGGATTACTCTTTAATAGTGAAAGGGACTCCATCACTACTTTTCTCTTTTTCTTTCTTTTTTTCTTTCATTCCTTTTTCTCTTTAGTAGATTCATCTATACTGTAATACAAAACAGAATGGCATTATAGCAATTTGGTCTCCCTGATTCCAATTTGGGCGTCTTTCCTTCTCCCAATTGTATCCTCTTCTCTAAACCTCTCTTCCATAGGAGAAAATAACAATTATATCTAATTGTATAATAATTTAAGTCGACTATTTCGTGTACTGGATGCTGATGCTTTCATTAAATCGGAATGTGATCGGATCAGAACCATCTACATATTCATATGTACATTATTTACATAAGCGAAAAAAATGATAATTATATGATGGGCTCTTGTCACCCTTCCAATTAACAATAACAGATTAATGTAAAATTAGCGAGTTCATAGAGGTAATCCATGCAAAAACTAACGTCAATCATGTTTTTTTCATTACATTGCCAATGCTATATGAGGCCAAGGCACAACCAATAATTGGGAATCAACCTTTAGTAACACATTGCCTGATTGCCCATCACCATTCCTGTCCATGCACCAAAGTGCACGCTAGGAATAACTTATCCTTGAAGTCAACTTGATGAACTTCTTTTGTGTTGACCAATAGCTTTAACACTAAGACCTCCATAAACTTAACAAACACTTCCCATGGGGTGATCAATATCCTGCCATGATTATTCACACCAAATTGCTTTGGCATCTGGCAATTGGATCAATTCTTCTAATCACAACTTACCTATATATATATATATATATATGATATGCACACAGTAGAGACAGATTTGAACTTTTTTTTTTTTTTTTTCTCTGAGCAAAACAAGGGAGATAAAGATGGAACGAGGCTACCTCATTAAGCTTGTTGGTATAGTCTTCTCCAGATAAGACCCTCTCACCAAAAAGGATAACAGCTTCCTTCACCGATCGGAATGGTGCTCTTGTGTCGATCTCGCCTCTTGTCACCATGACTCCACCTTCTTCTGTCTCCATGTTCTGTTCTTCCTCTTTAACAACTAAGACTGCCACATGAATGCAAGTGTTTGTAAGTGTGTTTGTGTGTGTGTGTGTGTGAGAGAGAGAGAGAGAGAGAGATGGGAATGGTGGAGGTGTTAAGGTGGTGGAAGGGAGAGGGAGTGGGGCTGGTTTGGTTTTGTTTTGATGATTTCAGGTTGACAGGTAGGGGAGTTTCATTTGCTGAGGGGCATGCTAGTAAAATGGTAGTGCTACGTTTCTTCGCGTCCACTTCACTGGTATTGGGTTAAATTGACGGAGAAGATTTCAGTTGGGTGAAGGGTCCCGATTGGAGTCATCACAGGGCCCATGTCCAACGGATGGAAAAGGCTAGACAGAGAGGGAGATGGTTCACCTAATGATGTTATCCACAATTTGTCTCGTGGACATCCCTGTACGTAAATCAAAGGAACATTTTTTTAATGAGAAATAACACGTAAATGAAAGTTGATGCATGTCCTTTGGTTCCCTTCAATGGATTAACATAATGGTGCTTTCTGGTATTTATATACTTTTGCACTGCTTGGGAATGAACTGGGAAGGGAGTGAAAGAAAAGGGGATTCCCCAAGGACCCTTTTTATTTGTGTGTGTTCGTGTTCATTCTCTGTTTGGGAAAAGGCTCTAGTTTCTTTGATCAACCATATAGATGTTGTCGGGAGTTTTTGTGTATCAGAGTTTTCAATAAGATTCCAAACTCCAAAACTTGTTAATATCATCATCAATTATGTTTGATTAACTTTTGAGTTTTAATCTAAGCGTTTCATCTGGAAAAGTTTTCTCTATGGCAACTAAAATAGTCGCCTGTCATGATGCTGCAAATACAAGAGACGTGGAATGTCTTCTTTAGCTTCTGTTTATCCATCCACTGATTCTTAGTGTCATTCTTGAGTTGTTAGAAGTTGGAACTGGCTGAATAAGATGAAAACTGCAGTGATAATGATAAGAATATGTGGATGTGTAATGATATTTGCCCTAGATACAATGCCCTCTTCAAATTTATTCAGGTACGCCAGGTCCTCTGAACCTTCAGATCACAAGTAATTTGTAGAAGTAGGGGATGGTTGTTCAGGTGGAGTTTGTTTCCATTTGCAGATGAGTCTTTTTGTTAGGAGGATCACTGCTGATTAAAATAGATTAAAAAGGAGAATCAGTAGACAGTTTTGGAGAGCAGAAATTGCGCACGAAAAACCTAGCTAAAGATCCCTATTTCCTCCTCTAATCCTCTATCTTCTCTGCACTCTATTCTTCACAAAACTTTGCTATTTCATCTCCTCTTTCAACTGCTCTCATATCAGTTATCCACCTTTAATATTCAGAATTCGGATCTGAAATCTGCTTCGAACTGAATTTGCTGCCTGATATTCATGGAATCCCTAGATTCAATTGGAGGTTACATCACATGGACCCCGATGCTTCAGATAGGGCTCGGTCCCTGTTATGAAAAGAAGGTTGTTAGAGTTCAAGTCTCACTGAACATAGATGAACTTATAGTTGTATCATTTAGATAACCAACTCACGCATGCTATATAACCTTGGATGTAGTTAATAGTAGAGAGGTTTATCCTAATATTGCTGTTGGTCATGAAGATTGAGGGCATGGTATTAAAGGAACCTGCAAAGGTAAAGAAGGCCTGAGCTAGGAGAGGTCATGGAGGTTATTCCGGTTATTGCATACACCGTGTAATCTGATAAATCTTATAATGGAAATTTGATGGCACCTTCATGAGAACCCATCATGGCTAACCAACTAGATTTCCACCAAAGAAAATGATATTTATGTGACCAATGCCATTCACCTAAACATGCATGTTTAACTGGCGATGCTGCCGCACATGAAGAGTTGCCATATTGTTGCATAAATGATATGGAAAATTAAAATATGCAGAGCCAATAATTTATACGGATTCAAGAGACCTGAACAATGGCTGCAATTTTGTCTTCAGTAAGTCTGTGCAATTTAGACTGGTTTTACTGCATTTTCTCCTCATACAAAGAACCATAAAAACACTTGATTTAATTATTTGCTGAATGAGAACCTATATGCATTCCCAATATTCATGTGAACAATAGCTTGTTATTACATTGTTTCCTCATGCAAAGAACCATACAAACATCTAACTAAAGTTACTAATTTGATGAACTAGAACTTATATGCATTCCCAACATTCATGTGAACTATAATTTGTTATCTCTGTAATATACGAAACTTGTTATCTTCCTTTCTTTCTTGACCCTGATCAAGTTTAGGGACCTGCAGAATGTTCCTCCATGGTTGCATGACCTCAAATGGTGACCAATAATGTACACCCCTCTACTTGTCACTCAGCCTCCTAAATTTCACAATCGGCTAGCCATTTGCCTGTAGTATTCTTTCACATGAATTCAACATCTATGCTTGTAGAGTTGATGCTAGGTTGATAGCTGGTCCTATATATCTGTTTAATCCTTCAATGAAGCCCTCGTAGATCTTGGAACTAGTTGAAGTGTAGTAATCTTTTTTCAATCTACTCTACATATCTTATATTCCCTTTTAGATCAGATTTTCTTGTGATAGATGGTGTAAGGTTAGATTCACACGGGAGTCAACAATCACTACAAGTAGGAGATCGCTTTACCGCTCAAGCACATATAGATAATTTTTTGCAGCTAAATATGCTGATCTCATGATGGATCATATCCCATACAAGGAAGTCACGAAGATATGAAAAGTTGTCTAACTCCTTAAAACTCGTGTACTAAGCAATCTCTGAATCAAAGCTGACCACAAAATTATCACGTCCCTACAAGAAGATATTTTGTCATCATTTGAACTATTTGAGTGTAATTAATGAAGAAATTAGAATAATTTCAATTTAGTTACTTGAGCTAGGAGATCTTGTAATTATTGTGAAGGAGTTTGTTGCTGGCCATCTACAGAGCCAAGGCACTGTGCAGCATGGACACAGGTACAAATATTAGGTTGTGAATGTTAGGTTCTGCATTTCGTTAATCTCCTGAAGTTTCTTGTTCTTGATGTCTATCCAAGTGTCATAACTATACCCAAGATATATTATATTGACACAAGCACTTCTGGCATCTTTCAAGGGTCTGTAAAGCATATATCAGATGAGTTCTAAAAAATGTCTAGTTGAAGTAATTTCCTAGTATAAGTTCACTCTTGGCATTCCAGGTACTAGCACATCATATACTGGCAAGTAGCGTAGGATAAAAATTGGTCTAGAGAAAGAATTATGGGTATTGGTCGTCACCGCAAGCTTACAGCATGAGCACTGACAAAATGTAGATGGGCAGACGAGGAGCTGGAAAAAAGACTGATGAAAGAAAACAGAGGTTGTCATCCCAAGTTTACACTAAAACATTGACAAATGCATTCCACCTAATTAGGCAAGCTAATATATATGTGAAACAATGGCATCTACAACATAAATATATATTAAAAAAAAAAATCAATTGAACACCTGGATGGTCCTCAAACTGTGAATTTTGCGTATGACGATGTAAACATGTACCTGATGCACCAAATAGAATGCATAACATTAAATTTTATGGTTCCACAAGGCAAGTACTTGTCCATGAATATGCATTAATGTACGCAATTATACAAGTAATGCACATGGTGTGAATTGCAATTGTTAAAGCTAAACTTTGGTTTATCCATGCCAAATAACATTTTGACCTCCAGTAACATTTATCCATTCCACATAAAAGTCGAGGCAGATGAGAAATAATGAGTGAAGTACATAATTGTGGTCATAAAAGGTACCAACATAATATTGATGACTTTATTGTATAAAACACAGTTCCTAGACAGCAGTAGATGAAATGTACAAGCAATAATTACACTTTTTAATGACGAGCATGAAAGCATAGCAAGATCTGTCCATCATTGAGTTGCTTTTAAGAATTTCAAGACTAAAGAGTGGTAATTACCTAAAAAAGCTTTAAGCCATTGGTGCATTGTCTCCTCACCTAGTTAGAATTCTGACAATTCTTGTGTACCCTCCATTTCTATCATCATGACGGTCTTGATCTTCTGCAAGTAACACATGGACTATTTGCTTCTCATATATGCTTGTCTCCTCTTATGGAGGGATCCATCCTTCGCCACTGTTAACATCTTATCTACATATTTCCTCGTCGCACGTGCCCATGCTCTTATGGTTTTTATCCTGCCATAATGGTTGGGTTGTAAGGCCATGTAGTAGTGCTTTCCACCGAGCTGGAGGCCTGTTCAGTTTCGGAACATGCTTTCCATGTCCCGTTGCATAGAATTCGCCCCCACTGTAGATGCATTTCTGCAAAAAAATGTCACTTTCTGCAGAATCAAAAGAAATATAAGCATTTACTCTAATGCTCAGCAAAGAATGTCAAACAACTACTACTTTGACACATTTTTCCATGGCCCAATCCTTTGCTTCCTCACATCACATCGAGGTAGTATTAGCATGTATGTATGTACATATATGTGTGTGTCTGTGTATGTATAAATGAAAAAGTAATTGTTCCACTATTCTCAAATAGTTTTCGCATCTTTTTGAAACAAATGACATTTTGAACAATGGAAATAGAGGAATAATCCACGTGCAGTAGAGAAGCTATTAAATAATGTCATCAGAAAACAAGATGGTCATCAAATCCTCAACATTTCTGGGTAATAAGAATGCATATCTTTGAGTTCTGAGGTTTGCCCTGCTTCATTAGTGCAGAGAAACATAGTTCAGATAATTGAAGCTGAGACCCATTGATTATTCACTGATGTTACCAAAAAAAATTGGATCCAGACTGTGTCTAGAACCAGGAAATTTTTGTAACCAGATGATTGACAAAGGAAAAGGCTAGCAGAATTATAGAAAGAAAGAACTAATGATAATTTCAAGGCCCTCGCTTTGAGATGTTTACGCCATGAAAGATAATAGGGTCAGTAAATGCTACCCAAATCATATCACAGTGGTCAAGAAAGGTAAACAATCATGATTCTCACAGTTTATGTCAACTGCATAGTGGCAACTAGAAATATTTAAGAGGACCAAAAACTATTTTAGTACCTATAGGTGGTGTTCAATGTGATGGAATATGGACTAGAGTATTTTTTTTTTCTAGATTAATGCTGGCTAGTAGAAAAGGGCATCCTTTCACATCTTGTCAATAATCAGCTACACTTATTTAGCCAATCGTATATTATTTTTCTTTGCAAATGAAGTATAATAAATGGATTTTGTCATTTTATTGGGCTACTAGACTCCAAAAGCAAGCCCTAAGATTAATCTAGCTTGGGTCGACCACTCCAGAGTACTCCATTACTTGCCAGGACAAATGGCTTTCTATACTTATCTACATCTAGAAGCTGGCGAGTTCTGTTAGATAGGCAGCACATGATATGACCTCTGTAAGAATCCATTTCAACTAAAACTTATGAGCGACATGATTTCCACCTCTACAGAAAGAGTTAACCAGAGGAATAATAATAGCAGCCTAACTATCCTTCAGATGATTCTCGCCAAGCTTACCATCCCCCCAAAAAAAATTTTACTCCATAAGGATGATGCATTGTGATCCATCTTATAAGACAAGATTTTACTCATACGTAATTCTAAGGTTCACATAATGGATATGCGCTACTCATTTAAGATCCAACAAACAGTTACCTTAATCGGCAGCCTTCGGTCAAGACAGAAACTCCAAAGATATCATATGGAGAAGCAAAACAGCTTTCATCTCATGTAAACGAACAACAACCCATTTTGTTAAACTACATACACGATATTTGTACCAAAATAGATGCATTTGTTATCATTCACGTATCCTGAATCCATAAGACTTCCATGAAGCCTGTTTTGTAAAACTATGGATTATCAGCCCATCTTGCAAATTGGAGATGATTTGTTAATACTAAACTAGAACATTTATTTCCTTAATCATTTTAAAGACTCAATAATTGTTTCATCACTTTCACTTTCAAATTTAGAATTCAGTAACTTATATTTTGCTTTGAACATTTCAGCCCTATTGCAAAACATAAAAGACATGGACACATTTTCCAATATGTGGATTTACAACTGGTAAAGTGGTTCACTGAGGTAAATGGCAACTTAACCATAAGGTGGCGTTTGGTGCATTACATAGATAATGTTGCTATGGTAATGTGATTGCAGAGGGAATGTGATTATCTGATATACAGAGAATCTTATTTTGCAGCATTTGGTATGTACAGTAATGTTATTGTAAAATTACTGGGAATCCTACATTGCAGTATTTGATATATAATTTAGATTACATGGAATATAAGCTAATTTTTTTAAAGTATCCCCATCCTTACTTATTGATTATTGTCTATTTTCTAAAGGAACAACTTAATTTTGAGACCAACTATTTTTCGTGACATCACCCATTATGTTTTTTTTTCTATTTTCACCAACTGGGACTACTCATAATTTATTTTGATTTATTTTGATGAAAATATTTTAGTCCTGAAGTTATCTTATCGCAAGATTGTAGGATTGTAAGATTATATATAATCACACAGCCACCACCTCCTAGACAATCAGATTACTTTTTTTTGAGGTAATGCTGCATTACCTGTGAAAGTAACAAAACAAACAGTGTAATTTGATTATCTGTTGCAAAATTATATGTAATTCTGTCAGGATTACATGCTACCAAACACCCCCTAAGTACAATATATGCAACCTAAAATGACTCCTTAACTGTTATCGTTAACAAGCTTGTATCTAACACTGGAAGAGAATGCTCATCTTCAATGTAGCAGCGGCAATTGTGATCAATTATGGCACACAATGAGCACAGGAAGTAAAGAGCTCATTTTGCACTTTCGTGTTGCAAAAAATGCATATTTGCGAAAGGATGCAACAGAAATTTCATCACCAAGAATCCAAAAAAGTCTTCCAATTCAACATCTGTCAGGCATTCCAACAAACACAAACATACCTCCACAACCAATACCAGCTTAGCTAAAATTTCCACCACTATTAACTAGTCGCAGCAGAAGATGAAGAAGCAAGGACAATGGAAACAGTTACCGAAGCCAATGGAGAGAAGAGGAGTCAGGGGAGCAAGCCCCGAGAAAGATCGCAAGCACTTGGCTTCTTCGAGGCCGACGACGAAGAGAACGACGAACGGGCCGGAAAGCGAAGAGAACGTACGCGAGGCGATGACACCGAAGGGAGGGGCGATCGGTGCGATGCCATCCTCCATGGTGATACGGATAACGCCGGTGAAGAAGAATAAGAGGAAGAAGCCACCACCGTTAGAAGTGTTCGACAGAGATCTCAGTAGGAGAAGCAGAGGAAGTAGACTGGAAGCCTTTCTCCTCATCTGAAAACGCTTTCCTTCGAGTCCGGGGACGATTCCCTTCCGTTTCAAAACTCGTTTCCTAGCCCAAAGGGCATTATCATAATTTGGTTTTGATTATAATATTTCGTAGAGCTCCGTAAGACCTCTATATAAGATTATTCTTGTTAATATATATATTGGTATCGGCACATGATCATCCGATTCTCATGAATACAATTCATAAAATCAAAAAATAAAAATTTTTATAAAATCTGTTGGAATATCTTACCTTATCATCAGATCAGTCTCTGATATATTCAGTAATATAAAAAGTGACCCAAGCTATCGCATTGATCATAGTATGCTCAGCAACATAAAAAATGACTTAATCTACCGATCATCTCCCAAAGAATATCTCGAAGAGACACATACGAAGGTATATTTCTTACTCTACTTTTCATATGTATAAGTTGTTAACCATTAAAATATTAATATCAGTTTAATTATCTTTCATGCTACTTTCACTAAGATCTTTCTGCCAATAAAACTTTATCCTCTATAAAGCGCACATTGTTGTATCTTTTATAAGAAAAAATTTGTTGTGATTTCTTCTATGCATATCATATCATATCTCATATATGTTTCAAAGAAGAATTCTTTCTAATCATTTGAGGAGTTGAATCATGTGTTTTTTTATTTCTGAAATGCACTCTAGATCGGATGTGTAATCATAATGGAAAACACGTAAAATTTTGCATTGCAAATATTTTTGATGCAAGAATAAAATGAAAGAGAGTTAACTATTTGTTGTTTCTCGCTTTAGAGCACTTCAATTTTTCTAAAGAGAGATTTTAGATGTGAATAAGTTAAGAAAAACTCAAGCAATAAAAGAAGGAGAAGGAGAAATTATCCGGTAGTTTCTTCCTTACTTTCAACCATTCCCTCCCACATTTAAATCTTAAGTGATCTTGGTCGAGCTAGCTTATCATGGATGGCTCAACCAGAATCCACCAAACTTGGTGCCCCCGATGCCTAGAATATACTGGGTGCCCAAGAATCTATTAGAGCTGTGTAGTCCAGTGTCCTACAGAGACAAGATAGGAGCAACCATGAATCAGCATGCACACAAGAAGATTGATTTTGTGCTGAAACTAGGGTACATGGGGGTACATCTAGTCCTAGAATCCCTTACAATTAATGATATGGATGAGTGAGTATCCTCAGAGCTCAAAATTCAAAAACTAAAATTCTCAACCAACTAAAACAAAAGATTCCAACCAAAAGGGAGAATCTAGAAGAAATCACATTCTGATGGCAGGAGGCCTGTCATTGGATTTGTTAGGATAGCTCCTCAGTTGACTTTTAAAAATGATTCAGATGCCATCAGATTTCCCTGGTTCCCTGGCTCCAACTCGAATGCTTGGTCTTGAAAAAGTGCACGGCCTGCCATCAAATCAAGTTGAGTTGGTCTTGGATTAGGATACTTAATCCGGCTTCTGGAAGGATATCCAGAAGCCACTGCCGTCAGATCCTTCTGGAGTTCTTGCTGACGATAACGATCAAATGGATCCTAATGATCATCAGAAGGATTTTGTCAAGTTTGACTAAAAACTTTTGATAGGATTTACTTCAAGCCCACACAATTCCATCATCAAGGATGATCTTCATTTCTTGTTTCTTCTTCTTCTTCTGAAGTGGTGATTGTTGAGTGTAGATTGAATTTTGGTATGATCTAGTTTATATCCGACTATTTTGAAGAGATGACCAATGAATTTTTTATGAGGTCTGTAGTTATAGTGGAGAACTTGGGCCTCCAGTCCCAAGCTCAGAGCCTACTGTTGGTCCTAGCAAAGTAGCAATAGTGTGGGGCCTACCGTTTTTGGACTTTAGTTGGCCCGTTTAGGTATTTTTGATCTTTTCTCGCTATTTTAAGATTTAATAATTTTATATTATAATTAAGTCTTTGGTTAGTTGAGTCCTCGTACACTCTTTGTACTTTATCTTTTGATATAATAGAATCTCTCTCCATCTTCATCTATGGACGTAAGCCAAAACTGAACCACATAAATCATTGTATTTTATTTTCTATATGTGCTTGCTTATTGTTATTTCGGATTTCATATTGATTAATAGGTAATCTTGCAATAATGATACTTGCAGATTATACACCGCATTAATTATTTCTTGTTTCTTCTTTTTTTTCTGAAGGGGTGATTGTTGAGTGTGGCTTGAATTTTGGTATAATCCAATTTATCTCTGACTATTATTTTTGGGCTTTAGTTGGCTCGTTTAGATATTTTGATCTTTTTTTTGTTGTTTTAGTATTTGGTAGCTATATATTATAATTAAATCTTTTGTTAGTTGAGCCGTCATATATTTTTTATACTTCATCTTTTGATATAATGGAATCTCTCTCCATCTTCACCCATGGACGTAAGCCAAAAGCTGAACCATGTAAATCATTATATTTTATTTTCTTATGTGATTGCTTATTGTTATTTCGGATTTTATACTGATTAATAGATAATCTTACAACAATGATACTTGCAGATAATACACCACATTAACTATTTCTTGGCCTTCAAAATATGGCATGAGGTTTGTAAAAAGTTGAAGACAACATTGAAGCAAATATTTTCTACCAGATCAAGCACATGAATTCTCTCCCACATGCTTAATAATTTGATACGGTCTGAGGTATTTTGGCTACAACTTGCTAATGGATCTGGGCGAATGTAATTCTAGCTAATGACAGATGAGAGCCTTGTTTTTGGCTGGAAGTAAATGCTCTTACACCTTTGATTCGCATTGCCCTCGTAAGTTTTATTGCTTTCAACAATCTTTTTTGTGACTTAATCATACCGTTGGCTAAGAAAGATTCTCTTTGATAGAAATCTAGCTGATATTGTAGAGATTCCAGGTCAAATGTCTATCAAGTGTTGGTTCTACCAGTCTCATATGGTGATTGTCCTATCGAGCCATTAATGTTACCATTGTATGCAAATTTGGGCTAAGGTAGAATTGAATACCAAATAGACTACGATCGACTACTTTAATTTGTCCATCAATTTGAGGTCGAAAGGCATTTGAGCATTAGAGCTCAGTGCCTAACTTGGCTCATGGTATCTTCCAAAAGTGGTTGGTGAACTTGACATCCATTTGATAGTATAGCCTTTGGGATTTGATGCAGGCGAGTTACTTATTTCAAAAACTGTAATAATATATGAAGTATTGCGATCAAGGGCTCGTGGCTCGGACAAGATGGGTCGGTCTCCGCTCCTGCATACACGGAGCCTCACAATTTTATCATTTAAAAGGCATCTCACGTGAGAATAGTCCCTCAATCACAGATGTATAGATGAGAGAAGCCTCATAGTTATAGGGATGGTCCCTTACTTGGGGTGCCATTATTGTGGTTAAGAGCTCATGGCTCGATACATGAGGTATTGTCCACTCTGACCAATGGGCTTCATGATTTTATCCTTTAAAAAATATCTTACGGGAGAAAGAAGATTCCATCCCATATAAGTCAGAATTCTTCTTGACTCACAACCAATATGCGATTAATGATGTTCTCTCACCTATACTACAACATGAAGCATCAGTAGTTTGCTTATAAGAGGAGTGGCTCATCTTGAAAAATATATCCACCACCATGTATATGGGATTAGATCCTCCTCTCTTGAGTAGCATTAGGACAAAACTTATGCTCAGGTCTCCCCAAGAACATTCAGGATATGGAATTAGATCCTCCTGTCTTGAGTAACATTAGGACAAAACTTATGCTTAGGTCTCCCCAGGAACATTCAGGATATGGAATTAGATCCTCCTGTTTTGAATAACATTAGGACAAAACTTATGCTTAGGTCTCCCCAAGAACATTAGAGGACTAGGAAAGAAGCGGAAGGTCCAGTGCTGACAATGACATATGGGACTTGGTAATCTGGTAGATGAGACACCATTGGATGCTTTTCCACGTCATTCTTCATACTTGGCCGGTAGAACCACTCTTCTGCAAATGTGTGTGTTTGTCTCCGTCGAAGTGCCCAACTAAGTCTCCTGTTTGCAGCTACTGGATGATTTGATCACACATCGAAGTTTAGGTATACATGGCTGGTTACCTTCAAACAAGTACCCTTCTCGTAGTGGGTATCTTTCGGCCTTCACCATCTTTAAGTACTTTGCAATTAAAGTTAGGATCGCCTTGGTTCAATTACTTGAGTTGGTCAAATCCTGTGACTTAGGCTATCATCTGCACTAATAGACAAGCTCGTTGACCGAGGGCATCAACAATCTTATTTTCAATTCATGCTGTGTGGATCAAACTGAAGGTGTATCCTTGGAAAAAAATTGCTCCATTTCAGCATATCTAGAGTTGAGCTTTAGCTGGGAGTTCAGGTATCTAAGAGCTTCGTGAACAGAATATAGAACAAATTCTCAATGGATGAGATAGTACATCTAGTGTTTTAGAGTTTAGACCACAACTTGGAATTCAATTTCATAAATGGAGTGGTGTCATTTGGCATTGTTGATCTTCTCACTAAAATAAGCTGCCAAATGTCCTTCCCGGCTAAAGACTCCACAATCCCTACATGAGAGGCATCACTAGATATCTCGAACATCTTAAAATCAGGTAGGTGTAGGATTAGTTACTTCTGTCATGCTCTGCTTGATGTCTTCAAATGCTCAACCAATGCCCTTGGTCCAGTTTTGAATGATCCTTTCTTCATTCGCTCGATGATTGAAGCCATCATGCTATTTCAGTTGTAGATGCAATGATGGAAGAAGATAGCCAACCCATGGAAGCTTCTGAGTTCATGAATATTAGTAGAAGTTGGCACTTTTAGGCAAATCAACTTTGATGTCATTAACGGAGATAACAAACCCTTAGAAGATAACTTTAGGCTGCATCTAGATGCACTTCTTTAGGTTCATATAGCTTCTCTCACCTCAATGTCCTCATGACTAGCCGATGGCGGTCTAGGTGCTCCTTCGATGTTTTGCTATATACAAGGATGTTGTCAAAGTAAACAATGATAAACTTGCCTATGAATGGCTCTAGAACTTGTTTCATGATATGCACAAATGTGTTTGGTGCTTTGATCAGACTAAAATGCATCACTTGCCACTTATATCTTTTGTCCTGGATATCATCTTCTATTCGTCTTCTGGCCTAATTCTAATTTGACGATAACCGCTCAAATTAATCTTTGAGACTATAGCTTAGTTGGCTAGCATATCGAGCATGCGACCAAGTCTCAATATTGAAACCAATACTTTATGGTGGGCTAACATGTATGCTCTATTTTATGTACCTTTTTAGTATTTGTTTGTTTGTCAGAGCTTTTGGATTCAGATAGACTTGCACTGTTTATTTTTGCTTAATCTACACTTATTTAATTACACTTGGCCAGATGTTTCTTTAAATAATATTTATTTCATAATGGTTCTTATATTTCTGATAATACTTAAACACTCATATTTTTTGTAGCATTAAATTCTTTGTTTGCATGCCAACATCCTGATCCTGTTAGTAGAAAGGTATTATGCTTGGCTAGAACCTCCATATACCAAGGCCCTGGGGATTTCGTCTGCTTCTGTCCATTTGACACCCCCAAAGCTGCTCCTTTGTTTCCTTTCTAAGGTTTCCAGACATGCATGCCTTTGCTAATCCCTCCATCTTTTTGTCAGCTGTGGTAGCTCTTATTTGTTTGAACCGGCCAGTCCAGTCTCCAGTCTTCCATTTTATCATCTGCTACTTATCCAAATATTCTACCTCGAGATGGAGGAACAAGCTAGACCCAGAATTATGGAGCTTCTCATTCCACACAAAGAGGCTCTTGTGCTGATATTATTGTTGGTGGAATCATGGAATCTAGCAGGTAATGCATCTTATTTCTATCTTTCTGTTTGCCTTCTCTTGGCTTGTCGAACAATTCTTTTGCCATCCCACTTATTCTCTCGGTGGAAACCTCTTTTCCAGATTGTTATGACCCTTTGGATCCCAATGGAAACATCACAGTTACATTTGACATCTTTCAGTGGACACAGGAGGGATATATGGTAATGATCATCCAACCCATTAGATTCCCACAACAAACTGATATTACATAAGAATTTTCTCAATTATTGGATTTCTTAGTAACAACAAAGTTTTATATCTCGGTGGGATAAGGGGCATCATGGCGATCCTGTCCCGTTTCAATGAGAAAATGGGATTAGGACGTAATCAGAACTCCAAAATCCATCCACTCAGGAAGAAGAAAAAAAGAAGAGAAAGAAACATGAAAAAAAAAAATGAAAGGAAACAAAAATAAAAAAAAAATAAATGTAAGAGAGAGAGAAATTAAGGGAAAAGAAAAAGAAAGAAACAATAAATAAGAAGAAAAAGGGGGAAAAAAAAAAAAGGAGGAAGGGATAAGGAAAGAAAAAAAAAAAAGAAGATAGAAAAAAAAAGAAAAGAATGAAAAAAAAAGTATGAGAGATGGAGAATATCTATCGAGATAAATGATAAGAACTGATTGAGACAGGATAGCAGAACATCTCTTTCTATAGAGAGAGAGAGAGAGAGAGAGAGAGAGAGAAACCAGGATCCCTCCATCTGATGGGATTTAAAATCGTGGTAACACCTGCAGGGATGCAAATGTTAATAGCTACAGATAAAGAACATCTCTTGTAACAATGCCTTGGTGATCTACTTTACAGGCAAGAGTAACTATCCAAAACTACTACCAATACCGGCATGTTGAGATTCCTGGCTGGAGTCTAGGATGGACATGGGCTGAGCAAGAGGTCATCGAGTCCATGGCTGGTGCTCTTGCCACCCAGCAAGGCGACTGCTCCAGATATAAATACCGTACACTTCATTGCTGCAAGAGAGATCCAGTCATCATCGATCTCACGCCGGATGCGGCGCCTGAAAACCGGACAGCTAATTGTTGCCACAGCGGCATTCTCTCGGCTTGGGCCATCGACCAGTCTACTTCCTTCTCATCTTTTATCATGGTTGTAGGAGGCCTCGATCCAAAGGCAGCACCCCAGAAGCCCCAGAACCTCACATTCCTAGCACCAGGCTCAGGCTACACTTGTGGTCCATTTGAGGTGCATACTCCTACAGTGTTCTCAGTTGTCGAAGGGAGAAGAGAAGAGCAGGCTTTCAGTGAGACTTCTAGACAGAAGATCCATAATTCAAACATAGAATTTTTTCTGATTGCCTTTCATCTAGTTAGCTTGTTGTGAACAACCCTCTTGGAGGACTAATGGAGAAACTCTAACTGGTTGCAGAGACATGGAAATCGGCATGCACCTACTCTTCATTCGTGGCGAACAACGCACCGGCTTGTTGCGTCTCACTGTCGACATTCTACAACCCCAAAATCACGCCCTGCTCAGTCTGCAGCTGTGGCTGCCAGGCTTCAGGCAACGAAAGACCAACATGTGTCGGGTGTGTTTATTTGTTTCCAGTGGTAGTTCATCGTTTAATTTGCTGATCTCGATACCATTGTTGCGATGGATCGATTTAATCATGACAGGCAAAGAATGAAGAAAATGTTAGCACCAGTATCCTTTGAGCATGCAACACTGTTCCTTAGAAAAATTTGCTAAGATGCATGGTGCTCCATCTTTATCGATCATGGCACTAATTAACTTTGATTCCTGCTAGCTGATGCACTTCTTACTTCAATCTCTGATGCAGAGACAGCGAGATGAAACGATTGCCAGGAGACGATAACTCGGTGGGCTGCAGTGATCACATGTGTCCAGTCCGAGTTCATTGGCATGTGAAATCTAATTATATAGATTACTGGAAAGTGAAGGTGACGGTGTCGAACTACAACTTTGCTTCCAAGTTCTCTAACTGGAACTTGGTAATTCAGCACCCCGCTTTCGGCCAGCGTACTCTGTCTCACAGCTTCAACTCTACCGGACTTGCTACCGTGGGGAACATGGGTACTCCTTGTCTATTTAGCTCTTTCTTTGCAACTAGACATCTAAGAGGGGAACTAAAGGCTGCAAAATATTTGCTGATTTTGTTGGTGCCTGACTCTCAGGACCAGATTGAGTGCTCTCTTAATGCTGAAAGAGAGAGTACAATATAAACAGAATAAATAGAACAAATAAAGCACTAACAAATAGAACTCCACTTAGTATTGATTCCAAATTTGCAGTACATTTTAACAGTCACAAAATACCTAGGAATTTTGGATTTTTTTTTTAAAAACAAAATTGCAGTGATACCTTAGCAAATTCTTTTTGGCTCCATAATTTTGTAATATCTTCTCTTCTATCTTTTCCTGCTTCTGATTTTGGCAATTACTGTCACCTGGCATTGCCATTCTGTAGCACAATCTAAGTTCCAGCCCTTGGTTGCACCCCTCCTCCATTTGGAGGAGATTCTTTGTTTCAACCTCTGAAGATCTTTCCCAAGTTTATGGAAATTTAATTTCTGTCAAGTGCAGTGCCTTTTTGGTTTCAGCCTTCAAGAGAAAAGCTCTTTGGCTATGATCATCAAGTTTTTTAGGAAAGAACTGATTCCTACCAAAAAAAAATAAATAAATAACATGAGCTTAAATAATGCAGATGAGGCAGCCATTTTTTGGGGTCTAGAGTACTACAACAAGGAGCTTCTGCAGGCTGGCGACAAGGAACCTGGCTCGGTCATGACAGAGATGGTGATGCATAAGGATCCTGAGTCATTCACATTGAGGAATGGCTGGGCTTTCCCTCGAAGAGTCTACTTTAATGCAGAAATCTGTGAAATGCCAATGCCAGATGACTTTCCAAGACTGCCAAACACTAGTTCCCGTCCCTCAAATGCTTGCTATCTTATCTTCATTCTATCCTTCTTGATTCTTCTCTTCCATTAGAAATTTTAAAGCTGGCTTTGTATTAATAAAAGAACTGCATGTTTAGATGTCTTAAACGTTGTTAACCTACAATAAAAAATGTATCTCTACATGCATGCATGCATGCATGCAATAATATCTCATCTTTGTACTGCTAACCTTTTATCAATTTGAATAAGAAGTTAAATTTTTTCAGCCACTTAAGTTTCACCGTTCATCTATATGGTGACTCGAACATTTGTGCTGTTCTTGTTTTTGGGAAAAATGAAATAAAAATTTTCCAGGTAGGGATCTTTCTGAGTTTTCATTGAAACAGGTAAAAATTAGCTTCAAATTTCAGTATCTTCATGTTTGATGCCTAGAGAAGGAAAAAAAAAATGATAATACTTATAATCTATTGCCAAATGATTCTGCAAACAAAGGCACTAAGAAAAAGCCTTAATATCTGTACCAATATATTTGGAATTACAAAATTGGGCGGCAATAGTTTGAAACTTAGATACGGGAAATCCTTCGGTGATCCCTTTCTTAACATTCCATTAAACATTCAGTTGCCTAATATAGTGACACAGTTAGTTGAGAAATATAAAATAAAAAAATGTCAAGTTTTCAGGTCCAAGAATCCTTCATTTTCTACACTTTTCCTTAAGTAGGCCCCCTATCACATTTTGACTAGCTGTTTTAAAATTTAATTTTTAATGTAACCTAAGTAAGAGGCAATGGAGATGAAGCTGAAAATGGATCTAGGAACTAGGTGCAGTAGGTATAGACTACTTCTACATTGGATCTTGGGCACTTAGTTAGTAGTGTTAATTGATTCGGTGGAACCAGTGGGAGATGAGGAGGAAATGGTAGACTGTTGTCATGTTCATATGGGCGGCGCCACATTCATCGAAGCTGGATCTGGCTTGATCATGATCTTTGTTAAGAAATTATGAACCAGGCACTCCACAAAGATGGCAAGTCATGCTTCACTTTTAGTCCTGGCTTGTTACTGATCTAATTAAACTTCAACATTAGTCAGCTCAAAGAAATAAGTGAGACTCGATATGCTTAAGACTCCACTCTCAAGTTGGTTAATTTGCATGGCTCATGAGGCAAGCGCAAATAGCTTTAGATGAGATGAATCTGAGTCAAGACATACATCATCATGATTAAGCAGGGCCTAAACAGGCTAAAGGATGGAAATAGGCATTGCATGCCTTTGCTAGAGCAATGTACTTGCATCTTGTTGGTTATGAATGATACACAGATCTTCTCTGATGGAATGTGATGATCATGGACCTGATCTAGAAATGCAAGTTTTTGAGAGTCTGAAAGCTATCAAGGTAATGCAGGTTTTGAGTTGGGTAATATAGGTTTTGAGTTCAAGAATAAGGTCTTGAGGGATAAGGCTTTCCATAGACCTTAGTTCCGTAAATAATACAAAAAAAACACCACTTTGGCCAGCAGTGGAAGTCCAACCTCAGGCAAAATAGATAAATTCTAGATCTTGGCTCAAGCTAGCACATGTCCGGTCCAATATTTTCAGTGCTAGGCTAGCTTAAAATATTGTAACTAGGCTCGGGGCTGACAACTGGTTTGCTAAGTAAATACAAAACCATAGAGCTTTGATTACTCTATCTTATCATGGTAAAAGCATGAGAGCCATGTTGCTTGAAGATACTCCATTCATGTTGCCTGACTTTATCTTGGAACCAATTCTAGAAAAAAAGGAAAAAGATAGCAATATACATTCTAATGAACTCCAATTACATGACATAGGAAAGGTGTGGCTGAGGAGTTTTTACCTAGAGAGTATAGATGTTGAAGCTATGTGGTACATGGAATCAAGAAAATAAGGTGTCTGCTAGATATATGATGGAAATTAATTATAAAGATTTTGAGAGATTAGATGGAAACTGAACACCGTATCTAGATTTGGAGTAGGAATATAAGCTATATAATCGATTATTATTTACTTAGCGGACAAAATTTGAACAAGTTGATTATAAGACAAAATTTATGTCACTCTAATTAATCTTGAAAAGTTGTCAAATAAGTTAATAGGAGAATATGGCTACAATATTAAAGTTCCTAGATCTCATCCAAAAAAATATTAAAGTTCCTAGATGAGATGCTGGCTTTAGAAAATGTGTTTTAAAGTAACATCCATGTTCTTAGTGTGGGTTTTAAAGTAAGATTTATCTTTGTAGGAGAAAGACCAAACTAAGAGGAAAAAGAAAATTAGTGACAAAACTTCTATTAAGTGCTGAAAATCAATAAAAATTTCTATTAGAGAGGATAAAGAGAGGATTCAAATATTAACAATTCGACATATACTAATATGTAGAAAGAAAAAAATATTGAGAATTAACCATTCCAATTCTACTACATTGCTCGCAACTACATAGTGTGTATCATTCCTGTTGATAGAGTAGAACCTAATACGGTATCGAATCAGCTTCCAACAACTAATAAGTTTAGAATGTAATATTTGACATAAATGAAACACACTCAATTCTATTTTTGTATAGATAATCATTATTAATGATATATATATTAAATGGAAGATGTATAGTTTAAATAGATATTCGGATCATTGATAGTGTCAATAAATTGGGTTTGTACAGTTAAAATATTCATAAATATTCATGATTGAGCTATTACTTTTTAATGCTATTTGATATCATTATTATTTTGAATTTTGATAACTATCCATGCCTGGTTGGATTTAAAGATGACATTCATTAGTAGTCATAGATAAATCATAAACTTTGCACTTATTATTACAAGAACATTACCAAAAACTTACACCTACTTTTTCGTTGGTTTGGAACAGATTCTCGAATTTAGGATATAATACCTTTAACCATCCTCCTCTCCATCCTCCAAACCTTTTTTGATCTTCTTTTATTTATGAATTTTGATGAAAACACCACAATTATTGATTTTTCAATAAGAATCTGATTTTTTTCAGAACAATTTTATCTCTAAGTCCAAGTACAAGATGAGAAATATCACAGATTTAAAATACTCGATATATATATATATATATATATATATATATAGACACATAGTAATGCCCATCTCATACTTGATCCAAGACAAAATTGACTAAGAACCCCTAAATAAGTATTATCCTGAAAAATAAAGAATTTGTCCTTTTTTTGCAGAATCAGTAATTAAGTGGAGTTTCTATACAAAATTCACTTGTCAAATCACAGCAGTTGAGGGAAAGAAAGAGATTTTCTTCGTATATACACCTGCAAATATGACTTACTACGTACTCTTTGAAAATCATCATTTTTTTTTAATGACCCTTTTCCATTAGATTTTAGACTGCAATGTAGATGAATAATCTATTTAAGTCTAAAATATTTTTTATTATCCTTTACCTTTCTTTACAATAAAGGTGTACTGATGCAATGATTTTTTGTCTATGATAATACTGCTTTCATATTTCAAATTTATGATACTTAGATCATAATGAAATAACCTTATCATTATGCTAATCCCTACCCTCAGTTTTCTATACAATGCAAATTGATTAAGCTTTGTAGGAATCAATGAAATAGTATGGTTATTGATGTCATAGACCCAGCTCTTCGAGAAGCAGCTGGCTGTGAGAGAGGCACTCATGATCTCAAGACACGACATTCCTGATGTGAGAATGTAGAGAACTACATGCAATGCAAAAGTAAGGGCAAGAGATCTCTATATGCTTTTAGGGTGTGAGTCGGTTCAAAGGAAGGTGTGGATTTGGATGCTGGTGTACATCCAAAAGTTGCACTTTTCATCTGGATAGTGGCCTAAGGTCCGCTCCCTATCATGAGGGTTTTAAATCAATAGAGATGAATATTCCCCCGACTTGTCTTTTTTGTGCTTTGGAGGAGTTCATGAAATGCGCTTGGTTTGAGTGTGAGCTCGATGATTTTAAAGACTTACTAGGACTTGGAGCAACCGAACACTTTGGTTGATACGTTCGTGACTCAACTTTTGTGCGGCTCTAACAGACTACATTTGAGGGAGATTATTATATGGGGGCGTATATTGTTTGTCACATTTGGTTGATAAGAAATATCTAGGTCTTCGAAGATTGCAAGCACCCGCTAAAATTTATTTTGGAAAGAGCTTGAACTCAAGCTAAGGAGATTATTGGATCACACACCAATGACAAGTCTTTGACTGCTTGGGATATTTGGGATTTTCCATCAGTTTTTGCAATGGTGAGAATGATCTTTATCTATCGGGAGCCTCCATTTTCAAATTTCTTTAAAGTTAGCTTTGACAGTAGTATTTTGGATGATGGCATGCTAGCAGGGCGGTCTTTATGATTAGAGGCCCTAACTACAAATTTATTACGTCTAGCGGTACCCTATTATCTAACATCTCAATATTAGGGTAGAATTGAAGGCAATATGGGAGGGCATCAGATATGCCCGATAGGTGCTCGAGGTGGAATTTATTCTGCTAAAGGAGGATTCAGTTAGCTACTGAAGGCATCATCTTTGTGGCTGGTTGGATCCCAAGTCAGATCCAGAAAATCTTGCTTCTCCTTTGCTGTAAATATTTGGAAGTTAGCTACTGGAGGCATCATCTTTGTGGCTAGACATGTTTATCAAAAGACGAATGGGGTGGCAGGTTGGGTTATCTTTTATTGATGAGCATTCTTATTGAAGCTTCATGGATGGATTGGCTGCCAAGCTTGATGACATTAATGGATGTTTTGTTCTTTAATTTTTTTGAACGTATTTGTACTATAGTATAGATAATTATTTTAGCAAAAAATATTAATAATAATAATAAAGAGAGAGAGAGAGAGAGAAAAATTATTGAAAAAAAAAAATTGAGAGACGTAATTTTTGAGAATAAATATATAATTAAAAAATATTTGTAGGAGTATATAATAAAAAAATTAATAGAAAAGGGTTCTTAGCAACCCAAACGAGCGTAGAATCCTCTCCGCAATCTAACCCCGTTTTTTCGAAGTCTGACACTAACTGACGATCAAATTTGTTTCCTTGCGTACTTGACTCTGCCGGACGACATACCATCAGCGTGGCGGACCGCACCCTCTCTCCCCAAGTCTCCATTTCTTAGGCCATTGCCTTCTTCTTCCCTACGACCAAAAACCAAACACCCGGACGCCGATCTCGATCTCCTCCAGTCTCGCCTCGACGCCGAAATCGAATGGAGCTCCCCAACAGGGGCTTCTTCCTCCTAGGGCTTCTCCTTTTTTTCGGCGTCTTGGTGGATCCGGTGGCGGCCATCCGGTTCCCCGAGCGGATCCCGGAATCTGGACGCCAGCAGCCGACCCAGCCCCTCAGGGTCGCCTTCTTCGCCCTCGGGAGCTTCTGGCGGTCGGAAGCCGCCTTCGGATGCCTCCCCGGCGTCGTCCAGACCTCCGTTGGGTATGCCGGTGGGACGAAGACCAATCCAAAGTATCCGAATCTGGGGGACCACGCCGAATGCGTCAAGGTTGGATTGATTCCATTCTCAGTTGCATGCATTTGATGAAAATTCTTTCAACGGGTTCTTTTTTCAGTATCGATGGTATTAAATCTGCTAATTTAGAAAATAATGCTAGTTTAGATGTCGATTCTAGTAAGGAATTGGAAACTTTCATGAAAAATGTTATCTTTATTTGAGAAAGCAGTACCGGAACCTTCAATGAATAAAAAAGAAAAAGCCTTGATTGTGATTCTCATTGCCCTTTTTGTGGATCTGTAATTTAAATTTTGCTTGTTATGCTGGTGTAGGGATCATTTCTATGTACTGATTGGTGTTCTTTTTATTTCTTCCAGTAAGAATGATTTCTCCAGTTTAAGTTGAGATGTAACTGTAGTCTTTTCTTTTGCTTCTCTACTACTGTTTGCTTTAACAAATAAGAATTTAAACGCTATTTGACATAATCCTTCATTTTACCTTGTGCAACTTGACTGAGTACTTTCATTTCAGTTCTGTGAATTTGTCCAGACGATCTGAGTGTCTTTTGACATGACAAGACTTGTTATTTGTCAATTAGAAGACTATCTATTGACAGCGTTTGCTGTGCTCATCAGATGCACATAATCTTTTATTTGAGCGTGTGAAGTTTCTTTTAACTTGCTTTCTTACAATTAATTCATCACTTGGGTGTTGGTGGCCTGAGAATTCGTAAATTTTGGATTGAAAATCTATTAATAAAGGTTAATGTTTGGTAAAGCAGTGACTTGGATTTCTTTCCAGTTTGTGCATAATTGGATGACCCTCATTGGGGAATAAACATAGTGCAGGAGTTTATGCTTATAGTGACACTAGTGATCTATAATTATTCTTTTGGTATTTCCTAGTATCAGAAATAGATTTCTCCCCCTGATGAGTTACCTTTCTTTAGCTTTAGACAGCAAGGATTACCTCATTTTAGCATGGGTTAGATTTAAGGAGTAAAACATCTTCAAAATTTGCAATGTTTTGTTACCGATAATGAAGCGGACATGGATGCTCTAGGAACAGTGTCAAGTCCTGACTGTCACAAGTTAAGGTTATGTCACCTATGAGAGCAGAAAAAGGTGCATATGGTTAATCTTGATAATCATGTGGCTGTCACAGCCATCATCATTCAAGCTTTTTCATATCTAATGTGGTCAATTGTGCGTCATGACTCCAGGTTGAGAAGGTTTTAAGAAAGGATTTGCAGATCTTAACGAGCGATTTTCAACCTACTGCTTATTGTCTTAAGAATTGGTCCTGAGCCTAACCTTAGGAAAAGAGTTTGTCATGGCTCTGCGAGACCAATTGGCAAAACAAGAAGATATATCCTATAAGCTGCAACATAAACTCATGAAACTAGGAAGCAACTTTTTGAAATCACCCTAGAATTGCAAATAATTTAGGGGAAAAAAAGGTAAAATGAGAAGGATCAATATTAAAAAACTACATGTATCTCCAAAGGACAAGTTATAAGTTGAAGAGTCCAAAAAAGAAAAAAACAAGAAGAAGAAGTAGAAAAGAAAAGGTTTCAATGATCACCACACATGTTTCCTTTTTTAGTAGGGCTGCAAACAATCCATTCTATTAATGAGCAAGATCAGCTTGTTTGGGCTCAGTTCCGCTGGGAAACAAGCCAAACTCAAAGAGATGTCATAAGAGCAGAGCTTGAACACTTCTTCTTAAGCTCCTTTCAAGCTTAATCTGATCTCGATCACCTCTTTTATATAGCTAGCAAATGCAAACAACCTGCTACTCGGCTCAGCTCAGCTTGTTTGCCCCTTGCTCTTTAGTAGCCCTGAGCTCCTTTTTTTTTTTTAAATTTTAATTTCTTCCAAAAGAAGTTGTCTTTTAGTTGATACACATTAAATGTCTTACCAATACTTCTGTGGCTTTCCTACCACACTATCAATTAACAAGGAATATGTATAGAGGAAGTATTGACATTTATATTTATCAACCAATTAAAGGATTTACTTGCATTTCTGTTATGTACATTTTATTTTGTAAAATATAAATTCATATTTGTCTTCCCAACCTGTTTGGAAGGAATAACTCTTAATATGATTAACTTATGAGGTGCTTAGGAAAGGCCAATTTCTTCATTAAATACTTAAATTCAAGTTTTAAGATTTTAAAGCAAGATGCTACTTTTATATCTTTTTTAACAATAAGTACCATGGTGATAACTACACCTAACTTAGATCATCTTTACCATTAGTCCAATGAAAGCAAATGTAGAGCCATTCCTTGCTCCAAGAAAATATCTGTGCAGGAACATGCCATCCTGATTAACAGTATGCATTTCTCCAGATCTGCAGCATTCTCAAATATCTATACACTGACAGTAATAGAATCATATTGCTAATCTAATTGTCGCATGTAAGCTTTTTGTTTTTCACTAAAGTAATGTATAATTTGGAAAATGAATAATCCTAATTTGCTTCTTCATAGCCTTAAAGGCTAAGTTTATTGCAGTTATTCTATCAAGTACTTTTAGTTTCATCACGAAAATATCTTAATATTTAATCTGCAATGAGATTCATTTATATATATTCTCAATTTCAAAAAGCTAAAACTTGTCTATTATTGATAAAATACATGGTCTTCATTGCAATTTTTAATAAAGTAATCCTCAAATAATCTGGCTACACCAAAGAAACAATGATTGCGACTGGGATTTGCTATTGCTTCAAAATTTACTGCTACTTCTTACTCACATATCAGTATTTTTTTTCCATGCAAGTTAGCCTCTGCCACTCTACCAGTATGGGTTAAATCTAATCTGGAAGTCAAAATTGCAAGAAGGTTAGGATATCCATTCTGTTAAAACACATGTTCAAGAGTATCCATAAACGTTATCATGCAGTAGATCCTAGCTTGTGTACACATAGATGGTAGTGTATCAGTGCAAATTCCTAGCAGGTACTCCATTGTTGACTATTGTTATTCCATGTTAAGGGTAACTTATATGACATCAAATTTAAGTAAAAAATAAAGGAATAATGTGCACAACTCAAAAACCAGTTATTCATGTTTTAAATGAAATTTCAGTGTCTTACCATTTAGGCTATTTTCCATATTAATATCATTATAATTTCTTCTTTCTAACATGTCAGATTGGGTTGAGCACTATGAGAATGATTGGATTGACTTGGATACCTACAAGCCATTGACAACTTATGCTAATTCTTTATTAACAACATTCAGCAGTAGTCGTGGTGGTGATGCACATAATGAAGCTTTAGTTTACCCCTTTTTTTACTGGGATGAATTAAAAACGAGCACCTTCCAGCTATTGCTTTGTTTATTTTTTATTCACATCCCAAACCATGAGAATATTGCAAATGGTGAAACCTGGCACTCTTTTATGCTTTATTGTATTGTCAGGTGCTCAATTTCTTTTGCTAGATGTTAAAATTATGTTCCCATACTTGAATTCATTTGTTCACTTATCTAATTTCCATGGTCCAGGTGGAGCTCTTAATTTGGCATTCCATCATAGTTTATGCAATGATATGGGATTCATTTTACCTTTTGAAGCAAAATGATTCCCAAGTTCCTTATGATATATATGTGTACACATGCCCATCAAGCTTTCAATTTCCTTTGTCGTGCATGTTTGAAATAGTACTTATTTCTTATCCTCTTTTGGTAAAATTATGCAGGTTGAATATGATCCCAAAGTGATTCAATTCAAGCAGCTTTTGGATGTCTTCTGGGCGAATCATGATCCTAGGCAGGTCTTTGGCCAAGGACCAGATGTAGGTAACCAATATAGGTAATTGAACTCTTAAAGAAAAAGAAATCTCAAACTACTGATAGTGTCTGCATTTTAAACAGGAAAAAAATAATAGAGCTTTTCAAGTAGTGAAATATTAATTTGAACCTATAGCAGCCACTAAAACAATGCTCATAGCTGATACTCCTTGAGGAGTGTTGACCAAATCTATAGCACTACATATGAAAGGAGCAAGTGAATAATCTGGATTATCTATTTGATTGAGCAAACTTTTCAAAGGTTGATCAAAAAACATGGCAGAAGTTGGAAAATTTTAATCAATTAGAAGATGAAGTCATTTCTTGTAATGTTAAACCTGCATATTCCGTATTGTTCAGTTCTAGGCTTAAGCATACAGGGGTGTCTGCAGGTATCCATACATCGGAGGGATGTAAAGTTTGATGTTATATAACATCTGATATATCCTTGGTGTTTGAGAATCTTGTGATTGAACTTTTTAAAAATTTGCATCCCTTTTAAACAAGGGCTTTGCTGACTCTGCAGATCAATTATATTCACAAATGGAACCCTAGAGGCTAGGTTAGCTGCTGCAAGCAAAGAAAGGGAACAAACCAAGAGTCGGAGCAGTATTGTGACTACACAAATCCAACAAATTGGAACCTTCTATCCTGCTGAATTTGAACACCAGGTATTTGCCCTTTAGCTTTAGTTTTTGGATATGATATGCATTCATATTTATCACTCAAAATGATAGTGCATTTTGTTTTCACTAATTTGTTTTGAACTCACTGTATTCATCACCTCGTGCTGTGGTTGGTGAATAATTGATTGTTAGCCTCGTGTCAGTTTTGTGGAAGACAGAAAGTTCAGTTGCAAACAAGAATTAATTGATAAATGTCATTCCTTTTTTTTTTTTTTAATAGACCAAGAGAGTGAAGTTGCTAAGTTTTTAATACAATTTGTTACATATCCATATAAGTTAGAAGCAACTTGGAAATTGCCAGATAAGTTTTGGATTTAAATGATTCAGGTATCCTGCCAGGAACAACTCATCATGCATTTGGTTCGGTTGCCTTAACTTTTTCCTTGTCTAAAAGAACATATTTGAAGTTTGAACTAACAAGGAATGAGGGTAAGCTTTTTTTACGTCTTTGTTTGTAGTTTTTGCTTGTTTTGTGTGGCAAAAGGGCCATGCTTGGGAGTTATATTTGTGCCTAAACTAGATTAACTCAAACATTCATGATTTTTTTAAATGTCACATGACTTTGGTATTTCTCCATGCCCAAGATATTGATGACAGAACCAGGATGGTCTTGGCACTAGCCAAGTTAGTAAGAATAAAATGAAAGTAGTGGGTACTGACATTCTCTTCTACAGAGTTTTCATTATTTTTCCTGCTATTGAGGGTTCCTTTATCACTGGTTCCCCCCCCAAAGAGATTATCTGCAACCATCCATTTCTGATAGCTGAGTGGAAGTCATAGTGGAGATAACTAGCTCAGAAAAGGCATCCTTAAAAGAGTTCATGGAAGGCTGTTCGATGGATAATTTTAGAACCTCTATCCAATGTTGTCATAAAGGACCATTCAGGTAGCAAGCCTGTTCAGATAATAATCATAGAACCTCTATCCAACATTTAGAAAAGTGTCAAAGATTTAGAGACTTTCTTCTTTTTCCTTGAGAAGATAGATTTAGGGATATTGAGTTGTGATCTGCTTTGAGATTCCAGCAATATTGACAAAACAAACATGGGAATTGTTATTGGACCCTTTATTTATGTGGCATTGCTTCTTTTTAGTTCTTACTGGTTCAAACGGCTACATTGTTGTCCTTTCTTACCTCCAATTGTAGCTGCAGGAATTTTGAGGTATTCCTTTGCTTTCATTTTTGAATAGGTAGACTTTTCCGAATTCGAGATAGAGTGACAATGTCAATTCTGGAAATGATGGTGGTGTGGAGCTGAAATATGACAATAGCAATATTGAGAAGCACAAGAAGCTGATCAGCTAGAAGCTATAAAATGCTGAATGAGCTGAGGCATGGGAAGAAACACAACATGTATTTTAGTTTGGATCGTGGAAAATCAACTTGAGGTTCTATCAGAGGATTTTTGGGACAAGAGATGTCTTGATTTGCTAATATGTAAAAGAGGGGTCTCTGTATGCAGTTAATTTACAAAGGAAAGGGTCAATGCAAAAAGCCCAGAATATATTTTGTGACAAGAAAGTGAGCAGTTTATATTTTCTATTGAGCCAAAAGGATAGCCTCAATCTCTTTCTTTTTCACTAGTGAATAACTATAAAAGGATTGCTCAGTGGTTTCTAGACCTTGTTTGAAAGAATGTGGTTGGAACATGTAAGCAACAAGAGACAAGAGAGAAAATATTATGGTGATTAAATTCTCCTGCTAATTGAAACTCATGAACAAATATGAAATTGATGGAGGTGTTTAGGTATGTAAGAGAATCTGTCTTTCTAACTGGCAAAATATTAAAGATATTGATCCAAGGATGGTGATCAGGATTATTGAGAAAATTTTGAACATTAGCTATATTACAAGAAATCGATTAGGAGGGAAAGATTGGAATTTCTGTAGATCTTATATGGTCTGAGTTGATGAAGGTAATTATATTTCCTTTTTCGCAAACTTCTATCTGGTAAAAACATGATATTTGAACTGATGGTACTAAATCAAGTAGAAGGAAGTAAATCGAGTGACACTGAGAATTTAATAATTTGGGGTTGCAGAGTTGGAGTCAAAGTGGTTGTGTTCAGTGTGGGCTATGGAAAAAGCACCTAAGTTTAATTTATCTTCGATCTTGTTTTTTTTCATTGGTCGAGGTCAGTTCTCATGCTTAATCTAGAGATGTCTTTCAGACCTAAAATTTTTGAGAAGTTATCATTTTGTTGGAATTAGGAAAGATCATAGGAGACTAGGCTTGATGTCAAATCTGAGCATGAAAAGCAATCCAGCTTGCCAAATACTTGGAAGTATAGATCAGGCTTTTGAAAGAAAAATTCAATGCCAAGAAGATTGGATTGGTTATTTGGAACATGCAAAGAAATAGTATAAATCTTAAGATAATCTGATATCTGTTTTATGGTTTGAGAAGTATATAAGCACTGAGGAGTAGAAAGAAGGAATTTGGACGATAACTTTAGGAGCAAGTTGATGTCCACTTGAAAGCAGTAAGTCTTTAGCCCTTCAACATTAACACTGCACTATAAGTTTTCTATTTAGTCTTCACAATAACCATAAAAGCTCATCTAAACCATCATATGTATTCTAAAATGTGACTATTTTTATATGCTAATGTGCAGCAAAGACCTAGGGAGACACCAACACCTAGGGCAGCTTAGAGAGTCAGAAATGAGAGGAGGCTTAAAATAACATGGATATAAGTTGCAAGGAAAGATTTGAGATCTAGCTCTGAAAAAGGACCTTGTACCTAATGGGAGTGCATATCGATAAGGATTAATAAACTCAACTGAGACAATTGGTTTGTAGAGGTCATGACTTACAAAATAACTGAGCTGATCACCCACCTAACATGTTTTCTCCTGGGTAACATTCCACCACTTTTGTTGCTTAATCACCCTGATACAGACCATATAATGAACTACATATTAGTTCTGAATCAAACTGGGTAAGGATCAGGTGATTATAAGCTTTTGACAACTTGAATGACATAATGTGTTGAATATTGATCATGCATGAACTGCCGGCCATTATTGGAGATGGTTAAAATTGATATAAACATTTAGATTATCTCTACTCTGTTGTACAAACCTATTATGCAGCTGTTTCGATCCTTGATTGAATGGCTTTCCGTGCATAAACAGTTCAATTTATGATCAGGCATGTCCTGCTTATGCCATAAGATGATTTGTAATGCATGCATCATCGTGCATTCATCCCGTTTATGTGAAAGTTTCACACTGTTTCAATAGGTTTCTCATTGGTCATGCGAATGGCTTTTGCTAAGCCTTGACAATGAGATATATTTGGCTTTCAGATTCAGGTGCTACCATATTTTGCACCTGCAAACCTCAGGGCCAGAAGAAAGGTTCACTGTTGTGTGATAGGCATCTAATTTACAGTCATGACTGTTGCAAGTTTGTTGACTTTATTGACAATGAATCTTGTCAAATCTTGTCAAAATGTAACAGGTTCAGATGCTCAAGATGTACCTTGCTTCTAACTTTGTGCTTCAACCAAAATGCTTCCTTCGGTTTGCATTGACACATGAATCCTCCTAAAACCTCTTTATGATGACTGTAATTTGTATGTTTTGTAGAAATTTGAGCTGAAGCGTAACCATTTTCTCCTGCAATTGATTGGAAACATGCCAGAAGAGGAACTTATGACATCAAGCCTAGCTGCAAAGTTGAATGGCTATGCTGCTGAGCTTTGCCCTCCACGGATCCAAAAGAAGATCGATGCCAAGATTGATGAGATACTAAAAAATGGTTGGCCTATACTAAGGGACGTCTAGCTGCGTTGGGGCAAGGAAGCTTTGGTGTGATGAATCTTCTTGCATTACAGTCTAAGTTCTTGTACCAAACGGCCAATATCTTGCAGCAGGTGAGGGTGGGAATTGGTGTTGCATGGTGCATGTTTAGAGGGTTTTGGGTGCTGGTGATGCTGACATCTCCACCCTTTCTTTTGTATCTATTGTTTATTTGTAACATTCTCTCTGTTGAATGTAATGAAGTGCGTCAGATTTGTTGTTGGCTGAGTGAATTGGGCAACAACCACACAACATCAACAACCTCAAAAGAGGACTAGAGCCCTGTTATGCTTCTCTGCAAAATTCTCTGCTTTGCTTCCAATCCGTTTGTATCCATGGGATCCCTTGTCGAAGCTTCATCTGTGACAAAACCTTATCATCTAAGCTAGCTAAATGGAAATATGATGGTAGGTTTCTTATTTCTTTTGTTAACCAATGTCAGGATCACTTGTGAAAGCGTAAGACTTTGGAAACCTGCAGAGGTTTCTAACGAAAGGAGATTGACCGTAAATATGTCACGAATAGGCTGAGTGGTGTCTAGTGATTGCATCTAGTAAAAGAAGATTATACCATCCACTTGACAGAAGGGATTTATGGTGTCACCAACGTTGCAAATTCAGAAAAACAAAGTTAATATACAGTTAGATGTCCCATGAGATAAAGAACAGGCATAAAAGTTCAACTTCCGAGTCTAGCCTCTCTCCTTGAAAGGGAAAGATTATGTGATTAGAAGAGGGTTCCAATCAGAAAAACTAGAAGAGGGTTCCTTGAAAGGCACAGGCACGGGACCATTTCCATTACATGTGAGTCTGCGACTCGCTGTGTGCTAGTGTCCAATACAAGTCCACTTGCAGGTTGAGAAACAATTAGTGGCATTAATTCAAGCATCATATAAGCATTATACAACAGGTAAAAGGTGATGTAGTTACATGTCCCTTCAGTCACATAGGTTTCCTGGTAATGAGAAACAAAGGGTGCCCTAACGCACCCAAACTCTATATTTTTGAAGTTAAAGGCTGCGGACAGTCCCTGTAACTTGATAATTAACACAGACATCAGAAAATAAGCAAGTTTGGTTGCAGACAAAATGCAAGCTTTTATCAGCTCAATTTTGAGCATGGTCATACCAATCCTGGATAAATTTATAACCTGCCAGATAATTCGAGGATAAACAATAGTGTCTGACAACTGTTAAAACATTCTTCGACAGCAAGTATTGAGATAGCACAATACGTTTTCAAAATGTATCCAGGCCACAAGCCAAACCAACAGACAAAAGAATATGTTGACAATTGAGAAGAGAACTAATCAAAATACTAGGAGAAAAGGGTAAAGATCACAAACAGCTACCATCACTTTGTCTTTGATATCTTGTGTTGTAAGATTAATTTGTGCTGTAACCAATACATAAGTTAAAGCTTTGATAACCTGTGTGATTAGATTAATTTATTCTATAATCAACACAAAGTTTTGCAATTTTCGGGAATAAAGAATCAAGTAGAATTCAATAATGAATCTTAACTCTAATGGAATCCCATAGGGAGAAACTGAGCACATTAATGATCTATGATGTTTATAACATAGATAATATCTAAATCTGCATTAAAAAATACTAATTTAATTCATCCCAACAAAAGAAGTCAATGCAACACTAGAATTCATGACCACTCAGCAGGTCAACCTGATGTATCTTGGCATAGTTATTCACTAAAGTGAAGTTTTGCTGTGTGTGACCTCTGTCAGGATTTTATTGATGAAATTTTGGGCATTCAAGAACCAAAAAACTTCGATGCAGCGCCATCATTCAAGCCTGCTTTGAGTTTCAATTATGGAAAGAACTTGATGGAACCGATATGCCATTTGAACCAGCCTCTAGCAAAAGCCACTGGCTGTAGCGCCATAAGTTAATCCAGATTTAGCCCACCAAGTCTTACTGGGGCCCATTTCTCCCAGAGCTTATGAAATTTCCAGAATCATAAATATGTAAAGCTCATGAAAATATGTCAAAATAAGGGGAGAATGTGCACTGGAAGTAGGAACAAAGGAACTACAAATATTGTTTTCACAATGGAGATACTTAAAATTGTCATCTTTACTTTTTTTTAAAAAAAAATCCAAAATATGAGGGGATGAAGTCCTCTTTTATCAGAATAAGATAAATGTCAACCATCCTCCTTGCAGTTTTCTTGGGAAAGATAGGAGGAACCTTAAGCATGATGCTGCAACAAATCAAAATAAACACTCAAATCATGCTCTTGTAAATCAAGAAACAAAGATATGCATTTCCCATTCAATGGTGTCCTTTTGCCTCAGCTTTTTTATGAGATTTTGCCTTTGCCTGGAAAAAGAAAGAAACAAGTTATTGCTAAAAACAGGTGTTTATACAAGTGAGATCATGTACTTATAATATAAATATTTTAACAGTCTAATATGAACAGGTTACCTCAGTGAAAATGCCATACTTTCACAAAGAATGCCATGAAGGTAAACAGGTCTAATGTTACACCCCAAGGCTAATTACCTTAGGGTGGAATACTAACAATTAGAGCTATGAAAAAAAAAAAATGAAAGAATGACTATTTTAATATGCCTTTGTGAAGTAAAATGGTTACAAGGTGACAAAGTTTTGTGAAACATTCAAGCCTTCCTAATATCAAGCAGCCATACACCAATTATAAGATCACCAAACACCAATAGTAAGGTCAAGATTTGACAAAGTAGTGCAGTGTCTCCAACCCACCACACTACCAAAGTGAATGGCCTTCAATGTTCCCTGACCTGTGGTAGATTGCATGGCATGCCATACCGGTCAACGATTCATGCTGTAACACTTTCAAAGGAGGGAAAGAAGAAATCGAAGTTGCAGATCCATGGTAACTCAACAAAAAAAAAAAAAAGGGAACCTTCTTGAAACAGCATCTATGAGAAATGACTACCATATTATGAATACAAACTGAACCTGTTAGACTAGTTTAACTAAAAAATAAATCCAAAATCACCACGAAGAGCATCAAAGTGCTATAAACATAAATAGTCAAAATTTAAAAAAAAAATGGAAACAGAGTTACTGTTGTTAAGCAGTAAATTGAGTTTTCTTTCTAGTGATAACCTATATGGAATTATGAATATCATTTTTGAAATGGTGTCTATGAGAAATGACTACCATATTCTGAATACAAACTCAACCTGTCAGACTAGTTTAACTAAAAAATAAATCCAAAATCATCACGAAGAGCATCAAAGTGCTATAAACATAAATATTCAAAATAAAAAAAAATGGAAACAGAGTTACTGTTGTTAAGCAGTAAATTGAGTTTCTTTCTTGTGATAACCTATATGGAATTATGAATATTGGCAATAAGTCATGTGCAATCTAGTCTCATGAAATAATTGGTTAGTAAAGAACTTGATATTATACATATAAAGTCTACATCTACATTACTGACTTCTTTCAGATAAAAATTTTACTAAAAAAATGCACATGTCAAATGCTACTGGAGTATTCTTCCATGGTCTCATTGTCCAACCCATGAATATATAAACATTGAAGGTTAGCAAACAAATTTAAATTCACTATTACCAACAAAAAAAAAGAAGAAGAAGAAAGATAAAACATGGTTCCTACCAATTACAAGTTCCAATAAAATCATTAGTACTGAGATAGGTTAAAAAGTCTAACAAATCAAGCCATTCAAGATGGGAAAGAGTAGGGCAGTCACAACCTTGTCAGATGCCATTAGGTATCCACAAATTTATGAGTTCTTGGATAACATGGTGGAATTGAACATGATGCCCTTCTTCACAATGAGAATGTCATCACCAATACCAAATTGCATTCTCCTTGACGAGCTTCCATTGGCCAGGGTACTACATCAGGCCTCTTCAAGAGATTTAGGACCTCACTCAGGATCAATTAGAGATTATCAATAGTCGGTGGGCAGAAAAGGTTAGGAGATTTTGTTTTGGCTGTTGGAATGGGTTTCCAAGCAAGCTGAACAATGCCAACGCAATGATACTGGCCTTAAACAGGATGGGGATGAGCAAGAGGGTCGTGTGGAGGAGAGCCCCATTGAGAGACAGTTGAGTTGCCTCTCTCTCTCTCTCTCTCTTCCTTGATATTTGGGTTCTCCCTCCACATTCTTAAGTTCAATTGGTCTCTCTCCATGTCATTGCCCTAGGAATAGAAGGTTCCCCTTTATACATGAGAGAGAATTCAATGGATATTGCAAGAAAAGAACGGTTATGTAGAAATGGGTGTTGTAGAAATGGTGAGATCAATCTTAGTTTTAAGCCTATGAAGTTGGGCAGACCCATTGCCGATTTGGTCATGCCATTGACACTCCCCAACCCCCTCTCCTTCCTATCATCCCAAACCAATGGCCATCATCACCCATGACGCCATCTCCAAGATGGACCACGCCTTCTGGAACGAGAGGGTGTGTTGCAACAAGAATGCCATGCCCAATAAGGACAATTAGGAGCAGATGAAAGTGGATAGAGGAGGAGGACTGGGCATTGAGGGAGGACAAAAGAGTGATGGGAGATGAGAAGAGTGCATCGAGTGCGATGGGGATCAAAGAGAGATTAAAGGTTTTTGTAAATAGCCATTGGATAGAAGGGTAGTTTAGTCTTCTAAACTGCTTGGTTACAGCATTGTGGGGCAAATAATGGACTGTACAACATTGATACATAAAATGGCTAATTGACACTTTTAAAAAGTTCTGATGGCTAAATGTTTCTCGCTGAAACTTGAGAGGGTCAAAGTATATTTTTCCCTCATGCTTCCCATGACCATGCATATCAATGAGTCCAAAAATGCGGGATTTTTTTTTTTTTTAAAAAAAGGATGCAAGCAACAGTCCTATGATTCTATAAGCAAGATGGAGAGAGTTCCTCAAAATAATGTACTATTACTAGGTTTAACTGATTTTGTGTGTGAAATGCTAATTCATCATTGCTTCCAGCATCCCTCCCCACCCCACACACCACCCCCCCCCCCCCGGCCAAAACATAAAAAAATTAAAATTAAAATAAAAAACAATAAATGAACTATTTTAAGTAATGAAATCTGTTTTGTAGTTGCTATCTGATTTATCCTACATAGAATTCGTGAGTAATTCATGGTCATCAATATACCATCACTCAACGAGTACGCCTTCAAATGGGAAATTATAAACATCAAGCCGTTCCCATATGACATACGTTTCAAACAACTTACTGAATTTCCCAAAAAATGCAATGACAACACAATCTTGGCTGAGAAATCATGAAGCATATAACAGCAAGAGGAGCAACCATAATTATAAGTATACCAATAAATGACATAACAGAATCTTAAAAGCATTAGATCGAAGATGCTGGCTTGGATTTAATATAATACAAAAATATGAATCCAAACAAGTGAATCACATCATTCCAATCCGAGATCCAGCGGATAACAGTATATTTCACTCCCAATCTCATGCTATAAAAAAATGGATAATGATTGGCAAATGGATACAGGATGAAAGGAAAGGGTCCAATCTGATACCTGGAGATAGGACAGCTTCATGCTCCCGTAGACGACGCCGAAGGTGAACGCCGATGCGCGAGCTACCTATCAAAGTTCATAAAGAGATGGATTCAGAAAGGAAACCCGAACAAAGAATGGGAGGGAGGAGAGAGAGATAGACTGACGAAGGCGATGGTGCTGACGCCGGAGTAAGGACCGGGAATCGCCATGGATGAGGGAAGAGAAAGGGCAGCAGAAGCTCCAGCGGTTGGAGAGAGTTGAATCTAGAGAGACCGGGTGATTATGTGGGGAGACGTCAAAACCCTAGTGGTCGACGTTGGGACTCTTTTTTTCCCCTCTCCTCACTACCGTTGTTTTCCCTTTTATTTTTCTTGGTTTTGAAAACATTACATATTGATTCTCCAAAGACGTCACTCGCACGAGATAAGGTACTTTACATTTTCAATATTCTCTCGATTCAACCTGATTTGGATGGAGATTCGATGGCAATTTCATCTATATTGATTTTAAAAAAATTAAAAAAATAATATATTTTTTAAAAATATTTATCAAAATATAATTTAAAATAAAAAAAATATATAATAGGACGATTTTATGTGTTAACTCATCATCATTCATATCATGTGAAACATGAAGTCAGCAACTAATAAATCATTCTAAAATATATTGATTCTATAAGTTCTCAATCGTAGAGCAACTTATCGAGTCGCTCTATAATAGAGCAATTTTGTGAGGAGGGGGAGCAAAGGAGTGGAGAAAGCGATAGGGATGGTTGAATCACGGGGGTTTGTGGTTGAAAAAAATACAAAATCGCTCTATGATAGGGTGACTTATAGGATCGCTCATATTTTAGGATGACATATTACTTATTTACTCTATCTTTTACGTGACATGAATTATAGTAAGTCAGCATATAAAGTCGTCCTATCATAGCGTAATTTTATTTTGGACAGTATTTTGATAAATATTTTGAAAAGTATATTTTTTTCATAATTTTTTTAAATTAACATTATTTAGATAAAATAATAGAGATTAGATCTAATTTTTATTAAAAAAATATAGAGATATTTTGAATTTAGATTAGTATAAATAGTTTGGATGTTGATTAATGACCGGATAATATAAAGTTATTTAGCTAACCATCCAAACAGCATGGAAGTGAATAAATGATGTTTGGTTGGGACTTGGGAGGAGGCAGGATCTGGAATCGAAATGAAAATGGATGACTTCTTTTCCAAGTGTTTGATTGGAAAGAGTCCTATGTGGATTCTAAATTTGGAGTGGAATGAGAATGGTTCAATATGTCTAGAATTCAATTGCCACTCTTCTCGATTCAAATTTTCATTCCAATTCTGATTCCGATTTGGATCACGAGCCAAATATTTTGGAGAATTTAACTATTCCGATTTCAATCCATTATGATTCTCATTTCGATTCCAGTCACAAACCAAACACCTCTTTATTCATTAATAGGTAAAATGATACGATTAAAATTACTTAAAAAAAATATTTTTGACCAAACATTTAAGAAGAGAATAAAAAGATATGATACCGGTGGCGAACAAAACTAATGGTTAAAGTTATTCAAGAGATGGTTAGTTATTCAATATCCAAACATAGCCCATGAGTACTATATTAATCACTTTTGAGGGTAATATTGGCTCCTTCCAATCTTTGAAAAATTGATATCATATGAATTTGAAGTAGGGGTGACAAAATATAATCCGATCTATCTTAAATAAATTTGAATTAAATAGATTCATACCATAAACGAATCAATCTATTTAATCCATTTAAATATTTAGATTGAATTTATATTTTAATTTTTTAATTTATTTAATTTATTTAATTTATTTATTATACAGATTAAGTTGGATCAGGTCACGTCGTTGGATTTTCGGTTAAAAAAAAAGGAGTGTATTGTTTAAAATTTAAATATAAAACCCGATTCGTTGCCCACTTCCTGCAAGGTCATATCATTATTTGTGATTTGTCAATCATCACATGGTCCGACACGATGGTTTAAGTTTTGAGCCCTCCCAATTGAAATTGAAATTGCATGGCCATTTGGGATTCTGGTTTGCAAGATGTTCGACAGAAAATCAGAGGTATTATGGTAACGTTGAAACCCCAATACACCAATCTCATGCATGCTATCTAACACCATGTCTGTTCAAACTATTACTCCGTTCTCTATTTCATTGGTTCACTCTTACCTTTGTGTTCTTAAAGACCGAGAGAGAACATCTTCTGCCGGATCTGAGAACATCTCCTCCTGTTGGAGCCTTCTATTCCAATGCCATCAAGCGTTGACCGGAGGTTGGAGGCAATGGAGACCGTCCAAGCCTCATAGTTCGGAGGTGATGGAGGCAATAAGGTGTCGACCAAAGGGTCCAAAGCCCAGAGACGGAGGTGGGAGTCCTCTCTCTTCCGTTGCCGCTCTCAAAGCTTAAACTCTTCTTCTAAGAGCTCAATTAAAGACAGAGCCGGGAGTGATTGAGAGCTCCGATCGGATGAAGTCGGAGGTGACGAGAGCACCGGTTAGTAAAAAAGTGGCCGAGAGCACGACGAGAGTGAAAAGACAGATCAAATGGAGATGCGGTGAGGATAGAGATCGAAGAGGCGATAGATTTTTTTGCAGATTTTTAATTTTCTCTTTGTTTTTTTTTTAAATGAGCCGGGTATTTTTTTTTAAACTCAGTTATAAACAGATCAAGTAAGATAGTCTGTTCATTAAACAGATCGGATTCGAATTTTAAAACTTGATCCATTTAATAAATAGATCGAGTTCGGATTCACAATTTTTTGACTTGATCCATATCTAAACCGACCTATTTATATCCAACCCGGTTGCCATCCTTAATCTAAAATCATAATTAATCTTTTTATTTGTGCTTAAAGCAAAATTTAAATAGAACTTGAAAAATGATTGATTAGTTAAAAGGATCTTTTTAGTGATTTTTATATAATTTATCTGTTGAATAATTCAGAAAATTGTAAATTAATAAAAAAATTGTTGATAATTAGTTCTAAGAGATGCACCATCCAAGCCTCCGTTTATGTTGAAACCTAGAATATTTACCATTATAAAGTTATAATATTCATCGATGAAAAACTAAGACTCTTTGGATCTAGAACATAACTTGTTCAAAGAATTGAATGGACCGCACTTTAAAATATTGGTAAACAATATGCAAGGAACAGGTTGGGAGGCTATCCGATGGATTTCACAATAGAACAGCCCTCTCAAACAGCAAGGTTTAAGGATTGGAATGCTCAAGGGACCACGATTGATCTAAGATCTCTATGCAATTCGAGCCCGGGCTTTTCCAAACGCTGTTAATCCCACCATCATCCATAGCCGCATTTGTCCAACGGCATTTGGACATACGTTAGAAGATCCCATTCCTTACGTAGATTCGTTAGAGCCTGTTTGGATGTCTATATCCAAAATCCTATAAAATTCGTTGATTGGTCCTAGGCAATCAGTTAAATCGGACTAAATATGACATATATTTACAACAAGCCAGAAAACTATTAAAGCGGACCAGCACCAATCCTATAAGGAGGGGGGAAAAAAAATCAGTACATCATTTCCCTACTCCACATGGAATTTAGACCAGCCAGCTCTAATGATCCTTTTGATTCTTATAAAAATAATCCAAATATGCTCTAATTTAACTGGTTGTCTTGATCCAACCCATGAATCACATAAAATTTTAGACCCAAACATCCAAACAGATCCTTAATGTTCACAATTTCATTGACATAAACAGATTATTTAAGTAAACCGTGCTAATCTCCATGAGCCCATACACGAATTTGGAGAGACACCGTAATAACTGCAATCAGAGAAAACAAGCATACAGTGCATTTCAATCCACCTAGTTCAATTGCTGGTTGGCACCTCTCCCAGTAGCAACTGAGCTCAGGAGAGGTTCCCAGTTGGATCACATGCAGTGTTAATTTTCAAATAAAGATAAACAGTGGACTACAAATACGTCATAAAGGTCCTTGAATAGATCCCATGAGCAAAACCTCCAAACTTTAGTACCATACCAAGACTAGAAACCAGAGCAAGCTGACAACCTATCCATAGAACTGAAACCACCATAGTTATACCATTGCAAGTATATTTCTAGCTATAAAGCCTTCTACTTCAATATATCTGCCATCAATCTATCCAAAGAACTGAAACCATCACTGGAAACTAGAGGAAGCTAGCAGTTTCTCGCATGAAGACCACAAAAGTTGTATAGAGTAACTACAATCTATGTATTTGCCATCAGTCGCCACCCACTTGCCTTTTCCAAGAGTCCTCCACAATCAGCTCATCAACTCCCCAGTCTTCATAGCTGCAAGTGTCACATAATGGTTTGATATTATTATTCATTATGATAATCTGTCTCTTGATTTCACAGGCAGAAAAATAAGTAAAAAGCATTTGTACCTTCCATCAGGTAAGTACCGGCGAATAGTGAAAGGAATCTTTCGTTCCCTAAGTTCCTTCATTGCAATCTGAAAAACAAATGTAGAATAAAATGGATGGGCAACCACAAAAGTGTACAACTACCATCAATATAAGAGAACATTCCTACTTACCATGGCAACTAAAAAATAAAATAAAACCAAAAAAAGAAAAAGGTCCGTTACCCGGTCAGAAGAGAGCATTCACTAACCAAGCAAACACCATGTTAAATTGCACTATACTATTCCATAAACGGGGATCATTCTACTTCTGAGGCTGGGTTGTCAGCTTGCGATCACTGAGGTATGGCTGGTTGCATGTCAATATAGAACATGAAAGTAATCTCCTATTGGGGCATTATAAGTCAGGAGTCAGGTGAACAAATTAAAAACTTTTAACAGATATATAGTAGTCCAAAAAAAATCATCTGCATAATATTTTTTAGACATTTGGAATCTAAAAGGACTGGCAGGAAAGATATTCCAGCCAAGAAGTAATTTACTTTTCTCTAACAGTTCACATAATAGGTGCAATAATTGTTTTCTTTTTTTTCCCCCTTTTTGGTACATAGGTGCAATGATTAGGTGATACGATATCATCAGACCTAAAACCAATTATCCATAAATGGTTGCCCCATAGAACTTCACTAATTCTCGATACATTGATAAGAGATTCATAAAGCAATTAGTGATAATTGCCATTCAGGAATATTATCCATGATATGGCGCCACACAACTCGATACTCATGTCGCCTTAAACATAACAACCAATCATATTCATAATCTCTGGGGAAAGTTCGTCGTGCAAACCACTATTCCTGAGGAAAAGTTTTGACCAAATAATCCAATTCGCTCTTTCTTAAAACAAAGAAATGCATGAGTAACAAAATTAACACCTGAAGATACTCAGAAACCACCAGAGAAATAAAAGAAGGGCAAAAACGCTGGAACTACTTGCAACCAATTTGCAAGTGCCCTCCAATGTGTTTAACATGTGTTTTTTGCCACCTATTTCATTTCCTGAAACCTCACTCACCATAGTTTCGCATGTCATGTACCATGCACCAATTGGCAACCACCCCTAATGCACTGGGTTTGCAAATAAGGCCCAGCCGGTGTTGCCATGGCCCAAAAGATCAGGAAGCTGGTGTGAGTATAAAAGTTTGATTATGATAACAATAGGTACAAAAAGCATGTACATCATGAATTTGTAAATATGTTATCATGCAAAAAAATAATAATTACATTGTAATACATCTATGTATGTGTGCTGCTGCTCAACCAAGGGGCTTACCTCAAGTGGATCAGTCTCCCCCTCCAGCTCAACCATCACAGGAGCATTCATGCTGTTCAATCAAGTTCAAATGCCACAACAAATTTAATATCCCGATATTCAATGGACACAGATTTAAATGTTATAACACAAGTGTTGGTGGCAAACCTAATCTGAAGAGCACGTGTACCCAAGATTCTTGCACGCTCATACTTGGTCATGTACTTCGAAGTTCTCCGAGGTCGTTCCACTGGTGCTTGCTCCTCCTTTTCCTCAGCTTCTGTGCCTATAAAGGTATCAGGAATTTCTTCATTGTTATTATCTGCATCCTCCTTCTCTGCCCCTTCCTGTACAATTACCAGTCAATATCTTCACTTATTTGAACTCAACATAAGTGAGAATCTGTATTTAGTGCTTTTTCCAATATATCCATACCTCAATCTCAGGCTCTGGTGGCTCATCCTCATACCTGCAGAAACCACCTTACTAAATAAGTGGGATTGAATGCTCTCAAACATCACATAATAGAAGCATGACTTAGCTGTGATGATTGCTAAATTTACTTGCAACAGAAGACACCTAAATGGTTTACTGATAAAATCCATATACACTGTTGGGAGTAAAATAACAATGAATATTAATAAAATAGAACTGATGAATTGAAGATATCATTTTAGGTCAATGATGTGAAGCAAGGAATATTTAACTTCAACATCATAGTGAACTACTCAACCAGAGGTACTCTAATGGGTTAATAGTCATACCCAAATCTTCTTTCTAATAGATGTGAAGAAACCACAACTATAAAGCATTTGATGCTCCAAATACCATATTCTCTTTGTTTGAGTTTATGTATTCAGTTCTGTAAAAAAGTGCATGCATTCTGAATTCTACATAAGGTGAAGAAAGTGCATCTTGTAGGAAAAACAACCACATCTGAATTTCCAGCTTGAGATTATAGTGAAGAAAAGAATGGGCAGATTTTAAGATGACTGCATTCGTACAAATTAACTTAGGTTCATCATTGAGATCGACGCCACTATGAGCTTTGCCACACTTTCATGACCTTTCATTTTTCATGAAAGATGCTAAACTGAGCTATTTAATCAAAATGGGGTTTCAAAGAGAGATTGTAAAATTATCCAAAAGACAACTTGATGCTGCTTTTCCCATTCATTGATCAAAGCCTTGAAGAAATTCAGGAATCAACAAGCAAAGAAATAAGGTTTTCGAGCATATGAAATCCAGATGGCACCAAACATTAGAAGAAAAACCCGAGATACAAATGAAAACTTGTATGATGAGGACAACTGCTTCAAGCACCTCGGCCAGAATGATTTTAGCTCTCAATCATGATGCTGGTGAGAACCAAAATAACTTGAAAGAGTCTCTACATATATAATGCAAACTCTTAAGCAATGTCTCAATTGCCCAAGCAAGTTATAAGCTCTGAGAATTTGGCCATCTTGGTATGTGGACAAGACCAAGATAGACTGACATCTCACTTTCCCGCAGCTATTATGGAAACTCTAGACAAAAATTGAAAGTAGACATTCTGGGCTCTCAGCCAGAGTTCTAGGAACTTTTGAGATGCTAACATCTCAGCAACTATAGTAAATCAGAGAATAATTGCTATATTAAGCCATTTGTTAGTAACTAAAAACTAAAAACAGATTTAGAAATGCAATCGTGTGATTAGGAGATATCAACCTATATTTTGATACTGTATCGACCAATATTTTGAAGCATAACAGTTCGTATTAGCCTATGTAATATACCAAGATATCAAATAAATCATATCTCTAAGTGATGATACAGGCAGCCATAGGCCAATATCTGGTCTAAGATTTAAACCTTATGACCAAGCAACTCCATGCTCTTTGCTGCTCCACTCTTATCTAACCATTCATGTAACATCCAATAGTTAAGAATCCAGGAGGAAGAAACTTTCATGTAAACAGACACAAGAATCAGATTTTGACGTCCAATAGTCTAACTTGGCACGATAAAAGAAAGGAGATATGCGGCCACATAAAAAATGTTTAACTAAATTATACATGATTTTTATTTCTTTAGATATTGTATAAAAGCATATATTAAGAGACATTTATTAAGGTCTTCCAATATACATGTTCCACAACAAATGCTCCCAATCAGCCAAGGGATTGAAAAGTGACATTGCAAAAGTTACTTTATGCCTACATTTTTGGCCAATCTCTAGAAACCAAAGCTCACTTCTAAAATCATTATGGTGGTCAAACTCATTGTTGGATGTTTGACTCTCCACTAGTCTTTAGATGTGCAACTAAAGAGTTTGACAAGCATCCAAGCATAGTTTGCCATACTGCCCCATATCGACAATACGGACCATACCGTACTATACTGGTATGCCGAACCATCCTCTACTGATACAACCGTGGCGTATTGCGTACCAACACTATAGTGGCATTTCACCGATACGAGATCCGGTATCGAGATAGTGAACTTTGCATTCAAGTGCATGATAGACATCCGACTTCAATAGATTTCAAAGTTGGAGGTAGATGTCCATGTAACAAATAAGAAATTAAAATGGATTATAGGTCAGGAAATGAAATCATTACTTCTCTCAAGATAAGAAACTATATCTTCTAGATCTGTGTCGATCTTTTTCTCTCTTTTTTATACATATCCCACTTTAGGAAGTCCACATCTCATGTTTTTATCTTTATATCGCTCTACTCTTGTATTAGAAAGAAAGAACTACATCACAAAAAGTGGAACGCATTGACAATTGGCATATAAGCAATAAACAAATCCAAATCATATAACAATTATCCATCTCACATATCGATAGAAGCAATCTAACATCTAATATTCCTGCCTTTTAGATTAGTTGCATGTGTTGGATCACTCACATGCTGAACTCCACCTTTGCTGCCATGTCCCATCAATGCATGCTTTTTTTAGTAAATACTCTTGGTTCAGATAATGTTCCCTTTCTTTATAAAAGAGAAAGGACACCCCCCCCACAAACAAAAAAGAAAACAAAAATAAATGCAGATAAATAATAAAATAGCCAGTAACATATCCTTTCACTTGCATTAAGGGTGCCAAATATGCTTAAAACAAGTTCTTTTGCAACTTTAAAGTAAAATAAGCACTTCCTTAAAAAAATAAAGTGCTTGTAAGAGTCCTATTAAATTAAGAGTGTTCTGTGGTTTCGATGGCAGATGCATCCCTGAATAATACAAATTTCAAAAGATTGGGTGGAAGTTTCCCAGCCCATGTAAGACGATGTCAACAATGAAGCAAAACCCACTAGCCAACCAGCCAACCTGATTGGCCTCATGATAGGTAGGAGAGATAGTAAACATGCACAGTGTGAAAGGAGTTGCTTATCCCTCAAACAAGGATGAACATGATACAGGCAACAATTCAGGCAGGTTTAAAGGGGTTGTATACACCCAGAAGCAAAGGAGTTCAACTCTGGGAGGAAGAACAATTGGCAATTAGCAGTTACAAACAGCTGGCAATTAGAAGTTACTCTTTGTTCAGTTTTTCATGTCTTTAGGCCCACTAGCATAGTGGCAAACATGTTAGCAGCCACTACTTTTGTGTTCAGTTTCCTTCTTAGTTGTGGAGGTAATGCTTCCCGCGTTGTTAGTTAAAGGGGGCAAACCAGTAGCTATCTCATTGTATATATAGGACCGTATCAATTGCAATGGAAGTTGTTGAATGTCCATTAAAATAAACACTTTGTGTTTAACATAAGATTGGGAGCTCTCTCCTTTAACGAGCTCTAAACATTGCAAAAATAGAGCGGAATTGGGGCAACCATTCGTCCAAGCCTTCATCTTCACCCACACCATCTTCTTCTTCCTCTGAATCCATTCGGTCTCATCCCATAACCAGATCCTTTGCGAAGGGCCATAACAGAACATGCCAAACCACCTGCTGTTCATTGCAAATCCAGTGGACTATTGTAGCTGAATTGCCCTCATGGTGAATGCACTCAGTTTCTTTTTTTTTTTTTTTTTTAAGTTTCAGTAAAAAAAAAGTACTGGCAATTACGTATTATGTATCATGAGAGGCTGTTTTGTGTTATATGGGATGTCTTAACTTTTTAAGGACAACAAGAACAGAAGGGGGGAAGTTACAACCAATTTCTCGAATGTGAAAACTCTTTTTTAGGAACAAAAATATTAAGAAGAACAAGTTGCGAAAGAAAGGTGAAGAAATGAGGTCAAGAGAAAAGAAAAGCGATAAAAGAACGAAAAAAAGAGGAAGAAATGTAGGCAAAGTAAGTAAAAGATACAGAAAGAACAATAGACTTCCCTTAGGATTTTAGAGAAAGAACAGGTGACTACTAAGTGGTCAAACAGCACTGATATGTTTAGGATTTTTTTTCTATTGAGCGATATGTCAAACATTAACTACACAAGCATGCCATCAATTAAATTGTTCTTACTGAGTAATAGTGAATATGTCATGAGGACCATGAGATATCAAAGTCATCAAAATATCACCATAAAAATATCAGGAAAAGAGGATATCCCTTTATTCTCTTTTTTTTTTTTAACCTTTTACTAATTGAACAATTCTGAACACCAAAACTTCAACAATGGTCCTTGCATCACATTGCACAATATTTCATTTTTTTTTTCATTCAATGTCATTCACCAGTTACTGATCATGCTTGACCAACTTCCCTCACAAAGGTTATGAGAAGTGACACACTCTCATTTCTTCATGCAGCAGCAAGAATTCATCTTTTTTTTTTTTTTTGGAGTCTTACTATATTCATGATTCCACACAGAATTTCAGTACTTATTATGAGGCAACAGTTGTTGCTCATCTTTAACGATAATCATCCACTCCTGAATATATTAAAACTTATTGTGCGTTTGGTTCATGACCAGAATTGGAATCGGAATGGATTGGAATAGGAATTAGAAGTGCCATATCCCCCAACATGTTTGGTTCATGACTAGAATCAAAATCGAATTGGAATACTAGAGGAGAGAAGAGACTAGATTTTAGGGGATTGGGGCATTCCCATTCCCCCCTACAATCGGAATGAAAATGGAACTCCCCCAACTAAATGGCTGGAAGGGGAGTCACGCATTTCCTTTTCCATTCCAGAGTCCAGCTCTCCCCAACCAAGCATGCCAATTATTCGCCCAGCTTGCAGGATCTTCGCTTAAATCTTCTTTAAGACTTGACCTCGAAAACAACAGAACTCAATAGAAAACTTTCCTACTGATTTGTGGTTACTTGGTAAAAAAAACCAAACCAAATGGCGCTATTAATGTTCCACTGGGCTACATGCAAATAATGTTCCTACATTGCTCTGCATCACTAATAAGTCAAAGTTGTGTTCCTTCCGAATGACCTCATCAACATTCGCCCTCTTAATGGAGATCTTCAAACGATCTTTCCATCCCCAAGAACCCTATTTCACCACTGAACCAAATTACATTAAAACTAAGTTATTCTCGAGCCAAATCATGATGAAAATGTGTCGACTTGACATGGAAGTTTCGAAACTTCAAGCTGAAATATTTAAACCAACACTCAATTTGCTAAAGTCTGAACTGAAGATCATAAAATGAAAGAAAGAGAAATAACAAGATGAATATTCCTAATTAGATATCGGGCCTCATAACTCGCTTTTCCTTCTGCAAAAATCATGTATAAATCAAGAGTTTCAAGTTTTCCATGCATGCACTTAACTAAATCCTGTACCCCAAATATATGCCACTCCTAATGCTAAAGCTGTAATCCCCTTTTCTAATACTCCATCTACCAAAACAACAAATTAAGAAGAAATATCTTACATCGAATAGATCGAGGAAGGAAGTCGCGTGCAGAGAGTCAGGAAATCTTTTAAAAACCATACTAAAAACCTCGACGAATCCCCGAAAGTAAAACCAAACCCTCAGACTACTGGAAGTAGAAGAGAGATAGAGGGAAAGGGCAGGCGACGAACCCCATGTCCATGTCGTTGTAATCGTCGTCCGCCATTGGGAATTTGGAGACCTCGCACTCGCTCTCGCTCTCTCCACCGACCGAAGCTCCACCGGCCGCGCGCTGCTTTGAAGAACCTGATCACCACGGTCTGGCGACAAGACCAAATTACCCCCACTTTCAAGATTAGAAGTTTCTCGAGTGCTGGTTAATAAAGGAAAATTCCGAGGCCTATAAACGGGTCGAGCTCAAGTTGGACCCAAACAAATCTATCTAACCAACGGTTCTAAGTGAGATCCAATCTCACTCCGATCCACAGACCCGTCATAACCTAGACCCGTTAGGGCTTTTAGATGGACCCAAACCCGATCCCAATTAATTAACAGGTTATTTATATGTGAACAGCATTAGTTTGAATTATATATCCTCCAAGTGCCAATCTCTTAGTACATGAGATTCTTATTTTAAAACTTAATGGGATGAGAAGAGTAAAAATTATCACATGCGAGAATATGTTCGAGTATTTGCAATTAACTTTAAAATTAAGTAATATCTTTTTATTTTTTTGGTTAAGTATCATTATATGGTTAACTATTAAGTGCTTGTTGGTCATGATTTAATTTTTGGATATATTATAGATTAATTTCTCAAAGTATGAATGTTTTAACTTGATTAATCGTTCAAGATACATGTTTGATCTCTAATAGAATCATAATTTATACTCAAACATGACCCAAAGACTTGATGGATGTTATAATATTTTTTATAACCCAACCCGAACATGACCAAATCCTGGCTAAGTAGAGAATAAAATTTAGACCCAAAACCATAACAGCAACCTATTATTCCAATGCGCATGATATTTAGATTTTGTTAACAATTGGATATCCAATCCAAGAAAAAAAGGGGCAGGATGAATTAAATGTTAGTGAGTAGGGGGAAAGTTCACTTCAAATATTATCTTAGTCAAGATTTAAAATTAAAGACTTGAAATCACTAAGGATGCATTTAGTTAGCCATTAAAAGAATATTTTTTTTACTTTTTAATTTTTAAAAAATAAAAATTAAAAAGTAATATTTGGTAACATTCTGAAAAATAAAAAGTAAAAAATAAAAAAAAATAAAAATAATTACTTTATATGCAAAGCAAAAAAATTTTACTTTCCAAAACTTGCTTTTCTACTTTTTTTATTTTCCCACATCTAAAACACCAAACCAAAAAAGTAAAGAGCTCGAACTCTTCTCTTTCGTCGAGCTCTTCATCTCCCCACCTCCTTCTCTCTCTTTCCGAATCCTTCTCTCTTATCGAGCTCTTCACCTGCCGTCCCCAAATGTTGCTTTTTGCTTTATAGCAACATAGTTATCAAACATACTTTTTATTTTTTTATTTTTAATCAATAACAAAAATTAAAAAAAAAATAAAAAATATTTTTTAAAAATTAAAAATCAAAAAATATAATCAAACGCACCCTAAGTTACGTTTTAGATTTTAAGATTATATTAATCCTTTGATAGGTATTATTTATCACAAGTCAAGTATGCATCAAATCTTATTTTTAGAGCTGGATTAATATATAATAACATTGCCTCTATACTTCTTGACTATGCCAAATTAACACTCATCTATGGAACTTCTCTTTCTAATACTATTCATGGTAGTTAGTTGGTAGTCTTGTATATCTCACAATTACTCATCCTAGTATAGCTTATGCTACTCATATCACCAGTAAGTTTATAATAGCTCCTCGATTGACTCGTTATGCAGCTACTCTGCACATTCTATGCTATGCCAAAAGTACTTTGTTTCATGGTTGTATTTTATTGTCAATTCTTTCTTACCCCTACATGCTTACTCTGATGCTAGTTTGGGCTAGTGATCCTCCTAAAAATTGTTCTTCAATAGGCTATTATTTTCCTTTGGATGACCTCCCATCTTTTAGCATAGTAAGAAGCCAACTATTCTCTCTAGGTTTGATACTAAGACTAATTAAAGGGCGATTGCTAGGATTGGAAGTGGGCCAGACTGGACCGTGCCAGACCCCAGCTCGAGCCCAGTCCAAAATTTTTTATCGAGCTTCGGACCGGATTTAGATCCAAAAATTTTTAAAAGACCCAGGCCCGAGCCTGGCCCGAACAGATTGGGCTGGCCCACCGCCAACATCACTCTCGATTTCCTGTTAAAAAAATTTTAAAAAAAATCTAAAACCCTATAAGCCCTAACCCATTCTGGTGGCTAGCCACGACGAGTCGACGACGACGATGCCTGTTAGGTCTCCGACGACGACCTCTTGGCTCCTGGAGCTCGAGCTTGGCCTGGGTGGCGTCATCGATTTCGATGAAGATGATGCCCATCTCAAGCGTGTGAGCATGAGCGGTGAGGAGTCAGACGGCGGTGACTGTGGTCGAGACTGGCGTGGGTGACGAGACCGGCCGCAAGCCTCGCCGACACCGTCGAAAAGCTTGTCGGACTCTCTAGGAGAGGTCGAGGCGATGGAGGGACACTGGGCGGTGGGGCTTGGGAGCGGCGGTCGGAGGGAAACGGGGCTTGGGAGTGACGATCGGAGGGAGACGGGAGGCTTGGGAGTGACAGTCGAGATTCGAGAGAGCGACGATTCAGAGGAGAATAGGCACAATGAAGGTGGATCTATGGAAAGGAGAGCACCTGCAGGAGATTTGAGGGGGGAGCTCGATGCTGCTGAAGATCGAGAGGAGAGGACGATGGAGATCGACGGTCGACGGAAGAGCAGGGAGGATCGGGAGTGAGGACGGTAATGATCGACGAACAGGGCTAGGGCTCTTCGAGACGAGACATTGATGGAAAAAAATTGAGACTCGGAAGGAAGATTGAACGATGGAATTATACCGGATAGAAGCCTTAAAATTCAGACCATAATCAAGCTAAAATTCGGGCTCGGGCCTGAGCTGGGTCTGGGTCGGGCCAAAGGTAGGCCCGAGCCTGGTTTGAAAGTAAAATAGACCCTATTTTTTGATCCAAGCCCAGCCTGAATAGTTTCGAACTGAGTCCGTAATCCGGCCCGAAGCCAGCTCAGCTTGATAAGCCTCGGACCGACTCGAGCCTACTTCCAGCCCTAGCGATTGCTGATACTATAGATAAACTTCTCTGGTTCATATGATTGCTAGAGGATATAGGAGTCACTTATCATATACTACCACTCTTTATTATCATAATTATAGTACCATTCAGATTGCTTATAATAGTATTTTTTATGAGCATATTAGATATATTTACATAGATTGTCATTTTATTTGCTGACATAATTACTATGGTATTGTATAGAATTTGCTATATTGCTTCCCTATCCAAATTGTAAGTATCTTCATCAAGTCTTATCCACCCAGGCATTTTTGAGATTAAGTTTTCAAATTCAAGTTGGCTTCTACATACTATCTAGGATTTGTTTGGTTCATGAAAAAAATTTTTCTTCCCATGAAGTAACTTCCAGGAAGTGACTTTCTGAGAAGTTATTTTTTAGGAATAGAATTTAGGCATATTTGGTTGATCAGAAAAAAGTGATTTATTGCAGAGTAGCTTATATTTAGTTGAGTACCTTTCTTAAAAAAAACTATGTAAAATATCTATTATATCTTTAGTAAATATAAGATCATATCTTTTTCCTTCTAAACTTTATATAAATATTAATATAATATTTATATTAATATAAGTATAATATATTATAATATAATATTAGACCATAACAATTTATTGTGTTAATATAATACTAATATATATTAATATAATATTAATATTAATAGAAATATTATATTAATAGAAATATTAAAATAATATTAAAATATAATAAATATTATAATATTAATATTATATTCATATAAATATTAAGATAATATTAATATAATATAATATTATTATTTAATATTTTATTATAATCATCTATTGATATTTTACAAAATCTTAGGCGTTGATCTAAAAGGATATTTTGGAAAAGAACAAAATAGCACCACTTCCTATCTTATGAGAAGTGCTAAAATCCACCTCCCTTATGAATTTTCACTTCTCATGAAATGTGAGAAGTGACTTTCTATATAAAATTTTTTTCTACTTTCTCTTCTCTTAAAACTTCAACCAAATAAGAAAGCCCTTATCTACTTCCCAGGAAATGCCTTTCCCCTCCACTTTCTGTCCACCAGACAAGTCTCTAGAGTTTGAGAAGGGGGAGGTGTTAATATAGCAAAGTTGGTTAACATTATACTAATTGAGTTGATTAATGTCATGCTAACAAAATATTATCATAACCAAGAGTTGTTATGATAACCAAAATTTGTTATGGTTACGGTATATATATATATATATATATATATATATATAACCTTGTACCTGTGCATACACAAAATTCATATGCAATTCAAAGACACAAATTTCCTCTCTTCCTCTATTACGCTTATCAGTTTGAATGCAGCCAGACATGATTGTGCAGCAAAATGTCCAATGTTTGAAAGCCTTGTGCTCACTATAACACCCTAAAAGGGTGCAGATATAGGACTAGCTTCTTATATTAGCATGATTCATTAATATCATAGGTATTGTTTGGTTCCTTGACTCTATATCACACACTCCTTTTGCTTAGGCCTTGATGTTTTCATCAGAAGGATGTAAATTCATTCAAATTTAATCATAAATATCATAATCAGTCTCAATAGGCTTATGCTACAGTATCTTCTAATTTAGGTTTGTCATGAGTCAAATTTTCTCTTATGCCTAAGACCTTATTTAAAAACACTAGCAATAAGGTATCATTTGTGTTTTCCTTTTTTTGTTTATAAGCATCTAAGATTTATCTAATATTTAACCGGTGCAAGACTAAATATACGCCAGTATGTTTTTCACAGTAGCAACCTATACCTTTCTACGCGTCCATGGAAGAGGTTGAACGGTGCGTGCATCTAGAGATTTTATGTGGCATGATGGAGTCATTTCAGCGACTTCTAACTAGAATGTGCTTTCATTCTCGCTTGCATCAGTTGCTATTAACCTAACTTCCAGCTGAAGACAACTGCTGATAGCTGGAATGAGTGCGACTACATGGGACCAGTGTGGTCTTAACTCTAGAGTTAAGGAAGGGAACCACCTTGGCAGAAGGACCAAACTGGGTACAAGCATGTGAATTAGAAAGATATCTCTAAGGTGCATTGCTATGGCGTGCACAAGGATTTCTGATATCCATGAAGCAAGATAAGCGGATTTCTCCTCCTCAGCACCTGGCAGCAATACAAATTAAGATAATTAATAAAAAGATAAAAAAATATTTTTTTTTAAAAAAAAAATCAAGGATGTTGATGTGTTTATTTGTACTTCATATGAGTGATTGCTAAACCTCTTCGTTTGAACAAAAAAAAAAAGGGTGATTGATTGATTTCGCGAACTAACGATACTCAATGCTGAAGGGTCAAGCTCACCCCATGGGGACTGAACTCTCTCACCAATTGAGTGACTCAAATCTCAAAGGACAACTTGCTACCTTTTGACTCAGAATGATTCATAATATAAGTGGATTATGATGCATAATAAAAGTGAATTAATGACAATAGGAGTAAAAATTAGTATTCATGAGCCGAGGCTGAAACTTCTTTTCTTTCTTTTGATAAAAAATCAGCCATCTTCTAGGAAAAATATTTTTTAGATGGACCATAACAGGGTCTCATTTATGCTTCCAATATCAGGACCTTCTATTGTATTTTTTTTTTTTTATGTTTTCTTGTGAATAACTGCAAAAAAGTAAGACATGGTATTATTTTCTTAATTAATGGAGTGAGTATCAATGCTTGTTCAATGTAATATAGTTCATGACTATACATGCACTATGATGGTACAATCTTCTATCAAGATTGGGCAATACATAAGATTCATAAAATCTTTTGATGATCCACATACTAGAACTTGGCACATGTGATGCACGTGATTAAGAAAATAGAAAGGTATGGAGTTGATTTTAAAGGTCCAGCTACATAAAGACAATTGAGTCACAAACAAAATTCAATGGCATAGACTTAGCTCCTTGGAATAATAAAACTATTGCATTTAGAAAAAAATGATATAAGGCCAAAAGTGGACGCCGAAAATGCTCCACTTCCATGGTGCATAAATGAATTGGGCCTTCGTATCACAATCCCGTTTCTCATTTACTCCGTGAATTGCGCGAACCCCCTCATGCTGTACAACATTATATTTTTTTTCAAAAAAATCATGATTGAGCCCTGTAGCTTTATCATGAAAGTCTGCACATTAAATAAATAAAAAAAAAAGACCATAGAAATTAGGACAGAAGAGAACAAATTTCTATTCACAAAAATCAAGATCTTCTCTAATCTGTGGGCGAATCAGAAGTTTTGAAACTCGGGATCAGGTTGTATATTTCGCGCAAAGGAACTATTATTCTTTTTTCATGAGACCAACCATCGGATTGCATCTCCTATGAATCTCAGAGCACTTCAACTACTTTCTCCCATCTTTTTCATAGTTCACAAAGCACTCCAACTAAAGTTGTAAATGGATTGGATTGATCCATGGTCCGATCTAATTCGATTCTATCCATTTTAAAAGATTCACAGAGTCGTATCAGATTTTAAAATTAAACCAATTCAAGTTTTCATGTTGGGTCAGATTTATTAAATTCGGATCCAACTCGACCCAATCCGAATTCAATATTGAATTCAACATCTAAACTATAGAGCAAATAGAATAGGATTAAAATTCTAAATGCTTTTGTAACATTGTTATTTGTTATATAATTTTGCTCAATTTGACTATGAGAATCTGAGAATTATATTTATGTTTAGATTATTGGTCTCTACCAACTGATAGTATATATTATATTTATCTTGTACATGCTATCAAGAGGAAGATTATCAATATATTTATTTGTTATGATTTATTTACTTGGATTATGAAATAAATACTGTACCAAAAGTGGAAAGAATATTTCAGTTGTCAAGAAAAGATAGAGATTTTGCGAAAAACTGGATACGATCTTCATGTTGGTTTTTTATATTCATTTTTTTTCTAGATTATAGTTATATTTTAGTTAGTTTTTGATAGCAATGTATCAAAGTCATTATAATATTTGATAGCATCCATTCATTTGTGAAATTTAGTGTTAAAATTTTCTTAAATAATGATTGAAATCTAGTGATTAAAAATTATAGATTGCTTATAAATTAATAATCAAAGTAAAATAATGTTTGTTTTCTTTTATCGTAATTTCTTATATGTTGGTCGATCATACGAATTTTATTCGAACTGGATTTGAATTTTTTTGATTGAAAACTGATTATACATGGATCCAATCCAATTCAAATGATCTAGTATAGCAAAATTTTTGATCATGGATCCGATCTGATCTTCTATTAAATTGGATCTGGATCCGAATCCAATATTAAAATCTGATCAAGAAATGGATCGGATCGAAGTCACTCATGATAGGGTCTGACTCGACCTATTTACACCCCAAACTCCAACTGCTTCATTCCATCTACCTACATAATTCTTGAAACAATAATTGATGTTAATGCAATCCGAATCTTTGCATTGTTGTTAAAATAGTAGAGATTTAGAGACTCATGCTTACACGGTTTTGCGCATTGGGAATCCCAAACAATTTCCTCACATCCCCATTGCCCATAGGTTTCCTCCATTATTTTTGGTCCCTGATATCTCTATTACTCCGGGTGCCCTATGATCATATCAATCATGGATCTCGTTGTGTTCTGAACTTTGTATGTCTGATGTCGCAAGTCTGCTGCAACTTCTGTTATATTGTATTTATACTCACCTACCTAGCGTCACCTCTTTTGCGTCACCTATTATCTCCCTGCTTGTATCTAACATTAATTAACGTACCATGTTTGATTGCACATATGCTACTGTATGTAACCGAAGTCTGCTTTCCTAAAAAGAAAAATAAAATTTCCTCCCATCCCTCAACATATTCGCACGAAAAGCATCACCGTATACCGAGCCGCCACGTGTATCCCCTATGCGCCCCCCGCCCCACCTTCACTTATGGCGGAAATACGCTTGGTGGTTCCCCGGGTTGACCCCCTCTCTCTGCTCCCTTGCATTCCCATCTCCCCCTCGTAAATTTTACAGAGGGAAAGTCCATCCCTCCACGTCTCCCCACACGCCGCGTTTCCATAAAACCCCCCATCCCTCCCAGATCTAAACCCCATCCCTCCCAGATCTAAACCCCATCCCCACCACCCTCCTCCAGATCTGGATTAGGGGAAGCAAAAAGAAAATATCCCAATGGCGTCCTCCGACTCCGCGAGCGCCGCCGGATCCGAATCCAACAACGGCCCATTGGCCCCCTCCTCGATCCCGGCGGCGGTGCCGGAGCGGCGGAAGGTGGCGCTGATCACCGGCATCACCGGGCAGGACGGCTCCTACCTGACCGAATTCCTCCTCGGCAAAGGCTACGAAGTCCACGGCCTGATCCGGCGGTCGTCCAACTTCAACACCGCCCGGCTGGACCACCTCTACGTGGACCCCCACAACTCCTCCAAGGCCCGCATGAAGCTCCACTACGCCGACCTCTCCGACGCCTCCTCCCTCCGCCGCTGGGTCGACGTCCTCCTCCCCGATGAGGTCTACAACCTCGCCGCCCAATCCCATGTCGCCGTCTCCTTCGAGATCCCCGACTACACCGCCGACGTCGTCGCCACCGGCGCCCTCCGCCTCCTCGAAGCCGTCCGCTCCACCTCCTCCTCCGGCAAGCCCATCCGCTACTACCAGGCCGGATCCTCCGAGATGTTCGGCTCCACCCCCCCGCCCCAGTCAGAATCGTCCCCCTTCCACCCTCGCTCCCCTTACGCCGCCGCCAAGGTCGCCGCCCACTGGTACACCGTCAACTACCGCGAGGCCTACGGTCTCTTCGCCTGTAACGGCATCCTCTTCAACCACGAGAGCCCCCGCCGCGGGGAGAACTTCGTCACCCGCAAGATCACCCGCGCCGTCGGCCGGATCCGCGTCGGCCTCCAGACCAAGCTTTTCCTCGGCAATCTCTCGGCCGCGAGGGACTGGGGGTTCGCCGGGGACTACGTCGAGGCTATGTGGCTCATGCTGCAGCAGGACGAGCCCGGCGACTACGTCGTTGCCACCGAGGAGTCTCACACTGTGCAGGAGTTCCTCGAGGCGGCCTTCGGGTATGTCGGGCTCGACTGGAAGGACCATGTTGTGATCGACAAGCGGTACTTCCGCCCGGCGGAGGTCGATAGCTTGAAGGGGGATTCGTCCAAGGCGAGGAAGGTGCTTGGGTGGAAACCCAAAGTCGGGTTCCAGGAGCTGGTCAAGATGATGGTGGACCAGGACATTGAGCTCGCCAAGAGGGAGAAGGTTCTGGTTGACGCCGGATACATCGATTCCCAGCAGCAACCCTAGAGAAATGTGTCTCATCCAGTTGCAAATCATCTTCTTCCTTCCCTTTAAATTTCGGTTTGATTCATCTAGATAAGAAAGTTATAATTTTTCGAAAATAATAATATCTGTGTTCTTCTGGGGAAATGTGGTTAGTGTTTCGAATGCTGCTGTGATATTTCTATCTTTGATCGATTAACTAGATGTTCTCTCGGTCTTTGTTTTGTTCTGGTAATTTCTTTTTGTTATTGTTGTGCGCACGTGTCAAGCAGGTCGTCGGAGACCGCACGCTCCGCCCCACGATCAGCTGAGAGTCGGAGAATGCCCGGAGGCTGTCGACGCCCAGTTCCTTCGCCATCCTCAAGCCCGCGAGGAGTGCCTCGTATTCGGCTTGATTGTTGGAGGCCTTGAAGTCGAACCGGAGGGCGTATTCGGTGACTACCCCATCCGAGTTCGTGAGCAGGAGCCCGGCCCCGCTTCCCTGAGCGTTGGAGGCCCCGTCGATGTGAAGTACCCAGGTGGAGATCGGGTCTGGCTCAGAGACCGAATCTCGTGCCGGGCCTTCAGCTCCCGACCTTCGGTCGGTCGTCGGGCATTCAGCGATGAAGTCGGCCAAGACCTGAGCCTTCAAGGCAGGCCTCGGTCGGTACTGAATGTCGAACTCGCTAAGCTTCATTGCCCACTTAGCGAGTCGTCCGGATGTGTCGGGTCGGCGCAGTACGGCCCTCAGGGGCTGGTTGGTGAGTACCACGATGGCGTGGGCCTGGAAGTATGGTCGGAGCCGTTGCGCGGAGACGGTCAGGGCGAAAACCATCTTTTCCGTCTCCGAGTATCTTGCTTCGGCGCCGTGGAGCACTTTGCTGGTGTAGTAGATGAGCTGATGGGTTCGGCACTCGTTTTCCCGAACGAGCACCGAACTGATCGCCTCAGAAGATGTGGCCAAGTAGAGATACAAGGTCTCCCCGACCTGCGGCTTTACGAGCAGCGGCGGGGAAGCTAAGTACCTTTTCAGGTCTTCAAAGGCCTGTTCGCACTCATCCGACCAAGAGAAACCGTTTGCCTGGCGCAGGATCTTGAAGAACGGGAGGCACCTTTCAGCTGATCGGGAAATGAATCGGCTAAGAGCGACGATTCTCCCGTTCAGCTGCTGGACCTCCTTCTTGGTGTTCGGATGACGCATGTCGAGGATCGCCTTTATCTTCTCAGGGTTGGCCTCGATCCCTCTCTGAAAAACGAGGAATCCGAGGAACTTCCCCGAGGTCACCCCGAAAGCGCATTTGGTCGGGTTGAGCTTCATTCGGTGTCGTCGAAGGGTGCGGAAGGTCTCCTCGAGATCCTGAACATGGTCCGGGATCTGCGTGCTCTTTACCAGCATGTCGTCCACGTACACCTCCATGTTACGCCCAATCTGGTCTTTGAAGACCTTATTGACGAGTCGCTGGTAGGTGGCACCGGCATTCTTCAACCCAAAGGGCATCACCCGATAACAGTAGAGGCCCTTGGGGGTCACGAACGCGGTGTGCTCCTCGTCTTCAGGCGCCATCCGGATCTGATTGTACCCGACGAAGGCGTCCATGAAGCTAAGCAGCCGAAATCCGGACGTCGCATCCACCAGCGTCGGTCAGTACGGTCGGATCTGCACATGCGACAAATCCACTCCCAGTCGTCCGGCCTTGCTACCCGAATGAAGGCATCGGCCAGCTCTCCACCCGACTTAGGAGTGGAGGGAGGCAACTGTTGGGGGATACCCACCGACCGACCGACTATCGGAGGGCCCGACCGGCTGGCGGCCCGACCGACCGACCGACTATCGGAGGGCCCGACCGGCTGGCGGCCCGACCACCCGACCGACTATCGGAGGGCCCGACCGGCTGGCAGTCCGACCGACTAACCAACGGCCCGACGGACGACTCTGACTGGCCGATCGTAAGTCGGGCGACAGGCCGACGGACGCCATCAGCGGCTAACTGCGGCCATTCCACGGTCCATTCCCGACCGACTAAACCCAGAGGTCCGGTAGCCGACCCACATGAAGCTCGCCGACCGACGGAGGAGTCCGACGCCACTCTGCTGGCCACCGACCCTGGGTCGGCCGACTCCACCAACCGCCGTACGGCCGCCAGACGTTGTCAGCTCTGACACGGACATGCGGCACAGTTACCTAAGGGCATTGTCCCGCCGAGAGCCGGGTCAACCCTGGTGATTAGACGGCTACACGGCGACATGACATTTTCACGGCGGCTCTGACAGCCTACAGTGAGTTGACAGTTCCTCACTTGTCCTCCGCGCCATTAATGATGGCGCCATACCGTGCTCCACTATATATACCGGGGAAGGCAACAGTGCAAGGGATCGATCCGCCCGCCTCTTCCACATACGCAGGCTCGCTCCTCTCTCTTCCTCTCCCTCTCTCCTTCTCAGAGCTCTCTGTCTGCATTTCACTATTGCCCAGTCACCTCTCTGACTTGACCGTCGGAGGGTCCCCGTCGGAGCCGCCTCCGGTCAGTGCGGACTTCCTTTTGCAGGTGCACGCTTCCCGGCGATCGGGCGACGAGGCGATTGGCCGCAACAGTTATCAATACTAAAAGTCGTTGTTATTAATGTGAATCATGTTCTGCTATTATTTATTAATTTATTGATTAATTTATTTATCGATGCATAATTGCTGGATCTGTTACTCTGGGTCTCGTTATGTTACAATGTGCATTGTTCATCTGATGGTGGTAGCCGAGAGATTGGATCGGATATGGTATCATCTGTTAGAAGTTTTGCTCCCTACTATAAGGCTAATTGTATATCTTGTAAAGGTTTGGATCTGATCTCATGTTCTTTGTTCCTACGGCTAATTGTAGATCTGTTCCATCTGCAGTTCCAAATGCTTTTTGATAAGACCACCTCTTGCAGGGTTTGTGGCCTCTCTTGGGTTTTTGTATCGTAGAAATCTCCATGAGCTTGGCTTTGTCTACATTCATGTTCTTGTACAATCATGCTTAGGCTTAACCGCAGGTGCTAGTCCAATCTATTTCTATTAAAAGATTTGGATTTGATCCAATTAATTGCTTCCAACCCCAAGTTCCATGTTGTTCTGGTATAAAAGTCTGGTAGTCAATGCAATTCTAAAGGCTCTACCACAAGGAAACTCCTTGTTGATTTGGTTTGTTTTCATATGTAGGGTAGTGAATCTTCTTGATTGACATTAGTCTTGTAAGTTGTGGATGCTGCCATATTTAATACCACTTTTCAGCTATTATTTTTCTTCATTTCACTTGGCTTATTATCCTATTTTGTTCTTGGACATCATGGATCTGATGAGAATCTGATGTGGAGGTTATACTGCTACCTTTTTGTCATTGTCTAGGAGGATTATTCCCTTTCAGAGATGTATGTGTACTCGGCTTGTTTAGTATGCATTATTTGACAGTAGTAGGAGGTGCTTATTTGATGTGATCCTTTTTATTTAGATAAGCAAATGCAGGCTGAATGATATAATCATAGACATTTAGACGTTTGCTGTTGTGAGATCTGCAGCAGGACAAATATAAAAAGAAAAGGGTTTAAAAGGAACAAGCATAAGAGCAGCTGCAAGTATCATGGAGAGGAAAGTGGAGAAAGCAATGTTCAGAAAGTTGGTTTAGTTTCAGTTTCAACTGGACCCATTGAGTTTAATTTTGATTTCTTCTGTGATTTGGAGTATCAGTCTGAGTTCTGGAGTTTTGGTCAAAAAAAAAGTCAGGAATGTATAAGAAAATTATAAAAAAATAAAGCAAGCCATAAAAACATACAAAATTCTGGGGTATTCTGTAATGCTTATAATCACTAGATGCATGCTTGCAATGTTTTGAGCTGAAAGATTGATATTATAATAACTAAAACCATGTTAAAAACCAACAAAAATGCTAAAAAGATCCATGTGAACATCATTTCAAAGTTTAATATATGATTCAGTTGTGTGATAAAATCTTAATTATTATGCATAATAATGTGAATATTTTTAAAAAAATAAAATGTAAAAAAAGAAAAGATAACACCAGACATTAACATGGACTTGATAATGATGATTTCTGTCACATTAGATTCTAAGAAAATTTAGAGTTTGGACTTCTATTCCCCCATGTTGTTTGAATTCTTTGGCCTTTCCAAGCAAAATTTGTTAGGCATCCTGGCTTAAGGAAGCAAGGTAATCACCTGAGATCTTCTTCTTCTTCTTGGAAGTGGTTGCTGTGGATTCGCTTTCTGTGACTTAAAAGTAACCCATCAAAATAAATTTGAAGAGGAAGAAACTCTCACAATGTGAATGGTACATCAAATTTTGGAGGATGAATTTGTTTGAGCAGCAATAATGATTTCATGAAAATTTCCAGTTGGTGAGAAGTGACATAGTAAATTTTATTAGTTTGAAAGTAAAGATGGAATTGCTAGTGAGTACTTGCTCACGGATGAGGAATTCTACTATGTGAGTCAAATCTCTCTTTTGAACTCAGAAAAGTTGAACAAGAACTTAGAATCAACAATAATTTCCTAAATGTACTTAAAGAAATGAAGAAATTTATACTAAAACGATACTAAATACAAATAATGAATAAAAATCTTTTCCAGACTTGCTTCAGCCAAACTGTCTGAGACCAACGAAACTGGAAGAATATGACCAAGCTGCAGGTTAGTTTCAGCTTGATCTTGGCCAAAACTGATCAATATTGTCTGAAAACCAATTGATTTTAGGTGAAACTCAAAACAAAGGAAGTAAGCAAGATTACATTTTCTTTACCATAGAATCTTTAAATGAGAAAATAAGTTGGAGAATGTAGTCAGCGGGGGAATTTTATGTTGCTTAGGAAGTTAACTGAGAACAAGTTTCGAGGCATGGTGCAGAAATGTTAGACACAACTTTAGTGATCCTTTGTCGCAGTATCTACTATAGAAAAAAAAAAAAAAAAAGAAGAAAAGATCTGCTAAAATTTACTGGGGTCTGTTGAAATTTTTATAGCATATGACGTACAACTTGGCTGTTGGATTTCCTCTAAGTCTGCTGTGAGACATGAGTTTCTTAAATGTCCAATTTCATCCCAAGAATTGATAATGCTGTCTTGAGATACTGTAAGCAAATTTTTCCATTGATCTGGGGTCTTGTGGTTTTTGAAGGACAACCTGATTAAAGCTATTTGCAACAGATTTGACTTGGTTGAATTGTGATTTCGCTTTCTGACTTTCCACCAGAAATGTTATTTGGGCTCGCCTTTCTGTATTCAGGATCTCCATCCATGAATCTACTGCCGTTGAAGAAACTTTAATGAACACTAATCCCTGTTGAACGGTAGAGGTAGTTCTGTTCCTTCTTTTCTTTTAGGCGGGGAAGCACAAGGGCGATATTTCTCAGATCAATTTATTTGTTGTTTAGGCTCTTTCCATCTGGTACAATACCATGGAAATGTATTTCATCTAGGAATGTCAATCCACGCTCTTTTCATAATTTCGATATCAAGTTAAACTTTCATCTTATTAGTTAGGGAACCTCCTGGATTTTTCTAGGTCGTTCCTATTGCTGAGCATTGAACATTGACAATCAAGTGATGGAGCTTAAAGTATTTCTGAGGCTACTTGCATTTCATTTTGCTTGGTGAAGCCTCTCTGTAGCGCTCTTAGAGATTGGAGTAATGATGCTTCAATGTGAAGCATACCAATTTAATACACCTAACTTCATCTGGGATCTGCTGATCTGGCTGTCAGATTAACAGGTTCACTTTCCTCTTACCTTCAAGTTTCACCTACCAAGTAGTCTGATGATGGTTGAAATTTTATCTGGGTTTTGAACAGTCTGCTGCAGGTTGACCGAAAAACAGTCTGCTGCACAGAGAAATGGTGTTTGGATTTTGGGAACATACGTGATCTTTTTGCACTTGTTCTAAAAGGTGGCCCCCAAGTTTCTTGTTGGAATCATCCGTGCGCATTTTTTGATTCATCCTCTTCATATCTGAAACATTTTGAATGCAGTTTATATTTTGGAATCATCAGGTACTTGCTGGTATCAATCTGTCAGAAAGATGTATCCTTTCGGGAAAAAGCAATATTTTTTTTTTCCACATATCGCATTCTACAAAAGTTTGGATCATAACATTAGCTTCTGCTATTTTTTGAAAACTGTCTATTTGTATATGACCGGATATGGAGCAGATGCATGATCGGATGAGCTAGTAATTTTTGTGCCATACATTCCTTTAGTTCGGATTCCAGATAGATAGATCGATTGGATCATGGGCTGTATAGAGACTGTGTGGAGATCCTGAGTTTTGCCATTCTGATCAATGGCTATCCATTCTGATCAATGGCTATCCAATGAAGTTCTTCCACTCGACGGATGATTTTCGTCAAGAGTAATCTCTCTTCTTCTATTTGTTTATTTTATGTGTTGATGCTTTATTTCGTGCTCCTCGAGTGGCAGTTTAGAAGGCAGAGCTGAAGCCCTACTGGCCTGCCCTAGGGATGCAGTCGCTCTCGCATCTTCTCTTTACAGATGATTGTTTACTTATTGATCGTACATCAGTACAAAATGCTTGAGATCTACTATCGGATATTTGGCCAGCACATGAATTTGCAGAAATCTACTATCATCTTTAGCCCCAGGATGAAGTTTCAGATGAAGCGAGCAATTCAAGATAGGTTGGGGATTCCTGAGCATACTGGGACTCTGACCTACCTTGGGTTCCCTATATGGGGCAGAGACTTCGGAGGGCTGACTGTAAGCCCATGGAGCAACGGATCTGAGAGCGACTAGAGGGCTGGCAAGCTCATACCTTTTCTATGATGGGAGGAGGATTACTCTCGTGAGATCTATCCTGAGTTCTATTCTAGTGTATCTTATGGCAAACACTCTTGTTCGATGCTCTTGCCTCATAGACCTCGAGCAGCAATTTCGAAACTTTCTCTGGGGTTCCAGACATAATGGTCATGGGCTTCACCTCCTGGTCCGGAAGATTGTTTGCCAGCCGATATGAGATGGGGGGCTGGATATTTAGTCTCTGCTGGTTAGGAGGAAAGCTATGATTGCCAGACATGCTACCAGATTTCTCATCCAGCCCAACTGCTTGTGGAGCAGAGTGATGAGGATTTGATATGGTGTCTGGAGGCAGGGATCCTAGATTTGGATTGAGAGTAGCTGCTCCTCTATCTAGAGGGAGATATGTATCCACGCCCCTGCAGTGATGACCCACGTTACTTAGATGGCTGATTGGTGATAAGATTTCGATTGATATGAGCCAAGATGCTTGGATCTCTAGCCTCCCCCTATCTCACAAGCCAACCTATGTCAGCACAGAGGTGGGTGATGACTTGCGGGTTCGTGAGTTGATCACTGTCGACGGTAAGGGCTGGAGGGCTCAGGACGTCATCCGTCTCTTTGGTGGTCAGGTTGCTAATTTGATCCTTGCTATTTCTATTCCCATACATCAGAGTCGAGATTTAAGAGTGTGGGGCCGATCATGCTGCTCCAAGGCCCTTATCAAAGACTTGTTGCGATGTGCAGACCTACTCCTGAGTGGAGGATTGAGACTGCTTGGATCTGGCGAGTGGCGGCCCATTCCAGGGTTAGACTCTTCTTTTGAAAGGTTGCTTGGGATCAGCTTCCGACTCAGGCACTTCTTAGAGACAAAGGCATGGACCTACTGCTTGCTTACCCGATGTGTGGATTGAAGGATGAGATGATTGAGCATGCCTTGTTTTGATGTCTGCGAGCATGCTTGATCTGAGAAATGGTAGGAGGGCAGCCTTGGGAGCTTTGAGCAACTCCTGGCTTTCCCCATTTTTGGAAATGATCCATCAATGCACGACGAAGGGCCAGGCTATTGGTGATAGGATGGCATAAATCGCTTGGCTGTCTAGAAATACTTTAGTCTTCGACGTAGAGATTGTGCTTGTGCATCGGATGTTGGAGAGAGCTTATTTCCTTGCTGAGGAGTACTATCGGTTTGATGCTGCTAGATAGTCCCTTCCCACTCCAAGTCTCTGGGTCTCCCCTGCTGCGCATGCAGCGATTCGGAGGGTTCTTTTCATCGCTTGGGAGCCTCCCTCGGGGTTTATCAAGATCAATTTTGATGGCAGTATTAAAGATGATAGAGATAGTGTGGGCTATGTTATCCGGGGTCTAAATGATAGATTTCTGACTGCTGGGGTTTCACATCTATTTGAGCCGTCGGTCTCAGGAGCAGAGCTCCAAGCAGCCTGGGCGGACATCACCTGCATACGATAGGACCTGCATATGGAGAGCATCTTCATGGAGGATGACTCTGCTATAGTTATTGGCTGAGTCAGGGATGACATGAAGCGATTGGAAGCTCACCTGCTGCTCCATGATATCTAGAAGTCCCTCTATCATTTTTCTATAATAGCTGTTCGATATGTCTATCGAAAGGTGAATAAAGTCGGAGATTGGATAGTTTCGTTCGTTGCCGATCATACCAGAGACTGATCCTAGAGCCATGGAGATGTGTGTCCATAGGCACTTCGTGGTATTTTGCACTTTAACTTTTTGGACCATACTCATACTAAAATGGTGTGATCGCCCGTTTGTACAAAAAAAAAACTATCTACCAAAAAAAGAGTCTAGGTTAAGCTTCCATATTGCATGCACCAGGTGCAATCGGACCACGTCAAATCCCACAATGTATAATACACCATGCTATCCCTTGTATTTCACCAATTTTCGATTGTGCGCTATCCACTGTGCATATACTTTGGGATTTGCCCTGGTTCAATAATTTTTCCTAAGTTAAACCATATCCACTACCCCATGAAAGATCATCCAGCTTACATTTTGATCTATTTCTCTACTCATAGTGTTGGCATCCACATGACTAGCAACATGGAAATCGCTCATGTTTACTTTGCTTATTATGGAAGCATAACATGCATGATTTATGATTTTAATCTCTCTATTACAAGACTTACAGTCTTGCATAGTTTTTCTTCATGCTCTATTTACTATTTTTTTGAGGGGTGCTTAAAAGCTATAATGTAGGCAAAGTATTTTCAAAATTGTGTGAAACATCATAACATCAAATGATATGGCTTGCGGGATATTGGAGTAAAATAAAAAAAAAATTCAAAAATATTAGCAATAAAATTTCTTATCTCAAAGTTTGTAAGGATTAAAGTTCCTTTCAAACTATCTTGTAAGATATGTTGCTCCCGCAAATACGTCGTATTAGCATTAGTATATTAAAAATCAAAAAAAAAAATCAAGATATTATTCTATTTTCTTTTTTACCTATTAATATTTTATTTATTTGAATGCGAGATTTTATAATATAAAGATACTCAATTAGATATAAGTTGCACAGTATTAATAACTTTTGATTTAAAAATTCAGGATACCATACTTGAAACTTTATTAGAGCAGTTTCAATATTATTTTCTTTTAACTATTTTCTTATTAAATCAACTATTTTATAATTACTTAGAATTAATATATTCATGTAATCTATCTTTGAATTGATTCAGGATATATCTCACATATTCAATACAAGGATGCGATAAAAAAACAGAGGTTTGACATCGGAGGCAGACGTGGGCGAAGGTTCGTCAATGATTAGTCTGTCCCAGCCCAAGTTAAGTATAAATAGACGGAGAGAATTCCTCAGATCCTACCCTCGACAAAAAGTCCAATGGGTTGGGACTCCATGAGATCTAATCGAAAATCAGTGTGTTCGTTGAAGTCATAAAAAAGAGATGTTTCTCTTCTCACCTCAGATCAAGAGGAAAGGTAGCTTGTCAAGCTGGCCTATATATTATCAAAATATTAGCTGTCTTTTAACCGGCTGTTCTTCTTTGTCAACGCTACTAAGGACCTCTAAATAAAAGAGAGGTTATCTCCAAATGATGTTAAACATCAAATGAAAAGATACAAGTGAAGATAGATTCACCTTCAAGTGACATAAGTGAAGATAGTTTCATCAAAAGAAAAAAAATATATATATAAGTGAAGATAGGAGAATACTAAAATCTGAATGCCGAGTGAAAAAGTTGCAATTGGTTTATGGAAAGTAAAATTGAGATGTTGCAGAAGAAAGAAAAATAAAATATCTAAAATAGAAAATTATGGAGTAAACATGTTAAAATTATAGAGATTTTCATTTTTATTATGGTTATAAAGGTTTTGACTTTTGATTGTCTGATTTTGATAATTATGATGTTTATTTTAATCTAATAATCTAAAGTTGATAAATACAAGTGTAAAAAAAATTGCAAATTTGTTGTTCATGCACATGAAACTATCCCTAAAGGCTATCTTGTGCTAATTATATTGTAAAACCTATATTTACAATAAGAAAAAGAAATATAAGTAATATCTTTTTTACAAGTTAAGTAGGAGGCAAACTCGTAATACCATATATGTTGCATATCCAACTTTAGTTAATTAGTAACATAACTATTTGATTTTTGTCTTTTTCGGAGCGAGGAGAAAATATTAGAGGGAAGATTCCCTCGATTTCACCTACTAATTGCTCCATTCCTAAACATCATCGCTCTATTCCCTACTGCTAATTTGTGTTAACATGGCCTTCTGGAAACGGGAATGCACCGATCATTTTGCCACTAATCCATACAGAAAATACTGACACATTAACGGGCACTTTACAATGTTTATTGGTTAGAAATATTTCTTGATGCCACTTTGCCTATCCAAATTGCCTGCACTGGATCAAGCCCTTCAGATCTTGCAAAAACTTTGAGAAGTCCTTATCACTGAGGTACTCCACTGAGTCCTGAATCACTGCTTCTCTGACCCCTCAAAGAGAAATGGTATGTGGTGAGAGGCCGAGGAAAGGATCAATTCAACAAGTCCACTTCTCGCCCCACATATTGGCTTCATTCCTATTTAACAAGAGAAAAATTCTCAACACGATGTCTAAAGCTGAGAATAACTACCAAAACATTACTCAGACTTCCATTATTACAATCCTAATCTGGATCGGAAAAAGATATTAAACTACTCCAACATCAACCATCCACATTGATGGGTTTCAGAAAAGAGAAACATAAATAAACAACATTCTTCTGGTAGATTGGCACCTTAAGACATTGTCTTGAAGATGGTTTGATCCCTGCCTTGATCCTGCCTGATCTGACAATATTAATGACAAAAGGCGGTTTCGATTTATTACAATCAAAACCCAAAGCTTTGCATGCAAATAAACACATCAGGCTGGTCCTATAGAAGCACAAACTACTCCCCGGAACCCAGCCAGATATCACAAAAGACACGTGCCAACATAGTAAACAATGGGCAGAAGCTTATGTTAAACAATAATGTACATCATGTAATCTTGATCTGCTCCTTGCCCATTTCTCACACCATTCACACAATATGCCAATAACAAAAGCACAAGATGTATCGAATACATGACTGAATCCATAATATTTTTAGGATGAGTTCAGATCATATGTTGCTCAGAAGGCTTGGTCACCTTTGCCATCTCCTCTCTGAAAACAGAAATTTCAAGGTATGAGACAATGATAAGGACAAGCAAAGAGGGTAGTTATTATTACAGGTTAATAGCAAAATTACAGCTTAAGAACATGTTCACTCAAGGAATGCCCAAAATCATGATGAACAAAATCGACGAATTTGAACTTATGTACCATATCAAAAAGAGGTTTTGGAATTTCAAAAAAGGTGTCAATTTGTTATTTTTATATATAACATGTAATTTAGCTTTTATTATTATCACAGAAAGGTACAACTAAGTGAACACTGAAAACAGCACACCATATTTTATATATGCTTTCATCTTTCTAACATTCACCACATGTATTCTTTGTTTTTCCCCCTTTCCCAATCTTATCAATCCTCCTAAAATTTCAGTTTTTTATATTGCTCATATTTCATGGTCGCCCATCTAGCTTGGTTGGTAGAGCGCAAGGCTCTTAACCTTGTGGTCATGGGTTCCAGCCTAATGGTGGGCATTATCTTATTTATTTTTTATTTTATTTATTTTGTTTTATTGGAACATTCAGGTCTAGCGTATACAGCTCTTCTTTTTCCATCAGGAATAAATGGATAACTAAATTTAAGAAGTAATAATTAATATTCATATGTCATTTATTGTTTGTTTTCTCAACCATGGCTATTTGCTAGTCCATAGAAAGCGCATGTTTGTCCAAACCTGATTAATATTTAGAAAATTCTTATATCATAATCTTATAATAGCAGGATGCTTGATTCACGTAGGATGAATTTGAACATTAGGATTGTTTATGCAACTACAACTTTGGATGATGCAGAATGTTTGGATTTACTCCTTAATGCACTGCACTTTCAGCTGCCATGGTAGCGCCAAAAGCTGAAAACAAGTTCTGTAACTTGCAATTTCCTCACCTTATGTGTTAAAGTTGGCATCGACAATGCCATTTCAACTGTCAGCAAACTGAACCACAGAAGTATTATAGGACAACTATTTGATTTCACTTAAATCCGGTGCTCCTAATCTGGTGTGAGTGACCACAAATGTTATAAATAAAAAATCAATATTGTTGTTTTATGATTATGAATTTTAAAGTCCAAAGCGACATATTTTGCAAATTAACATCTGAAGCTTTGCCTATTCAGCGATTTTACAAACAAGTTTAATGAAAGTCTATCCAGCTGTGATTGGACTACAAGAGATGACACATGAGATAAGATCTATTTCAGCTATAAGATCATAGTACCACTAGCAGAACGTAATGCCAAACAAAAAACATAAGATTAAGATTGTACATGTTAAAAGAGTTAGGTTAATCAGCATCCATAATGGTTAATGGATGTTTACCAATTAGAATGATCCCATCAAACAATTCATGACAAGGCATTAGACTAGATTGGCATTAAGCACCAGATAAACATAACTTAGTTGGATTAGCAACCTAAAGAAATCAAGTATCTGCAGTGCATGATAGAAGTGTATGGAATATTGACAACTTACCCGCAGAATTGTGAGGAGAATGAGTGGCATTGCCCTTTGAATTCTGTTGTGCTTGTGATGTTGACCTCTGCATGCGTGGGGAGGAACCTTCTTTGCCATTTTCGATAGGTAAGGAATGTCTTTTCTTCATGTGATTATCATGCACATCAGGGCTTAATTTTGGAGAAATACTCGCATAGGCCTTGGCCCTTGCTGACTCGGTGGCTTGCATGTAACTTGGAAGGGAATTGCTACTGCTGATCCTGTGTTCATGATCAACATGATCTGGTTTAGCCATCCCCAATGAGTTCCGCCTCTTTGCATTCTTTGAATCCCTTGTCAAATGTTCAGTCCTTCCACCTGAATCATTGTTTGGATTAGATGGTGAACTCTTGCCTGCCAATTGAGACCTTTGCTTTTGAATAGGCATATTATCATTGTTTTTGCTCTTTTTAACATTTACAGATATCTTACTTGATGGTGTTCCGTGTGACTCGGTGACTGTTGTACGGCTTTTGGAGGTTCCTTCCAGTGATAACCGAATATGTGAATCTACAGAATTTCCCAGTTGAGTCAGCATATCTGATGTGGTTGGCTCAGCTGGCCGTTGTCCCACCTGGACTACATCATCAGCAGCAGCTGAGTTGAGTAGATTTCCAGCACTTTCCTCTAGTTGTTGTGGCTGAAGGACCACCGAATCAAAGGACTTCTTTCCTTCAGACTTCATTTTAATAAGATTAAGATCAGTATCAGCATCACCACTGACATCATAGTGCCCTTTCTCCAAAGCTCCAATTTCTAGGACAATTTCCCCACCCTCAGTTTCAGATCTGTCGGGTGAGTCAAGTATGGAGGAGATAGAAATTTCAGTGCTGCATTCTGATGCAGCAATTTGAACTCTTCGATTGCAAGATACACTGTTCTCTGTAAAGCTTATGTCCTTACTCTCTTTTGAAGCATCTACCTGAAAACAATAGCTATTTAAGTTTGACTTGGCTGTGGCATCTTGATAAGAAGAATTACTACAATTGCTGATAGAAGAGCACGAGGTCAGCGCTTCAAATGTTGACTGTGCAGCAGTAAATGCTGGATTGAATGGTTTTCTCAGCCCCTGTACAAGCTTCTTTCCTTCAGTTCCTACTGGTTCAAAAAATGCACTTTTAGAAGAATTCTTCAGGCTATTGCAGTCAAAATCAAGCTTCTCAGAAACATCATCAAGTACTATTTTTTCAGCTGAATTTGATTTCAAATGCTTTTGACTTGAGAGAGAATCTGTAATTGTTTCATTAACATTTTCAACCTTCATATGATTCTCTTGTGTAATATCCCAAGCCTCATTTCTGAACTGAGGGTTTTCCTGGTCATCATTAACTAATGAAATTGAGAAATTATTTAGAACAGATACTGGAGCCTCAAACTTCAACGTACCAGAATTTTTAGCTGTTACAACCCCTTTGCCATTAGCTAGCACCCTTATTTCCTCTGAAGCAAACTCTGCATCAGATGACATAAAGACTGCAGTTGGGACCTCTTTTCTTGCTTCATAATCAACCAACTCCGTGTTTTCTTCTTGTCCTTGACAACCCTGATTCAACTTTTTCTCAAGTTGCTGCCCTATATCTGATGAAGTTACGGCCATCCACCTCTCCAACCATTTCCATGTTGAATCATCAGATTTTGAAGTATCACATTTTATGCAAATGGGTTTTTTCTTTGGTGTAGCCTCCAAAAGCTTGATAAAATGGAAACATGTAAATTAACTTTAAAGAAAAACAGATTAAGATTACAAACCACTGTTTACAGCATAGTGAACTCGTAAAAAAGATAGATTGCTCATACCTGACGAGCAAATCCATTTGAAAGGAGTATCTTAGTTGAGGAATATGTTTTGTTTGGTTTTATGCAAGAATTTTCCTTCTCCTGAACCCAGAAAATATCAATATGGTAAGACATAAAACAACAGATATAATGCTTTACAAGAAGAAAAAAGCATTTTTATAGCATACGATGACAAATACTGGACAATGTTTAGGCAATAACTCAGTTTCTTGATAAATACAAATACTACTTTAAGCCCCCCCTCCACCCTCTTCTGAAAATGCAATCACAAATTGATCCTCCAATGAAAGTTGAATAGGCCAGAGTTATTTATGACCAATTGCAAGAGAGATGAATATATATGGCAGCTTCAAAAGGCAACATAGCAACAAAAGATATAAAAGTAACAAAATTATCCAAATCCCAATCACAGTCAGCCATAACACATTTGCTAATAATGTAATGGTAGAGTCAGAACAGAGTCACCTGACTTACAGGGTGAGTCCTGCCCAGATCAAGAGTTGCATCGGCTAAGATTTTTGATTGTCATCTAAGGCTAGAAAGAGGCTGCTCATAAATTCTTATGATAGAATAATGGAATCTTTGTTGTTATTTAGAACATAATTATTTAAAAATGGTGAAATAAAGTATTTTATGCATCCCCCAAGGTCATTTTGCTATACGATGTGAATCAATGATTAGTGAAGAAAAAGGCCGTTACCAATAGTCTTGATCTCTTGGCATGTACCTGGAGCTTATTCTCTTGTGCGGCTAACATCTCAACTAATTGACATTTACGACGAGTTCGCACAAATGCTTGCAATTTTACAATGGATTGGACACAACGCAATGTTCCAATGGCCTGTCTTCTAACCAGATGTCCACGTACAGCAGCTTGCAACTTGACAACACTTTTAAGTTTTTGTAATCCTCTCCTAGCCTAAACATGTTCACAGGAAATCAGAGAAATATAATACAAACCCTTGGAAAATATGCAAGGCAATTGCAAATGAGAAAAGAATATACCAAGTATCCCCGAGTGGCAGCCTGAATGACAATAACAACAGATTCATCAAGGTTGATGTCATTGGCAGTGGAATTTTCATTAGTTGCCAGCGGATTAGCTACTTCAGAATTCACAACAGCAGATGGTAAGGGAAAGGTTTCATTTATTTTTTGGTCTATGGGTTTTTTTCCTGGGATAGAAGAATATATTGGAGAATCAAAGTTATTCGTCGGGACTTCTATGCTTTCCTTGTTATAGCTGACAGACACAGGTTCTGAGACCACACTGTTGCTTAGCACTCTGTGCCTGGCTGATCTCTTTCGGAAACTCCACCGGCGTTTATCTGATGAAGTTTTGCTCTGAGAAAGAATGGATTAAAGTCAGAAAGCTTCTAATCAGTAAATATTAGTAATAAGATAATATGGGACAAGCAATGAAGGAATCGGCCTATCTGAAGCTTCACGTGCTGCCAACTTTTATTAAAACAATGATATAGGAAGAAATCCACGTGCAATTATCAAGTCACATTATTTTTGTATTGGGTTGTCATGACTCTTCTGTCTCTGATGAGGACAAATTATTCACCACTTAGGCAAGTATTAACAAAGTCTTCAATTTATGAAAAGCTTGCAAGATATTCATATAAACTTGTATAAGCTAAAACAATGACCAAACCAGTTCAGTGTTGTGCCGGTTATCTCCCACTATTTTCCGATTCATGCAAAATCCAAGCACCGAAACTCAGATCCATGATGCTGGACAACTTAATCATCTCTCTCTCTCTCTCTCTCTCTCTCTCTCTCTCTCTCTCTCTCTCTCATTTTTCTTAGTAAATAATTAAGATCAACTGTCACAGTCCTGCTCAATCAACACATTATTGCCCACCTGTGCCTGCAGCTGCCAACAAGCCCCTACATCTGATCCATCAGGTTTAAGGAGCATCTCTTAAATTGGCCGATCCATCGAAGATTACAAAACACAGTTGTTTGCTATATTAAAGTTTTGGATCAAGTTAAAATCCTAACATCAAAATCAATTCTTTTCTCCCATTTTATTTTTTTTTAAAAATAATCACACACCTAATTTTGGCCATTTCCACAGACCCCTGGTTTTCTCTCTTTCAGATCCAAACGAACAGAATATCCACTTAAGCAGCACCAACATTTAATCATGGAAAACATGCCCAAGTAACCCATTTCCCAAATCAATGCATTCCAGCGCCCCAATCAATTCCCAGTCCTCCACCCAAAGGGCATTACTCCCAGCAGAGAGCAAAATCAACACTTCGAAACGAACAGTGTGGTTCCCAATGCATCTCAGTAGCAACTCCCAATAGAACCAAACCATCGCAAGTTAAAGGAGGGAGGAAAAAAAAGGACAAAAATGGCATTTTTCCGAGACCTCTTCACCTTTTTTGAGCACCAGCATCCGTGGATCTGGTAACTATCCAAAACAAACCCAAGCCAGTAAAAAGATCAAACTTTACCCAAACTCCACCACAGTTCCAACTCAACCGCAACCAAACCTACCACCCTACACTCATAACCTCATCTAAACCTCCACCACATTCACAACTAAAAGAACAAGAAACAAGCTTTAACCCCCCAATCAAGCGGGAATGCACAACACAACAAAGAAAAGAAGAGACCGAGACAAAGAGAAGCAAATACCTCGGCCATCGAAATATCGTCGTCGTCATCATTCACATCCCCGCCGCCATTGCAAGCAATCATCTTCAAGCAGGATCTCTTCGATCTCCCCATCGCCCCCTCCGACGATTTTTTCAGGAATTCTTCCCCTTTTTCTCTAGGTTTTTGGAGAGGGAAGGTCTTCTCCTCGGTTTCGCAGTAGCGTTCCGCTGCCGGCCATGCCGCTCTACATTATTTATTTTTGGGGGGAGCTCGAAATTGTCAGATTTTTTGGGGAAAAAAGGACTGGGTTTTAAATCGGATTTAATTCGGGGACTGGCGTCCACTATTCATTCGCGCGGTCTCTTCCCAACAAAACTTGCCAACAAAGGAAAGAAAGGTCCGTTTCCATTACGATTCGGTCGGTCGCCAATGTGGTACGGGGATGGATATGGTAAGCTTACTGCGGTGCTGAGATCCAATTTTCATATTTCGTGTGGATGAGGCGATCCCAACGGCTACCGTCATGAGATTCGGAAGAAACCGCCCCTAGATACAGGCAGCCGGCCGTATATTATTTCGTTGCGTTTCGGGTTGGTACGTACGTAGTAGACTCTACCTTAGAGGCATGGCCAAATTTAAAAATGAGCGGTTACCATGCACAGCCTGGTGGAGAATAAGTAACAGCCCCTTTATAACCACGTGAAATATTTCTCAAGATATTCATATATAATAATATAAATTCAAATATTCTAATAAATTCAAAAAAATTATAATTTGAGTAATAAGGTTGTAATAATATATATGTTGATAATCCTAGAAAGATATTTTGTGTATCATGATGGATATATAGTAGATCAGTTCTGTGACAAATCATATAGATAAAACAGATATTAAAATCATTAATGAACTATCAATTCATCCTATACTCCATACAAAACTTTAGAGCCTAGTGCTTATTCTAATATATAAATTAATTAAAATAGAAATACAGTTAAAGTTATAATTTATATTTAAAATTTTTCTAACCTATGCCCAAAGGGTACATGATAAGGGGCATTAACAATCCACCAAACTAGATGGGTTTTATTTGAATAATAAAGAGATAATTAATAATTTTTTTATGATAAAATTATCTTTTTTATCTTTGTTGGCGCTAAAAGTTATTTTTGACTAAAACATAAAGGGATAATGTAACTTTTCATTGAGACATCTTTTTCTATTCAATATAAGTCTTAATTCTTTTTTGTATCTTAATTTTTTTCTCCTTATTTTATCATTTTTTTCTTGATTTGATTGCTCCAATTTGCTCATTATTTTTAAACAATTTTAAAATGACAATAGTTCTTCATCTACGAAGATTGGATCACATCAATTGGAAAAGATTGAATAGTTCTTTTTTGTTACAAAATCATAACTCTTAGACTAAAATTTATGAAAATAATTTATATTGTATATAGTTTATTTTCATTATCTTCATATTGAAAATATTTTTTTTATTTTATTATTATATATATATATATATTTATTTTAATATATTTATAATGTAAATAATATAAAATAGATGAAGAATTTTTTCAAAATGATCTTGGTTAAAGATCAAGGCCATGTAAAGCACGCAATCAAAATAATTTTTAGCGTCAAGAGATAAAAAGAATAGTTTTGTTATAGGATAATTGTTATTATGATAAAAAATAGAAAATTAAAACAGTGAACTAAAATAATTATGGCTGTCGTTTCACTGCTTTTGTTTGCTTTTTATTATTCTTTTGCAGCAACGAAATTAATTATGCCTTCTCAGCTTAAAACGGTCAAAATTTCTAGGACAAAAGATACAGTTAATGGCTGCCGTTATTTGCTACATATCGGTGATTAACGGTCGATGAGGATCGTCGTGGGAGGATAAACGGCGTTATTAAGAGTACGGGATAAGAGACCCCACCTTTCATGTGAGCTGTGACGCAGGCGAGAAGGGGACCAACCTCAGATGTCGCCGCACATACTCTTCCGGAACAACGTTGTTACGACAAGCAGTCCCTCAATTTCACAATCATGGAGGCAGGGATTGCGCCCAAAGCTCCAATGTTCACTAAATGCAACGGTTCCCGCGGAACAGCTGAAACGAGCTCATGATGGGCATGCACGGTGTGGGCCGCGAGCAACGAGGGCTGTCAGAAGGTCGATGGGGCAGCGGCCGTTAGGGATTCACGCCACGTGTCAGCATGCCATCGGCTATGATCCGTGACGCGTGCTTGCGGCACGTGCAAGGAAAGCGTGTGTGGAGACCGCGCCTGCCGTTGTTAATTGTCCCAACGATGTGGGAGCCTGTGATCGCATCCCATGATACTGTGACCGTTGGATGTGAAACGGGAATACAAAATTAAACATTATAATCTTGTTAAGACAGTTTGGGGACAGAGGCTATTTCACCGGTTTTTTCTTAATGAAGGCTTGAGATATGGATTGAGATTTGGAAGCTTGGATGGGTTGTCTTTCATGAGAAGATTATAATTGGTAAGATGTTTGGGAGAGCCTTTGTCACGAAGATGGGGGGCAATGGCAGCCAACCCCATGTTGCTTATGATGGAAAAAAGAGACCTAGAATGCAGGATATAAAAATCTCTCTACTTAGAGGATCGCAATGTGTGTGTAGGGGCGAGAGCACTTCTAAGTTTCTTAAGATCAACTTTGATGGTGATATAGAATTTATAATTTGAAACTAGAAATTGAATAGAAGAATGCTGTCTATATGAAGTTACTGATTTACTATCCCTCTTGCATATATGAAAGGAGTTTAGGAAGGCTTGGTTTATACAGTCATGGTCTTAAAGACTCCTAATATAATTCTCGAGGGGGACTCGACGGTGTTTATTAATTAGTTATTAAATCAGTACACTTATGCGGAGGATTTCCACCCTATCGCAGGGGACATGAAGATGATAATTAGCACCTACAATCTTTCAAGATTATTTATATTTACAAAAAGGCAAATAATGCAAAAGATTCGATGGTTTTTTATATTGCGAGGCACTTAGGTTCAATCATTTGGGATTTGAGCCAAGAAGTACTTACTCAACTGAGAGATGTTCCATGCAGATGTTAGGGGCTGTATTTATTCTATGGCTATTCTAAGGCCAGATGATCATGCCATCTTACCAAAAATAAAAAATAAAGGTGAAAAATGAAATGAAATGAAATGAAAAAATAACTCCAAAGTCTCAGCATGTAGAACTTTGAGTACAGGAGGTTCCCCTAAGGCGAAGGAAGTTTGGTTGCTATATTATGTCATATGAACATTATTAAACTTTTTTTCTTTTCCAACAAGCGATGACTTATTGCCTTCGCTGGAAAATTCCTAAAGATCATGTATGTGTGGCTGGAAAAAGGGCCACTGTCTCCCAAGTCTAACAAACTGTTGATTACATTACATGAAGTTTGCACACACTGCAAGAATTTGATGCATAAAAGAGAGATCATATAAACTGTAACTCAGATTATCAAAACTAAAGAGTGACATTAAAATGAGGAAGTTTAACAAGAATACACAATATTATAGGATGCAGGAGTGAGATGAACATGAAATCTTGAGCTATTAAACATCTAGCCAAAAGTATCAAGCAAGAAACAAAAGTTTACAGGGATATGGTAGTTTAAGGACCTACTGATGTGCTAAACCTCTACCCTTGCAAAATTTTTGCAGGCAATGCATGGATACAAGCTGATCAATTAGTTTTAGCTCAACTCAACCTCAATTATGATCGATATGTTATTGCAAGTTAAGATGCATATCCAGCTCTATCAAATAACTATTAGTGTTCAGTACCTAGATCTTTTAATTATTTTGTCAGCTCTATGCAAATCTATCTGAGCCTAACCTGGCAGTCAACTCTGCCACTACCACATATATGTATATCCACTACCCATCTGAAGTTCTTGTCTCAGTTTGGGGAGCATAACTGACCCACTTTTAGATGCGAGTTAGGTCTCCATGCATGATCAAGTCACAGCATGCCCACTAATTCCTCTTTTTCTAATAAAACTCTGAGCTGTTTACATTCAATATGTACAGTAATGTGAGGTATAGGTTAGTACATGACACCACAATGCAGTTTTCACAAAGAGGTCTCTTATTCTTGCAGGCACTGGAAGCTGCAGTGGTGATCCATGCGCTGATCTGGGTGTCCTTGTGATTTATTTATTTATTTATTTTTAAGGGACATGTGCTGATCTGAAAGTCAAGGTACAGCTTTGACCCCTCATAGTACCATGTCGGCCGGCAAGATCATTGGAAATTTGTACTATATAGCATTGGTTCATCGACCCTGATTTTCCTACCTGGAAATAATCCAGAGTGTCAAATAATCTTTTCTTTTGGAAACGGTCCCAGTTCAAGACTCAGGACTCGTTTGGTTTGCATGAAGTGAACGGTGGAAAATATGGTCGGGAGCCGATGCCCTATGCCTCGATCGGACATGTGTGAATCGCCATCTGATCCAATTGGCAACCCGATTGGCACCGAGATGACGTACTCATATGAAGAATAAAAATCTCTCTGATCTGGTGGGAAAGATCGGATCACTTTGACTGCTCTGTGGTGGGATTTTTTGTGACTCGGATGGATCTAATCCCCGATAAAAATTTATCTGCATCGAACATTCCTCAATGGAAGAGGACCCTCATGGTCACGCCCAGAAGGGATTGTTACGCTGAAAGCTCCTCTCCTTCTATTTTTTTTACTAAAAAAAATTAAAAAATATGATCAATGAAAAAATGAAAAAAAATTTCTTCTTGTTTAATTACAATATTTAAAGAAGAGAAATTAAAATAAAATATTTATATAAAAATATAATTTTTATATTTTATGAAAAAAAATTCATATAGGATATGAATTTTTAGAATTTCTATAGGATGAAAATTTGAGGCATCCTTTTATTTAAAAATATCGTCAACAAAAATCTACCGTTGATATGAGTATTTTTTCCATCACAACACTTCAAACCCTCCTCCACAACAATCTACCACCAACAATATCTTTAACCATCATAATTTTTTTATTTACAAACCATAATAATATATAGAATAGGATAAGCTTTTTCCTCATATAAAGGATGAAATGGATATTTTATACAATTTTTTCAGAAAAGTAAATGTTCAACCAAATATAAATCAAATTGAAGTAAAACACTTTGATTTAGAATCTATGTACGATTAAAAGGCTGAGTTTCTCATTCTATCTCAGCCATTAGTTGAAACGTGGAAAGCAGTGTCATCAGATGCGACTCGAGCTAATCCTAGATGCTAGCTCTTTAACACATTTAACTGTGTTTCCTCTGTCTATATTCTTTGGCACTAGCCATGGTCTTAATGTTATGAGGTTAAAAACCTCTGGTTGATCATGAACTAATGTTTAGATTCATTAATTTGATGCCTTCATGTTTTATGTCTCCACAGTTTGTCACGACAGTGGAGAAGATGAATAAAGATGAATGACATGAGAAGCCATCTCCGAGAGCACAAGCACGCTAATTGCCGCTGTCATTTCTAAGAGCACCACTTTTCTCCCTGCTTGCCTCTATGTCTATCATCATCAGATTGCCCAACACTAGTATAGGTAGTGATCCAGCAAATTATTTCTTGATAGTCCACCTGGATCTCCCTGTAAGGACTGATCATTTTATCAGGAAGCTCTCAAAAGTGAAGATGGCATGGCATGGCGCAGTCATAGCTAAAGGCATCAACTTATCAACTATTGGTTGGTTCATTAGAAATGAATAGAGTTGTCTTTCTTCTTTCTTTTTACCAACTTGATCTGGATTCCTACAAATTACATCTGATGCAATTATCAGAACTCAAATCTGCAGGAAAATGCCACAAACAAGTGGACTTGCAATGCCTTTCTACCAAATGAGCAATGCTGAAGATATGGAGTTTCTCAGTTACTTATTTAACCAATGTAACTTTGAAACAGTTTTTATACCTATGTCCTCATTGGCCCAAGTGCTTGGAGATGATGCAGGTTGTTGGGGAATCCCCACCGACCGACTTACGGTCGAAGGGGCCGACTGGCCGACCGACCGACTGGCCGACCGACCGACTGCCGGAGGGCCCGACCGACCGGAGGGCCCGACCAACTGGACGGCCCGACCGTCCGACCGCCGTACGGCCCGACCGCCCCCGTTGGACGACTCTGACTGGCCGAAAGGCCGACCGATCGTCGGTCGACCGACTGACGGGAACCATCAGCGACTAATAACCGTCCATCCAACGGCCCATCGCCGACTGGGGGTATGTCGGGCGTACCCATCCCGACCGACCGAACCCCGAGGTTCGATGGCCGACTTACATGACGCTCGCCGACCAATGGAGGGGCCCGACACCACTTCGCTGGCTACCGACGTTGGGTCGGTCGGCTCCTCCAATCGTCGTACAGCCGTCAGACGTTGTCAGCTCTGACACGGACATGCGGCACAGTTACCTAGGGGCATTGTCCCGCCCGGGGCCGGGTCAACCCTGGCGATTAGACGGCTACACGGCGACATGACGTTTTCACGGCGGCTCTGACAGTCTACAGTGAGTTGACAGTTCTTCACTTGTCCGTGCCATTAATGACGGCGCCATACCGTGCTCCACTATATAAACCGGGGAAGGCAACAGTGCAAGGGATCGATCCGCCCGTCTCTCCCACATACGCAGGCTCGCTCCTCTCTCTCTCCTCCTCTCTTTCTCAGAGCTCTCTGTCTGCATTTCACTGTTGCCCAGTCACCTCTCTGACTTGACCGTCGGAGGGTCCCTGCCGGAGCCGCCTCCGGTCAGTGCGGACTTTCTTTTGCAGGTGCACGCTTCCCGGCGATCGGGCGACGAGGCGATTGGCCGCAACAGATTGGCGCGCCAGGAAGGGGTACAGCATGACAAAGACAAGAGCTCAACGATCGAGAGTCACTGGGTCGGCCAGGCGCTCTTCCCGTCGGGAAGAGGCCTCCCCGCCCCCACCGGCGGCGGAGCCTAGCTCTCCGCGCCCTGCAGTGACCACGGAGGCACAGATTGCGGCCATCGTACGGCAGATGACCGTACTGACCGACGCAGTCAAAAGCCTCCAGCAGCAACCGGCGGCCCGACCTATGCCTTCCAGGAGCAGCCGCCGACGGCCACGCCGACCCCTGTCGCCTCCATGCGAGCGCTCCCAACAGCGCTCCCACGGAGAGGAGGAGGGGCGACCACGGCGCGACGACCGACGGTCTCAACGGCCCTCCCCTTCCCCGTTGGAACGGGCAAGGAAGGAGAAACGGCCGCGCACGCCGTCGGCCTCTCTCTCAGAATCTTCCGGAGGCTCCACCCCTGGGGTCTCCCAGCATCGACGAGCGGATGACTACGAGCGCCGGTTCGAGGAAATCGACCGCCGACTCGCTCAGTTGCAGATGGACGGCCAGAAGTCTTCAAACGACGTCGACTTCCAAACCGCCCAACCTCTCTCCCGACTCATCCTCGACGAACCGATCCCCAGTCGGTTCAAGATGCCGCACGCGGAGTCTTACGACGGCTCCACCGACCCAATCGACCATCTGGAAAGCTACAAAGCTCTCATGACGATTCAAGGGGCAACCGACGCTCTCCTTTGCATCGGCTTCCCCGCCACACTCCGCAAGGCTGCCAGGGCCTGGTACTCCGGCCTCCGATCGGGAAGTATCCACTCCTTCGGACAGCTCGAGCACTCGTTCGTGGCCCATTTCAGCACCAGCCGAAAGCCGTCGCGAACGTCGGACAGCCTTTTTTCCCTCAAGCAGGGGGAAAACGAGACGCTCCGACACTTCGTGGCGCGATTCAATGCGGCCACGCTCGAGGTCCGGGACCTCAACGAAGACATGGCAATCTCAGCCACGAAGCGGGGGCTGAGGGCATCCCGATTCACCTACTCCCTGGACAAAACCCTCCCCCGAACATACGCCGAACTGCTGGAGCGCGCATATAAGTATATGCGCGCGGATGAAGGGGCATCCGACCAACGTTTGGCCGAACCCAGAGGCCCGAAGGAGAAGCAGAGGAAAGGTCGGGAACCCGCCGAACCAAGCAGGCTCCCGACAGATAGTCGGGTCTCGCCACCCCGACGAATCCAAAAGTCACCCTGACGATGGAGTCCGAGACTGACGCATCGCAGGTATGACTCCTACACCCCTCTCCCCGCTCCTCGTGCGCAGATCCTGATAGAGATCGAAGGAGCGGAGAATCTACGACGGCCTCGGCCTCTGAAGGCAAAAGGCTCCGACCAACATGGCCGATCGTCAATCGTCGAATCAACGGCTCGATCATCGATCGCCGAAATCGACGGCCTCGGCCTCTGAAGGCAAAAGGCTCCGACCAACATGGCCGATCGTCGATCGCCGAATCAACGGCTCGATCATCGATCGCCGAACCGACGGCCTCGGCCTCTGAAGGCAAAAGGCTCCGACCAACATGGCCGATCGTCGATCGCCGAATCAACGGCTCGATCATCGATCGCCGAAACCGACGGCCTCGGCCTCTGAAGGCAAAAGGCTTCGACCAACATGGCCGATCGTCGATCGCCGAATCAACGGTTCGATCATCGATCGCCGAAACCGACGGCCTCGACCTCTGAAGGCAAAAGGCTCCGACCAACACGGCCGATCGTCGATCGCCGAATCAACGGCTCGATCACCGATCGCCGAACCGACGGCCTCGGCCTCTGAAGGCAAAAGGCTCCGACCAACATGGCCGATCGTCGATCGTCGAATCAACGGCTCGATCATCGATCGCCAAAATCGACGGCCTCGGCCTCTGAAGGCAAAAGGCTCAGACCAACATGGCCGATCGTCGATCGCCGAATCAACGGCTCGATCATCGATTGCCGAAACCGACGGCCTCGACCTCTGAAGGCAAAAGGCTTCGACCAACATGGCCGATCGTCGATCGCTGAATCAACGGTTCGATCATCGATCGCCGAAACCGACGGCCTCGGCCTCTGAAGGCAAAAGGCTCCGACCAACACGGCCGATCGTCGATCGCCGAATCAACGGCTCGATCACCGATCGCCGAACCGACGGCCTCGGCCTCTGAAGGCAAAAGGCTCCGACCGACACGGCCGATCGTCGATCGCCGAATCAACGGCTCGATCATCGATCGCCGAAATCGACGGCCTCGGCCTCTGAAGGCAAAAGGCTCCGACCAACATGGCCGATCGTCGATCGCCGAATCAACGGCTCGATCATCGATCGCCGAAATCGACGGCCTCGGCCTCTGAAGGCAAAAGGCTCCGACCAACACGGCCGATTGTCGATCGCCGAATCAACGGCTCGATCATCGATCGTCGAACCGACGGCCTCGGCCTTTGAAGGCAAAAGGCTCCGACCGACACGGCCGATCGTCGATCGCCGAATCAACGGCTCGATCACCGATCGCCGAACCGACGGCCTCGGTCTCTGAAGGCAAAAGGCTCCGACCGACATGGCCGATCGTCGATCGCCGTTTCAACGGCTCGATCACCGATCGCCGAACCGACGGCCTCGGCCTCTGAAGGCAAAGGGCTTCGACTAATGCGGCTGGCTAACTTGCCGACTTAGCTTCGACTAAGAAAGGCAAAATGCCAAGACGACCGCAGTCGCATTCGCGACATACCGATCTGGTCACGACCGATCGAAGGATATTCGGCTTGCCACCGTTTATCATACATCCCGATGCATACGTCCGACCAAGGGCTGGACAATGGATATTCGACTTTCCATCGTCATCCTATCCGAATACGTCGGATGCTACTCGACTATCAGATTCTGCAGAATGATCGTGTCGACGAGCAACGTTCGGAGGTTGGCCGACCTCCGACCCGACGTGCATGCTCGACCTACAGTCGGGACGACCGATATTGGATCGTTCGTTGATGTGATCGCCAGAGTCAGGGCAGGAAAAGAAGGAACACCACTCCTTTCGTCCGAAGCCGTCGCCCACGTGTTCACGCGAGCCAACACGACATCGGGCTCAGGAGTGGAGGGGGGCAACTGTTGGGGAATCCCCACCGACCGACTTACGGTCGAAGGGGCCGACTGGCCGACCGACCGACTGGCCGACCGACCGACTGGCCGACCGACCGACTGCCGGAGGGCCCGACCGACTGCCGGAGGGCCCGACCGACCGGAGGGCCCGACCAACTGGACGGCCCGACCGTCCGACCGCCCCCGTTGGACGACTCTGACTGGCCGAAAGGCCGACCGATCGTCGGTCGACCGACTGACGGGAACCATCAGCGACTAATAACCGTCCATCCAACGGCCCATCGCCGACTGGGGGTATGTCGGGCGTACCCATCCCGACCGACCGAACCCCGAGGTTCGATGGCCGACTTACATGACGCTCGCCGACCAATGGAGGGGCCCGACACCACTTCGCTGGCTACCGACGTTGGGTCGGTCGGCTCCTCCAATCGCCGTACAGCCGTCAGACGTTGTCAGCTCTGACACGGACATGCGGCACAGTTACCTAGGGGCATTGTCCCGCCCGGGGTCGGGTCAACCCTGGCGATTAGACGGCTACACGGCGACATGACGTTTTCACGGCGGCTCTGACAGTCTACAGTGAGTTGACAGTTCCTCACTTGTCCGCGCCATTAATGACGGCGCCATACCGTGCTCCACTATATAAACCGGGGAAGGCAACAGTGCAAGGGATCGATCCGCCCGTCTCTCCCACATACGCAGGCTCGCTCCTCTCTCTCTCCTCCTCTCTTTCTCAGAGCTCTCTGTCTGCATTTCACTGTTGCCCGTCACCTCTCTGACTTGACCGTCGGAGGGTCCCCGCCGGAGCCGCCTCCGGTCAGTGCGGACTTCCTTTTGCAGGTGCACGCTTCCCGGCGATCGGGCGACGAGGCGATTGGCCGCGACACAGGTCATTTAACTGAATTAGTTATTGTCCCCTCCAAAAAAAAAAAAAAAAAAATCAATTATTGAATCAGACCAAAGAATAAAAGAGCTCTCAATCTAACGGTAGAAGTTTTATGAGTAAAAAAGGTGAATGATCATCCAGTTTTTATTTACAAAATGTGAATGAAGAAAAAGGAAAATCGGAGGGTATCTTGCTCTCAAGAGGTCAGTAAGAAATTTTTGGATTGCACGGACTCTTGGGTTGTTTTTAGGGGCTTGGTGACAGAGAACGGCTATTGCATCCTGAAGTCACAAACCATGTAAAATGTAATCATTTGTACCCTTGGACTGCCATCAAAGGAATGTAGACATTTTGTTTGTGACGGCAGGTTGACTTCTATGAAACAAGAATTTGATGGAGTATATAGTCAAAATATACAAACAAGAAGCAATCACAATCAAAGGACAGAAAAAAATTGGGATTGTTAAGTAATACTTTTCTGGTGCCTAATATAAAAGGCAGTCCTAGAAATACTACAAGAATGATACTACAAGAATGTCATGTACTGGTCTAGATAAATCCATTATGTATAGAGTAAAAAAATAAGCAAGTCCAAATACTTCATGACCTAAATCAATTGTCCTGGAAGTAAAAAGGTTTCTTTTTTTTTTAGAAAAAATTATTTTCCTATATATATTGATTGTATATACAAATAAAAATTGAGAAAATAGTAGGTGGATATCAGCCACATTGTATCATGAAGTTAGCTCCAGCTTTTGCAAAGATGAGATCACCCTTTCCAGACCAGGGTCAGGAAGACAACTGAAGCAACAGACTCATGATCAATGGACCCATTGAAAACATGGGCAGATGAAAACCAACAAATCCTTCAGCTGGCAGATTTGAGGGTCATCTTATCTATGATAAAACTGAAGCCATCTAAGTGAAAAAGACCTTTTATCATGGAGGCATTGACTGTTTGATTCAAATGGACATGCTAAGAAAATTTTGGGCAGTGGTTGCTCCGCTACAAACAAGTAACTTTTTTTTATTATATAAATCAGTTAAATTAAATCAATCGAGTATAAATACATCCGTGAGAATCAGAAAATAAAATGTGCAAAATGATTGTTTGCTCTTGTCCTTCTCTTAAAAAAGATGAGACTCATAGTAGAAGACCGCAATTTGCTTCACCATCCCATCACCTCCTGGAACATCATTTTACATATTATTATGGAGAAAAGGCTTAACTACCATTTGATTGTGCAAAATTGCTGCTAGTTTACTTCTAGGCTCAACTACCCAAGGGGACAAAAAATGGGGGGATGAAGAGGGAAGATGATATTATAAACTATATTTTCAAAAGCAGCTAAAATCAAATCATGAAAGATGCAATACTACTGAAGTGTACAATGTATCATTTGATTTAATCTGCATCAGCAAGACCTTGCCATGAAAAATAAATGCCTAGGTTGCTGAAACAAAACAAGTTTACTCTGAATTACATTCTACGGAGCACAAATATGCGGATTGATCAACAAACGACTACATGCATCACTCTAATGATGGTAGGATAGGTTTAGAAGTTCATGACCATGATTGGATTGATCCATAACACTCTCTGTGGAGTAAGTCTAATATCCAAAGCATTTTATTCTGCATTGTTCCTCTTCACCTAAAGCTCTTATTTTCTTTACAACTTGATTAAAATTAGACAACCCACCGTTGGAGCTAACATGCAAGGAGCTATAATTGAGATCAAGATTCATAGTACTGGAACCGGCACTTGTGCTGGTAGCTGGTGGTATGATATGATATGGTACTATACTATCCGATCTTAGTGCATATCGAAAAAAGAAAACCAAATAAGGAGGCAGAGAATGTCACGCCCCAAATCCGAGACATAACACGACTATGCTACTGAGGGATGGAGCCCACGATAACACGAAGCCAATCTATCATAATCATCTAAAATCCATCAAATAAAAAGATTCAATTTCTTTATTCATCAGATAATTAAACCAATATTGGTTCAGAGCATCTAAATCTGAAAATAAATACAAATTCATATATCAAAATTCATAATTATTTACTATAAGTTCGTGATCATAAAATAAACTAACTTCCGCTACCAAATTTTCAAGCTTGTTACGCAGATCTTCAAAGCCTGGATTTCCTTCATCGATCCTAGCCCTATATCTCTGTATAAGAAAAATAAAAATAAAAAGAATATGAGCTACACTAGTCTAGTAAGTAGAACTTGCGCTTTCTTATCGGATTAAGCATAAGTTTTTCATGATAATGCATTATTTAGAAAATAACAGATAATACAAAATAAAGTATTTCATAGAACATATAATAAAACAAGTCATAAACCAATCATGCATGCATAAATCATGAACATTTCATAAACATGTTTCGTAAATCACTCTTTTCATATATTCATATCATGTTTCAAAGTATTGCTCACAGATATTCATGCCAAGGTCACTATTATACCAGTGATAAGGTCATATTTCTTAATCGACAGAGTTCTTGTTTCATGTGCCAACTTTATATCCACTGGCAGGAATATGTTTCATGTGGATGCTAGCTCCAGATGTCGACCTTCCCGAAGAGATTCGTTCATAGCTATCTGCGAGTCTTTGAAATCCTTATATTTTTTTTTCTTAAAATATATATATACATAGATGAAAAAATAATAAAATTTATGCTTCATAATCATGCTATTTTCATAAGACATATTCATGAAATTAATACTCATAATAAAACATGCTTTTTGACTTCACATATGCTGATCCTTATTTTATAAAAAATATGATTTTATCAATAAAAGATTATGTGCATGAAAATTATGGAGATTTAAAAATAAATAAAGAACGCAAGATCCACTTACCTCGTTCATCTTAGATCTTCAGACTTCATTAGAAGAATCAGCTAATCCTATTTAAAATATCAAATCATCATCAATTTCTAATTGATGAATATAATAAGATTAAATCATAAAGAAAGAGGACTGTTGATCGGATATGTCAGACCATCCAGATACCAGAGCAATTCAGGGTCTCTAACCTGAGGGTCAGATTTAAGTAACTTGATCAAAAAATCGTAGAGCACAGATCAAATTAAAGTCAAGATCAATCAATAGGATTCATTAATAATATATTTGAAAGATACTTGATATGGCCAAATAAGATTAACATACAGCACGGATATCAAATCAGCTTCGGATCATCTTATTGGAGTCAACATGAGTCCCTGGAAGATGAAGGCATGACTCAGTACAGGATTCATAAATCTTCTTAGAGAGAGAAAGTCAGTCATGAGAGAGAAAGTAGAGAGAGAAAGTGGAGAGAGAATCTTCATATCCTTTAGAAGAGGCAATCATAATCGAGATCATCAGAAGAGATCATATCAAGGTAACTCAATATGGATTAACTGTGATCAGATGCTATAAATTTCGAATAAAGACCAGACTGGGATCTAACCTACTGCATGACTTTCGAAGCGATTCCAGATCATCTTATTTTCATCTCAAATTTGTCCTAAGATCAGCGATGCAGTTAGAGAGAGTAAAAGAGAGGAATTCTGGAGAGAGAAAGTGAGAGAAATTTTAGAGAGAGAAAGAGAGAGAGAAAGAGAGAGAAAGAGGGGGAGAGAGGAGAGAAAAAATTTTCTCTCTCTTTTTTTTTTTCTTTTCCTTTTCCTTTTCTTTTCTTCTTCTTCTTCTTTCTTTTCTTTTCTTCTCTGCTTCTTCTTCTTTCTTTTCTTTTCTTCTTTCTCTTCCCAGCCGAACAGAGGAGGGACCGAGGGGAGGGGGCTCGATGGCTCGAGCTCCGACGGAGGGTGGTGGCACGACCGGAGGTCCGACGACAGGAGAAGGTGGTGGTGGAGCCAAAGATGGCCGGTGATGAGGTTCGATCGGTAGAGATCAGAAAGCAAACGAAAAATAGGGGACCCACCCCTTTTCCTCTTGTTTTTCGATTATTGGCCGATCGTCGGCGACCAAGGCCTCTCGAGAAAGCAAGATAGAAAGATCGTGGTCATGCTACATTGGTGTGGCACCATAGGCAGTGGCGCTGGTGGTCGAAAAAGAGGAAGAAAGGCTCGGTCGAACAGGGGAAGAACAGGGCCACCCCTTTTCATAAGTTTTTTGTCGATCCCGACGGCTGGTGAGGGTATGCAAGGCCATGAAAAGAAGGGAAAAGAAGAGAGAAAGAAGGAGAAGAGCTTATCTCAAGCTTCAGCAGCGTCGTCAGCTTCAATTTCCGACGAGCATGATTACGGAGAGGCCACAACTTTAACTGGTCGAAATCGAGGAGAAGGTGAGGGAGGAAGGCCAGTAGAGGTTCTTAGAGAGGGGGGAGAACTATTTATAGAGAGCCTTAGGGCCCCGGTGGTCCTAGAACTCTCATTCCAATCGAGATTCGCCAGAGAAGAAGACTCCTATCGGGAGTCTTATTCCCATTTTTCCTTTTTTTTTGGTTTTGTTTTGGGCTTAGTGGGCCAATCAGGTGGGCTTGATTTTTTTAGGAACAGGGTATCACATTCTACCCTCCTAAAAAAAAATTTCATCTTCGAAACTTAGCATACTTGATATTTCGAATATTAAAATACATAACCCTCGTATTGTCCTTAAGTTTTCAAATTATTTACATCTCAAAGTACTTGTTCCATAAATAATTATACAGTATTTTGAAACTAGATTATTTCTAGTTGCAAGATAATGAATTTCTTTGATCTCTTAATCTTAGATTGACATTTCATAATTTTGTTTTTATGAAGTTATTTGCTTTTGATTAATTTTATATGAGAATCATAATTGATCCTATCTATTCTTCATAAATATAGAAAAATCTAAAGCATTAGATGCTCAAAATTCTTCTAACCATTGCTGTAATAAAAGAATCAATTATCAAAGACAATATTGCAACATCTAAATAAGCCAAAGAATCAATAATTTTGTCCTTTCATTTATTAATGATGGTCTCTTTTACAAAAATTAAATTTCTGTTTATATCTATTACTACATTAGTATTTCTAACTAATTTTAGTATAATTCAACCACTATACTTTTATTATGCACTTTGATATAAATCCCTCGAATTCTCTAAGACTATCGAATGAATCCTAGCAAAAGATCTAATCTTCTTTTTTTTTTTTAATAAAACTAGAATAAAATTTTAAGTTTTTTATCTTTACTATTTTTTGAGCATGCCACATTAAAATTAAATCTGGATCTACTTTTTATATTTGAAATCATTGCATAAGCTTTCACCACTCATCTAGAATTAAATATATCTAGAATTAATTTGGGATAAGTTAACTCTAGATTTCTTGATAATTGAGACAATTTCAAACTAACCTTTCTTTATAAAATGATTAACCCAAACCTCCAACAAATTAGAAGGTCTCAAGTCAATACTATTGTAAGTAGAATTAATTTGGTTATCTTTTATAGACAGTTTCTTTCATCATGACTCTTACATCAATAAATAAATCGACATAAAATCTTATCATTTATTTATTAAAAATTCATATAAGTCTTTCAAAAATTTGATTATAGCAAGATACCTTAGATCACCTCTCAAACCTAAACTTTGACTTGAAATAATCAATGTACTCCATTACCTTCAACAGAAAGATCAAGTAATCTAATATAAAAGATGGCAATACAAATTGTTAAAGATTTCACTAATATGTACATATCATCCAATCCTCAAATAAACTAAATATATATGTATTTTTTTATTTACCTACAAATTTTATACATAATTCTCTTATAGTTTCAATGCTCGAAAAATACTTATTTCTTGTATGATGTAATTCTTTCTTAAGCCATATCATAAACAAATTTATTCTAATAAATCCAAAATTGTAATGATCAAATAATTAACATCAAAATTTGAAAAGCCATTATAATCTTCATCCATTTTAAGTTTAAAACCTTAAAATTATTTAAATAATAATTGAATAAGTATACTCAATACAACATATCAATATATCCTATTTTATTCTAGAGTTAACATCTCTCATACATAAGTCAAGCCTTATTTATTAAAATCCAAAGCATAACTCATCCAATTCTTTAATACACTTTGTATACCACTTTATGCAAAAATTTTATTATAATACCTATTGATCTGAAATTCAGATTTTGAATTCTTTTTGCTACTTCTATCATATTTCTTGTGATCATAACCTTTATACTTAAATCCCACTTAAGTCATAGTCCCTATTGATCATAACCTAAGCTCCGATATTACTTATATCATGCCCTAATCACTTAATCTACAGTCTCAAATAATCATAACCTAGGCTCTGATATCATTAAATGTCACGTCCCAAATCTGGGACATAACACGCCATGCTATTGAGGGATGGAGCCCACGATAACACGAAGCCAATCTATCATAATCATCTAAAATCTATCAAATAAAAAGATTCAATTTCTTTATTCATCAGATAATTAAACCAATATTGGTTTAGAATATCTAAATTCGAAAGTAAATACAAATTTATATCTCAAAATTTATAATTATTTACTATAAATTTGTGATTATAAAATAAACTAACTTCCGCTACTAAATTTTCAAGCTTGCTATGCAGATCTTCAAAGCCTGAATTTCTTTCATCAGTCCTAGCCCTATATCTCTATATAAGAAAAAAAAATAAAAAGAATATGAGCTACACTAACCCAGTAAGTAGAACTTGCGCTTCCTTATCGGATCAAGCATAAATTTTTCATTATAATGCATTATTTAGAAAATAACAGATAATACAAAATAAAGTATTTCATAGAATATATAATAAAACAAGTCATAAATCAATCATGCATGCATAAATCATGAATATTTCATAAACATGCTTCGTAAATCACTCTTGTCATGTATTCATATCATGTTTCAAAGCATTACTCACAGATATTTGTGCTAAGATCACTATTATACCCGTGACAAGGCCATATTTCTTAATCGATAGAGTTCTTATTTCATGTGCCAACTTTATATCCACTGGCAGGATCATGTTTCGTGTGGATGCTAGCTCCAGATGTCGACTTTTCCGAAAGGATTCGTTCATTGCTATCTACGAGCCTTTGAAATCTTTATATTTTTTTTCTTAAAATATACATATATATAAATAAAAAAATAATAAAATTCATGCTTCATAATCATGCTATTTTTATAAAACATATTCATGAACTCAATGCTCATAATAAAACATACTTTTTGACTTCATATATGCTGATCCTTATTTTATAAAAAATATGATTTCATCAATAAAAGGTTATGTACATGAAAATCATGGAGATTTAAAAATAAATAAAGAGCGCAAGATCCACTTACCTCATTTATCTTAGATCTTCAGATTTCATTAGAAGAATCAGCTAATCCTATTTAAAATATCAAATCATCATCAATTTTTATTTGATAAATATAATAAGATTAAATTATAAAGAAAGAGGACTGTTGACCAGATGTGTCGGACCATCCAAATATCAGGATAATTCAGGGTCTCTGATCTGAGGGTCAGATTTAAGTGACTTGATCAAAAAATCGTAGAGCACAGATTAGATTAAAGTCAAGATCAATCAATAAGATTTATTAATAATAGATTTGAAAGATACTTGATATGGCCAAATAAGATTGATATACAGCACGGATATCAAAGCAGCTTCGGGTCATCTTATTGGAATCAACATGAGTCTCTAGAAGATGAAGGCATGACTCGGTACAGGATTCATACATCTTCTTAGAGGGAGAAAGTCGATCATGAGAGAGAAAGTAGAGAGAAAAAGTGGAGAGAGAATCTTCGTATCCTTCAGAAGAGGCAATCATGATCGAGATCATCAGAAGAGATCATATCAAGGTAACTCAATATGCATTAACTGTGATCAGATGCTATAAATTTTGAATAACGACCAGACTGAGATCCAACCTACTGTATGACTTTCGAAGCGATTCCAAATCATCTTATTTTCATCTCAAATTTGTCCTAAGATCAACGATACAGTTAGAGAGAGTAGAAGAGAGGAATTTTGGAGAGAGAAAGTGAGAGAAATTTTAGAGAGAGAATGAGGGAGAAAGAGGGGGAGAGAGGAGAGAGAAAATTCACTCTCTCTTTTTTTTCTTTTCTTTCTTTTTTTCTTTTTCTTTTCCTTTTTTTTTCTTCTTCCTTCTTTTCTTTTCTTCTTTCTCTTCCCAGCCAAACAGAGGAGGGACCGAGGGGAGGGGGCTCGATGGCTCGAGCTCCGATGGAGGGTGGCGGCACGATCGAAGGTCCGATGATAGGAGAAGGTGGTGGTGTAGCCAAAGATGGCCGGTGATGAGGTTTGATCGGCAGAGATCAGAAAGCAAACGAAAAATAGGAGACCCGCCCCTTTTCCTCTTGTTTTCTGATCATTGGCCGATTGCCGGCAGCCAAGGCCTCTTGAAAAAGCAAGATAGGAAGATTGTGGTCATGCTACATCTGTGTGGCACCACGGGCGGTGGCGTCGGTGGCCAAAAAAGAGGAAGAAAGGCTTGACCGAACAAGGAAAGAACAGGGCCACCCATTTTCATAAGTTTTTCATCGATCTCGATGGTCGGTGATCACTGTCGTAGGTAGTCAAAAATAAAAATTAACTCAAACTATATAGATAGGATGAGTAGAAATCATTTTCATAGAGATCTAGGGTGATTACCTATTTTTTTTAAGAAAAAATAAAAAAGAATTGATTGTAGAAGGATTAAAAAAAAATAAAATAGCAAGAATTAAATTAAAAGTGTAATCAATGAAAGAAAATAAGTTAAAAAAATAATTCAAAAATTTTGAATCCACCATGCAAATTAGATTTATTTTATTTTATTTTTTTATATTATAATATTATTTCTTGTGATTAAGATATTAGCATAGCTTATCTTTAAGGGGTACGGACTATATCAGTAGATCACAGCTCGTCCTGTTGGAGTATAAACTATCTAAATTTAATTATAAGATATAAGATTTAATCTAGCATACTACGATCTATCTTTCCTAAGTACGTACCGTATCTTAAGATTACGACACGTCAAGAGAAGGTATAGACCGTGTAGGCTGGATCAATATCTTAAAAAAAATAAAAAGATATAAAATAAAAATAAAATTTTATTACATAAAAATTAAATACAAAAAAAAATAAAAATTTATTTACAGGCTTCATCATATTCTTGGATTGAAGAGATTTAGCCACGCATCAAGCTCTCTAGCTCCATAATCTCCCAATAATTGATCCCTAAAGCTCTTTGAATTTTTTTTTCTATTTTTTCTTACTTTTTCTCTAATTTTTTCTCCTCCCAAAGCTTATTCCCAGATCTTCTATTTATAAATAAATTTTTTGATAGAAAAAAGAGTTCTAAAATCCTTAAAAATCGTATAAAAATTTTTAAGAATTTTTCTGGCTGTCGGATCAGGCTTGGACCACCCAGATTTGATCAAAAATCAACATTTTAATCTTTATCAGGGTCGAATTCAACCACAGCCATTCGATCTAGGTTCGGATTGATTCTGGACCATCAGATCGTGCCATATATCTTCTTTTATAAATCCACAGCAAACATGGATCGTCGGATCTAGATCAGGATGGATGTCAGCCGTTGGATCGTGCAAAAGAGGCTTCCATCACCTGTAGACCATGCCTGTAGACCATGTATTATTTTATATGGACCGTACCCTAGCTCTGTAGATCGACCGACTGGTCCACCATGCATCGGAGGTTATTTTAAAGATTTTTTAGGTATTTTGGCTCCATTTTTGCTCTGATTTTTGTCTGAAAAATTGAAAAAAATATGCATTAAATTTTTTAAAAATTTCTCTTCATTTTGGTGCTTAAATTACTCAATTAAATTAATATCTTATTTTTCATAAATATATCTAATTTCATATTTTTTTAAAATTACTTATTTTTTAAAAAAATTTAATAAATTCATAAAATTAGGTTTTTAAGAAGATGTTAACACCATAAATTATCAAAAATATCTACAATAAATATAAAAATATACCACTTATCACATTCTTTAACTTGAACTTTGCTCGTCCTCGAATAAAGAAAGAATATAGAATTAAGTATCATTTAACTTAAAGTCTCAAATTTCACTAAACAGTTTTGAAAAGGCCACTGATATACAGTAGGGCATGAGTGAGATATGTCATTGGAGTATTGATACTAATCAATATAAGAGTTAAACTAAGAATACTAAATTTTTTCTGAACTTTTTCTAAATTATTTCTACCTTTATCTCTAAATCATTAACCATCTTATGGACAAGTATATTGTTACTTCCGTCCTTCATTTATTGAACTCTTTTTCTTTTTATTTTTTTTAACGTTGTACCGTTATTGAGTGTCTTAACCCCTTAAGCTTTCTGTTTGATCCATATAGTGAGTTTTCAGTCAATGACTCCTAAACCAGATGGCTTTAGGGTACTAGGTGTAGAATACCATTCGGATCTACTTGCTCGAATCAAACAGGCTATGAGTTAAAACTAGCTTTACAACAAAGCTTCTTTGCCCTTCATACCTTTTGATGCGAAACTCAATACTTGCTTAGGCAAAGAAGCTCGGTTACTCAGCATGAAGTACTTGAAATTTTTTTTTTGAATATATGAAGAAATGTATAGTTATCCTACACAAGTCTATAAGAAGTAAACTCTTCTTTGATGTCTGTAGAAAAATTTATAAATACTCAAAAAAACTATTTAAATTCTAAATTTAACTCCTTATTGAATTTTTTTAATACTTGATCTTTCAATATCTCACAAACTCTCTAGTCTGTGCATCAATTTTTTTTAAAAAATATTTAGTTTAACTTAATTCTTAAATATAATCTGGTGCTTAAATGCTAAATACTAACTTACTTGAGGACTTTTAAATTTTTTTTTATTCTTTGCTCCCAACTTAATCGATATTGTCCTCAATAAAGTAGAAAAAATGAAGGATGCATAAAAAGAGAAAGAAAAAAGAGAGACATCACCAGATCCAAAATTTTTTTTCAAAATTAGTGCTTTTTCTATCTTAGCCAATATTGCCTTCAAATCCATACAAAACAAACCTTGATTAATCTGAACATAATGCAAAAGAAAGTAAAAGCAAAAATTGAAAATTGGGTTGCCTTCTAGAAAGTACTAAGTTTTAAGTCTTCAGTCAGAATGAACATGAGATACAGAATCAATTAGAATAAATAGGCTTATGGAGAACTATGGCCTCCTCCTCAATTTTAGTAGGCAATTCCAAGAATGGTTTCAATCATTATCCATTTACTTTAAAAGTAGCACCATTGCTTGGGTTTTTGATTTCTACAGCTCCATGAGAAAAAATCTCTTTTACAATATAGGGCCTTGTCCATCTAGATCTAAGTTTTTCAGAAAATAAATGTAGCCTAGAGTTATACAAAAGAACTTTTTGACCAGATGAAAATAATTTTTTAAAGATTGCTCGATCATGAAACACCTTAGTTCGTTCTTTGTATATCTTAGCATTGTCGTATGCCTCATTCTTGATTTCCTCAAGTTCATCAATTTGTAACTTTCTATTTTGTCCAGCCTCATATAGATCCATGTTTAACTTTTTTATGGCCTACATAGCCCTATATTCAAGCTCTACTGGCAAGTGACATACTTTACCAAATACAAGCCTGTAAGGAGACATTCCTAAGTTAGTTTTGAAGGCAGTGCGATATGCCCAAAGAGCATCTACTAGCTTCAATGATCAATCTTTTCTATTGGTGCTTACAGTCTTCTCTAGGATTTGTTTGATTTGACGATTTGAAACTTTAACTTGTCCACTAGTCTGGGGGTGATAGGATGTGGCTAATTTATGGGTGATGTTATATTTCTTCATCAGGGTTGCAAAGGTTCGATTACAAAAATATATTTTCTGATCACTTATAATGGCTCTAGGGATTTCAAAATGAGAGAGAATATTTTTTTTTTTAAATTTGATAATAATTTTACTATCATTCAATCTACACGACATAGTTTCTATCCATTTGGACATATAATCGACAGTCACTAAGATATATTCATTTTTGAAAGAGTTTGGAAGTGGTCCCATGAAATCGATTTTTCATACATCAAAAATCTCAACAACTAAGATCGGATTTAATGGCATCATATCTTTTTTTGTGATTCATCCTATCTGTTGACATCTAGTGCAGCTTTTACAGTACTCATGTGCATCTTTAAACAAATTAGGCCATTAAAATTCACATTAAAGAACTTTTACAGCAGTTTTTTTGGCTCCAAAGTGGCCACCACAAGCTTGGTCATGACAAAATGATAAGATACTGTTGATCTCGTGGTCCGAGATACATCTTCTAATGATTTGATCAGGATATTGTTTAAACATATATGGATTATCCCAAATAAAATACTTTACTTGGGCAAAGAATTTATGTTTGTCCTGAGTATTTCAATAAGAAAGAATCCTACCACTGGCCAAGTAATTGACAATATCAGCGTACCATAGTTCTTTAGTCACGGATATGAGTTGTTCATCAGGAAAAGACTCTTCTATTGATAGTTCGTTAGAGGGTGCATCAGTCAATCGGGACAGATAATCAGCCACTACATTTTTTGTTCTTTTCTTATCCCTGATTTCTAGATCAAATTCTTGAAGAAGTAAAATTCATTGGATCAAACATGCTTTTGCATATTTTTTTGTTAAGAGATATTTAATGGCTGAGTGATTAGTATATACAATGACATATGATCCAACCAAATAAGATCTAAACTTTTTTAGGACAAAGATAATAGCCAAAAATTCTTTTTCAGTGGTTGAATAGTTAAGCTGTGCATCATTAAGGGTTCTACTAGTATAATAAATAACTCGTGACAGTTTATCAATTCTTTGTCCTAAAATAGCTTGATGGCATGATCAGATGCATCACACATGAGTTCAAAGGATTGAGTCCAATCAGGTGGATGAATGATGGGTGCAGATGTCAGTGCCTTTTTAAGATGCTCAAAAGACTCGAGGCACTCAGAAGTGAAATTAAATTTGATGTCTTTAGCAAGAAGATTGGTCAGTAGTCGAGCTATTTTGGTAAAATTTTTGATGAACCTCCTATAAAAGCCAGCATGTCCTAAGAATGAGAGAATTTCTTTGACTGATTTGGGTGGTGACAGATTTGCAATCAAATCTACTTTGGCTTTATCTACTTCAATTCTCTTCTTTGAGATAACATGGCCAAGTACTACACCTTCTTTGACCATAAATTGATATTTTTCCCAATTAAGCACTAAGTGTTTCTTCTTACACCTTTCTAAGACCAATCTTAAGTGATGTAGGCACTCAGAGAAGGTAGAACCTCTGATACTATAGAAATATGGTCTTCTCTTGATCCTCTGATACTATAGAAATTTGATTATAGCTGGAATATCTATCAAAAAAATAATAGAACTCATGTCCGGCTAGCCTTTCCAACATTTGATCAATGAATGGTAGGAAAAAATGATCCTTTCTCGTGGCCGCATTTAATTTTCTATAATCAATACAAACTCTCCATCCAGTTTGGACTCTAGTCGATACTAACTCATTTGCTTCATTTTGGATCACTATTACCTCAGACTTTTTAGGCACTACTTGAATTGGGCTAACCCATGAATTATCTGAAATAGGATAGATAATTTCATTGTATAGTAACTTGAGAATCTCTTTCTTCACTACCTCTTTCATAGCTGGATTAAGTCTTCTTTGAAAGTCTCGATTGGCTTGGCTTCCTCCTCTAAATAAATTCGATGTTGGATAATTGAAGGGCTGATCCCTTTGATGTCAGCCATGGTCCAGTCTATGACTTTCGTATTCTCTTTGAGGACAGCTAAAAGTTTTTTCTCTTGGGTTTGATCTAGGTCTGATGCGATAATTACGAATAGAATTTTTGATGGACCTAGATATGCGTATTTGAGATGCTGAGAGAGTGTTTTGAGTTCTAGTTTAGATGCTTTCTCAATCGATGGCTTGTGTATAGGTTCATCTATCCTCACAAGTTGCTCGACAGGTGGTGTCATTGTGGATGAACTCTCTGATCACTAGATAGAGATATTTCATAAGCTATTTCAAATTCTTGATCTGACCAGAGATTACAGTCAAAATCTTCTTTCCTTAGATCAATAGTCTCATAGATCTCATCCTGAATCAGATTTACATCAAGGAATTGATCCTTTTTTTTTCAAGATTGAAAATATTAAGATCAATGGTCATATTTCCAAATGAGAGTTTCATGAGTCTTTTGCGATAATTGATTAGGGTGTTGGTGGTCGCTAAGAATGATCTTCTTAAGATTACTGGAATGTGACCTTTTGGATTAATCACCGGTTCAGTCTTGAGGATCACAAAATCCACAGGATAAATGAAATTACTTACTTTGATTAACCCATCTTTCATAACTCTTTTGGAGATCCTCACTGATCGATCTGCCAATTGCAATGTAATTTCTATAGGCTTTAATTCTTCTATCCCTAATTTTTCATAGATTGAATACGGTAGGATATTCACACTAGCCCCTAAGTCTAATAAGGCCCTGTCAATGATGGTTTCCCCAATAACACAAGAGATTGTAGAAGATCCTGGATCTTTGTACTTGACAGGCATGTGGCTTGATAGATATGAGCTTACACTAGCAGCCAAGAAGGCTTTCTTGGGAACATTGATGGTCTTCTTCTTTGTGCATAGGTCTTTGAAAAATTTGACATATGTGAGAACTTATTGGATCATATCTAATAGAGGGATATTCACTTTCACTTGTTTAAACAACTCTAAGATTTGATCCATATGGGCTGAGTATTTGTTGGGCCTAAGTTTATTTGAAAAAGGAGCTACAGAATTGGTGGGTGATGTCTCGAATTGCTTAATCCTTGATGTGGATTTTTCAAGTAGCTTGGGTGGTTTGTTAATCTCTGTTGACTCCTTAGACTTATTTGGATCCTCAAACTCGATCTGATCGATCACTTACTCATGAGGTAGTTTAGATAATGGTTTATCTTGATCTTCAGATGTACCGACATAGTTGTCTACTTATTTTTCAGATTTTAAAGTATGAATTACATTTAATTAGTTGATCTGGACTCCTTGTTGTGGTCTTTGATTGTTCTAGGTCCTAGGATTAGCCTCGGATTGACTCGGTAGTTTATCTTTTTCTCTTTCACTTACAGTCGTGGCTAATTGACCTAATTGCATCTCTAAACGGGCAATAGCCTGGGTATTGGAAGTTAAAAGCTGGCCTGTGGTCTGCATGAAGTTGTTCAATGTAGTGTTGGAGCTAGCAGATGATTTTGCTAAGATTTTCAGACTCTTTTCTAGCAAGTTAAGCCTTTGATCATTGCTGAAACCTGATGGGGTATTTGATGATTGAGTGGGTCTGGGATTGGGTTGAGTAAAAGCAGGTCTAATTGAGTTGGACCCTTGTGACCAAAAAAAATTGGGGTGGTTCTTCCATCCTGGATTGTATGTTGGTGCGTAGGGGTCATTTATGGGTCTTTAATAGGCTGCGTTCATCTGTGCTACTTCGTTCTCGATTGGACCCATCAAGAAAGGACATCCTTCCATCGTGTGGTCTGTGACATTACACCCATTGCAAGTTATTGTTGCAACTTGGTTCACTTGGGTGTGTTTCTTGAGTTCTAGAGCCTTTATCCTACGGATCAAAGATGCGAATTTAGCCTCTTCAGTTAGGAAAGGTTGAACTTGATATACACCCCCTCTTAAAGGTGTTTGTCTGTCAGGTTCTCTAGTAATCTTTCATTATAGGCTCTTTTCTGCTAGGTTCTCTAGAAATTGTCAGACTTCTATGGGTTCTTTATTCATGAATTGACCCTGACATATTGATTCTAACATGGTTCTTGAGTTTGGGTCTAGTCCTTCATAAATGATTTGGCACAGCCTCCAAGTTTCTATTCCATGGTGTGGACATTGACTCAAAAGGTTCTTAAAACGATCAAATCACTTTCAAAAAGACTCACCTAGTAATTGATAAAATTGATTAATTTTATTCCTAAATTTGGCAGTCTTATGGTATGAAATTTTTTTTTCAGGAATACTCTAACAAAACCCTCCCATGATGCGATGGATTGATTAGGAAGATTGTATACTCACTTTTTGACACTATCTTTGAGGGCAAAGTTGATCAACCTAAGTTTTACAGCATCCTCAGTGAGCTGTTGAAGCCGTATCGTGGTGCATACTTCCTCAAATTCTCTCATAAAAATGTATGCATCCTCAATTTCGATGAATTTGGGAAGCATGTTTATGATCTGAGGTTTGATTTCAAAATTGGCATCAGTTTGTGACAGTCGGATGCATGAGGGTTGGGCTATCTCAACTGGATAGCAAAGGTCTTTCAAGACCCTAGGTTCATATTCGGGTTCACCCATAGTGGGCTTAAGGTCTACTGGACTCGATGTAAAGTTTGGATCTATTCTCACTAATCGACCAGATAACTTTGTCTACGAACAAATTTGAGAATTTTTAGTTATTTTTGTAATTTTTTTTATTTTTTTTAAAAGAAGAGGAAATAGATGAGAAAAGAATTCTAAAGATGGAGGCCTAAGGAGTCCTAAATCTAGAGATGATAGAGAAGAGCATTTTAATTAGGGTTAATATTTGTAGGTTAGTAGTCACGTTATACAATAAATCCTAGCTAAGGGTAACCCTAGATCTAGACAGCTCCTAATTTTTTAAGGTTGTCTTTGAGCACTCCAGGTAAAAGACTAGCCACTCAACTGGCTAGGTAAGTGTAAGGTCGGTGGGGGTCCTCCTGTTGCTTTTCTTAGACACCAACTGAGTTGGTCAGGTAAGCGAACGGAACTAATTAAATAACCATCTTCCTTCAAGATGCAGTCATTGAACCACTTTTCTAGACATCAGTCAAACTGACTAACCCTAACCTGATCTTACTCTTAGGATCCTTTGTCCTATTGAGCTCGAAAGTCCTTAGGGGCCAACGTCTAATTGATTTTAAGTTAAGGTTTAGGTCAATGCAATATGCAGGATGGTGGTTTGTGGGCCAAGAAAGGGTAATGAAATCTCCACCTTATCTTGTTTAGGATTTATGCCTTTAAGATGTTTTATGAAATTATGCAATGCAAGAAGAAAAAGTGATCAGATTTGGTAGTTAGTCAAGAGTAAATTAATTTGTTTCACTTTTTAGATTTTGTGATTAAGTATCTAATTTCTTAAGTAGATTATGAGATGTCAATGTAGAGTTTTTTTTTAAAGAAAATAAGTTTGATTAAGGAACTAAGCAAGTTAGAAAGAAACTAAAAAAAATTAAAAAAAATTAAAAAAAAAAATCATGCCTAGATCTCCGACAACGATGTCAAAATTTGATTGCTGTCGTAGGCGGTCAAAAATAAAAACCAACTTAAACTATATAGATAGGGTGAGTAAGGATCGTTTCCATGGAGATCTAGGACGATTACCTCTTTTTTTTTAAGAAAAAATAAAAGAGAATTGATTGTAGAAGGATTAAAAGGAATAAAATAGCAAGAATTTAATTAAAAGTGTAATCAATGAAAGAAAATAAGTCAGAAAAATAATCCAAAAATTTTAAATCCATTATGCAAATTAAATTTATTTATTTATTTTTTTATGTTGTAATATTATTTCTTGTGATTAAGATATTAGCAGAGCTTATCTCTAAGGGGTACGGACTGTATCAGTAGATCACAGCTCGTCTTGTTGGAGTATAAACTATCTAAATTTAATTATAAGATATAAGATTTAATCTAGCATACCATGATCTATCTTTTCTAAGTACGTACCGTATCCAGAGATCACGGCACGTCAAGAAAAGGTATAGACCGTGTAGGCTGGATCAATTTCTCAAAAAAAAATAAAAAGATATGAAATAAAAATAAAATTTTATTGTATAAAAATTAAATATAAAAAAAAAAATAAAAATCTATTTACAGGCTTCATCATATTCCTAGATTGAAGGGATTTAGCCACGCATCAAGCTCTCTAGCTCCATAATCTCCCAATAATTGATCCCTAAAGCTCTTAGAATTTTTTTTTTATTTTTTTTTGCTTTTTCTCTAATTTTTTTCTCCTTTCAAAGTTTATTCCCAGACCGCCTATTTATAGATAAATTTTTCATAATTTTTTGGTAGGAAAAGAAGTCCTAAAACACTTAGAAATCATATAAAAATCTTTAAAATTTTTTTTGACCGTCGGATCAGGCTTGGACCGCCCAGATTTGATCAAAAATCAATGTTTTAATCTTTATTAGGGTCAGATTCAACCACAACCATCCAATCTAGGTTCAGATTGATTCTGGGCCATCGAATCGCACCATATATCTTCTCTTATAAACCAACAGCAAATGTGGACCGTCGGATCTGGGTCGAGATGGATGTCAGTCGTTGGATCGTGTAAAAGAGGCTTCCACTGCCTGTAAACCATGCCTGTGGATCACGTATTATTTTTGGTGGACCACACCCTGACTCTGTGGACCGACCGACCGGTCCACCATGCATCGGAGGCTATTTTTAAAATTTTTTAGGATATTTGACTCCATTTTTGCTCCGATTTTTGTCTGAAAAATTAAAAAAATATATGTATTAAATTTTTTAAAAATCTTTCTTCATTTTAATGCTTAAATTACTCAATTAAATTAATATATTATTTTTCATAAATATATCTAATTTCATATTTTTTTAAAAAATTACTTATTTTTTAAAAAAATTTAATAAATTCATGAAATTAGGTTTTTAAGAAGATGTTAACATCATAAATTATCAAAAATATCTACAATAAATATAAAAATATACCACTTATCAGTCGACGAGGGTGTGCAAGGCCATGGAAAGTAGGAAAAGGAAGAGAGGAAGAAGGAGAAGAACTTATCTCAAGCTTCAGCAGCATCGTCGGTTTCAATTTCCAATGAGCACGATTACGGAGAGGCCACAGCTTTAACGGCCGAAATCGAGGAGAAGGTGAGGGAGGAAGGTCGGTGGAGGTTCTTAAGGAGGGGGGAGAACTATTTATAGAGAGCTCTAGGGCCCCGATGGTCCTAGGACTCCCATTCCAATCGAGATTCATCGGAGAAGAAGACTCCTATCGGGAGTCTTCTTCTCGTTTTTCCATTTTTTTTTTTGATTTTGTTTTGGGCTTAGTGGGCCAAGCGGGTGGGTTTGATTTTCTTAGGAACAGGGTATCACAGAGAAGGAGGGAGGGAGAGAGAGGGAGAGAGAGAGAGACCAGGAGAGGGAGAGAGATGGGGCTTGGAAGCCCTCCTCTCCTTTGCTCATCTGCATATTGGGCGGAGCTCTATTTTGTTTGAAATAGGGCTCAGCTTTTTTTTTTTTGACTTCTTTAAGTGAAGTCGGCACATAATGCGGACTTCACTTAAAAAAGTGAAAAAAGAGCTAAGCCTTGTTTCATTCATGCGGCTGACCAGACGAGGAGAGAGGGGCTTTCGATCCTCTCCTTTCTCTCCATCTCTTGACATCTCTCTCCCCTCCACCCTCTTCCTCTCTCTGTCTCTCTCCCTTCCTCCCTCCCTATCTCTCTTTCACTCTCTATCCTTCTTCCTTTCCCCCTCTATCGTTGGTTCTTATTTTGCTTGTCAGAATCATTCTGATCTACCACTAGTACATTATGACACACACCGAATCGGATGATTCAGGATAGTTCCACCATCCATAGTTGGGGCCATTTTGTAATGGCATATATGTTTGCTGTCTACAGCTAGAGCCACACTTTCCCTAGAGCAAACCTCTAAAAAATATGCAATGCTTTAAAATTCATTACAATTTCAAAATTCTACAAATATTATTGATCTCAATTCACAACAAATATTTCACATTAACGAATATCAAATCTTGTATAATTTATAAAACTTGATTATCCAACTATTGTAGATGATGCTCTATCCAATCAATCCTTTCAAATTAAAATTTCAACTTTAGCAAAGTACAAACATTCTATAACTCTGAAAAAGAAAAGAGAAGAAAGATTGTGAGCTTCACAACCTAATAAGAATCTCCATATATCCATACCAATATAATAATATAATTTAAAAATAATAATAAATAAAATAAGAGTAAAAATAAAAAAAATAAAATCTTACATCAAATATCCAAAATAATTCAAACATTTATATAAACATATCACAAATATTTGTCTTGTCAAAAGGGATGCATCACAATATACTAACAAGTGAAACCATTTATTTCGTATTAGTTTCATATGTCTTATCATTTATTTTTCTTATCACAATTTTAGATTTCATAATCTTTTACTTTTTGACTTTGAACTAACCAAGATCATGCCTCAATCCATGTCTAATCAAATTCCTATACATAAGTCCATGGTGGCTATCTTAGATATAAGCTTTTGAAAACTATCTTATGCATAAACTCCTGGAGGCTATCCCAGACATAAGATCCTAGAGGCTATCCCATGCATAAGCCTATGGAAGCAATTTCAAGTATAAGCTTCCGACTGGCTATCACAGGCATAAGATTCTGATGGCTATCCACATGATAAGATTAGTCCAAATCATATCTTTGCTATCCAATTATTACATGCAAATTTTATCAAATCAATTTCAATTTATAGTATGATCAAGATGAGCATATCATGACTATATAATTATATCATCAATCATTAATATACATATATAATCGATACATAATGTACTCATACCAAAAATCTTATAAGAATAATAGTGTCTCAAGAAAAGATAAATCTATCAACACAAATCCAACGATTCAAAATCAATGATACCAATGCAATAATACAAATAGTATATATAGTGATGATCACGTATAGGATTCTTATCTCAATCGATGACAAACAAAACTCACTAGATTACAATCTGAGAGTTAAAAATCCTACTCAATATTCACTTGTCCAAAGGATTATTCTTTTGTAGAATCAAAATTAATATTACAAAAATAAATCCATATCATAAAGATTATCTATCTGGAACCCTCTACTAGGATTCCCCAAGGTCCACTGACAAGTCCCTTGTCTCCTTTTTCCCATGGATCCCCTAGTTCATTTAAGAGAAAATAAATAAATTCTCCTAAATTCTTTTCTCTATAGATCCCCTGATACATCTAAGAGAAAATAAAAAAACAAAACAGACTAGGGAAGAGAGGGAGGAGGGAAAAGAGAAGAACTCTCTTTTCTTCTCTTCATCATGAAAACAAAGGATATCCTCCCCTTTTCTTTCTCCCAACCATGGTGGTGGAAGACCTAGGGTCGACCACCTACAATAGTTCCTGATGATGGCAAAGTAGTGGCTCCATAATGGTTGTTGCTAGCGAGAGTCAGTGGAGTAACAAGCCAAGCAATGGATGTCTTATTCATCCTCCATCTAATGGCTCAGAGACCAAATATGAGCAGCGGAATATAATTTAAAAAATTTTTACTTACATTCAATATTTGAAAATAAGTTTAATATTTAAATTAGACTACCGAAACACAAAAGCCCTAGGAACATCTTGATGATTGCAATCAAATAATATAAGCATATATAACAAAAGAAGATCAAAAGCCATATACCAACATGAAGATCACGAACTGGTAATCTTGTTATCTCCACAAGACTCTACAGTAGAAGTCCTCCAACAGTGATCCACACGGGACTGATCAGGGTCCTTCTAAATTCGATATGGTCCTGCAGTCTTCTTCGCAAGCTTGCTGCCGATCATCCTTCGCAAGAATAGATTGCACCATCACTTGTATGCCTTCGAGACCTTCACTATGACCTCTCTAAATTTTTTTTTTAAAAGATCTCACCACACATAAATCAGATTATAAGTTCAACACATGAACAATTTGAATTTAGGACAAGCATCTCATGCTTTCCTTTTTTCTCATCCCTTCCTCTCTATTTTTTTCTCTCCCTTTTTTTTATTTTTTTTAAAATTTTTTCTATTATTTTTCTCTCATTCCCACACCTAACTATAGCCCAAAATGGCAGATAGAACCTGGTTGTAGTGCCCCCTATTTATAAGAAATAAGGGGTGATACCATGGGACGCCAACTCTTGGCGTCCCTTAATCCTTACACGCACCAATTTTATTTTAGCATGAAATACAAGGGGATGGCATGGAATAAAAGATGATAGATGAGTAGAAAGACTTTTTCTCTACTTGAAAAAAATTAATACACCATCATATGGTGCATGAGAAAAATAATTAATGTGAGAAACAAAGAGTCCATACCATTAAAGACTCTTCCATAAATTCAACGCATACATGTGGCATCCCAAATATTTTGTGGCATTCAAACTCCTTGCTAGAGAAGGACTCTTTCTTCTCTTCTGCACCCATAATCCCAAGGGCCATCCCATGACACGAGGAATTAAGAAATGCATGGAGAAGTAAAAGGCATTTAAGAATTTGACATGAAATGGACTCTTCCATTTCATCGCATAAAAAGAGGGGACGTCCTAAATAAATTTGGCATGGAGTTTCTTCTCAGAGAAAGACTCCTTCTCCTCTTCCACACCCACATTATCCCAAAGCACCATCTGATGGCACACAAAATTAAGGGACGTATGAAACATATAAGGAATTTAAGATACTTAGTTAAGGACTCTTCCTTCTTAATGCCAAAATTAAATGGGGTGTTACAATTATATGGCGTGTGATTTTGGCATGGAGAAGGCTGATTCATATGAAACTCTTCCAATAAAAATCAGATAAACCATCTAACAATTAGATGGTTTAAATTCAATCACATTAGGTCAAGGCAACTAGCTTAGGTTAGCACCAACACCTTTGCACTGAACTCAATTAAGAACTTAGGTTAATTCATGTGCTAGAAATTCAATTAACCCATTAGATTTATAATAAATCTAAATAGATAAGATCAAGATCAAATCTCTATTGTATGTGATCTATTGGATTTCAAATCTAACCAGCAGTAGATCCAGACTCTTGACGTAACCCTAATCTGATTGGATTAGATCAGCTCAAGAGTCCCAATCAACTAGGACTCTTCCTAATTAATTCTTGAATTAAACTCTTTTAATTCTGATGAGTCCACAAGTCAAGATTATCATCTAGCAATGTATCACGACTATCTAAAAGATTTAAAATTTGATGAAAATACTAAAATTATCTTTTTATGGTGAGTTATCGTGCAATTCAATCCTTCGATCACACAACATCTCGAAAAAACTATGGATATAAAAATATATCAAATCCAAATACCTATCCATATATATCTCGATTTGATGATGATGACCTGATTGATGAATCAGTAAAAATTTTTTCTACTGTTTATCCCTGCTCTGGTCAAAGACTCTTAGAGTCATCATCCTATGAGATCACATAGGATGTTCTCTCCTTCTATAAGGAGTGATCGATTTCTTATTGACCACTCACAACCTCCATGCATACTTTACCATATCTAGAATATCCCACATGCATCTTAAAATAGTGTGCTAGGGAATAAACCAAAGTAAGAGTCCATGTACACAAGGTACCATGGTGATCTCAAGTCAAAAGATCACATGCACCACTCCTATTGGAGAACCATCTGTCGACATGCTGTAAGGCTCCATCAGATATTCTTTCTGTGAGTCAGTTTAATGAACTCATTCTCTAATGAGTACCTATATCCTTATATTAGTGTCACCACACAAGTAATTGTGAGATCAACCATCCTCTCCATCGAGCATACATATGATGTACCAGTCTTTTCGGTATCATCGATCCCCAACTCGATGATCCAACGACTAAAAATATTTTAGATTAGGGCTATCAAGATTTTAGATCTTCCTAGTATGATCTCATCATGGCCCTAAAATCATTGTCCTAATCTATAGGGTTTATCATAATTATAAAAAATATGATGCAGTAAATGATAAAACATAATATCTCATAAATAAAAATAACTAATATCATACAAATGAGTAGGAATAAAATAAAAAAAAATTTTTGTATCCCATGCGATTGGCTTGTAGGGCACTATTCTTTCAATCTTTTACTTGTACTAAAGTCAATCGCCTCTGTACCTGATACCCACACAATCAGGATGGCAATCACACTGCTACTGTGTAAGGCTTAGAGAACTGATCCATTATGATATTCTTAATATTAACTCATTTTATGAACAAAATCATTAATGAGGTGAAAGTGCCTAGGATGTGCGTAGATACCTAATGAGATCACACCCAACTCAGTGATGAACCTTTCATCTGACAACTTTTCTTAGCAATCTTTACTAATAGCATTTAACTGAGTTTGACACAGCTTATTGTTTGAAACTTTTTCAATTCACTGCTCTTCAAGTACTTCTCAAGTACTTTAAGAATGCTTTTCATAATTTTCATAAGATCTTATCATGGATGTGCTTGAAATCAACGATTATGCACAAGGCATAAACCACATCAAATGAGGTACATTGAATATATGGGTAAGTAAACTCCTTTACACTCATTCATATTGAACCCCTTCAACATAAATTTCATGTACCTAGACTGGGACAAGCCCAGTATCCACTTATATCTATCCCTATAGATGCCTAGTATATTGGATGCTTAACCCAAGTCTTTTTTCATAAAATTTTTTATGATAAGTATATCATTGATCGAGTGCAATATCGGGACTACCTTTTCAATATACTGTATGTCACTCACATACATTACCAAGAAGTTAGTGGGACTCCCACCTATCTTCTTGCTCACACACATGGTTCATTTATATTTTGATAAAGTCAAATATTTTAACTATCTCATCAAAAATAGAAATACCATCTCCTCAATATCTACTAGAATCTATAAATACATTTGTCCTCCCACTAGAGACAAACTCTCTAGATGGTGTGTGGCAATAGCAAAAATTTAGATAGACATCCCTGGTAGCAACCTATTGGGTCATACCCATAAGTACTTCAACCATAGTCCATACTTGATTGATGTATAGGCAGTTCATTTCGGATATTATGATTTCAAGCCAACTGTTAGAGTCTCTACTCATGATAATTTTCGAACAGGTCAAAGAAACATCATTCTCAATGATGTATGGTGTATCGTCATTCTCAATGATAAATTCATATTTGAGTGGTCCATTACACACCCAGATTGATCTTTGGTGAGGAGGTGTGTTTTATAGTTGTGCCTCATCAATAAGCACATTTGATCGTGGATCAACTTGTGGACACTCCATAAGTTATGATGGGATAGTTTATATGTCTTGAATTTGTCAAGTTCAATTATCCTCCCATTATCTTCTTTTTAGAAATTTTTTTTTTCTAAAAAGTGGCATACCTACTGACAAAATACCTTTTGTCCAGTAGGGTGGAAGAAATAGTATCACATACTACTGTTAGAATAATCTATAAACTTATACAAAATCTGATCTAGCACAAACTTATGTACATCAACTATTTTTACATAAATTAGGCAACTTGCCTTTTGCCTTCCCATATCTCATATAGGTGCTAGTAATAGATTTTTATGATATCTAATTCAAAACATATACAGCAACTTCTAGGATATCTTCCCAAAATGAGATAATAAGGTTTGTGAAACAAATTTAAGGAACACACCATATCTCATATGAAGTGTCTATCTCTGGGTTGAGATATTATTAATCTTCGAACATCTATATGTTCAAGACCTAATAATTTACTTGCACCTTTTTGCATGTCCAGTAAATGGGATCTTAGTCATTTTATCCATGAGACAAGATTTACAAGTTCTATATGATTCAATATCATACAGACAAAGAATTTTTTTTGTATTACTTGTTTATTTTTTTTATTTTTGACTCACAAAAATGATCAACTTGGCAATAACAGAGACATGTGACCATCACATATTCATTATTTATTTTCATCAGTAAAAAAAATAACATCATTAAGTGACAGAAACATAAGACCATGCCATAAAATTTATCAGAAGGAGAGTAATTTTTACTCTTTACAATAACTTTAAAATCATGCTCAATAGCAAAGATTTGAAATAATATTTCTGATAAATTTAGGCATGTAACGACGGTCTACAAGTTTTTAAACTTTGCTAGAACGTAACATAGGTTCCTACAGCCTTAGCATAAATGGACTATCCATCAATGCCAAAAGGCAAGTAGTCATCTCACTTCAGCTTTATAGGTTCAGCAACACTTTGCCTAAGTGGAACCTATATAAAGTATCATATACACAAAATTTTAAAGTTGAAATACTCAATGATAATTAGTTTGTATCATATACAAATTATTAGTAGATGCAACTTTTGTATTCTGCTATTGCTTCACATTTGCAAGATAACTCTTGCAATTTATCTCGAATACTCATTTTTACTGTAATGAAATTAGATACCCTTAGTGAAGACATTCTTCACCTTCATTTCTTAACCATTTCATGAAGTTCAATCAATTTAAAAATATACTATACAGTGATAGTAAAGATACATATGTGTATATAAGAACATAGAAAGTCTACTCATAATAACATGCACAATTTAGACGAGATTTTTATCAATTATATCTTTCATTATTTTAGCAAATTTTATAGCCCTTAAGTATGAAAATGAGAAACCTTATCATCAAGTTTTTTAATGGGGTTGAGATTTCAATTTCTCATAAAAAACTTTGTGGATAGCACAACAAGCTCCTATGAGTTCAAGGGTAAGTCACTCTTTACCAATTGCATCTCATGAACTCTCAACATAACTTTTACCTGTAAAATATTTATAGCCTTATAGATAGTACAATAAACTATAATATTTTAATTAAGTTATATCTTTCAATCTTATATAGTCATATCTGAATAATACTATCCTTGTGGATAGCACAACAAGACAGCACTATCAGAATATGCCATAAGCATCACTAAATCAACATCATATCAAATCCTATAGTAAGTCTTGTGGATAACACAACAAACTCACTACAGTTTTTGACATACTCTATTGACTTAGTATGAGCTAAATACCATTAGCTTCATTATGCACCAAAACAGTATCAAATCAGTCTCCACAGCAAGCTTTGTGGATAACACAACAAGCCTACTATGATTCTTGACATAATACTAGCTTAGTATGAAGGAAGACATAGGTAGTATTCTTAACACTTCGCTATTATGACTTAATATTATTTAAATAAGAAACTTAGGTCTTACGCACATCTAAAACATATACATGCATCATGTGCAATTTAAATTCTAATTCCTAACTACCAACAAGTAAGAGCATAAAGAGGAAAACTAATAGTTATAGATTTTTAAAAAAATTATCCGAGCCACAGGATAATCTATGGGTCTAACTTTAGGTACATCATTGATTGAACCATCTCATAGTCAATCTTAATACACCTTTGCTCTATAAATGTTGGTAGTCCAGTCTTCATCTCCATGAAGACTTCCATGAATACTTAATCTTTATTTAAAAATAGAAAAAATAATTTTTATCTATTTTTAAATAAATTTTTTCTATAATTTTATATCAATATATAAAAATCTCAATCAACAGTTGGAAACATATAAAAAAAAATTTAGTTGATAATATAATACATCAGGGGTACCCAGTCTCTATTGCAACTCTTGCAGATGCATTAATATAATCAGCTAATATGGAAACATTCATATATACATCCATCATATGGATGTTTCATAGTCTATAACCATACAATATATATTTTTATAATAATTATAAAATATTATAACAAACTACTCATGTTATTTTCATTATGATATCATTCATACACATGTCAATAAAGCTATTTAAATTTATGATCATAGGACCCAACAAAATTTTTGATTCAGGTTCAACACTTGACCCAATATTAATTTTAAGTCAATCATTTATCATCCATTTGAGTTAAGTTGATCATGTTCTTAAGTTAATCCTAATTCAATTAGGTCAACATAGATTCGGTCAACCATGACTCCAACCTTAATCAAATTAGATAAATGATAATTAGATCAACCTAAATTTAAACATGACTTCTAATCAAATTAGAACCATAAATTTTATTTAATCTATAATTATTAATTTTAATTATATTAAAATAATAAATTATAGTTAAACAAATCCATCGATAAAACTTTTAATCCATGTCTGATGCATCTTTTCCATGATCAAATATTTTTCGACCCCACACATACTTCGGACAACAACCAAGATGGTCGACCCACAATGGTGAGTGCCCAAAAGCATGGTGGTTGGCTCTTGGATTTTAGATGAATGCATCAAATTCAAAAACCCTAAGTCTTGGTAATGTATATTCATATGTAGCATTCCAAGGCTCCGTGCATCACATGCACTAGATTTCAATTCTATCAAAAATTAGATCATGGGATATAATTTTAAACTTATCTCATAAATTTAAAGATCATGAAATTTCATATCCAAAGTTCGATCATGGATTGATAATATTTATTATTTATAAAAATGTATCAAGAATATCATTTAAATATCAATCAAAAAATCTGATTTTGACATAGTTTGAACTGGATCTAACATATTATTGAATCAATCAAGGATGGCTCTGATACCACTGTTAGATTTTAGTGACATAGCAGAATATAAATTTTTAAAATTTTTATTTATATTCAATAATTAAAAATAAATTTAACATTTAAACTAGACTACCAGAACACAAAAGTCCTAGGAATACCTTGATGATTGTAATCAAATAACATAAGTATATATAACAAGAGAAGATCAAAAGCCATAGACCAACACGAAGACTATGAACTGGTAATCTTGATATCCCCACAAGACTCCAAAGTAGAAGCCCTCCAACGATGATCCACATCGGACAGATCAGGGTCCTTCCCTATTCGATATGGTGCAGCAGTCTTCTTCGCAAGCTTGCTGTCGATCGTCCTTCACAAGAATAGATTACACCATCACTTGTATATCTTCGAGACCTCTACTATGACCTCTCTAAAAATTTTTTCTCAAAAGATCTCACCACACACAAATCAGATTACAAGTTCAACACATCAACAATCTGATTTTAGGACAAGTATCTCATATTTTTTTTTTCTCATTCATTCCTTTCTATTTTTTTTCTCTCCTTTTTTCTTATCTTTTTTCAAACTTTTTTTTATTATTTTTCTCTCATTTTCATGCCTAACTACAGCCTAAAATGGCACATAGAACCTGATTGTAGCACCCCCTATTTATAGGAAATAAGGGGTGATACCATAGGATGCCAACTCCTGGCCTCCCTTAATCTTTACACGCACCAATTTAATTTTAGCATGGAATACAAGGGGATGGGGTGGAATAAAAGGTGATAGACCAGTAGAAGGACTCTTTCTCTGCTTGGGAAAAATTAATACAGTATCATATGGTGCGTGAGAAAAGGAATTAACGTGAGAAACAAAGAGTCCATACCATTAAGGACTCTTCCATAAACTCAATGCACACATGTGGCATCCCAAATATTTTATGGCATTCAAACTCTTTGCCAGAGAAGGACTCTTCCTTCTCTTCTGTGCCCACAATCCCAAGGGCCATCCCATGACATGAGAAATTAAAAAATGCATGGAGAAATAAAAAGAATTTAAGAGTTTGATATGAAATGGACTCTTCTATTTCAATGCACAAAAAGAGGGGATGTCCCAAATAAATTTGGCATGGAGTTCCTTCTCAGAGGACTCCTCTTCTTCCATGCCCACATTATCCTAAGGCACCGTCTGATAGCGCACAAAATTAAGAGACATGTAGAACATGTAAGGAATTTAAGATAGTTAAGGAGTCTTCCTTCTTAACGCCAAAATTAAATAGGGCGTTACAATTGTATGGCGTGTGGTTTTGGCATGGAGAAGGCTGATTCACATGAAACTCTTCCAGTAAAAATCAGATAAACCACCTAACAATTAGATGGTTCAAATCCAGTCACATTAGATCAAGGCAACTAGCTTAGGTTAGCACAAAAATCTTTGCACTGAACCCAATTAGAAACTTGGGTTAATTCATATGCTAGTAATTCAATTAACCTATTGGATTTACAATAAATCTAAATAGATTGGACCAAGACTAAATCTCTATTGTGTGTAACCTATTGGATTTTAAATCTAGCCAGCAGTGGATCCAGACTCTTGACATAACCCTAATTCGATTGGATTAGATCAGCTCAAGAGTCTCAATCAACTAGGACTCTTTCTAATTGATTTTTGAATTAAACTCTTTTAATTCTGATGAGTCCATAAGTTAAGATTGACATCTAGCAACATGTCGTGACTATCCAGAAGATTTAAAATTTGATGAAAATACTAAAATTATCCTTCCATGATGAGTTACCGTGAAATTCAATCCTTCGATCACACAACATTCCGAAAAGATCATGGGTATAGAAATATATCAAACTCAAATACCTATCCATATATATCTCGATCTGATAATGATGACTCAGTTGATGAACCAGTAGAAATCTTTTTTACGGTTCATCTCTGCTCTGGTCAGAGACTCTCAGAGTCATCATCCTATGAGATCACATAGGATATTTTCTCCTCCTACAAGGAGTGACCGATTCCTTATTGATCACTCACAACCTCCATGCATACTTCACTATACTCAGAATATCCCACACACATCTCAAAGTGGTGTGCTAAAAAATAAATCAAAGTAAGAGTCCACGTACACAAGGTGCCATGATGATCTAAAGTCAAAGAATCACATGCGTCACTTTCACTGGAGAACCATCTGTCGATATGCTATAAGGTTCCATCAGATATTTCTTCTGTGGATCAGTTCAGTGAATTTATTCTCTAATGAGCACCTATATCTTTATATTAGTATCACCACATAAGTGATTGTGAGATCAACCATCCTCTCTATCGAGCATATATACAATGTACCAATCTTTTCGGTATCATCGATCTCCGATTCGATGATCCAACGATTGAAAATATTTTAGATTGAGACTATCAAGATTTTAGGTCTCACAACCACCCTCTCCATCGAGCATACATAAGATGTACCAGTCTCTTCGGTATCATCGATCGCCGATTCGATGATCCAACGATTGAAAATATTTTAGATTGGGACTATCAAGATTTTAGATCTCAGTGACATGATCTCATCATGGCCCTAAAATTATTGCCTTAATCTATGGGGTTTATCATAATCATAAAAAATATGATGCAGTAAATGATAAAACACAATGCCTCATAAATAAAAATAACTAATATCATGCAAATGAGTAGGAAAAAAATAAAAAAAAAGTCCCTTCGCATCCCATGCGATTGGCTTGTAAGAACCGACAAGTCCCTTGTCTTCTTTTTCCCATGGATTCCCTAGTTCATCTAAGAGAAAATAAATAAATTCTCCTAAATTCTTTTTCCTATAGATCTCTTGATACATCTAAGAAAAAATAAAAAAATAAAACTGACTAGAGAAGAGAGGGAGGAAGGAAGAGAGAGAAGAACTCTCTCTTCTTCTCTTCTTCATGAAAACAGAGGATATCCTCTCCTTTTCTTTCTCCCAATCATGGTGGTGGAAGACCTAGGGCCGACCACCTACAATAGCTCTCGATGGTGGCAAAGCAGTGGCTCCACAATGGTTGTTGTTGGCGAGGGTCAGTGGAGAAACAAGCCAAGCAATGGATGTCCTATTCATCCTCCATCTAATGGCTCAGAGACCAAAAATGAGCAATGACAACAAATAGGAGATCGAAAAAAGAAAGAGAGAAAAGGAGAAGGGGTTTAATTACCTTAGTCTAGTGACCCAAAAAAACATCCCAATGGTCTTCTTCCAGTGAGATTTTAAGAAAAGAGACTCAAGGAATCTCAAACAATCGGTAGTGATTTCTCAAAAAATTGATGGTGGATTCAAAGGAGAGAAAAATCATCTATTAATTATGAACATGGTTTAGGGCCTCTTTGGTCTGAATTTTGATAGACCGACACCCCGTTCTCATCATCTCGATTGGAGTCTTCTTCCTCGCTTCTATGCACACGCCAAGCACGTGCTATATTGGTCTCTGGTTACTTCAGCCAGATCCAAGAGCCCAAAAGAGAAAAACAAGACTGCTCTGGGCTATTACAATATATGTTCACCTTGATGTGATGGCCCTTGCAACATAATTTTTTTTTTTTTTTAAAACTACTCATAGTTGAAATAAAGTATAGATATCCAGAGATGAATCATAATAAGTATGTCCACTAGCTATGCACAATAGGAGTAATAAACAAACATAATAGCAAGCAAATGGATATCAAATTTTCGTATTATCTCATGTCAGTGATTACATTTGTCCCTCCGATCAAGCCTACATAACGCTGGACAAATATCATAATGGTCGCAATATTGATTTCACATAAATTTTATACATATTATAAATATTTTTATCCATCATTAAACCAACAGGCACTGTATTATAGTTTGAAATGTAGCATTTGACATCTATTATATATTATAAGAGATATATTACTCTTGAGTAAAGGTTGTCTTATTAGATGAATATTATATAAACTTCCTTATGATATAAGCACAAAGCCATAACTATGGAACTCTTTGTATCATTTGAAGTAATGATCTTGAAAGTCAAAGTATTGACAGGAATATCGGGGGTTCAAACCCTCTCCATCCATGAGGTCATAAAGCTATTTGTACTGTGGAGGTCGAGAGTTGGTGGGACTGCATCTCTTGCTTATCAATCCCATTGGCTCCCCGGCTCACTTCGGTGGCAATTTCTCCTTAGGCACATATATCAGCAACACAAAATATGGGTTTTGCTCATTATAGGACTTGGTGAGACAAGCATAATCAAAAGTAAAGAAAAGACCCCAGTCTTGTTTGTTACATAATGATGGGTATGTTTTTCCTCTTCAAAAAGATTCAACTGTATTTGGCATCGAGTCTGCATTCTTGTCCATCTAGTACTTTGAGCAAAGTATTATATTATGCATTAGCCACTTCGCTTGGCCCAATCCCCATACTGTTCTCTTCTAGTTGATGAAATTCATCATATATCCATATATCATAGTACATGGACCATTTCAAAGGAGAACAGGACCAAGTTTCATTTCCAAATACTCTCTAGGAAAATTCAATTACAATTAGAAATAGTTATCTAACTCTTATTCATGAAAAAAACCAACATAGGAACTATAAATAGTATGCAGAGAAACAATGAGGAGGAATGAAGGAATTTACATTTGAATGCATCATCTGCTGAAGTCCACCATCATGATCGGAAGTTATGGAGAGGATAATGTCCAAGGGAGGGACCAAATATAGAATATCTGGCAGCAATGGAGAGCATGACGGTGAAGGGATTGGGGAGAAGAGGAGGAAGAGTGATTGGATTTTCTATTGTATGGGTAGGTAGGGAAGGGTATATATAGTAGTTATTTTAAATGGAGAGGAATGAAATAGGGATCAAAAATTAAAGGATCCTTATGCCTCTGGATCGGTTGTTAAAGGAAAAGAGACGATTTGAAAGGAGAGTAGATTGACTTGGGTTTCCTCTTCTTCTTCGGAGGGCAAATCGAGTTGCATAGGGGCTAAAGGGTTTAATTCTATGGGGTTCTCTTGCCTAAATACTCCGCATGATCCGCAGGTCTGTGATGAGGTGACTTCATCACTAATTGGGTCTCACTCTTCATTGCATGACAGATCCATAGAGTTTTTCTGTTCATGGTCATAGGTCATTTAGGGTCCCTATTGATTTCGATCGGGGACATTTCGGACATCTAATAATGTGATCACTTTGCTCGAGTGGAAGTTCACTGAGGTTGTGGTGCTTTTGAAAAATAAGATTCGGTCTGCTACTAATCGTTGGTGGTATATATTGGTCGGTAAGTTTCTTCGTTACTGTCTCTCTTTAGAATTTGACGAAAGAGAAATAAAAATAGATCAGATTATGCTAGTCCTGCATAATTCTTCTACTTCTGCCTATATATTTATAGTGTCTAACTTGCAAAATGTGCTCACTAGTAGTAAGGATTCTCTTGCATCCAGGGCTGTTCAAGGGTTGCCATTACAAACTAAGTCATTGCTTAATATGAGTGCTAGGTGGGTGGAGCCGAAGTTAACTTTGAAACACCATCCTAATTCTAAATGGGGATCTTAACTTGAAATTGTCGGAGGGCTTTGTGTTAAGATTTGATGTCTCGAGATTCGATCTATATTGAGTCCACAACGAGATCCGCGATAAAAAATGAAGTCCAATGAGACCAAGATCATCCCAAATGGAGTTCGGATGGTCAAGATATGCACGATTGAAGACGGCACAAAATTCGGAGTGGCGGAGGACCGTCGGCGACCAGTGGCGGGCTGGCGAAGGGGTGGCAGTGCGGCAGCGTGCGGCAGGGTGCGGCCCAGCGCATGGCGCCTGGTGCCCGGGCGTGCAGGGTGCGATACCCAGGCCCAAGCGTGTGGTGCAGGCACAGCCCAGGCCCACTCACGGGTCAGCCCAGGCCCATGCATGGGCCGGCCCAGGCCCAGGCGCCTGCTGGGAGCCTATTTTTCCAATCCACCGTGGATCGGGTAGTCTATGGCCGACTGCATGGACCATGTGGACGTTTTCCATATATTTCGTACGATCCACGGCACTGTTCCGTAGACCGGCACGCGATCGGAGGGTGTGGGTAGCTTGCGGTCTTGATCCAATGGCTGGGAAGGTTATTTGGTTTTGTTTAGAACTCCTAATCACTTTCTGATTGAGTGTTTAAGGCCTTTAAAAGGCCTGATGTGTGCACAGAAGGTTTTGTGGCTCGATTTTTTGCCATAGAGAGCCTGAGAGCACCCGTGAAGAAAGAGAGAGACACGTGACACTGTGAGAGAAGGAGCAGGGCTCCTGGATAGCGATCGCTTCAGGGGTTCAAGGGGGTCTTTTTAGAGAGAGAGCTTTTGTGAGGGAGAACTTTCTGTGAGAGAAAAATTAGGTGTACGACGGTTGAGGGTGAGATCTCCTCTTGTAATATTTCTTTTCTCACAGTGAAGTTTGTATGCCCCATGAAGGTGAGCTCTTTTTTGGCTGATCCACGTATTTTGATTGTTTTCTATTTTATTTCTTCTTTTTTCTTGCTGCATCGCGCAGTACCAAAAAGATCTTGGGAGGTGGTGTCCTTGCCAGACATCCACCTAACAAATGGTATCAGAGTGAGGCGATACAAGGATGCAGATTGCAGCGGTGGTGAGCAAGACTGAAGATGGAGAAGACATGATCAATCAAGATGGAAATCAACAAGTTTGATGGAAAGAGTAATTTTTTCTTGTGGCAGGCAAGGGGGAATGACGTGCTTATCCAACAAGGATTGATCGATGCTCTCTTGTGTGATGAGAAATCGACCATCATGGAGGTGCGAGATTGGAAACGACTACAGATGCAGACGGTGAGTACCATCCACATGTATCTAGCGAATGAGGTGGCGATCTATATGCTTAACGAGACTTCTCCAACAGTGCTGTGGTTGAAGCTCGAGGAGTTATACATGACAAAGTCTCTCACCAATATTTTTTTTCTTTAGAGGTAATTTTACTAGCTGCGGATGATCGAGAGACAGAGCATGCAGGAGCATCTAAGTCACTTTCAGAAGATCCTCACCGACCTCCTCAGCATTGGTGAGAATATTGAGGAGAAGACTAGGGTGCTGGTTTTGCTGGCATCGCTTTTCCCTTCGTATGAGTTTTTGGTGATTGCTCTTCTAGTAGAAAAGTACACCATCAAGATGGATGAGGTCACCGCGGCGATACTCTAAAAAGAGGTTCATAAGAGGGAGAACCCAGCTTCGAGCTTCGGTGGCAGTAACTCAGCTTTGGTGGCTTCTAAAGGAGTAGGAGGTGATAGATAGAGCGACAGGAGATCGCGATGAGGATGGTCCAAGTCTAGGAGGGACTTGAGCAAGACCAGGTGTTACCGATGTAACGAGTTGGGGCATCTAGTTAGAGATTGCTCTCAACTCAAAAATCGGACGATGGCTGCTATGGTGATGGCCAGCAGTGATTCAGAAGGAGATGTCTTGAAGATATCTGACGAGGTATCTATTTCTTTTCAGCAGTGAATATTAGATTCTGCATGTATCTATCATGTATGTTGCAGAGAGGAGCAGTTTAATTTCTTGAAGAACAGTGAGGGTACTGTTTATCTGTCGGATGGATCGAGCTGTGTGATCAGAGGCATCGGGACGGTCAGCTAGAGGACATATGATGGTGCAGTGAGAAGATTGGAGAAGGTCCGATACATACCCAATTTTAGATGAAATCTCATCTCACTGAGTAGATTGGATTTGAGAGGCTACAGGATGGTAGCTGGTGGAGAAATCCTGAAGGTGCTATGTGATGATAGAACTATACTAGAGGGAAAGAATGAGAGGAGAGGATATTATTATCTGACGGAGAGTCCAATGCGAGGTGGAGCTTCAGAAGCGAGGAGAAGCTCAGAGCGAGGTGGAGCTCCAGATGGAGGTGGATTGGGCACGAGATAGGAGATTCGGGAGGATGAGAGGCGATGTCGCAAGGTGAGATTCCTATTACCGCAGGATGATGCCCCGAGCAGGTCTTAGATCAGGAAGAGCATAGCATACAATGGAGATGGGATCGAGCAGCTTGGTTCGACTCTCATGTTTGTCCATCCATGATCAGCAGGCGATTGCCCCAAAGGTGAGGAGATCCAGAAGCTCTTGGAGTTAGAAGGAGATCGAATATCTAGTCGAGGTGCAGATTGTTAAAATTTGATATCTCGAGATTTGATCCATATTGAGCCTACAGCGAGATCCATGATGAAAAATAGAGTCCAACGAGATCAAGATCACCCCAAATGGAGTTCGGACGGTCAAGATACGCGCAATTGAAGATGACATAAAATTCGAAGCGATGAAAAATCGTCGAAGGTCGGTGGCGGGCCGACGAAGCAGCGGCGGTGCAGTTGCGCGTGGCCCAGGTGCAGCAGGGTGCGGCCCAATGCGTGACGCCAGGCCCAAGCCCGGGCGCACGGGGCATGGCCCAGGCCCAAGCCCAGGCACGCAGGGCGTGCTGGCCGGCCCAGGCCTGAGCGTGCAAGGTGCGGCCCAGGCCCATGCGCGGGCCGGCCCAAGCCTAGGCACTCGCTGGGAGCCTGTTTTCCCTGTCCACCGTGGATCGGACGGTCCATGGCCGACTGCATGGACCACATGGACGTTTTTCACGTATTTTGTGCGGTTCACGGTACTGTTCTGTGGACCGACGCATAATCGGAGGGCGTGGGTAACTTGCGGTCTTGATCCAACAGCTGAAAAGGTTATTTGGCTTTGTTTAAGACTCCTAATCACTTCCTGATTGAGTGTTTAAGGCCTTTAAAAGGCCTGATGCGTGCACAGAAGGTTTTGTGGCTCGATTTTTTGCCGCAAAGAGCCTAAGAGCACCCACGAAGAAAGAAAGAGACACGTGACATTGTGAGAGAAAGAGCAGGACTCCTGGACAGCGGACAGCGGTCGCTTCAGAGATTCAAGGGGATCTTCCTAGAGAGAACTTTTGTGAGAGAGAACTTTTTGTGAGAGAGAAATTGGGTGTACTAGGATTGAGGGTGAGATCTCCTCTTGTAATATTTCTTTTCTCACAGTGAAGTTTGCATGCCCTGTGGAGGTGATCACTTTTTTGGCTTATCTACGTATTTTGATTGTTTTCTGTTTTATTTTTTTTTCTTTCTGCTGCATCACGTAGTACCAAAAAAATCTTGGGAGGTGGTATCCTTGCCAGACATCCACCCAACACTTTGAAGCCCTCCCTTTGTAATTACGTTAAAAATCTTTTGCGCAGTTGCATAATCTTGATATCTTGTGCTTTTTGGAAACTAGATTGATAATTTTGATTAGTCTCGTCTGCCTTGGCTCTTAGATCTTAAGTGCAAATTTTATGTGGTTCCTTCTATTGATTTATTTGAAGGTATTATCATTGTCCAAAAAAAAAAATTAGGCCAAATAGGCAAGTTATCTTTGGTATTTTATCTATACCTAATGAGCCTATTGGGGGGTGTTGTGTATACGAGTACTAATTCTTATGTGCGTCGACACATTTGGTTTAGATCACTACTGTTTTATCCTTAGGCTTGGCATTACTATTGCTTGGGGACTTAAATTGTATCCTTACTATTGAAGACTAACGTGGTGGTAAACCTTTTAAAGGTACTAGGAAGATTAAGAAATTCAGATCTTTTCTCCAATCATCCACTTTATTTGATCTTGATTTTTTGATTTCGTTGTATACTTGTTGTCACAACCAACATGGACTTACTCGGATTTGAGAACAAATTGATAGACTTTGCTTCTACTAGTGGTTAGACCTCTATCCCGAGTCTATAGCGGCCCACCTTCCACGATTTGCTTTTGATTACTATCCCATATTAATTCATATACAAAATGTCATTGTTAGAGATCTCCCTCCTTTTAGATTTGAAAAGTTTTGGACTATTTATAATAGTTGTCATCAGTTCATTAGGCAAGCTTAGCATTGTAATAACAATTATGAACCTGGACTCAAGTTATCCATGTTACTCTAGAGTGCATGCATTGCTCTTTTGAGATGAAAGAGAAAGTTGGATAATTTATTTGCAACTAGCAAAAATCGATATGATTCTATCTATCAGCTACAAATATTGGAGACTTTCTCCGGGGATTTGCTTTCTTATCTTCATGCTCAGCTTCTATCTTTACTTAGACAGTATAATTTAAACCTTCGTAGGCAAGAAATTTTATGACGCCAAAAATCTAGGATTTTTGGATGCAGCATAGTGATGCAAATAATATATTTTTCCATATATCTATGTGTTGTATCACAGATCAAATCAGAGTTTGCAGATCCACAATGATCAAGGGGAATGTCTGACTATAAGTGTATTTAGGAGATTTTGCTAACTCAATTTTGACATTGCAGGTCTATTGATTCTGAGATTCCATCTCTTCATTTGTCTATTGTTTCTTCTTATCTTACTATTGATCAATAGATTCTATTAACTAAGGAAGTCACAGAAGAGGATATCTATTTTGCTATTAAAAGTATGCATTCGAATAAGGTACCAGAGATAGGCGGATTTTCATCTTTTTTCTTTCAATATTATTAGCCTATCATCAAGACTAAGATTATTCTTGATGTTCAACGCTTCTTTACTTCTTTCACTCTTCCACAATCTTAGACAAATACATATGTTACCTTGGTTTTTACAAAGATCAGTCCCCTTCTAGCATTTGATTACAAGTCTATTAGCTTATGCAATACCATATATAAAATTGTTGCTAAAGTGCTTGCCAATAATTTCAAGCTCATCTTACCTTGTTTAATCTTACATGAGCAAAAGGCTTTCTTATCTGGTAGGTATGTTGCTGCCATGTTATGTTTAGCTCAAGAACTCATACATTCTATGGGTCGAGTGTCACGATCTAAATGCTTGTTTAATCTTACATGAGCAAAGGGCTTTCTTATCTGGTAGGTATGTTGCTGCCATGTTATGTTTAGCTCAAGAACTCATACATTCTATGGGTCGAGTGTCACGATCTAAATGCTTGATGATGTTGAAACTAGATATGGAAAAAATCTATAATATGGTGAACTAGTCTTTTCTTATCCAGCTCATGAAATAGTTTGGATTCCCAGCATAGTTTTTAAAATGGATTGGGTTATGCATCTCTTCTCCTTAATTTGCCTTGCTAATCAATGGATCGCCTACCCCTTAGTTTTTTGTGTCCTGAGGACTTTTTGTCAAGGGTGTCCGTTGTCGTCATATCTATTTATCTTGTATTCTCAAGTACTCTCCTATTTGTTGACTTCGACTGTTCAAGCTAGTTTATTGAAAGTAGATAGACCGATTGGTGGTCCACATTTCTCTCATCTCCGTTATGTAGATGACTGCATGTTATTGACTTCTTATACTGCTATTAGGGATATATCTACTTGGCAGCTATTATTGATGCTTATTGTTTGCATTTGGGTCAACAAGTTAATTATTCTAAGTCTCAAATTATTTTTAGCCTGACCACACGTTTGAGGATCAAGTTGGCTATTTGCCAGCTATTTCACATACATAAAACTAGGGCTCTATGGCATTACTTAGGGGTACTCATATTTGCTACAGCTCTCCACAACTCTGACTTTCATTTCCTCGTTAACAAAGTATTCAAATGGATTGATAATGGATAATGGAGACATTTATCTTTGGTTGGTCATGTTATCTTACTTCAATCGATATTGTCCTCCATTCCTTTGTTTGTCTTATCAGCTGCTCCAGTGCCTTTATCGATTCTCGCTAGAGTAGAGAAGGAATTTCATCATTTCTTTAGAGACATTCGGTTGATCAATAGGGTTTCCATATGTTAGCATGGAAATAGGTCTGCATGCCTAAATCTTATCATGGATTGGGACTCAAATCTTTAATCCAGATCCGTCAATATAACCTTTGTAAAATAATTGGTCAGCTTTCTTTGGACCCCACTCTTTTTTGGCTCAGTTAGTCTGGGCTAAGTATAAATTTTTTGATATTTGGTGGGCATATAAGAAATCTGCATATTGTTCTCAACTTTGGCATAAAGTATGTAAAGCAGGTGGGCTCATTCAAATTCAATTTCAATGGATTATTGGATCCAGTAAATCTATTAATGTCTATATTGACTCGTGGATTAATAATTTTCCCCTTAATGCTTAGCCCACCTTTATTCATGTAGTACTGCAAAATGCTGACTTAAAGATAGCTGATCTGTTAACAGAATCTAGACAACGGTACAGTGACACTTTACAATATCTCTTCTCTTCTGAGATGATGATACAGATACTACAACTTCCTATTTCTCAAGGATTATGGTCTGATCAGAAGGTTTGGAATTCTACTAAGTCTATTGATATTTCTCAAAAGGGATACTTCTCTCTTATTCGATAATTTGCATCAACCTAGTACACAATTTCATTATACATGGATTGGGAAGTTGTTTGTGCTACCTAAGGTAAAAATTTTTTGATGGAGATTTGGGTGAAAAAGGCTATCTTATAAGGCACTGCTTGCCTCCAGACATATTATTCCTTTATCCCAGCAGTGTTGTGATTTATGCGCATCATAATTTGAAGTTGTAACCTTGCAATTATTTCTTGCTCTTTTTCACATGCATGCTCGCAACTTTTGTGCCATACATACTATCATATGCCTCCTCCTTTGCGAGGACTCATTGACTATCTATCTAATCCTATGGTAGAGAAAGGACTGAAATGCCTAATGGCTTGTGTCGCATGGTGAATATGATAGGCACGATGTGTTGGGCTTTTTTCTCAACTCCCTTCTTAGCCATAGGGTATTCTTAGACAAGCTTGGATAATGTCCCATGTTGCATCATCTGTACTCTCTCATAGATTGTTGCCTCTTGGTTCTCCACCATCTCCATTAAGCACTAATGTGACGTGGCAGCATTGGGGTTGGTCTTTTTTCAGTATTCTTACAATAGTTTCCATTTTGGTTGCTTAGATACCTTCTCGTGTTGGCATACTAAAAGTTAACTTTGATGCATCAGTGACAATGTATACAGTAGTGGCTATGTCATAAGAAATTACAAGGTTGACTTACTTTTAGCTGGTGGTAAATCTTTTTACTCTTTGTCAGTTTCTGGTGTTGAAGTTCTTGCTACCTGATTGGGTGTAGAAGCAGTGATCATGAATCTCAATGTCACTAAAATCTAGCTTGAAGGTGATTCTCAAGTTGTTGTATCCTACCTATCTTCTCAGAATGATACTAATTATACTAATAATCATATCATATTTGCAAGATTTAGCGGTCTAGAGGATGAGGTGCTCTTTTTCATTTGTTTCTCATACTTACAGGGAGGTCAACCAACTTGCAGATTGCATGGCTTGGATGGCAATGTCAAGGGAGTTTCAAATTAGAAATGCTTCTGATCTGGATAACCATGCTAGCTCTTCAAATACTTAATTAATGTAGATGCTTATGGAATTGCTTTTCAAAGAATGGCATGACTGTATTAGATCCAAGACTATGGGTGGTTCAGCTGTATCGATTGTCGATGGTATCTGAATGCCGTAATCTTCATTCTTCTTCACAACCTCTCTCTCTTGGTTCCTCACTATTGTTGTTAATATCTTCTCCTTGTTCCTCTGTTATTCAACTTTCTTGCTGCCCACCATGGTTGTTCATTACAATTCATCCTCTGCTTGTTGTTGTCTACTAATCCTATGTTTATCACTTTCTAGTTATTACCTACATATACAACTATTCTCTTCTGTCTTTGTTCTAATCGATTGCATGGCATGCATCCATTAGATTGCATTGTTGCCTGGGGGTATCATTCTGCTGAAGCTTTTTACAGAGTTTAGGATGATATGCAATGCAAAAAGAATCAAACATAAAGTGTACATGAAATGGATGGTCAGACAAATGAAAAGAAGATTGGTGGAAACAAAGAAGTTAGTGATGTTATTGTCTACCAGAGCACTTATATATATTGGATTGAAGGAAACTGAGATAGGAAGCATAGACAAACAAGTACATCAAGTGCCTATACTATAAATTGATGGTAATCCCTCTTCATGTGGGATTAGAATCCTTAAAATAAAAGAAAAGGAGAGGAAGAGTCCAAACGGGACTCTATTAATGGCCTATTTACTATGGCAAGAGGCTGTTCGTGGAGCTCATGTGTAGCAACGCGTGAGAGTGTGGCAGCAGTGTGTAAAAAGCTTTGGGCTGTGCATAGAAAGCGTATGTGAAAGTGAAGAGAGAGCATGCATGGAAAAACAGAGGGCGCATGGAGAAAATAGGGCGCATCGTAAGGCACAGTGCGGAATAGGGGAAGAAGAAAAAGAAAAGATTTTTGGAGATTCTTTGTCAGATGATCAGATGGTTGATCATATCTCAATTTTGATGAAGTTTTAGTATATTTTTCTAACATCGAGAGCTACACGTTGATTGATTTTAATCTTTAAAAAGTCTTCTTTATAAATTATTTCAAATATCCACGTGTTTGGTGAGATCTGTTACTGTTTATTATTGATATTCATTTTATTGATGATGATTATTTCATTATAAAGTCAAAATTTATTCTTGATGATATATATTTATATAACCACTAATTGATTTCGAAAGAGCTACAGTAATCTCATTATTTTTATAGTAAAAGATTTACAATACAAATTTGATGTTCTTGTACTTGATTTTATTTATATTCACTGAATTTAATATTGTTGAGTTATTGCCTATTTTAATTAGCACATAGAGGATAGAATTTATCTTGGGTATAATTGTGTTTATGGCCTTTTCACCCCAATAACTGGTATCAGAGAGTTGCGTATGGTTAGACAGTCGGTGTAATTTGTACTAATTAAAAATAGAAGATAAATCCAATATATTTAAATTAACTTCATTGAATTACTCCTTGTGGAGGATGATAATGGAGGATTTGTTATATTATTAAGATTTATTTGAGCCGATAGAATTGCAGAAAAAAATATCGGATAATATCAAAGCTGATGAGTATAAAAAGTTGAACAGAAAAGCCATGGCCACGATCAGACAGTGGATTGATTTGAGTATAATCTATGACGTTACTTGATCACTGTCGTAGACAGTCAAGAATAAAAATCAACTCAAACTATATAGATAGGATGAGTCGGGATCGTTTTCACGGAGATTATTTCCACACGCTTCAGATTAGATCTGGGCCGTCGATCAATGCTTTTGATCTCCTATTCAAAGTCAGAAACATCCTCAGCCATTCGATCGCGTGATAGATCGCTTTTGGATCGTTGGATCGCACAGAAGAGTCCTATTCAAAGTCGGCAACGCATCTGGACCGTTGGATCTGGATCAGATTGAATCTCAGCCGTCCGATCACGTAAAATTGCTTTCGCCCGCCTGTGAACCGCGCTTGTAGACCGCGAACTATTTCTGTGGATCGCGCCCTGGTTTCTGTGGACCGACCAGCTGGCCCACCGTGCATCGGAGACTATTTTAAGGTTTTTTAGGATATTTTGGCTCCATTTTTTGCTCTGATTTTTACCTAAAAAATAAGAAAAAATATACATTAAATTTTTCAAAAAGTTTATATTATTTTGGTGCTTAAATTGCTCAAATAAATTAACATCTATTTTTCATAAATATGCTCTAATTTTATATTTTTTAAAAATTATTTATTTTTGTAAGAAAATCTAATTTATTCATAAAATTAGATTTTTAAAAAGATGTTAGCACCATAAATTATCAAAAATATCTTCAATAAATATAAAAATATACCACTTATCACATCCCCCAATTTGAACTTTGCTCGTCCTCGAGTAAAGAAAGAATTTTGAATTAAGTGCTTTTTAACTTAAAATTTTGAATTTCATCAAATAATTTTTAAAAGAGCCACTGATGTTTAGTAGAGCGTAAATGAGGTATGTCATTGGAGTATTAATACTAATCAATGTGAGAGTTTAACTAAGAATACTAAATATTTTTTAATTTTTTTAAAATTATTCTTAACTTTATCTCCAAATCATTAACCTCATATGGACATGTATATTGTTACTTCCATCCTTCATTTATTGATTCTTTTTTTTTTTAAACATTGTATTACTATTGAGTGTCTTAATCCCTTAAGCTTTCTGTTTGACCCATGTAGCGAGTTTTTAGCCAATGACTCCCAAACCAGATGGGTTTAGGGCACTAGGTATAGAATACCCCTCGGATCTACTTACTCAAATCAAGCAGGCTACGAGTTAAAACTAGCTTTACAACAAAGCTTCTTTGCCTTTCATACCTTTTAACGTGAAACTCAATGCTTGCTTAGGCAAAGAGGCCCGGTTACTCAGCATGAAGTACTTGAATTTTTTTTTTTAAAATATATGAAGAAACGTACAGTTATCCTACACAAGTCTATAAAAAGTAAACTTTTCTTTGATGCTAGTAGAAAAATTTAGAAATGCTCAAAGAAAACTGTTTAAGTTCTAAACTTAACTCCATATTGAATTTTCTTAATACTTAATCCCTCAATATTTCACAAACTCTTTAATTTGTACATCAATTTTCTTTTAAAAATGCTTGATTTAACTCGATTCTTAAGTGTAATCAGGTGCTTAAATACTAAATACTAACTTACTTGAAGACTTCAGAAATTCAAAAAATTTTATTATTCTCCTCCCTAACTTAATTGACATTGTTCTCAATGGAGTAAGAAAATAAAGTAAAGGGTACATAAAAAAAAAAAGAAAAGGAGAGATGTCACCAAATCTAGAAGCTTTTTTCAAAATTGATGCTTCACCTATCTTAACCAATATTACTTTCAAATCCCTACAAAAGATACGAAGCAAGCCTTGATTAACCTAAACATAATGCAAAAGAAAGTAAAAGCAAAAATTGGAACTGGGTTACCTTCCATAAAGCGCTAAGTTTTAAGTCTTCAGCCAGACCAGATTATTGACAGGATCTTCCATACAAAGTGGTCCTTTATTCCTAAAAAAAAAATGAAGATCATTTAGAAAAAAAATTTGAATTGCCTTCCAAAAAGCACTAAGTTTAACGCATTACAAAAAAAGAGTGAATTAGCCACTATTTTTTGCCGATGCTTTTTGAAAGCGTCGGCAGGTTGCGCTGACCTGCCGACGCTTTTAAAAAACGTCGTGTCTTAACGACGCTTAAAAGTGTCGTAAAATTTCAGCATTTTCAACACCGACGCTTTTAGCAAAAGCGTCGTTAAATAAAAAAAATACCGACGTTTTTTTGCATCATTATTTAACGACAATAAAAAACGTCGTTAGGTTCGATTAATACCCCCATTCTCTCGTGCCCTAATCTATCTGCCATCACCTCCTCCCACCCATTCCTCCATCTCTGTCGATTCTTCGCTGCCGGTGCCGCATCTACCGTCCACGTCGCACCGCCGTCCGTCGCTCTCCTCTGCTGTCGCGTCCATCCACGCCGCACCTGCGCCGTCCACGCCGTACGCCATCCGCCCTCCTCGAAGCCACCCCATCGGCCCTCCTCCCCTCCCCCCTCCCGGCGGCCGTCTTCACAGGCCCAAAAGGTAACTCAGATGAGTCATATTTTTTTCCCTTTTTACGGCTAGTTTTTTCTGGTTTATGCATCTCTCGACTTTAGAACCGTTATTTAGATAAGAAAGGGAGTTTTTTGCTGCTCCTTTCAACAGGGAGTTTGTTTTTAAGGAAGCAAATTTGCTGTTTTAACTCCGGGTACTCATATCCAATAATGTCTCAATCCTGCATCAGTAGACAAAAGCGAGGCATATATGCTTGTGGTTGTGGGTCCAAAATATACACCAATAGGGATCTGAATATCTGATATAGTGATAGCCCAGTAGTCCACAGATGATGTGTTTTACTTCTGTGGCAGCGTTAATTCATATTTCAGCAATGAAGTATACTTCAATGACAGATTATTGGTAAAACCCAATAATATATTGAGGCAACAAACGATCGACAATTTTATACCACCCTTTGGTGTTTTGGTTTCCACCGATGAAATTGAATATTTTCTGTATCTATATTGATAGGCTCTAGAGAACTTTATGAACGTTTTATTGTTGATATGGATGTGATGAGGTTGTTAAGTTAGCCATAAGCAGAATGAATTTTAAGTATATGGATGTGAGGAGTGTAGATGTTGGTTGCATGCATAAAAGGAACTGATTTAGGTCCTCAGGGCCCTATAGTTGTGGTTCCTGTTAGGTCTGTTGAATTTGAATTGGTGGGAGTTCATTGAGAAGTCTAGTTTTTAATAAGAACTTGGTGATGGTAGCTTAATTTAATAATCATGCTGTTGGGATATACCGACTGACCCCCATACGCCGACTTACCCTCGGACGACTCCGACGGATGACTCCGACGGACGACCAATGGACGACCCCGACGGACGACCCCGACAGATGACTCCGATCGACGATCGACGACCGACGGACGACTCCGACGGATGACCCCGACGGACGACTCCGACGGACGACCCCGATGGACTACTCCGACCGACGACCGACGGACGACTCCGACGAACGACCCCGATAGACGACTCCGACTAACGACCGACGGACGACTCCGATGGATGACCCCGACGGACGACCCCGACGGATGACCGACGGACGACTCCGATCGACGACCCCGACGGACAACTCCGACGAACGACCCCGACGGACTACTCCGACCGACGACCGACGGACGACTCCGACGGACGACCCCGACGGACGACTCCGACTAACGACCGACGGACGACCCAGACGGACGACTCCGACGGACGACCCCGACGGACGACCGACGGACGACCCCGATGGACGACTCCGACGGACGACTCCGACGGATGACTCCGACCGACGACCAACGGACGACTCCGACTGATGCCCGACTCTACCGACCGTACCGACCGACGACTATCGATAGTAGCTGCCAACGTTATCCGACTGAAGGAGTGTCGGTCGGACAGACCTATTCTGTTCCCAACTAGCAGAGCGGTAGAGCTCAAATCACCGACTCACTGTCGGGGGCGGCAGCCGACGTCCGACCTCAGCGAGGCATTAAACCGGCTGACGGTGTCTCTGGGTCATCACCCGACGTCCCGACAGCCGAATACCGACGTATGGTCGGCCAGCCTGCCCAAGGGCCGTACGACCGCTATGGGCTGTTGTCTTGTCAAGGACATGCTGTGCAGTCGTCCTGGGGCATTATCCTATCGAGGACATGGGTTCGTTCTGACAGCCCCACGGTGACTTGACAGTCCTCGGCGATTTGACAACTCTCCTATTGTCGGCGCTATTAATGATGGCGCCATGCCGCGCCCTACTATAAGACGGGGAAGGCAACAGTATTGAGGAGGTTCTTTCGAAACCCATAGTTCTCTCTTTTCCTCTCTCTCTCTCGCATTCTCTCCACCGCTGAGTCCTCTGATTCCTCTCTCCTGTTGCCTAGTCTCCTCTCTGACTTGACCGTCGGAGGATCCCCGTCGGAGGCATCCCCGGTCAGTGTGGACTTTCCTTTGCAGGTGCTCGTTCCCGACGACCAGGCGACGAGGGGATTGGCCGCAATAGGTTTGGCGCGCCAGGAAGGGGCACGCTCGACAGAGGTAAGATAGCAAGCTCCTTAGAGCTTCAGAGACCTCTCGAGATGACGAAAATCAGAGCTCAGCAATCGAGAGCTACCGGATCGGCGAGGCACTCTTTCCGTCGGGAAGAGCCCTCTCCTTCACCCTCTATGGCGGAGCCCAGCTCTCCACACTCGGCGGTGACCACGGAGACGCATATCACGGCGATCGTGCGGCAAATGACCGTTCTGACGGATGCGGTTAAACATCTCCAGCAACAACCGACTCAGTTGCCGCGACCGCCGACAGAACAATCGGTGGCGCATCCCATGCCGTCCAAAAGCAGCCACTGACGCCCGCGTCCACTTCCATCTCCTCCTCATAAGCAGCCGTCTCACCACTCCCACCAAGAAGGGAGGCGGCCACGGCGTGACGCCCGCCGGTCTCGACGTTCCTCCCCTTCCCAGCTGGAGCGAGCGAGGAGGGAGAAGTGGCCGCGAATGCCGTCCGCCTCACTCTCAAACTCATCGGGAGGATCGACTCCTGGAGTTTCTCAACACCGATGGTTAAACGACTACGAGCGCAAGTTTGAAGAAATTGATCGTCGGCTTGCCCAGCTCCAGACGGATGGACAGAAGTCGTCAAACGACGTCGACTTTCGGACCACCCAATCTCTCTCCCAATTTATCCTCGACGAATCGATCCCTAGTCGGTTTAAGATGCCTCACATGGAGCCTTACGACGGTTCCACCGATCCAATTGACCATCTGGAGAGCTACAAGGCTCTCATGACAATCCAAGGGGCAACCGATGCCCTCCTTTGCGTCGGCTTCCCCACCACACTCTGCAGAGCTGCCGGGCCTGGTACTCCAGCCTCCGCTTGAAAAGTATCCACTCCTTCAGACAGCTCGAACATTCTTTCGTGGCCCATTTCAGCACCAGTCGGAAGCCGTCGCGAATCTCGAACAGTCTTTTCTCCCTCAAGCAGGGAGAAAATGAGACTCTACAACACTTTGTGGCCCGGTTCAACGCAGCGACACTTGAGGTCCGGGACCTCAATGAAGACATGGCTATCTCGATCATGAAGAGGGGACTAAGGGGGTCTCGGTTCACCTATTCCTTGGACAAGACCCTCCCCCGGACGTATGCCGAATTGCTGGAGTGCGCGTACAAATACATTCGCACGGACGAAGGAGCTTTTGACCGGTGCTTGACCGAGAGCACGGGTCAGAAGGAGAAGCGGAAGAAAAATCCGGCTCCTGCTGAACCTAGTGGGCCCCATCGATAGATGGGTCTTATCCCGACAATGGAGTCTGAGACCGACGCATCGCAGGTATGACTCCTACACCCCTCTCTCCGCTCCTCATGCGCAGATCCTGATAGAGATCGAAGGAGCGGAGAATCTACGACGGCCTCGGCCTCTGAAGGCAAAGAGCCTCAACCGAAGCAGCTCGATAGCCGATCGTCGAATCTATGGCTCGATCGCCGATCGTCGAACCGACGGCTCGATCATCGATCGTCGAATCAACGGCTCGATCATCGATCGCCAAACCGATGGCCTCAGCCTCTGAAGGCAAAAGGGCCTCGACCAACATGGCTCGATCATCGATCGCCGACTGACGGCTCGATCGTCAATCGCCGAACCGATGGCTCGATCGTCGATCGTCGAATCAATGGCTCGATCATCGATCGCTGAACCGACGGCCTCAGTCTCTGAAGGCAAAAGGGCCTCGACCAACATGGCTCGATCGTCGATCGCCGACCAATGGCTTGATCATCGATCGTCGAACCGATGGCTCGATCGTCGATCGTCGAATCAACGGCTCGATCATCGATCGCTGAACTGACGGCCTCAGCCTCTGAAGGCAAAAGGGCCTCGACCAACATGGCTCGATCGTCGATCATCGACCAACAGCTCGATCACCGATCGCCGAACCGATGACCGCGGCCTCTGAAGGCAAAAGGGCCTCGACCAACGTAGCCCGATCGCCGATCGCCGAACCAACGGCTCGATCGTCGACCAACGTGGCTCGATCGTCGATCGTCGAATCCACGACTCGATCGCCGATCGTCGAATCGACGGCCTATGCCTCTGAGGGCAAAAGGCCTCGACCAACACGGCTAGCTAACTTGCCGACTTAGCTTCGACTAAGAGCGACAAAATGCCAAGACGACCACAGTTCGACTTGCGACATACCGACTTGGTCACGACCGGTCGAATGATATTTGGCTTGCCACCATTAATCATACGTCCTGACGAGCACGCCCGACCAAAGATCGGACAACAGATATTCGACTTGCCATCGTTATCCTATCCGAATACGTCGGACGTTACTCGACTATCGGATACGTCGGATGCTACTCGACTATCAGACTCTACGGGATGATCGTGTCATGCTACGTTCGGAGGTTGGCCGACCTCCGACCCGACGTGCACGCTCGACCTACAGTCGGGATGACCGACATCGGATCGTTCGTTGATGCGATCGCCAGAGTCGGGGCAAGACAAGACGGAAAACCACTCCTTTCGTCCGAAGTCGTCGCCCACATGTTCACGCGAGCCAACACGAAATCGAACTCAGGAGTTGGGGGGGCAACTGTTGGGATATACCAACTGACCCCCATACGCTGACTTACCCTCGGATGACTCCGACGGACGACCCCAACGGACGACCCCGACGGACGACTCCGATCGACGACCGACGGATGACTCCGACGAACGACCCCGACGGACGACTCCGATCGATGATCCCAACGGACGACTCCGATCGACGACCCCGATGGACGACTCCGACGGACTACTCCGACCGACGACCGACGGATGACTCCGACGGACGACCCCGACGGACGACTCTGACTAACGACCGACGGACGACTCCGATGGACGACCCCGACGGACGACTCCGACGGACGACCGACGGACGACTCCAATCGACGACCCCGACGAACGACTCCGACGGACGACCCCGACGGACTACTCCGACCGACGACCGACGGACGACTCCGACGGACGATCCCGACAGACGACTCCGACTAACGACCGACGGACGACTCCGATGGACGACCCCGACGAACGACCCCGACGGACGACCCCGACGGATGACTCCGACCGACGACCGACGGACGACTCCGACCGACGACCGACGGACGACTCCGACCGACGCCCGACTCTACCGACCGTACCGACCGACGGCTACCGATAGTAGCTGCCGACATTATCCGACTGAAGGAGTGTCGGCCGGGCAGACCTATTCTGTTCCCAACTAGTCGAGCGGTAGAGCCCAAATCACCGACTCACTGTCGGGGGCGGCAGCCGACGTCCGACCTCAGCGAGGCATTAAACCGGCTGACGATGTCTCCAGGTCATCACCCAACGTCCTGACAGTCGAATATCGACATATGGTCGGCCAGCTCGCCCAAGGGCCGTATGACCGCTATGGGCTGTTGTCTTGTCAAGGATATGCTGTACAGTCGTCCTAGGGCATTGTTCTGTCGAGGACATGGGTTCATTCTGACAGCCCCACGGTGACTTGACAGTCCTTGGCGATTTGACAACTCTCCTAGTGTCGGTGCCATTAATGACGGCGCCATGCCGCGCCCTACTATAAGACGGGGAAGGTAACAGTATTGAGGAGGTTCTTTCGAAACCCATAGTTCTCTCTTTCCCTCTCTCTCTCTCGTTCTCTCCACCGCTGAGTCTCCTGATTCCTCTCTCATGTTGCCTAGTCTCCTCTCTGACTTGACCGTCGGAGGGTCTCCGCCGGAGGCATCCCCGGTCAGTGTGGACTTTCCTTTGCAGGTGCTCATTCCCGGTGACCAGACGACGAGGGGATTGGCCGCAACACGTGTTTTTGATTCAGCAATGTTGGATGCTGGTTGCAGCTGGATAATAATCAGTCTCATTCCGGTGTTAGCAAGTACAATATGACATGGTTAAATCTGCCATGATTCTTGGAAGATAGTCTCAACTAGCTAAATTATATTATACCGATGGAATTTAACTCCTCACCTTAGAATTGAGACTTATCTCGTTTCTTTGTTGAAGTACATGTAACATTGTGAGCCTGGAATCTTTTATAACTAGTTTGTTTTACCAGCATTGATGCCTGGTGATGCTAAGCTGATAGGCATGCTATGTTGCTTGAGTGCTAAGTCATGCATATGACCCGGAACTGTGGATGGATGGCCTTTGTTGCCAGGGACAAACCTGTGTAATCTTCATTATAGTCAGGGACTATTTGTGGGTGGAAGTGAAGCGCAAGAGTTCAAGATTGTCTAGGTAGAGATGTCTCACGAGAACCACGTTGGAGGAAACTTTTCATGGCTTCATATGTGGACCAACAAATGGCAGCAGCTGGAGCGTGGAACAGGACTCTGGGCTTCAGATCTTGTATTAAAGCTCGAGGTCCATCTTTGGCTACTATTTTCTTAATAGCCATAATAATTGAGCTACTGCTAAATGTATCAGCACCACAAACACCCTGCAGAGACACATAGGACAACTATGAGAAACCTGTCATGACGAAAGCATATGAATACGGAACATCTCAACAGATTACAAATAAGCATTAAATAGTGCAGCCCATGATGAGGCCCCATCCAAGTATAAATGTGTTAACATCATCACTAAGATTTGAAAGGAGCCTGAAGGTAACAGCCTTGGAGATTTAAATAGTTAATTATGAAACAGCTGTTGACAAAAGATTAAACTGAAGCACATCATAACTTACTGCTTGGAAAACACTGCATCCTTTCCAAGCCAGAAGAAGATAAAATAGAGTTGCAAAAGCATAAATGATTAAGCATGATATACAGGAAATTAGGATAGAATTAGTTGGATAATTGAGGTAGCAAAATGCTTCAAGGCACCCATTATGTGCACAAATGCTGATTTAGCAATTTATGATAAATTGTTAGGTATTACATTGTATATCGCCTTTAATATTTCATACAGCTGACTTAGGAATACTTTTTGAAAATGTGACTAACTGACACAAGATAAAAATTAATACTAGTTAAAAGTATACGTTAGTAGCTCGATATTAATTTATATCTCATCTTTATTTTTCATAATGATAATTTAGAAATACTCTTCGGAGATGTGATTAACTGACACAAAAAAAAATACTTGTTAAGAGTATATCTTTGTTGATTCTTTTGTTATTTGGTTGCCATCGAATAATTATCTAATTTAGTTGTTAAAAGTTTATGACACAGTGCACAATATTTAATTAACATGCACGAGACTTGGGTCTCGGCCTTGCGCGCTCGGGTCTTTAGTCCCAGTTGGTGCCGAAGGCATCCAGCCCTATGCGCTCAGGCCGATGAAAGATGCCAGGCAATGTTAATTATGAATTAATTTTAAAAAAAATTACATTGCATAGAACCATAGACCCGTCTTTTAATTAATGTACATATTCTATTGTATCCGTATAATTATTTATTTTTGTATGGGTAAAAGAATTATATACATTGGTCAATTGATTGTCCAGTATGGACAGTTTGAAAAATATGAGTAATTCTATAGGTCATTACAATAATCAAATGGTATGCTGAGGGTTCGGAAAAAATTTCGGACTGTATTTTTCTTTTGTTCTTCCTCTACGGAAGAACTAAGAGAAAATACTGTCAAAATTTTTTTGGCTCTTGTTGCATATCATTTGATTACTGTAATTGATCTATAGAATTAATGCATTTTCTGAATGGGATAGGACCTTCTTTACCTATTAGTTGATGATAGCAAGCATTTACTATGTAAACCTTATCATATCTAGATATATTTTTAAGTCTTCAAGTTATATAATGAACTACAATAGCTGTTATTTTTTTAGATTTTATGAAATAACTGATATTTTTTACTCATTGCATTAATATAGATTGTATAATTTTTTTATTTTTAGATAAGTTGCAAGTTCGATCATTTTTATCCCACAATGGACAAAAGTTGGATAAATAAACCAAGAAATAGTAAAGAATATTTAGATGGAGTTCATGACTTCATTAAATTTGGTATGGAGAAAAGTAGTTTGAATGGAAAGATTTTATGTCCATGTCGAAAATATGTAAATAGTTCTTCTTTAGATCCACAAATTGTTGAAGAACATTTAGTATGGAATGGTTTTTTAAGAGGTTATACCGACTGAATTTTTCATGGAGAATCTATGTTGCCATCATCATGTAACCAACCCCTGACTCATTTTGGATCCACTAGCCTACAAGATAATTTTGCAAGAGATGATGATATAAGGGGTTAGATCACAGATGCTTTTGGACTTGGTGTTCAAAATTTAAGAGAATCTAGTAGTATACAAGAAACAGTTGGGATGTCTGATGAATGTACGCATACGAAACGTATGCATGTTGAGGAGCCTATACATACATCTAATGATGAGACAGCTCATTATCACACCTTAATGAAAGATGCAGATGAAGAATTATATCCGGATTGTATAAATTTTTTTAAGATTTCTTTTCTTATATATTTAGTTCATTTAAAATATTTGAATGGATGGTCTGGGAAGAGTTTTACCATGCTGCTCAAGTTATTAAAGGATGCATTTTCAGAAAGCACTCGTTTACCACCATCGTATTATGAAGCTAAGAAAGTAGTAAAGGAATTGGATCTTGGATACGAAAAGATTCATAGTTGTCCGAAAGATTGTATGTTATATCGGGGTAAAAATGCTAATCAAGAGTCATGCAATGTATGTGGATCTTCAAGATGGATAACACAAAAAGAAGATCGAGACGATGTACTGAATGAATTGGATGCAACGCGGAGTAAAAAGAAACCGACGAAGGTATTGCGTTACTTTCCTCTTATACCTAGATTGAAAAGGATTTATGTATCATCAAAAATAGCTTCATCAATGAGATGGCATGATGAAGGACATACAAAGGATGGAATGTTGAGACATCCAGCAGATAGTCTTCAATGGAAAGCATTTGATGATAGGCATCCTGATTTTGCCTCTGATATTCGCAGTATTAGGTTTGGCTTAGCTTCTGATGGCTTCAATCCATTTCGAACCCTGAGTTCTACCTACAGCACTTGGCCAGTCATTTTGATACCTTACAATTTGCCACCGTGGATGTGCATGAAACAATCATCACTTATCTTGTCAATGATTATTCTAAGAGATAAGGGTCTAGGCAATGATATTGATATTTTCCTACAGCCTTTAATAGAGGAATTGAAACAGTTGTGGGAGGGTATTGATGCATTTGATGCTTCCAACGGCCAAACATTTAAACTACGGGTAGCTTTGTTATGGACTATTAATGATTTTTCAGCATATGCCAATTTATCTGGTTGGAGTACAAAGGGATGGGTCGCATGTCCTTGTTGTGGAGATTCAACACATTCAATTTGGTTAAAATATGGAGGTAAATTTTGTTACATGGGACATCGTCGATGGTTGGAAGCAAATCATCCGTTTCGATTTCAGAAAGATTTGTTTGATGGTACTATAAAATTGAGATGTGCCCTTATTCCACCTTATGGAACTGATGTTCATAGACAAATGGATGGCATCAATTACAGCTATGGTAAGCACTCAAAGTTCTCTAAAAGAAGAGGAAGGGATGATGTTGAAAGCTCAATGCACGAAGGGTTACCAGAGGAAGTCAGTATCAGTACTATAGATGCAGAGGTGTTTCAAGATCCAGATAATTATTTTGAGGATGAAAATGAGAAAAACACATAGATAGCATCTACACAACAGTCCAGTAAATATTTATGGAAAAAATGAAGTATCTTTTTTGACTTACCTTATTGGAAACATAATCTTATTCGACACAATCTTGATCTCATGCATATAGAGAAGAATGTTTGTGATATTTACTTGAAACATTTTTAAACCTTGATGGAAAGAGCAAAGATAACATGAAGGCGTCTTGATTTAAAAGAAATGGATATCCGACAGGAGCTTCATCCTAAAATACTTGCTAGTGATAGAATTTATGTGCCTCCTGCATGTTACACAATGTCTGCTCGAGAAAAAGATAATTTTTTAAGAGTTTTGAAAAGTATCAAGGTACCTGATGGATATGCATCAAATATTTCACGATGTGTGCATCTAAAGGATCAAAAATTTTCAAATCTTAAAAGTCATGATGGTCACATATTGATGCAAGATATCATTCCAATAGCTTTAAGATCATTATTGCCGAAATAAGTTGTTGCAATCGTACTTCGATTATCGTCATTCTTTAAGGCATTATGTTCAAAAATTATTGATCCTCGAAAACTTGATCAGTTAGAATCTGATATTGCAATTACACTTTGCCAGATGGAAATAATTTTTCTTTCTGGATTTTTCACTATTATGGTACATTTGCTCATTCACCAAGCTTCAGAAGTTAAAGTTGGTGGACCGGTACATTATAGATGGATGTATCCTATTGAGAGGTATTATTGCATATTTTAAATCTTTTGATAATTTTATAAGAAACAACAGCATACTGATATTTTAATAAATATTTAATTTTTGAAGGTATCTTGTGCGTCTTAAAGATTATGTGCGAAATAGAGCCTATCCCGAGGGCTCGATTGCTGAAGGATATATTGTGGATGAATGTTTGATATTTTGTTCAAGATATCTTCAAGGTGTAGAGACTATTTTTAGTCGACCTCAACGGCATAATGACTTTGTGGAGAATGCATAATTGTATAAGTTCTTAACTGCTGAAAAATTTTTGGGAAGAGCTGAAAGTATAGTACTTGATCAAAAATCTTTAGCACAAGCACATCGTTATGTGTTACTTCATAGTGACATAATATCTGACCATTGCAGGTTAGTATATTTAAAGCATGACATCAAGATTTAAATTTTATATTAGATATAATATTCTAAATGATATATTTATATTTTATGCAATAAATTTTTAATTTATCAGAGACAAGCCAATCATAATATTCATCCTAATGCAAGGATTGAACAGCGATGGTTGGTCGAGTTATTTCCTATGTGGCTTTCAAATCAGGTGTGATTTATATTTAATTATGGGATACATTAATTTTTTATACATATTTAATATCAGATAACTCAACAGCACTTCATATCATTTTTTTTAGATATCAAAGATGATGGAGAGAAAATAATTCAGATGAACTAATAGCTCTTGCTCGAGGACCTAACAAGATTTGAATAGATATAACGGTTTCATAATTAATGACTTTAAATTTCATACTAGAGAATGGAAGAAATTTAAAAAAATACAGAATAGCGGTGTTATGGTGGAAGCAGATGAAAAATCCTATTATGGTGTATTTAAAGATATCTATGAGTTGGATTATTATGAAAAATTTAAAGTAGTATTGTTTAGATGTGATTGGGTAGACATAAACTCACCAAGGAATTTGAAACAAGATGCAAATGGATTTACACTTGTAAATTTTTCAAGGTTGATACATACTGGTATGTTATTGAAGGATGACCCATTCATTTTTTCATCTCAAGCTCGTCAAGTATTTTATGTACAAGACGCAAAAGATAAAGATTGGTTTACTGTCATCAAAACAAAACCTAGAGACTTATATGATATGAAAAACCAAGTGGAGGATGATGAAGATGACACTTATACACAATGTATGCCCTACAATTTTGTGTCAGCTGATGATTTAAATGCTACGACGATATTGGTTAGGACAGAATTTGAAAGAAACACTACTGCTTGATTGTTACTGGTAATAATTATTTATGATGTATATAATTTATATTAATTATTGTATTATTTTACTCCATATATTAACTGATTCTACTTTTTATTTATATAAATGCTAGGTGACATCATGCGTCGCAGGGGATGATATGCTGGTGTGTAGTTTCAGTTTTCATAGATAGAGATCGGTACGTCTTCTTCAACACAGCAGCCTGAGGTCAGTTCAGCTGCACAGCATTCCGAGCCCTGTCCTTCTTCATCATCAGCGCAGCACGATCCTCCTGTTCATCAGCCAGATGATAAGATACAAGTACAGGATATATATTGTCTTTCATGTAATTTTATTTTTATTTTATTTTATGTATATTTATAATATAGTTACTTTTATGTATTTTTTGCAGACGGATTCGGGAGAGTATGCCCCAAATGCAGACCCACGTAGTACGAGATGTGTGGCAGATGCATGAGGGCGAGAGAATTATTATGGAGTGCAATCAGCTAGGTCAGCCAATTAAGAAAGCTGTCTGCTTATTGACTTCATTTTTGGGGACTGTTGCTCAGAGGTCTCAGCTATGTCCGTTGGGCTATGCAAAATGGAATGATATGCTTCCAACGTACAAAGTTGAGCTCCTCCGAGTTATAGAGGTAATGAATTAATTTTTATACTGTATATTAATTGTTAATCACTTATATAATTTATTTTTTTTTTTTTATAGAGCAAGTTTGTTCTCCCTCCATCCACTCATGATTTTGTAATGAAGTCTCTCAACCGCAAATGGAAAGAATATAGAGCACAATTGAAGAGAGACTATATGAGATAGGATATGACAGAGGAGGAGGTTGCTAGGAATTGTCCTCCTGATGTACCCCCTCATCAGTGGATAGAGTTGATTCATTATTGGTTCTTTGAGAGGGCACAAGTATATTATCTGCTCATTATCTTTTCTTTTAAATATTTTATAAAAATATTGATTTATATTGTATATTATATATTATACATATAACAAGTTCTTTATTTTATTTTACAAACTTATTCTACTATTGGTAGAGCTGCACGAGCAGCTCAGTCTGTTCCTCATACATCGGGGTCAAAGAGTTATGCATGACTCTGACAGGAGTTTGTATGTTCCTTAAACTTTCATAATTAACTTCTAATTTTTATATTAAAATATTTATATAACTAATATCATTATGTATCGTGGACCATGTCTGTATCATGATACTCATATATTTTTTTAAATTATTATAACTGTTTGCTTAAAATTAAAATTATTTGTGTAGGTGGATGAGCATGAGAGGAAATCCGATAAAGTGAAGTTTTACCGGATGACTCATACTCATCAGGATGGTACTTTTGTTCGAGATGAGTCGAGAAATTTATATGTACGGTATTATTAATATTCTATTTTTTGCATTGATTTTAATTTAATTTTGTTAGCTATTAATGTATAACTCTTGTTTTCAAAATAAATACCGGAGAGGACTACATCTCTCATTGCAGAGCGTGATGATGAGTCCACAGCATCTACGTAGCAGAGCCGTATCGAGCCCGAGGTGTTCACAGAGTTGATGGGACCAGAGCGCTACGGCCGAGTGAGGGGTTATGGAGTAGGAGTCACTCCCACTCAGTTATCTGAGGTTAGTAGATATACACAGTATGCTGCAGTAGATGCTCAGGATTCACGCATCCGCAGACTCGAGATGGAGACACAGGAGATTAAACAGAGTCGTGTCGCTGAGATGGAGGAGATGCGACAGAGCCGTGTCGAGATGCAGGCCATAAGAGGACAGATTGATCGGCTTACATCTTTATTAGAGATGTATGGCCCATCTCAGATAAACACATATTATTAAATATATATTTTTGTATTAATTTAATGATCTATATATTTTTATTTATAGATATGCAAATCAAGCTTTTCATATGTTTCTTGTAAGCTCCTAGCACATCAGGCATCCGTCGAGATGGCGGCACGTCACGTAGAGACAGCGACGACCATCTGCCTGCAGATTGACATCATTTTATTTTTATTATAGTCTTATATTTATTTATATTACTCTTGATTGTAATGGATGATTTGTACTTTATTTTTATTTATATAAAATAATATCTTTTGATTTGGTTAAATTTGCTATTGAAGTTTGCTTTTGGTGTGAATGGTGGTGATTGTACAGGTTTATGTTTGAATAATTGATATAATTTTGTATAGAAATGTATGTATTCTTTTTTTTATATATAAAATTTATATATTTTTTTCTGTTAAAAAAAGTAACGACGCTTATAAGCATCGTTAATAGACTATTTAACGACGCTTATAAGCGTCGCTAGTGACTTTAACTACCGATGCTTCGAAAAGCATCTTCGAAAAGGGTGGAGGATGCGTTGTCATTAACGACGCTAAAAAGCGCTGCTAAATTTTAATTTTACAATGCTTTAAAGTATCGTTAGAAAATATTGCAATGCTTTTAAAAAGCATCGGCGCTTTTCGTCTCCACTTTTACATAGGCGACGCTTTCGTGATGCTTTTTGAAGCATCGTAAAGCTTATTTTCGATGCTTATTAACATCGTAAAATATCTTTTATAGCATCGCCTTTTATCATTTTCACTGTAGTGACGTCTTCAGCCAAATGCTAAAAGAGTGTCTATCCTATTTCTACTCGAATCTTAACATGAGTCTGTAATTCTCTACGTGATTCAGGTTCTTCCTCAAGGTATTTTCCACTTGGGACCATTATATGACTCATTCTCCTGATAACTAACAATTCTTCCTTTATAATTAGATCTAGATATAACTTAAGTACTAGTCGGGATTTTAAGAGATCTAGATCTATATACTCGATGTACTGAGGAAGTATTTTTAGATCTCCTATTGTTGCCTCTTTCTTTTTAAGCAGAGGTTCAATCATTGTCATGAGGGGTTCAACAATTAATTTTGGGTTTAGCTTAGTGTAATGGTTACTAGGTGTGGATATCTCATTATTATCAACTTCAGGTATCTCCTCCAGTTCCTCAAACCTGAATGTTTTTAACTGATTGAACTGATTTTTAAGTTCTAGACCATTCTGAGCTCTAGGGTCATCCTCTAGTTGGCTTGATAATTTACCCTCTTCTAGTTTACTAACCGCTATAGTTGATTAGCCCAATTGTTTAATTAATTGGTCAGAAGTTTGTATGAAATTATTGAGGGTATTTTAATGTTTGAGGTTGATTGTGCTAAGATATCTAGACTCTTTTCTAATGTGTTGACTCCTTCCTCAGAATCTAAACTTGGTTGATCATTCAGTGTTTGGTTGGGCCATAGATAGGGTTGATAAAAATTATGGGCTCCTAATATTGTATCTTGTGATCATATAAAATTGGAATGACTTTTGGACTCTGGGTTATAAATTGGTGCATAAGGTTCATTTATGTAGCTTTCATTGAATGCACTCTCCTGTATGAGCTCAATTTGAGTTGGGTTCATCAAATAAGAGCACTCCTCCACAACATGATCTGGTGCATCACATCCAATGCACATGGGTGCTAGCACTTGATTAAATTGAATATCTTTTGAATTCTAAGGCTTCAATTCTATTGGTCAAAATTGTAACTCTAGTATCTTCAAACTCCCTTAAATAAATGTATGCATTTTCAATTTCAGTAAATGTAGGATGCATGTTAATCGTTTGAAAATCAATTATAAAATTGTTAGTCGAGGATCTAATTCTAGACGGTTGGACAGAGCTAATCGAATAACACAGGTCCAGCAGAGTTCTAGGTTGTCTATTGGAATCCATTTCTTCTTCAGTAATCTTATAAGCTTGTAGGTTTTAGATTGTGTCTGGCAATTTTTGTTTTATCCTAGTAAATTTTTTTTAAAATTTTTTAAATTTTTTAATTTTTTTTAATTTTAATTTATGAGAGAAAAAAAGGAGAAGAAGAAGAGTTTTAAAGATAAGAGTCCTAAGGAGTCCTAAATCTAGAGACGTTAGAGAAGAGTGTTTTAATTAGAATTAAAGTTTGTAGGTTAATAATCACATTATGCAATCAATCCTAGCTAAGGATAACCCTAGATCTAGACAGCTCCTAACTACTAAGGTCGTCTTTGAGCACTCCAGGAAAAAAAATTAGTCACTCAACTGGCAAGTAAGTGTAAGGTTGGTGGGGGTTTTCTCATTGCTTTTCTTAGACACCAACTGAGTTGGCCAGGTAAGCGAACGGAATCAATTAAATAACTACCTTCCTTCAGGACGTAGTCTCTGAATCACTTTTTTAGACACCAATCAAACTGACTAATCCTAATCTGGTCTTATTCTTAGGATCCCTTATCCTATTGAGCTCGAAAGTCCTTAGAGGCCAACATCTAATTAATTTTAAGTTAAGATTTAGGTCAATGTAATATGCAGGATGGTGGTTTGTAGGTCAAAGAAGGGTGATGAAATCTCTATCTTATCTTGTTTAGGGTTTATGCTCTTAAGATATTTTATGAAATTATGCAATGGAAGAAGAAAAGATGGTCAGATTTGGTAGTTAGTCAAGAGTAAATTAATTTGTTTCACTTTTTAGGTTTTATGATTAAGTATCTAATTCTTTAAATAGATTATGAGGTGTCAATGTAGAGATTTTTTTTTTAAGAAAGTAAGTTTGACTAAAGAACTAAGCAAGTTAGAAAAAAACTAAAAAAATTTTTTTTTTTAAATAATCGTGCCTAGATCTCCGACAACAGTGCCAAAATTTGATCGCTGTCGTAGGCGGTCAAGAATAAAAATCAACTCCAACTATATAGATAGGATGAGTCAGGATCATTTTCACGGGGATCTAGGATGATTATTATTTCTTTTTTTAAGAAAAAATAAAAGAGAATTGATTGTAGAAGAATTAAAAAGAAATAGAATAGCAAGAATTAAATTAAAAGTATAAATTAATTTATGAAAAAAAAATAATTCAGAGAAATAACTCAAAAATTTTGAATCCATCATGTAAATTAGATTTATTTTTTTTATTATAATATTATTTCTTGTGATTAAGATATTAGCATAGCTTATCTCTAAGGGATACGGACTGTATCAGTAGATTACAGCTCGTTCCGTTGGAGTATAAACTATCTAAATTTAATTACAAGATTTAAGGTTTAATCTCATATACTACGATCTATCTCTCCAAAGTACGTATCATATCCAGGGATCAAGACACGTCAATAGAGGGTATAGGCCGTGTAGGCTGGATCAATACCTCAAAAGAAAATAAAAAGATATGAAATAAAAATATAATTTTATCGCATAAAAATTAAATATAAAAAAAAAAAATCTGTTTATAAGCTTCATCGTATTCCTGGATTTGAAGGAATTTAATCATGTATCAAGCTCTCTTGCTCCATAATCTTCCAATATTTGATCCCTAAAGCTCCTTGATTTTTTTCTCTATTTTTTTCTTACTTTTTCTCTGATTTTTTCTCCTCCCAAAGCTTATTTCTGGATCTCCTATTTATAGGTAAATTTTGTATTTTTTTTGGTAGGAAAAAGAGTCCTAAAACCCTTAAAAAATATATTAAACCCATAAGAATATTTCTGACCGTCGGATGGAGCTTGGACCGCCCAGATCAGCCCAAAAAATCAGCTCTTTTCTTCTTATCAACATCGAATTTGATTTCGACCGTTCGATCGTACTTCAGATGAGATTCGAACCGTCGATCAGTGCTGTTGATCTCCTATTCAAAGTCAGAAACATCCTCAGCCGTCCAATCGCGTGATAGATCACTTCTGGACCGTCGGATCACACTGAAGAGTCCTATTCAAAGTCGGCAACGCATCTGGACCGTTGGATCTGGATCGGATTGAATTTCAACCGTTCGATCACGTAAAATAGCTTCCGTCCGCCTGTGAACCGCGCCTGTGGATCGCGAACTATTTTTATGGACCATGCCCTGATTTTTGTGGACCGACCGACTGGTCCACCGTGCATCGGAGGCTATTTTAAAGATTTTTTAGGATATTTTGGCTCTATTTTTTGCTCTGATTTTTGCCTGAAAAATAAAAAAATATATGCATTAAATTTTTTAAAAATTTTACATTATTTTGATGCTTAAATTGCTCAATTAAATTAATATCTATTTTTTATAAATATGCTCTAATTTTATATTTTTCTAAAATTATTTATTTTTATAAAAAAATCTAATTTATTCATGAAATTAAATTTTTAAGAAGATGTTAGCATCATAAATTATCAAAAATATCTTTAATAAATATAAAAATATACTACTTATCATTGCTACAGAGATGATACTTATCGGGTTTGAAAGAAGCTAGAGAATCTGTATTAGTAGAAGAATGCACAGAATAAAGCCTACTTGATCAGAAGACTTGTGAACCTAAAGTACAAAGATGAGCAGAACGCTTCAGAGTACTTGAATAATTTTCAGGAGATTCTAAATTAGTTAGCTACAATGAAACTATTTCTTGATGATGAGGTGCAAGCATTGATTTTGCTGAGTTTCTTATCAGATAGTTGGGAGACATTGATGGTGATGCTGAATAATTTCACTGTCAGTGACAAACTTACCCTGACTATGATGAAAGATAGTATATTGAATGAAGCAAATAGATGAAAGGAGTAGGGTTTAACAGATACAAATTCTGAGACATAAGTTACAGAGCAGAAGAGGAGAAGCAAACATAGACCCTCCTACAACAACAAAGATGGTGAGTCTCATAATAGAAAAGATAAGAAAAAATTCAGAGGTCAGTCAAAGTCCAAAAAGGATGTCACTGCTACTATTGTGGAAAGCCAGGATATTTTCAGAGAGAGTACAAAAAATATAAAAAGATTAGGATAAGAATGATGGAAAGAAAGAAGAGACAGAGTATGACTGCAGTTGCATTTGATGATGAGGTCATTATTGCTTGTGATGATGAGGTCATTATTGCTTGTTATGATGACTGTATTAATCTCACATGCCAGGAACCTTCTTCTCGTCCTACTCCAAAAGTGATTTCGGGCATATTAAGATAGAAAATGATGCAATATCTCAAATTATTGTTATGGTAGATGTTTGCTTGGAGACCAACACTGAGTGCAGACTACTGTTGAGAAATGTGAGGTATGTTCTCGATATCCAGTTGCACTTAATTTCTGTCTGTGTCTTATATGATGAAGGTTACTTTATTTACTTTGGTAAAAGAAAATAGAAGCTCACTAATGGTTTCTTGATTGTAGCAAAAGATAAGAAAGCTGATTTCTTCAAATTGCAGGCTAAGATGTGCAATAATAAGATAAATACAGTTAAGGAGATCTTCATAGAGTTGTGGCATTGGCGACTTAGCCATCTGAGTGAGAAAGGACTTGATGCTCTATCCAGGCATAACCTGCTTCTTTTAAAAGATATGCACTTGAGACCTTGCACTCACTGTTTACATGACAAGCAGTATAAGATTTCATTTTATAAACTCTCCTCACATAGGAGATCACATGTGTTAAATTTAATTCACACTAATGTATGCTCCATGACCACAAAAATACTTAGTGATGTTCAGTATTTTGTTATTTTTATTGATGACCATTCTCAAAAGTTTTGAATTTTTACTTTGAGATCTAAAGACTAGGTGTTCAACATTTTTAAAGAATTCTATGCTAGTATTGACAAGGAGAAGGGAAGAAAATTGAGATGCATCTGAACAGACAATGGTGGTGAATACTGAGATTCATTTGGGAAATACTGTAGATAGCATGGCATTAGATTGGAGAAGACTATTCCAAAGATACCTCAGCAGAATGAAGTGGCAAAGAGGATGAATCGTACCATTGTTGAAAGAGTCTGATGCATGCTTTCTCATTCGAAGTTGTCTAGCTCTTTCTAGAGTGAAGCTATGAGGACTGTAGTTGACTTGATTAATCTCTCTCCTTCATTCGAAGTTGTTTAGCTGCAACTCCTCAATGTCAGCCTCGACCTGCTCAATCCGATGGAAGATGTCACCCACCTCCAAGCGATTCTAACTAAAGAGTCCACGTCTGGCCAGCTCTAGCCTGTGAGTCACCCTGTATCTCGCATCCTTACGGATCGGCATCCTCCACACCTCCCGAACCAAGTCCCAAGATTTTGAATAAAAGATCCAAAACTTCTTGAACTAGAAGAGGGCCCTAAGCCGGTCCAAGCCATCCGTCAAAACAAGAATGTGATAGTGATCCGAGGCAATCCTTGACAAGTGCTAAACAGAGTACCTCGAATAGTGCTGGATCCAATCAGCAGAATTCAGTGTATGGTCTATCCTCTCCTAGATCTGAGTAGACCCATGCCGGTTGTTACACTAGGTGAATCTCGGACCTATAAATCCGAAATCGATCAATCCAATGCTGCTGATGAACTCTTTAAACTCTCTGGACTCCACACTGTTCCTCTCTTGCCTACCCGCCTCGCTTCTCATGGGAGCTGACAATGCAATTGAAGTCGCCAGCCACTAGAGAAGGTAAGCCCTACATCAGGAGTCTAGAGATCTCCACCTAGAGCACCCTCCGATCCCTATGTTTGGTGCTTGCATAGACACCGGAGAGGAGCCAGGGTTGCCCAAACTGGTTTATGATGACAATGACCACCTGCTGCTCCTATGAAATGCATCAACTCAAATCAAGCCTTGATGCTACATCACTTAGATGCCTCTTGACAATCCCTGAGACTCCGTAGCATAAGAACTCAGGCCATAGGGATCCTCCGTCTGGCCTGGGCGAACCCAGTCCTAGAGAGGCGAGTCTGGCTCAAGAAATAAATATCAGGACGATGCTATTGGATCAACCATTTAAAAATCGATCGAAAGAAGGGCTTCCCCGCCCCTCGATAGTTCCAGAGTAGAATCCTCATGCGAAGGACTCAACAGGAAAGGGGCCTACACTCATACCCCCCTCACCAAGAGAGTCTACTACAGCCACAACATCTGAAGGCCCCTCCATCTCAATGATCGTCCCCTCATCATGGATAGTTTGCTTGAGCCTAGCTACTGCAGCCTCATGAATGAGACCCAGGTCGGCGTCTGACGCTTGCATATCCCCTTGGGTGGGGTACCCACCATCACAAGTCCAGCCCTTTGCTCTGACACCCTTACCTCCACTGGGCCATCAGTCTCTCGATTCACTCCTTGCTCCAATGGGCCCACCTCCACCTCGATCATGTCCCTATCAGTGAAGATGAAGACTCTAGGGCTTCGGAGGCCTACTAACTCCTCCAAGTCCATGGGGGGTAGGGCCAAAGCCTTTTCTTTCCCTTTATTTTTCTTTCATCCACCTTTTTTGGGCCCTTCCAGACCCAAATCATGGCTAGTAGGCTTCACTGGAGCCCGACCTGCATCTAGTTCATGCGGTTGGGCTTGTTTGAGCTGGCCCACTGCCCGCGCCCACTTCTCCTCACTCGCCTGGCTTGTTTTTGGTCGGACCAGGTCATCCACCGCAACATTCCTCGCAGACGTGTGCCATCCCCACTCGCAGACCCTTGATCGGCCAATGGGATGAAAGGATTTGGGCTCGAAACCCTCTCCCCACCTTCCACTAACAACGCCACGCCCCCCATCGATTGCCCAACCGTTAGATTCAAACATGACCTATTGGGCGATCTTCGTCGCGTGACCTTCACCGACTGGCTCCAACCATCATCTCCGGCCACCGCCTTCATCCAGTCCAAGCGAGTCTCGGCACGTCCTGGCTCAGGTTGACTCATCAGTAACTCGAGCCTAGCCAACCCAGTCGTTGTCCTTCTTCTGTCCACCCCATCCCCTTGCCTCAGCTCCCACCGACGGACAGCCAGCAACCAAGGTCCAAGAGGGGGGCCTGCCGTCCTGTGGTTACCATCCACCTCCTTCAATCAGAAAAGGTTGTCCGAAGCTAGCTTCACCACCATAGCGCTATCCCCCAATCAGTAGCTCTCCTCCGGTAAGTGAAAATGTCCACAACGGAGACAAACTCTGTCAAGACACTCGAAGAAAAATCGCTGCTAGAAAGGACCGGCCAGACCCATAACCAAAACCTCTGGTCGCAATGGCTTGCCAAGGTCGATTCTAATGCATGCACGGTCAAACCCCAGCCGCCGCAAGTCCATCGTGTACTCATCAAAGAAAGCCAGCTCGCTAGCGAGCCGCAATACCTTTCGGATAGCTTCCGCATCCCAGTACTCCGTCGAAAGCCGAGGGAGGCACACCCACACCAAAGCTGTTGAAATCACTCCTTCCACAGGAAAGAAGTCTGGCCTCCACGGCTCGAGGGCAAGGGCCTACCCTGCCATCGTAAATGGCCGTCGGAGTACCAGGTCTCGCTCTGCTGCCTCCCCGAACCGGAAGAGGAGCAGTCCCCTCTCCAGTCCGTATGCCATGACATCACTTTTAATCGCTCCCAGAAGTTGAAATTTCCTAGCCACCAGTTCTGGCACCATCCGCCGCCCAAGACTCCTGCCAACCACCGCAGTCGCCTCCCACCTCGCTGAACGCTCTCGAAGGGCTGCCTCCGGAACCTCCACAACCTCCGAAAACCATCGAGTGAGCTTCTTCACCTCCTCCAGTGATGGATCCGATGAAACCCACACTGTCCGCCCCTATACAGCCCCCTTCCTGCTCGTCTCCAATCGATCACCACCCTTCAAATGGTCTCGCGCCTCCTTCGTCATTTTTCACATTTGAATAATCACATTTTCGGAGAAAGAAAGAAAATGATAAAGACAAAAAGATTGGTGACTAAAAAATTGAATGGAAAGAAAATAGAAAAGACAAAGTGAGAGTGGCTACTGAAAATATTAAAATTCAAAATAAGAGGGAAAAAGAAATGAGGGCAAAAAATTGGCATTTGAAGAATGGAAATCCAGTTGGAAATAGTGAGCCGGGCATCGATTGTTTATTTCTAACATTACCGTTTGTTTCTTTGTGCAAGAACTTGGTTATACCATGTCTAATTCCAGGTTTACTCCCAGCTCTATTATTAATACTGCTACATTACCAGAGATATTTAACTTCAAGATCTATCTTCAAGGATCATTCCTATCAAATACAACATACTTCCATTTGCAGCTTCAACCGTCTATGTTCGGTGCATCAATTTATGTGCTTCATAGCAATGTTCTTCTATTGCTGTTGTGTTTCTTGTTGCTCAAGCTATATTATTTCGAGCATATCAGCTCTATCCTCTATTGCTCACTTGGAGGAGCTCAATTTCATTCTTACTATTGTTATATTTGTGCTTATATCCAATTGCTAGCTGCATATACCTTCACCTCCAGTCAACTCTTCATATTCAGTTCACTACTCATTATAATGGCTTCCCACAATCTTATGCGCCTCCTGCTTTGCATGATACTCGTTCTCTCCTATATATGTTACAGAGATTTGTCCCGGTTAAGATGATCGTCATTGAGAAGGTTGACCGTTTTGATATATATTTACAGTTGTGTACTGTCTGCCTTTTCCACAGGGTTTTTATTTCCTCTCTTACCCAGTTGAGTGTACCGTGCATCAGCTACACCTTTTGTTTTGTATTACCTTTTCTTGAATGGGTTACCAGTTGTAATTTGCTGCGTACTGCCTAACTTTATCAGCCCTCATGTGAAGAGGCTACACTAATTTTTATACATTTTTAAATGTAAGGGAGATAGATCCTCTACTGTATTTAAAAAATTTCGTAAGATATCATACATATTTCAAAAATATTCATCAAAAAATAAATAATCACACATTTATGTACATATATTAAAATATTAAAAATAAATAAATAAATTTAAAAATATTTGAATAGTTTAGATAAATATTACATAATTATTATTTATTTGATGGATGTTTTATATCGTGATATTTTTGGGATATCATAAAAAAATTTTATTTTAAATATAATTAAAAAAAGTTATTTTTTTATTAAAAATAAGTTCTATTAGCTTTTTGTTGCAACCTGGTCGTCGAGGAATGGAGAGAAACAACAAAATAACGTTGACCTCGAAGACTTCCGGTTGGAGCTTGCGGTCTCGTGTCACGCCATCTTCACCTCAAAGTCCCCACCAAACCTTTTCTTCCCTTCCAGCCGCTGGCCCACGATCCTAACACCATCGCTTCCCCTCCTACCCATCACCGTCCATTCTCCTGATCTTAGATGGGGAAGTAGTATACGAGTCGAACTTCACTACTTCACCCAACTATATCATACGGGCTAATATAAGAAAACCTCCAAATATTTACGACTAAGAGAGAGGTGAGAGAACGTGGCAGCTACCTACCTCGACCCAAGAACGGTAGTTGTAGCTGCCACTCTTATGCGTCCAACTTTATAAAGCTCACGTCATGGCCACTGGCCTGCTCATCTCCATCCAACCTGGAACAACTTTCACTGTTAGAGAAGATAAAAGAAATAGTGATATAATTGATGGCACCTGGCACGCCATTCCTTCCGACGGCCACCGACGAGAAGACGCTGCGTCCGAGCTTCATTCGGGACGAGGACGAGAGACCGAAGGTGGCATACAACCAATTCAGCAACGATATCCCGGTGATATCGTTGGCAGGGATCGACGATGAGGAAGGGGCAGGTGGTGAGAAGAGAAAGGAGATCTGCCGCAAGATTGTGGCGGCGTGCGAGGACTGGGGGATATTTCAGGTGGTGGATCATGGTGTTGATCCGGAGTTGATCTCGGAGATGAAGAGGCTTTCGAAGGAGTTCTTCGTGCTGCCGCCGGAGGAAAAGCTCCGGTTCGACATGTCCGGTGGGAAGAAGGGTGGATTCATAGTGTCCAGCCATCTTCAGGTATTGTGTTCTTGGAATTATTATGTTTGGTGGTGGGGAATCTTTGCAAGTTTTCACTCTAATACCGGGTGCAATGCGTGATAAACAAAAATGTGATGAATTAAGTGTATATTTATGATTTTAAAAATGTGTAGTTGTTCATCATGACTCAAGCTTTAGCATGAGATTCCTGAAGAGTTAAATGGCAACCAGCTAGACTAAAAGCCATCGATCATATTTTAACTTAAACGTTTAAAAAATGATACCATTATTCTTTTTTTTATTTGTTTAAATTAAATCTCAGTAATTGTGAGCAGAGTGCCAGTTTACTTTATAAAAATGAGAGTGGGGCTTTCAAGAGGTTACTGTAGTACTAATAACAATTTGTTTTTATAAAACGCACTTGTCTGGCACCAAACAGCAACGTTGTCATGGATTTAACGCAAATGCTTCACCAATACTTCGTGCTAGAGGATTTGGTTTGAATATGTGGTCGTATTTAATTGGTTACTATGCTTAATAGATGTTGGCAAGGGTTTTTGACCTATGTTGGCATGGTTGAGATAAGACTGGAGAAAATTTTAACCCATTGTTTCGATAAATATCTTCAAAAAGATCTTGTTTATGGATGAAGTGAGTATTAATATAAAAAGTTCCATGAAAAAAAAAAAAAGAATTATAAAGGGTAAGCCACCACAAAACATCGATTCAACTTCGGATAGTGCAACCTAGATAAAAGATGAGGCTTCGACCGAGCATAGTATATATTAGCCCTATCTTTAATGTAATTTTAACAAGAGCTAAACAATTCATATAATGCTATGTTTACGCATTATTTATATTAACAACTAATCTTGATCAAATATATGTTTACATTTTATGCCTTAAAAGCGGCACAGACAAATTATATCATCAATCAAAACCTAGAGAGGTCCATAATCAGATTCTCATAGTTGGCTTCACACTTTGCCAAACGAGCATATATAGAATTTGCATGATCTGCCCATGGCAGTATATACAAAAATCAATGGATCCATAGAATAAGCAAGATGATTGTATTCAAGCAGCATAGAAGAAAAAACTAACGTTTTAGTTGTCAAAATTTTTCCATTGCTTGAATGTGTGCAGGGGGAAGCAGTGCAAGACTGGAGAGAAATTGTGACATTCTTCTCATACCCGGTCCGGAATCGGGACTACTCGAGGTGGCCGGACAAGCCGGAGGGGTGGATATCGGTTGCCAAATCGTATAGCGAGAAGCTAATGGACCTGGCATGCAAGCTTCTTGGAGTGCTGTCTGAGGCCATGGGACTTGACAAGGAGGCACTGACCAAGGCCTGTGTGGACATGGACCAGAAGATGGTGGTTAACTTCTATCCCAAGTGCCCCCAGCCAGACCTCACCCTTGGCCTAAAGAGGCACACAGACCCGGGCACCATCACCCTCCTATTCCAGGACCAAGTAGGTGGCCTCCAGGCTACAAGGGATGGAGGTAAGACATGGATCACCGTTCCTCCAGTGGAAGGTGCTTTCGTGGTGAACCTTGGGGACCATGGCCATGTAAGTATATATATTTTTTAATATATTTTCATGTTATTTATTATCATTTTTAATCATGCTTGTATGAATCAAACTCGTGGAAATGCCTTGACAATATCGAAAAGATGCCCCAAAAATTACTCCTTGGTCAAACTTAATTTGGATGAATAACATGATCCTAAAAGTTGGATACTACTGCAGCTTTTCCAGCAATGTAAACACTTTGAACTAAGTGCAAGGTTGTCACCAATAGATACACTATCTTGAGTATATTGTTTAGTAAATGCATGCATCCTTAATAGTATTTAATAGTATCTGAAAGGAACTAGAGAAGTACATAATCAAGTGTGTGTGTTGCTTTAGTTTCAAGAGAATTACAAACTACAAACTATAGAAGTATAAAGTATGTAACCATGTACATTTCATTCATTGTTGAAATTGGAGCTACCTCTTGAATCAGCCTAACAACACTAAAAATTTTCTTGCTTATTCTAACTTGATGCTTCTTTGGGACAGTATCTGAGTAATGGACGGTTCAAGAATGCCGACCATCAGGCGGTGGTGAACTCGAACTATGAACGGCTGTCGATTGCGACATTCCAAAACCCAGCACCTGAGGCAATTGTGTACCCACTGGCAATCAGGGAGGGAGAGAAGCCGGTGTTAGATGAGCCTATCACGTTCACTGAGATGTATCGAAGGAAGATGAGCAAGGACCTAGAGCTTGCCAGGCTCAAGAAGATGTCCAAGATGCAGCAGAAGGAGGTGCTGGAGGACCACAAGGAGGTCATTGCCAAGCCCAAAGCTCTTAATGAAATCCTAGCTTAGTGAATCAGTTACAAACATGTTGTCTCTCTCTCTCTCTCTCTATATCTCTCTCCCACTTTATTTGGCAAAGGAGTGATGCTGTGTTTTTTTTTTGAGTGATGCTGTTTCTAGCCCTTAATCATTTGCAATAACATATATATCTAGAAGTAAATTTCTGATATATTTGAAAGAGTGGACTCTCATCATTTTTTTTTTTTTGGTAAAAAAAGTATTTCAGAAGACAACATATAGCTTCCAAACCATCCCTTAATTGTTTTGGTGCAAAGCTCCGCAAATTTACGTAAGAAATTGATTCAGAATGGTTATCTGTTCTAATTGCCCAACATACGCTAGTATTTGCCATTTTCTAGTTTTGTTTATGCTTCCGTGTCAAAGGAAAGTAGGTTCCCCTTCCACTAACAAATATGGGCACTTTTCCAAGAGAGTGATCACACTAATGACGAACTTTATTGTATCTATCTTTTTCCAAAAAAAAAAAAATTTATTGTATCTATCATAGATATTTAAATAAAGTTATCCATCAGATGCACTGAGTGTGGGTGGTGTCACGCCTACGTGATGGGACCCGCCAACCACAACCAAAAAAAAAAGAAAAAACGAACGTGTTGGGTGAGAAATACCAGACAGCGGACGAAAAGAAAAAGCAAGCGAGCGAGAGAGAGAGAGAGAGGCGTGCGGCGCGCGGCAACCGCGAGAGAGAAAGAAAAGGATTTCAACCTTTTCAATGTCAGTGGGAAGATGATTTCAAATCTGAACAAGATAAAATTTTAATATATTATTTATGACAGTGATCCTTATAAATTGAATAATTTAGATTACTGTAAATTTTTTTTATATAATTTATTTATATCTAATTTTGATGAAATTTATCTTATTTTCTTTTTGTATCTCTCAACAGCATTGATAAATTATACTGAGATAATTATTGCATATTGATTGGAGAGCCTCTAATAAGCTAGAGAGAAATTTTGCTGTATCTATTATTTGATGATAGTAGAAATTTGATCTAGACTTCGATCCCATGATTTTTATCTCCACATTGGAAGACTTTTTACGTAAATCCGGTGTCCTTGTGCTTAGCTTGATTTACATTTCTTGCTAGATTTGATATTGTTGAGTTATTATCTATTTTAATTAGCACACAGAGATAGAATTTATCCTAAGTATAATTGTGTTTGTGGTCTTTTCACCCCAACGACTAGTATCAGAGCAGTGGTTAGACAGTCAGTATGGTTTATGCAAGTTAAAATGGAAGATAAATCCAATATGATTAAATTAACTTTATTAAATTATTCTTTGTAGAGGATAATGATAGAGGATTTATTATATTATCGAGATTTGTTTGAGCTGATTGAATTACAGAAAAAAAATATTAGATAATGTAAAGGCTGATGAGTGAAAAAAATTTAATAGAAAAGCCATGACTATGTTTAGATAGTAGATTGATGTGAGTGTGATCCATAATATTGCGACAGAGGCAGATGTTTACTAAGTCTAGAAGAAGCTAAAGGATTTGTATCAGCGGAAGGATGTACAGAATAAAACCTACCTAATCAGAAGACTGGTGAATCTGAAGTATAAGGATGGGCAGATACTTCAAAGCACTTGAATAACTTTCAGAAGATCCTGAATCAGTTAGCTACAATGAAATTGCTTCTTGATGATGAGGTGTAGGTATTGATTTTGCTGAGTTCTTCGATGGTGGTACTTAGTAATTCCACTATCAGTGACAAACTTATCCTAACTATGATAAAAGATAGTATATGGAATAAAGTAAATAGATGAAAGGAGCAAGGTTTGACAAATACAAGTTCTGAGGTACTGATTATAGAATAGAAAAGAAGAGGCAAAAATAAACCCTCCTACAATAAAAAGAATAGTGAGTCTCGTGATAGCAAAGATAAAGGAAAATCTAGAGACCGGTCAAAGTGCAGAAAGGGTGTCACTTGCTACTATTGTAATAAGTCAGGATATTTTCAAAGAGAGTGTAAAAAATATAAGAGAGATCAAGATAAAATGATGGAAAGAAAGAAGAGACATAGAGTACGACTATGGTTGTATTTGATGATGAGGTTAGAATTGTCTATGATGACGGGTGTATTAATCTCACATGCTAGGAATCCAATTGGATAATTGATTCAGCTACCTCATATCATATTACATCTCAGAGAGATTTTTTCTTGTCCCACTCTATAAGTGAGTTTAGGCATGTTAAGATGAGAAATAATGCGGTAGCTTAAATTATGGGCGTAGGAGATATTTGCTTGGAGACTAATGCCAGATGCTGACTACTGTTGAGAAATGTAAGATATGTTCCTGATATCTAATTGTACTTGATTTCTGTCTCTGTCCTAAATGATGATGGCTACTCCATTTGCTTTGATGAAGACAAATGTAAGCTCACCAAGATTTCTTATTTGGAGCAAAAGGTATGATAGCTGGCTTTATTAGATTATAGGCTAAGGTGTGTAGTGGAGAGATAAATGCAATTGAAGAGACCTCCACAGACTTGTGGCATCAATGACTTGGCTATCTAAATGAGAAGAGACTTGATGCTCTATCCAGACATAACTTGCTTCTTTTAAAACGTACATACTTGAGATCTGGCACTCACTATTATATGGCAAGCAGCATAAGATTTCATTTCATAAGCTCCTCTCACATAGGAGATCATATGTGTTAGATTTAGTTTACACTAATGTATGCTCCATGACTATAAAGACACTTAGTGGTGCACTGTATTTTGTTACTTTTATTGATGATCGTTCTCAAAAATTATGAGCTTTTACTTTGAGATCTAAAGGCTAGGTGCTCAATGTCTTTAAAAAATTCTATGCTAGTGTTGAAAAAGAGAAGGAAAGAAAATTGAGATGCATCTAAGCAGACAATGGTAGTGAATACCGAGATCCATTTGAGAGATACTACGACAGTATAGCATTAGATTGGAGAAGACTATCCCAAAGATACTTTAGCAGAATTGAGTGGCAGAGAGGATGAATTGCACCATTGTTGAAAGAGTTCGATGCATGCTTTCTCATTCGAAGTTTCCTAGTCTTTTTTGGGATGAAGCTATGAGGACTACAGTTGACTTAATTAATCTCTTTCTTTCATTTGCCCTTGATGGTGATATTCCTAAGAAAGTATGAAAAGAAAAATCAATTTTTTATGACCATCTCAGAGTATTTGGATGTAAGACCTTTGTTCAAATTCTCAAAGATGAGCGATCAAAGCTTGACAATAAGTCGAAGGAGTACATCTTTTTTGAATATGAACATGAGCAGTTTAGATATAAGCTATGGGATCCAGTAGAGAAGAAGCTGGTCAGAAGTCAAGATGTAGTATTCTTTGATGATCAGATCATCGAGGACATGAAGAAAGTAGATAAGCTAGAGTCTATTGTAAAGTTATTTGTTGATTCACTTCTTGTATCTCAAACCAAAGCAGATGTTGATGATGGACATACTACAGAGGATAACGATGTGATGAATGATGAGCTTACACATAGTGACAGTGTATCAGATGAATATGATGAACAAGCTTCTATACAGCAAATAGCAGAACAGTAGCTGAGAAAATCTACTAGAGAGTATCAGCCTTTTCAAAGATAGCCTCTATACGAGTATGTGTGGTGACTAACAGGAAAGAGCCAAAATACTTTTAAGAGGTTATGTCATATGCACAGAAGGAAAAGTGATTTGAAGCCATGCAAGAAGAGATGAAATCACCGCATAAAAATTATACTTTTGATTTAGTGGAGCTCCCGAAGGAAAAAAGAGCACTCAAGAATAAATGAGTATTCAGACTCAAGACAAAAGAACACAGCTCACAACCGAGATACAAGGCAAGACTAATTATGAAGGGCTTCAATCAGAAGAAGGTATTGATTTTGAGAAGATTTTTTCATCTGTGGTCAAGATGTCTTTGATTCGAATTGTTCTTGATTTGGCAGCCAATCTGAATTTAAAATTTGAGCAACTTGATATGAAGACAGCATTTCTTCATGGTGATCTTAAAGAGTAAATTTATTTGAAGCAGACAGAGGGATTCATAACTAAAGGCAATGAAAACCTAGTATGCAGACTGAAAAAGAGCTTATATGATTTGAAACAAGCTCTTCGATCGTGGTACAAAAAATTTGATTCCTTCACGGTAGATCATGAGTACAATGAAACCACTTCTGACCATTATGTATTTGTGAAGAGGTTCAGTGATGATGATTTCATTATTCTTCTGTTATATGTTGATGACATGCTGATTGTTGGTCATGATGCCAAAAGAATTTGGAGCTTGAAGGTTGAATTGAGTAAGTGCTTTGCTATGAAAGACTTGAGATCAGTAAAGCAGATACTTAGTATGAGGATTGCTCGTGATAAAAAGAATAAGAGATTGTGGTTATCTTAGAGAAAATACATAGAGAAGGTGTTACAGAGATTTCACATGAGCAACTTCAAGTTCTCCACTTGTAGGTCACTTCAGATTGAGCTCCAAACAGTATCCTACTAGTGAAGAAGAGGAGGAGATATAGAAGATCCCTTATGCATTCGTAATTGACTATTTGATGTATGTCATGGTGTGTACTAGGTCGGATATTGCTCATACTGTTGGTGTTGTTAGCCGATTTCTCTCTAATCCTGAAAAGAAATATTGGACTACAGTAAAGTGGATTCTTAGATATCTTAGAGGCACTTCTAAAGTATGTCTGTATTTTGATACTGATAAATCTATATTGGATGGATATATAAATGCAGACATGGTAGGTGATGTTGATTCTAGAAAGTCTACATAGGGATACTTGATGATTTTTTCAGGGGAAGCTATCTCATGGATGTCTAAACTGCAAAAATATATTATTTTGTCAACTACAGAGACAGAATATATTACAGTGACAGAAGTCAGCAAGAAGTTATTGCGGATGAAGAAATTTCTTGACAAACTTGATCTAAGGCAAGAAAAATTTATCATATATTGTGATAGTCAGAGTGCAATTTATCTAAGCAAGAATCCAACTTTTCATTCGAGATCGGAGCACATATATGTCAGGTATCATTAGATACGAGATGCTTTGGAGATAAAGTTGTTACAACTGTAGAAGATTCACATAGATAATAATGCTTCAGATATACTGACTGAGACATTGTCTGTAGAGAAGCTTGCAAGCTGCAGAACTAGCACTGGTTTGCTGGTCCTCCACATATGGGCATGAGGAGGAGATTTGTTGGTGGTGTTATACCTACAAGGTGGGACCCACCAACCATAATAAAAAAAATACATTGGGTGAGAAATACTAGGGTGGCGAACGAAAAGAAAAAAGTGAGAGAGAGAGAGAGAGGTGTGCGGTGTGCGAGAGAAAGAAAGAAAAGGGTTTCGATCTTTTCAATTCCGTTCAAAAGGTTATTTTAAGCCTAATCGAGATAAAATTTTAGTATATTATTCATGGCAGCGAGCTCTACAAACTGAATGGTTCGGATCGCCGTGAAACCTTCTCTTATATAACTCGCTTATACCTGATTTTCATGAGATTTATCTCATTTTCTCATTGTATTCCTCAGTAGTATTGATATATTATATTAAGATGAGTATTGCATGTTGATTGGAGATAGTGGAAGTTTGATCTAAACTTCGGTCCCATGATTTTTACCTCCATATTGGAGGATTTTTCACGTAAATCTGGTGTCCTTGTACTTGGCTTGATTAACATTTCTTGCTAGATTTGATGTTGTTGAGTTATTGCCTATTTTAATTAGCACACGGATGATAGAATTTATATTAGATATAATTGTATTTGTAACCCTTTCATCCTAATAAAGTTCTCCATCAGATGCATTGAGATCATACATAAATAGAAGCTATTTTCATTTGATAAATTATAGAAACAAGTTTAAATGCAGAACATGTGATCAAATTCTCTCAAATCAAATCCATGAAATAATTCAATGGATCAATCTTAGTTGTCGATTGAACACCAATCTATCACATACTTATCTATATGGTTTAAGATGCATCTTTAAATGATTTCTCTTGATACTACTGAGCTGTGTACCCCCTAGCAGTTAGAGTAAGAGGAGCAAGTGCTACATGAGCCCATCTTGTTCATCAAGATGTAATGAAGGAAGATGAACCTGATCTTTTTGGGAGAGGATAAACTCAATCGAAATTTTCACCTATTAAACCACCTAAGAAATGACCTCGACAAATCCGCAGACCTTTCAGTCACCTCTCAAATGCTTCACATCAGACTCTAGTTATCCAACCAACAAAGAACTCTTTGACTCTACTCAACTTATTATTTCCATAGCAACCCAAACCCATCGAGTAATCGACCAGCGTTCTCTTCAAAGAAACTCTTAATTGTTTACTCAAAAGAAAACAAAAAAGGAAACTCTTAATTGGGACTGGTCGAGAACAACATCAAAGCCTCTCTGACTCATCCACTCCTAGTTGCTCGAGTTTGTTTTGTTAGTCTACTTCAGATAATGCTTGGAGCTTTGGTAGTTGGATTTTATTCTCTTAGAGAAAGGGTAAATTTCCTCTGTTTAATATTTATATGGCTCGCTTGTTTTAAAACCCATTTGGATGTTTCATTACTTTCTGAATACATTTGTGTTGATCTGTCACAATTTTCTAGTCTTGGTCTTTTTGACACCTGAAACATCATCTTACAGTGCCAACCTTCAATGGTCATGCTTTTTTGTTTTTTTTTTTGCATTTGTCTTGATCTGTCACAAATTTGTCGTCTTAGCTGCTGTTGTCAACTGAAACATCATCTCACAGTGCCAACCTTCTATGGTCATTCTTGTTTTGGATTTCGCTTGATCTGCCAGTTTTCTTGTCTTAATCGCTTTTGTCAGCTGAAACATCATCTCACAGTGCCAACTTTCTATGGTCATTCTTGTTTTGGATTTGGCTGTTGGGGAATACCCACCGACCGACCGACCGACGGCCGGAGGGACCGACCGACCGACCGACGGCCGGAGGGACCGACCGACGGCCGGAGCGACCGACCGACGGACGCCATCACCGGCCAATTAACGGCCCATAACCGACTGAGGATGTGTCGGTCGGGCATACTTTTCCCGACCGACTGAACCTGGAAGTCTGATGGCCGACTCACGTAAGACTCGCTGACCAACAGAGGGGCCCGAATCTCCACCCGACGCCACTCAGCTGGCCACCGACCTAGGATCGATCGACTCCTCCGATCGCCGTACAGCCGCCAGAGCTTGTCAGTCCTGACAGCAACGTGCGGCACTGCTGCCACCTAGGGGCATTGTCCCGCCTAGGGCATTGTCAACCCTAGTGATTTGACAACCCCACGGCGATATGACCCTTTTACGGCGACTCTGACAGTCTACAGTGAGTTGACAATTCCTCAATTGTCCGCGCCATTAATGACGACGCCATACCGTGCTCCACTATATAAATCGGGGAAGGCAACAGTGCAAGGGATCCCACCTCCACTTCTCGACTTCGAAACCACAGGCTCGCTCTCTCTCTCTCTCTCTCTCGATTGAGCTCTCTGTCTTCATTTCACTGTTGCCCAATCACCTCTCTGACTTGACCGTCGGAGGGTCCCCGTCGGAGCCGCCTCCGGTCAGTGTGGACTTCCCTTTTTGCAGGCGCTCGTTCCCCGACGATCAGACGATGAGGCGATTGGCCGCAACAGATTGGCGCGTCAGGTAGGGGAAACGATGACGAAGACAAGAGCCCAGCGATCGAGGATCACCGGGTCGGCGAGGTGCTCTTCCCACCGGAAAGAGGCCTCCCCGCCACCCTCAGCGGCGGAGCCCAGCTCTCCACACCCCGCGGTGACCACGGAGGCGCAGATCGCGGCCATCGTACGGCAGATGACCGTACTGACGGACGCGGTCAAGAGCCTCCAGCAACAACCGGCAGCCCGTCCGATGCCCTCCAGGAGCAGCCGCCGACGACCGCGCCGATCCCCGTCGCCTCCGCGTGATCGCCTGCAACAGCACTCCCACGAGGAGGAGGAGGGACGGCCATGGCGCGATGGCCGACAGTCCCAGCAGCCCTCTCCTTCCCTGCTGGAACGGACGAGGAAGGAGAAGCGACCGCGAACGCCGTCCGCCTCCCTGTCGGAATCTTCCAGAGACTCCACTCCTGGGGTTTTCCAGCACCGACAGACGGACGACTACGAGCGCAGGTTCGAGGAAATCGACCGTCGGCTTGCGCAGTTGCAGATGGACGACCAGAAGTCTTCGAACAACGTCGACTTCCAGACCGCCCAACCTCTCTCCCGACTAGTTCTCGACGAACCGATCCCCAGTCGGTTCAAGATGCCGCACGTGGAGCCATACGACGGCTCCACCGACCCAATCGACCACCTTGAGAGCTACAAAGCTCTCATGACGATCCAAGGGGCAACCGATGCTCTTTTTTGCATCGGCTTCCCCGCCACACTCCGCAAGGCTGCCAGGGCCTGGTACTCCGGTCTTCGATCGGAAAGTATCCACTCCTTCGGACAGCTCGAGCACTCTTTCGTGGCTCACTTCAGCACCAGCCGGAAGTCGCCGCGAACGTCGGACAGCCTTTTCTCCCTCAAACAGGGGGAGAATGAGACGCTCCGACACTTCGTGGCACGATTCAACACGGCCACGCTTGAGGTCCGGGACCTCAACGAAGACATGGCTATTTCAGCCATGAAACGGGGGCTGAGGGCGTCCCGATTCACCTACTCTCTGGACAAGACCCTCCCCCGGACGTACGTCGAGCTACTGGAGCGCGCATACAAGTACATGCGTGCGGACGAAGGAGCTTCCGACCGACGCTTGGCCAAACCCAGAGGCCCGAAGGAGAAGCGGAGGAAGGGTCGGAAACCCGCCGAACCCAGCAGGCCCCCGACCGATAGTCGGGTCTCGCCACCCCGACGAAACCAAAAGTCACCCCGGCAACAGACTCCAGGGCCGACACGCCCCAGGTATGATTCCTACACTCCTCTCTCTGCTCCTCGTGCGTAGATTCTAATGGAGATTGAGGGGGAAGAATACCTGCGACGGCCTCCGCCTCTGAAGGCAAAAGGCCTCGACCGTCGGAAGTACTGTCGATTTCACCGAGGCCACGGCCACAACACCGAGCAATGCATCCAGCTTAAGGATGAGATCGAAGCCCTCATCCGCCGGGGGTATCTCGGTAAATTCCGGAAGAACCCGCCGACCCAACCAGTTGCCGATCGACGACCCCGGCCGACTGAAGAAGCGGCGACTAATCGGCCGACGGCCGGAGTCATCAATATGATCTCCAAGCGGTTGGGCCCGGGGACGTCTGCGGGAGGGGAGCCGACGAAAAAGCCACGCCCGGACGACGTAATCACTTTTACGGAGGAAGACGTTCGGGGCATCCAAACTCCCCACGACGATGCTGTTGTTGTTTCGGCAACAATAGCAAACTATGATGTAAAAAGATTTTTTGTTAATAATGAAAGTTCGACAAATATTTTGTTTTACTCGACCTTCTCCCGGATGCAACTGTCAACCGACCGACTTAAGAGGGTCTCTATGCCCTTGATTGGCTTTGCCGGGGACGCTGTCACGACGGAAGGAGAAATTACCCTGCCTGTGACGGCCGGCACCGAACCACGGCAAAGCACGGTCCACTTGACTTTTGCGGTCGTCCAAGTGCCTTCGGCCTACAACGCCATACTTGGACGACCCGGACTGAACGCCCTCAAGGCAATCGTCTCGACGTACCATCTCCTCGTTCGACTCCCGACCAAAAACGGGATCGGGAAGATGCGCGGGGATCAACAGCTCGCCCGACGATGCTTCCAGATCTCTGCTCAAAGCGACGAGTTGAGGGGCTCCCTGATGATCGACAAGATGGACCAACGGGAGGAGGAAGAATGGGGTTCGCCGGCCGAGCAGCTCGTGTCGATCCCGATAGCGAAAAATCCTGACCGGAAGGTTTGGGTCGGGTCTCAATTGCCCGACCCCGAACGACGACGATTGACGGAGCTACTGACGGCCAATGCCGACATATTTGCTTGGTCGGCAGCAGATATGTCGGGCATCCCCCCAGAGACAATAACCCACCGACTCAACATCGACCCGACGATGAGGTCGGTGAGGCAGAAGAAAAGGTCCTTCGCTCCAGAGAGACAGAGGGCCATCGACGAAGAAGTGGACAAGCTACTCGAAGCGGGCTTCATCCGAGAATCCACGTATCCCGATTGGCTCGCCAATGTTGTCATGGTCAAAAAAGCCAACGGAAAGTGGAGGATTTGCATCGACTATACCGACCTAAACCGAGCCTGCCCAAAAGATAGCTTTCCACTTCCAAAGATCGACCAGCTGGTGGACGCGACGTCCGAATTTCGACTGCTCAGCTTCATGGACGCCTTCGCTGGATACAACCAGATCCGGATGGCACCTGAAGACGAGGAGCATACCACCTTCGTGACTCCCAAGGGCCTCTACTGTTATCGGATGATGCCCTTCGGACTGAAGAACGTCGGCGCCACCTACCAGCGACTTGTCAATAAGGTCTTTAAAGATCAGATCGGGCGCAACATGGAGGTGTACGTGGACGACATGCTGGTGAAAAGTGCGCAGATCCTGGATCATGTTCGGGATCTCGAGGAGACCTTCCGCACTCTACGACGACATCGAATGAAGCTCAATCCGACCAAGTACGCTTTTGGGGTGACCTCAGGGAAGTTCCTCGGATTCCTCATTTCTCAGAGAGGGATTGAGGCCAACCCTGAGAAAATAAAGGCGATCCTCGACATGCGTCATCCGAACACCAAGAAGGAGGTCCAACAGCTGAACGAAAAAATTGTCGCTCTTAACCGATTCATTTCTCGATCAGCTGAAAGGTGCCTCCCGTTTTTCAAAACTTTGCGCCAGGCAAATGGTTTTTCTTGGTCGGATGAGTGCCAACGGGCCTTCGAAGATCTGAAGAAGTACTTGGCTTCCCCACCGCTGCTCGTAAAGCCGCAGGTCAGGAAGAACTTGTATCTCTACTTGGCCACATCCTCTGAGACGGTCAGTTCGGTGCTCGTCCGAGAAAATGAGAACCGAACCCATCAGCCTATCTACTATACCAGCAAGGTGCTCCACAGCGCCGAAGCCAGATATTCGGAGACGGAAAAGATGATTTTCACCCTGACCGTCTCCGCACAATGACTCCATCCATATTTCCAGGCTCATACCATAGTGGTTCTCACCAACCAGCCCCTGAGGGCGATATTGCGCCGACCGGATACATCTGGATGACTGGCAAAGTGGGCGATGAAGCTCAGTGAGTTCGACATTCAGTACCGACCGCGGCCTGCCTTGAAGGCTCAGGTCTTGGCCGACTTCATCGCCGAGTGCCCGACAACCGACCAAGGGTCGGGATCTGCGGACTCGGGATGAGACACGGTCTCCGAGCCAGATCCGGTCTCTACCTGGGTACTGCACATCGACGGAGCTTCAAACGCTCAGGGGAGCGGGGCCGGGCTCCTGCTCACAAATTCGAATGGGGTGGTCATCGAGTACGCCCTCCGATTTGACTTCAAGGCCTCCAACAACCAAGCCGAATACGAAGCACTCCTCGCTGGCTTGAGGATGGCGAGGGAACTGGGCGTCGACAGCCTCCGGGCATTCTCCAATTCTCAGCTGATCGTGGGACAGGTCAAGGGCGAATTCGAGGTGCGATATCCGACCATGGTCAAATACCTTCAGAAAGTGAAGGACCTCGTGGCACGCTTCAGGTATTTTAAAATTTCCCACATCCCTAGGTCGGAGAACGCCCATGCCGATGCACTTTCCAGACTGGCGACTTCGGCCTTCGACTCTTTGGGTCGGACGTTCGTGGAGAACCTCGAGCAGCCGAGCGTCGACCGGATCGACGAAGTGCTACAACTAACGGCCAAACCAAGCTGGATGGACCCGATCATTCGGTATCTGACCGACGGGATCGGCCCCGAGGATCCCGCGGAGGCCAAGCGGCTCCGATGGTCGGCATCCCAATATGTAATCATGGACGGCCAACTCTACAAGAGGTCATTCTCCCTCTCCTTGCTTAGGTGCTTGGGACCGACCGACGCCGACTATGCTCTCCGAGAAGTGCACGAAGGGATTTGCGGGAATCACTTGGGGGGCAAGTCCCTGGCCTACAAGGTCCTGCGACAGGGTTACTACTGACCGACCATGAGGAAGGATGCAACCGAGTTGGTCCGGAGGTGTGAACCTTGTCAGAAGTACGCCAACGTGCAACACCAATCGGCCAGCCAAATCGCTCCTATTGTTGCTCCATGGCCCTTCGCTCAGTGGGGGGTCGATATTCTCGGCCCTTTTCCTCCAGCATCGGGTCAAAGAAAGTTCATAGTTGTCGCCATCGACTACTTCACCAAGTGGGTGGAGGCCGAACCCTTGGCGCAGATCACCGAGCGAAAAATGGAGGACTTTATCCAAAAATCTATCATCTTCAGGTTCGGGTTGCCGCATACTATCATCACCGACAATGGGCGGCAATTCGACAACCAAGACTTCCGGGATTTCTGCGCAAGGTTCCACATCACGCACCGACTGACTTCAGTCGGGCACCCACAGTCCAACGACGAAGTCGAGGTGACCAACCGGACCTTACTCCACGGACTCAAGACCCGACTAAATGAAGCCAAAGGCCTCTGGGTCGACGAGCTAGGCTCCGTTCTGTGGGCTTACCGAACGACCCTCCGCGTTCCGACCGGGGAGTCCCCTTTCAGCTTGGCCTATGAAACGGAGGCAATGATCCCGCTCGAGATTGGACTGCTGTCTTCAAGGGTCGAGCAGTATCAAGAGCCGGACAACTCCGATTGCCGGAGGGCTGACCTAGACCTCCTCCCCGAACTGCGAAACGAGGCTCAAATTTGCATGGCTTCGTACCGACAGAAGGTAGCTCGGTATTACAATGCCAGGGTCAGACCAAAACTTTTCAGGCCTGGTGACTTGGTCCTGAGGAAGGCAGAGGTCTCGAAGCCCCTGGACCAAGAGAAGTTGGCTCCAAACTGGGAAGGGCCCTACAAGGTAGCAGACACCTATGGTCCGAGAGCCTACCGACTGGAGACCCTTGAAGGGAAACCCATTCCCCGAACTTGGAACGCCGACAACCTGAAATTGTACTACCAATGAATTTTGTGCTTGTCCGGTCGGAATACAAATCCGGTTTGAAATCTTGGAGTTTTAACTCTTCGACTAACGATCGGCGCTCACCAAGCTCAAGCCCCGATATGCCGACTCGGACTTGGTATCCGCCTGAAATCGACGACCCTATCGACGGTGACGCATCAGACTCTTACAAGGACCGATGCATCCATATGGATGGGAGTTACACTCCTTCGACCTTCGACGACACATCGGACTCTTACAAGGACCGATGCATCCATATGGACGGGAGTTACACTCCTTCGACCTTCGACGACACATCGGACTCTTATGAGGGCCGATGCATCCATATTAACGGGAGTTGACACTCCTTCTACGGTCGAACTTTCGGACCAGACCATCGGCTGACACGCCGGTCAAGCCCCGACCAAAGAAAGGCGAAATGCCTACGCGACCGACGTCGCGACTCCCGACCGAGCTACAGCCGGTCGAAGGATATTCGGCTTGCCACCGTTTATCGCACAATGCGACCTCAGTCGCATTCATGATTCACCGACCGGGCTACGGTCGGTCGGAAGATATTCGGCTTACCACCGTATATCTCGAGGCGCAGTACGGATATCCGACACGAGGGTATCGGGGTCCGACTTATCGGTGCTCCCTCGACTGAATGCGCCGGACGACATTCGACTGAACACATCAGAGGGGACCCGACTACCGAACCTTTACCACGGTCGGTTGGCTCCCGACTCAGCGGACGCGCCCGACTGACGACCTTGACTATCAAAGGCCGATTGAAAGTCGGGACTTAGCCTACCTTCGTGGTGGCGTGGGTTGCCGAATGTCCTAACCGACCTATATAACTTGGCAACTCACGTGTTCGGATGCATTCCACAACTCATGAAGGAAAGGAAAACAGACAGAGGGAAAAGTTAAGTTTACAAACTGATTTCATTCAAAGTCAAAAGAGCTTACAAAGTCGGGCCAAAGCCCGATTACAAGTGTTCTAAAAAAGGAAAAGACAAAAGAAACCAAAGTCGGCAAGGCCCGATCATTCTTCCGAGTCGATCTCCTCGACCGACGGAAGATCAGGGATAACTGGTGTATCGACCACGATCGACGCTGGGTCGACGGCCGAAGCAGGACTGTCGGTCGGTGGGGGGCTAGCAGTCGGCGCCACATGCTCCGGGACGGCTTCCTCCGCCACGGCGATGCCTCCCGACGGCTGGTCGGCCATCTCCTCGGTGGCTTGTTCCTCGGCCCCCGGCGAGACGATACTGCTGAGGTCCAGCTCCAGGTACAGGGTCTGGACCGCATCCCGACCGTCCTCGTACCCCACCCGGTATGACATGAAGCCCGACTCCAGCATCTCCTCCCGGTACTGGTCGGTGGCACGGAAGTCGTCCACCGCCCGGCTTGCCGACTCCTTCGCCGACCTTGCTTCTTCTTCCGCCCGGCCGAGCGAGTCCTTTGCCGACTCTGCTTCTGCCTTCGCTATGTCAGCGTCAGCCTGGGCGATTGACAGATCCTCCTCGGCTTTGGCAAGCTTCTCCAGGCTGACCGAAGCTGCTCGCGCTCGCCTTCGAGTTCGGCGGCGATGCCATCCCGCTCGCACCGCAGACGATGCACGGTCCGGCCCTTGCGTTTGGCTTCTTTTTTGGCCGACCTTAGCTCGGACCCGAGCCGGGAGACTTCGTCCACCAACTTGGCCTCCCGGTCGGCCGACTGCTTTAGGTGGTCGACCAACATTGCCCGGTCGGCTTCAGCCACCGCCGACCTTTCCTTCCAAGCCGCCCAGACGTTCCCGAACCTCCGGTATCCGGCTTCAAGCTCCGACATGGTGTAGATCAGCTGCCGACGCAAGTGTTTCGTCAGGAAAACAAAGTGACGAATACACTAAGAAAAAAGGAGGCGAAACAGGACTTACCTCGACCATGGTCGGGTAGAACGAAGACAACATCTCGGTCACTTGCCGAGACCTTAACGCCTCCACGTCGGTCGGGAGGAGGATTCCCTGGCACAGCCTCCTCGCCAGGTTGTGGTCGGCCAACGCCGACGCCCCTTCGGGGAACTGTGCGCTGGGCGGCACAGTGCGACTCCCCGACCTCGTGTCGTCCGCGGGGTCCATCGGGGCCTTCCCTCGATCGGCCGCCCCAACCGACGGAACCGGCAGCGAGGGGATGCTCGAGGTTGAACCGGCACCCCCCGTAGCAGCCACAGACGCCGCCGGATGATGTTCGGTTTCCCGAACGTCATCCGGCTCCACCGCTGCCGGTGAAGCCGCCGATGTCCCTTCGGCCGCTTCTTCCACCGGCCTCTCCTCCGGGTGCGCTGCCGGAGCCGCGAGCGCTATCACCGGCTCCGATTGATTGATCGCCGACGCTTCGACGGTCAGCGCCGCTGGAGTGGGCTTCTTCGAAGGACGCGAAGGTCCTGCCCCCGATGCCGGCCTCTTCCTTGCTGCAAACTATCGAATCTCGGCGTCGGTTGGCCGCATCCTTGGAGGTGTCCCTGCGATACCGACAGATATGTTAATCAAAGAGCCGGACAAAGGGCCGAATGAAAAGAGGACCGGGGGATCGGGCGATACCTAGTCGGGGGATTAAGCTCAGGCCGGCGTCATAGAGAGCTTGTTCGGTAACAAGCTCCCTCTGCTTCGGGACCGACATGTCTTTAAGTCGGTGGAAGTCCTCCGGTCGTCCGCCTCCACCCGGCTGTTGTCATTTGCTTCGGTTCGGGGCACGCCCCAGTGGGAAGGGAAGCCCCAAGGAGATGGAGATGAGACGAAGAAAAACTGGTTCTTCCACCCATGGATGGACGATGGAAGACCAGTGATGAAAGAAAGACCCTTCCGGGGGTTGAAGAGCCACCACCCTCGGGCCTTAGGGTGGGGTCGGAGCACAAAGAATGCCCGGAAGAGCGAGATACGAGGGTTGGTCGGCAAAAGCTGACACAACAGCGCGAAGCTGATTATCAGTCGGACAGAGTTCGGCGTCAATTGCACCGGACAAAGTCCGTAATAATTCAGCAGATTTCGGACGAACTCCGGAATCGGGAGCCGAAGACCCGCGCGAAGATCTTCGACATACAGCGCCAGTTGGCCCGGCAGAGGGTTGTTAACCCGACCGCTGGCCCCTGGGGCGGAGAGTTGAAACTGCTCCGGGATGCGATACTGCTCCCGAAGCCGATCAACGTTCGGCCCCGAAAGCGAGGAAACCTCAACTTCCGGAGTCGACCGGGAGTCGTCGGTCGGATTTCCCGATCGAGCTCCCCGAGATGGATTTCCGGCCATCACACCAGAACCGAACAAGAAGCAGAGAAGAAGAAGAAGAGGAAGAAGAAGAAGAGGAAGAAGGAAGGGAAGACCACGAACCGAAAATGACCCTTTTGGGAGCAGGAGGAAGGACGACTGTCGGCGACGACTGAGAAATCGCCCGGACAGAGTCTCTGCAGCGAAAATGTCAGCAATGGGGTCCTGGATCCGGATGGTCCTATATATATAGGGTCGTCCGACGGTCGAGATGCCCCCACGCCGATCGAGGCCTCACGGATGTGCGACACGTGGTGGCCTCCGGGCCCTTCCTTCGGTCGGATGATTCGACGCGCCCATCCCGGGACGGCCGCACCGCCCTCATTTAATGCGAGGGGCGCCGGCCCAACCACCTCCGACACGTGGCAAACGGGGCCGCGGTTTCGAATTAAAGCACCCGCGGCGATTCGCGTTCCCGATGGGACGCCTGACAGCGCCCCGCGCTCCCAGAATCGGCGCTGCGCGACGGTCTGCGTTCTCCAGAAGGCATCGGATATCCGATCGTCTGACACCGAATCGTCCGGCACCCGACCTCCTGACGCCGACGTGACACCTGATGCCGACGTGACATCTGACACCGACTAGACGTCTGACGCCAGCGAATCGCTCGGCATTCATGAGATGCCTGACATCGTATCAACCTGCGGTACGGTCGGAAGTTGGCATACGACGAATCCACTCCTTTTCGCCCAGGATTGCTGTCCAAATAAAAACATCGGCCAGCTCACCGTCCGACTCAGGAGTGGAGGGGGGAAACTGTTGGGGAATACCCACCGACCGACCGACCGACGGTCGGAGGGACCGACCGACCGACAGCCGGAGCGACCGACCGACGGACGCCATCACCGGCCAATTAACGGCCCATAACCGACTGAGGATGTGTCGGTCGGGCATACTTTTCCCGACCGACTGAACCTGAAAGTCTGATGGCCGACTCACGTAAGACTCGCCGACCAACAGAGGGGCCCGAATCTCCACCCGACGCCACTCAGCTGGCCACCGACCTAGGGTCGGTCGACTCCTCCGATCGCCGTACAGCCGTCAGAGCTTGTCAGTCCTGACAGCAACGTGCGGCACTGCCACCTAGGGGCATTGTCCCGCCTAGGGCATTGTCAACCCTAGTGATTTGACAACCCCACGGCGATATGACCCTTTTACGGCGACTCTGACAGTCTACAGTGAGTTGACAATTCCTCAATTGTCCGCGCCATTAATGACGATGCCATACCGTGCTCCACTATATAAATCGGGGAAGGCAACAGTGCAAGGGATCCCACCTCCACTTCTCGACTTCGAAACCACAGGCTCGCTCTCTCTCTCTCTCTCTCGATTGAGCTCTCTGTCTTCATTTCACTGTTTTCCAGTCACCTCTCTGACTTGACCGTCGGAGGGTCCCCGCCGGAGCCGCCTCCGGTTAGTGTGGACTTTCCTTTTTGCAGGCGCTCGTTTTCCGACGATCAGACGACGAGGCGATTGGCCGCAACAGATTTGGCTTAGACCAAGAGGATCTCATCCGAAAAGATTAATTAAAAAATATTATTCAAATTTTTGATCTTATATAAATATCAAGATATCCCCAATAAACAATCAATCTGAGACAACATCCTCACCACACTAACAGGCTAAATTTAATTAAATCGATCACAAACCCAATGAAGAGTTGGGTGGTATTTGAAGTTTCAAGTTGAATTTTGGCTTTGATGATTTTAGGCTCTCAAACTAGAAAGACATGGGCTATCATCCAAACAGGTTACCCAAATAATGTTATATAATTTTTTATTTTTATATAAATATTCAAATTTTTTTTAGTGTACAATCAATATGGCATAAAATACATGCTCGCACAAGTTCTTGTGTACTTTCCTATTTAGTTTAAACATCCTTATTAAGTCAAGAGACCAAATCTAATGACAAACCCCATGAACTTAGCATCAACACCATAAGAATTGGCATTGCGCTATCCTTAGTCTACATGAGTTGTAAGCTGTACCTCCTACGATACCATTTCCAAGAGTCAAAAACTTCATCTAAATTGCTAATTAGAATCTTGGCTCTATATACATATCCAAGATTTTCTGCTACAGCCAAAAGACTAAATGCATACTTGTATTAATTCCTTGCATGATAAACTAAGAATATTACAACAGCCCACAAGACTGATGATATTTGTGATTGTTTGAAATGCCAAGGCTTAAACAGGCAGGGTATGAATAGTACTTGCATTTGTTTATCCCCATGAGAAATTCTTTGTACACCACTCACGACGTAGAAAATCCGACATGAAACGCACCGTCTAGTCTAACTAGATCATATAGTCATCGCTTTCCAACGCATATTTAATGCCTACAGTTCTATTTTTTCGTTTAAAATTTTGAATGATAAAAATATTTTTTTTCTAAAAAATTATAATATTCTATACCGATATTACGACATTCTACATTAAAATTATGATTTTTTACACATAATGCCATAATTTTTCTATAGAATGTTATAATTTTGATAAAAATATTTTCTCATTTAAAAATTTTATAAATTTTTTAATAATAAAAATATTTTTCTTTCTTTATGATATTCTATACAAAAAAAATCATAATTTTAATTTTCAACATATAAAATATTATAATTTTTTCAAAAAATAAATATTTTTATTATTTAAAATTTTAAATAAAAAAATAAAATTAAAAATATTAAATATATGTTAGAAAGCAGTCACTACATCAAATGAGACGATACGCTCCATATTAAATTTTATACATCAAATTTTATACACTGCAAGCGGTGTACAAAGAGTTTTGCTTATCCACACGTGGTTTGGTTGCTGCGGAGATTGGATGCCTTGGGCCAAGAAACTCAAGTGAGCACTCCCCACGATTCTCCCGAGGAAAAAAAAAACTCCTACGAGGTACAAAGGAAAAAATCTCCTACGAGGTACAAAGGATCGAGGGTGGGGCTGTCATTGTTGACAAAAGCACACCTACAAGATTTATCATCAACCATCATATAAAAAGACATAAGCTCGCCTGTTAAACCAAACTGATCCAGTTAAAAAGCAAAACAAACAGTGCACCATTTCAATTTCACTGAACAACAATTCCAAATATGATGATAACAACATAAAAGACAACTTGCCCAGAAATCAGCAAATTACCAAACAAATTCTCGAATTTAGCTACAAAACCTCTGGATGAGTTTCCAATTTACGATTGACAGTTGCTCAAGCAAATGAAAGAACAAGAATAAGCGCGCAAGAATATAAGCAACTCTCTAAGCAGTCTTCTCTGCTTTGGAAGCAGTTGCAGCAGCCTGTCCTCGAAGCCGTCCTGTTCTTCTCGCAGCAATAAGACCAACCTTCTGTCCAGGAGGAGCATCACGGCGGACAGTTGATGCATGCCCAATATGCTGGTGGTTTCCTCCTCCATGAGGATGTTCCACAGGGTTCATGGCAACACCACGAACCTTTGGCCAGCAGTTCCTCTTCACACGGAATTTATGATACGCATTCCCAGCCTTGAGGAGGGGCTTCTCAGTTCTACCTCCACCAGCAACCTGTCCAATCATTGCACGGCAACCACTTGGCACAACCTTCTTTGCACCAGAAGGAAGCTTGATCCTGCATGAATGAAAGCAGCGCTGTCAAAATCTTAGGTAGCATATCTTTTATGCGCTGGTTGACTACTGTTCTGCCAGTGATTCATGTGTTGCTTCCTACATTTTCCAAATACCCTGTCTTACATTTCCAAAGAAGCTTACTACTTAAGGCCCGTTTGGATGATTGGGCCCAAAATCTCATGAGCCGCGCCAATGCAACTAGAAAAATTCAGCTAATGCTATGCTTATTCCTAAATACCCACAAGCCTTTGGAGTGGGCCGGCCCATGTCCTATAGAGAAGGGAAAAAAACAAAGACCTCAGGCTCATTTTTCCTAGTTGAATTGGCCCAACCCATAAATCTCATAGGATTTTGGGCCCAATCACCCAAACAAGCCTTTAGAAGTAGCTAGAAGACCCACAACTGTAATAATTATTGGTGCATGCATATGCAATTAGGAAAGGAAAACTCATGCCATTCATAGAATTTTATATGCAGCTTCTGAGTGAGAGGAGGTCTAAAAATACAAGCAGGCAAGTCCATGAAATGAAAGTAGAAAGCCATTATGCGACGTGAATAGTTTGCTATGCTACTTCACAAGAGTATTATATAACCATAATAATCGATTCTTATCCCAAGGATTCGGATCAGTTTTATGGACCCTCATCCACCAATATTTATGACCATCAACTCTTTAAATTCGAGGAAAGAAAAGCTTAATAAAATTCAGATAAGCTTAAAGAACGAGGCATCGATCTTACTAGAAGTTGTACTGGTGTAGAACTATTACCAATGCTAACCAAATTAGCATCAATATAAGAGGCATCCAACATCATTTTCTATTAGTTAAGATGAATGATTATGATACTTGAGTAGTAGACATTACCACTTACAGAATCTACATGTCATCTTTAAAAATCATGGGCTTCCAAATTAATGAAAGGCAGCAAAAATGCTAAGTAGAGGCAATTTTATGTTTGGCATCTCAACACCACAAACACAAGCATCAGTCATCTACCAAGTTTTTTTTTTTTTAAAAATATGATATCAAATCCAGCCTACTGGATTTTGTGGCTCACCATCACTCAAGTTTTTCATACTGGTTTGGTGGACACTAACAGACTCCTCTTTTCACAAATCTCATGGTTTCTGATCCAACAGAATTTGGAAATCAATGGATGGCGTGCACTCATAATTTAAATTTATATATTTTTATGAAGTAACAAACCTAAGGATTCTCTACTTCAACTAAAAATTTACCAAGATTACTCTGAATATGATTAGAACTCTAAAGTACCTAGCAATCAGCATTATCACTTGGTTAAGCTGCAGCCCTTGAATGAGGCTTGAAAATCTAAAGAAGATCTTCCGGAGGATATGTGATATTTATAATGCACAATAAAGGTGACGAGATGGAGTATTGCTGCTCAAGTTTGGTTAGAGGACCATATAAGGTAGGCTTATTTTAAAACATATAAAAAACCACAACAAATGAAAGCCTGGAACACCCAAATCCTACCACCAGTTGAAGTATACTCTGCTAAAATACTATAGCAAACTAGAACTTACTGTCATACTCCACTATCCATCCAACATTCAAAATCAAGATGTATGTCATAATTGTTGGCGTTTGTTCAAGTCTTTTTAATGTACACAACTTTCCAACTTCTTATCAAAATTATCACTGAGTACAAGACTATATTTTGCAAAGGCATATATAGTTCTGAGGAATAAGAACAATTAAATTAAAATCTTGCTGATCTCCTAGAAGTCTTGCTATTTACTATTCTCAAGTACGCCATGGCATGCTAGGCAACATGAAATATAGACACCCGATGTATCTTAATCACATAACATGGATAGTAAATATTTTGTTTCGGAAGCTTTACTAGCCAATAAACAAAGAATATTCATAACAGACAAGAGAAAAAAATAACAAGAATGTCATGGAAAAAAGAAATTTATTTCCGAAAAGATTCTCCATAAAAAGGGATGCTTCTTCAAATTCCTGAATGATATAAACATACATGCATTATTTTGTGAACTTGCGAAAATTTAATAAATATAATCTAAAAGAACTGCAACAGAAAAACAAACGACTGATGCTACTAAATTGCAAGCACAGGGCAAATTGAACTACTTGTTCTATTCAAAGTTGCTGTTGGTCCTTTTTATCAAAAACTTGGAAAAGACATTCTGAATCTCATCCCCTGGAATTCAATTCAAATCTTCAAGAATTCCATACAGATGTTCAAATTACAAACTGAGAAGACCATGAATATAATCTGAACTATAAATGAAGGGCATAATCTTATATAGCAGCAGATTCATGAAATTGTTTCACTTTTCAGTGCTGCATAATCCATATGGTGCATCATTACCCTCAGACAACACAATCCACATCTTAACTAAATAACCATCAAGATAAAACCCACAACAGTGAACTAAAAAATTCAGCTATCCTTCGGGATTTTAGTTTGGCAGCATTAAACTACGTCAAATTTTTGTCAAGCAAATATGATCCCATGTCATAATTAGCAATCAATTATACACAACACCATACACCATAACTAACATCCCCAACATGAGAACATATGCACGAGATTAATCACAAATCGCAAAACATTAAAAACAGCAGCACCAGAGGACGAAAAATCTAATATTTTGCCCTCTTCTAGGTTCAATGAAGCTAGGATGTGACAAAGGTACCATTTCCCCGCACCTACGCCTCCAGATAAGGGGAAAAACTATTTCTGATCCCAGGAAAATATCAGATCTCATCCAAAAACCATAGTTTGGGGCTAAGTAATGGACCTGGAGGTGCCGTTGTCGGGGTTGTGGCTGATGACGATGGCGTAGTCGCCGGAGGCGCGGGCGAGGACTCCGCGGTCGCCAACGTGGTGCTCGACGTTGCACACGACCGCACCCTCGGGGATAGAGCGGAGCGGCAGCACGTTGCCGACCATGAGGGAAGCCTTGCGGCCGCAGTAGACAAACTGGCCGGTGTACATGCCCTCGGCGGCGATGAAGAGCTCCTTCTGGTGCTTGTAGCGGAAGGGGTGGCGGAATGTGACGCGGGCGAGCGGGGCGCCGCGGCCGGGGTCGTGGATGATGTCGGTGACGACGCCCTTGAGGTAGCCGTTGCGCTCGCCGTAGTCGAGGCTCCGGAAGCGGGCCGGGCCCTTACGGTGGTGGGTATGGGAGCGGAAGACCGAGCCGGCTCCCTTCCTTTGGGCACGGATCACGCGTCCCATGGCGGCAGCGCAGGCGGAAAGCGGCTGAGAGCGGCGGCGATGAGGAGGAGGAGAGGGGACGAAGCGAGGGTTTGGGGTTCTCAAGAGAGTATTTATATGGTGCCGAGTTGTAGGAAAAACGAGGTTACGAACTTACGAGGCTTTTGGGTTGCCCTAGAAGTGGTGCACAGCATCGAGATTCGTGATTCGTCATCCGTGATTTGATGTTAATATCCGGACCATTGGACTAATGGCGGGCCACGGTGGAGACGGAGATTTGTAGGGATGGCAACGTATATACGAGTGTCCGTTGCCCATCGTTATCCCTTACTAAGGCTGCAAAGGGCCGGATTGATCCACGATTCGATCCAATTAGATTCGATCTAGATCCATTTAAGAGATTCATAAAGTCAGATCGAATTCAAAAATTAGATCTGTTCTCTTTTTCAGATCGAATTTGAATTTTTTGAATTTGGACCCAATCTGATCCAATCCAATCTGCGAAGATTTTTGGATTAATTTAGATTTTAAGATACATGATTCGATCAGATTCGGACCCAAACATAAGATCCAAACTCAATTAGAGTGACTCATCCAAATAAGAGTTTGAAATTTGACTAAAATTTTTCAAACCCTTCGATCTTTCTCATTTAATTTTCAAATTAAAAATCTCTAAAACTAAAAATTTTTCAAACTCTTCAGTTTTTTTATTCTGACTGTTGTAACATTTATAACAACCCAAGGAAGAATGATTGGATGGATTTCTGATAATTTAAATGAAGAACATCTTGATTACTTCTTCTGGCTTTTTACTGGCCTTAGTTTTTTAAACATTCTGATTTATGTTTAGTATGCCATGAGGTACAAAAGCAAGAAGGCTTCTTAAATTCTAATTCATTTTGTTGACTTTAAGAAATTTCAGAGTATGCTCAAATGTGTATGATGTTGTGTCATCTACAGTATATGCAGTTCTATTTTTAATCATATATAAATATTCTTCTTATATGATATTTTAAATTGAGATAATTATATCACTATATAAAATTTATATTTTTTTTTTATTTTTCTTCTTTTGTGTGAACTTCTGAAATCTTGACTCTTCTAAAAAATCATTTGTTTTCCCTCTGCTATCCAATACAATTAATTATTAGAAGTTATAGTTGGAGGATTAGAGGAAAAAAAAAAAGAAAAAAAGCCTTTCTTAGTTATCATCTAACATTAGTATTCATTGATGGTAGGTTTTAAATATATTAAACCCGTGATCTGATCCAATCCGAACCGGACTCATATTTCATGGATTGGGACCGGATATATATGAACCTGATCCGATTCGAATGATCTAACGGGTCAATAAATTTGTTCATAGATCCAACCCGATCCAATCCGATTTTTTATCGAGATGGGTATGGATCCAATATCAAGATCTAATTAAAAAATCGAGTCGGACTGAAATCATTTAAAATCCTGTCCGATCCGATCCATTTGCGGGTCTATCCTTTACTCATCTCAGGTCGGATGGGTAGTTCGGGTGTGCATTCGGTTCCCTCCATCGTTCAAAAAAATTAAACTTTCAAATTTTTATTTTATAAAATTAAAAATTAAATTAAAGTAGTCTACAACTGAACAAATCAAATCCAAGTAATCTCGGTCCGGTTCAATTTGATAATTCGATTTTGGACTCCTCTATATCGGACTTTTGGTCAACATTGAAAGTCTGAAAGCAAATAAAATTTAAAATTAAATCCTCACGATGGTGGAACTGCACGGTCAAGATGATGGCAGGGAAGTCAATAGTGATCAAATTATTAAAGGCCAATATTATTTGTGATTTTTTTTTTTTTTTTTTGTTGGTTTTGGTATAGAAATCTTCTAATGGGCTTGGGAATATTTAGCACAAAACCTACTCCAAAAAATATCTAGATATTTTAGCTAAAATAAATAAATTAGAAGAAAGAAGTGCATATCTTGATGTTTAATATAGCACAAAGTTAGCTATTCCACCTCCTCGCATAAGGTGGCTAAGCTTATGAAACATAGTCATGAATTCATAACAGTAATATTATTTTCAAATTGAAGTAATTTATGAATTTTTTTTTTTAAAAAAGGCCTTGAACCAAAAAGTATTAAACATATCACATGCGGTGCCAGGTATCCTATCATCCCCAAAAGAATTTTGGGCGGTTGCATCCCTCCCCAACTCTTTCTTTCTTCCCCTCTTGTTTTGACTTTGCACAAATGATGGTTACTAGTAGGAATGGCAATGGGCCGGGGCGAGGACGGGGGCCCCTCCCCCAGTCCTTGGCCCGGTGGGGATTTTAAAATCCCAGGCCCCAGCCCGTTTCTCAGGCTCATTTATCCAGCTCAATGGCCCGATTGGTATGAATTTCTATCTTAAAAATAAATACAAAAATAAATTTAAGTATAAAATATTAAATGACAATAAAAATATATTTAAATATCCAACATATAACATTTATTTGGCCGATCATTTGATAATCTATACAAATAATAAATGCAAAAATCTAACAAAAATTGAATCCTATATTTAGAACATTAAAGCAAATAGATATAATATCGCATCCCAAAATATACATCTCTTTACAAAGATCAAATATCTTTCATAAAGATCAATCATGTTATCAAAATCGAATACTCATCAGAATCCAACAAAGGAAAAAAAAAGTAAGAAAAAAAAAGCCCAAAAAAGTGTAGATAATGCAACACAAATCAAAAGGAAGAAAAAGAAGACTTGCATGTGATTGGGAATATTCAAAAATGCAAAGTGTGTAAGATTTGGTCTTCCTGAGCGAGGAGTGTGTGAAATTTGAAGTGCGGAGAGAAAGTAGAGATGATTTTTTTAGGATTAGACCTACCTATTTTTAGTATTTATATCTTATATCATATATATAATAAAATAAAAAAATCGGACGGGCCGAAGAAAGCATCATCCCCATCTCTAGCCCAAGCCCGATCGGTGATTTTTTTTCCCATCCCCGGCCCATCTAGTGGTCTAGAAATCCTTTTCCCCCCTCAGAGAGAGAGAGAGAGAGAGAGAGAGAGATTGGCGAACAGGAATTGCGTTTATATGAGCTGTGCGTGCGTGTGTCTCTGCGTGAGAGAGAAATCGGTGAACAATACATGCACATGACATATCCGAGGTATTACTTAGGACTTCTTATGAGAAGGAAAAAAAAAATCAAAAACAGAGTTTCCATGAAAATTATTAGTAGAAAAGCAAATAAGATGGACCAAACCAACAAATCACCAGAGATCTCTAACGAAACCGTAGAATTAGATCTTATCTAAAATGTCATACAGTTAAACAATGAGCCCACCTAACATTCTGTCCAGAATGGTCAACAGCCAACTCCTTGGGAACCCTCGCTCATGTCCCACATTGACACCTCTACTCGAGATTCTTCCTACCATTAACCCGGCAAGTTTGCAACTTTCAACAGCACTGATATCTCTAAATAATAGTTGACTTTGAAATAATTATTTCCCCATACGGCACTGAAATGGCTTTTGTTTTCCCAATTCAGGCTTGGGCTTGATCTTTTAGGACTTGAGGAAGATCTACTGGTAGCCATGTAACAGAATAAATTAGGTAAACATTAACTATAATGTTTGATAACATGAGTGTACATTGTAACATGAAGCCTGCTGCTATTACAGCGGACTAAAGACACAATAAAATGGCAAAATATTATGCCTTTATTCTCCGTTTGGCAGGGAATTTCTTCTCGATACTAATATTAGGAGCAAAGGTAATTAAAGGACAGCTACGTGTTGCCATTATGGGATCATGTAGAAAGTTTATTTCCATATTTTGGAACCGCAATCTACATATCACAATAAAGCAATCTTACCATTGTGCCAAGGCAATTGGATATCCAAATCAAATTCCGATGATATAGAATACTGAAAATAGCAATTGATTATAATCAAACTATGACATTGGCCCTGCTTTGCTTTTATCTTATAATGACATCTAATATGCCCCGCATCCAAAGTATGTTGTTTTTGGTGGAAGAGCTTCCCATGGGAAAAATTAACTAGACTTTTTCCAGTGAAATTATACAAGGTAAATGAAGATAAAAGATAATTTACATTCACAAATTGCCACTATAATGGGTTAGTAATACATGATCCTCTGCATCCCGCATAGAAAGACAACTGCATCAATCAAATAACCATCATTAGTATAACATGGTTTCCAAAAAGCATGGTTACAATACCACAACAGAAAAGCATGATTTGAATGACCATCAAATGTAAATAACAGAAAAGGAAGCAAATGCTCTTAGATTTCATGATTCAGGAAAGGATGAACTAGATATGCTCTGAGGCCCAACCTTGGGAAGGAAAAAGATACAGAGCTGCATTGCTGGCATGCCATGTGGCAATCGAGAGCTTGGTGCAATGCAAGGGGTTAGTGCAATATACTGGGATTGTAGTACAAAGTACCAAATCCTTCATGATACATTGGATTTTGGTATCAAGGTTGGTCCCTAAGCCATTTTTTCTATGTGATAATGAGTTAAGATATCCACTTAGGATAAGACTACTTAACCTTGAATTTGTATGTCACAGGATCTGATTTGCTGCCATCACCAGAGTATTTTGCAACTGGCTTGGACTTTTAGAGGGAGTAAATGGTCAGTGGTGAGTTTTTACTAGGTAATCTGTTCAAGATTAGTTGACATCTTCCTGGGAGGAGATAGCTAATTCTATATAGAAAGACATCAAATTAAATCAGTCTGGTGTTTTACACATCAAAGAGATGATTCGGAGTTTATGCCAACAAAAAAGGGATACCGACCAATAAAAACAAATGATTTGAAAAAAATGGGATTCTTTTTTCTTCAGTCATATTAGAGTGAAATCATGACCTGAGCCATGGATCTCACAACCTAAAGATATGAATTTAAATTGTTTTTAATAATTCAGCAGGAGCATCTAGAACCATACCTGTTGAACTTTGAAGACATAAAAATTCCATAAGTTTCTAACAAACTGAGCAGATTACTTGACATAAATGATGCCTTCATCTGGGTCATCATTGCCCAAGTCTCCATTTTCAGATTTATTGGATGGTTCAGAAAGTTCTGCATCATGTCTTGCCACACTCTCCCTCTCATTCTTTAACCTGTCCAAAATTGCAATCACCTGCAGGAGTGCACACAAACAAATAGTAACTCCACTATGCTGCAAAATGTTGGCAGTAAATCACAGTATATTGTTGATCTACAAATATATACACGCAGATTGTTATCACAAAATGGCATTATAATCTCATTTCCTTAGATAAGTTCTGCCAAATGTTATGTGTGCTGCATCAATGCACTGCCTCGCCATGTTACAGGCCATATTACCAGTTTGAGAAACATGGCACTAGCATGTGGAGCAATTCTTGCTTTACAAGATAAAAAGTCTTTGGGTCTTTTCACATATATCTCAACAATATAAAGTTTCATGCTTTGAAACAGGTGCATCGGCCAATATTAGAAGGCTGCATACATTAGTTGCAACTATATAATGTCAACCAGAATATTTAGCAGTTCTATATACCATTGAAATTTACTTGCAGCATTGGGATCTGAATTCTCGGCATTTTTTATGCCTTCTTTTCTACAACTAGCCCAAAAAAAATTCTCATATCTGATCTCAGATCTGAATAACAGCAACAAAGCAGCTGTCTAACAGCAATGCATTAGCATAAAGAATAGCAGAAACAAGGGAAAGAAGGCCCATTGCATATATTTTTTTCTGTCAAAATACCCATAGATTATATTTTTTCCATCAAAATAAACTTTCATTCAAATCCAGTACACCAAACATCTGCCTATCACTCCTTGTAAAAAGAACCACTTGACCACCTATCCTAAACTTTCCAAAACTTCAAAACAAAAGATAATAAAAGATTAAACAGCAACAGTGAGCCCTCCCAAACTAGCGGTTTTTAGCACATTCAGGACTCCCAAGCAGGCAGACAAGAGGAATGACCGGCGACCTTAGTTCCACAGTATGACTTCAGCTAGGATCTAGAAGGCAAGCAAATAGACACTCATTGGGTTTAGAGGTAGCAATGGTTGCTTCTCAGCGGGTCTGTGTGATGTGGATACAAGGTTGCTCATCTTCAATGGTCAACCTGAAGCCAAATCATTTAATGAGTCAAAAAAAAATCTAGAGTTGAACTCCACCTGCTACTGAACAGGTTACACCACCATAGAGAAATAGCCTATTCAATAAACAGGTTGCAAATCAACCAGCAAAGTCAACAAGATCGGACTCGCCCGACACACTTACATTGCAGAAATGAACGAAATCCTAGAAGAGGGGAAAAAATAAAAATGCCCCACATGGAGAGATGGGATGGCTGCATCTACTCCTGGCTGTCACCCCTCTTCACTCTTCTCCATATCCTCACGAAGAGGACCAAGGATGGTATGTCCCCAGTCCCCACCTCCAATCCATTGCCTCTTTTCATTCCTGTCCTCGTTCTTACGAAGGAGACCAGCAATGGTATGTTCGCACCTATGATGCAAAAAAGAACATAAGATATAGGAGAGCGTTGTTGGTGGAGGCACCAAAGTGGAGATGGAGGCAATGGTTTGTAGGAGGTGTAAAAGGAGAGGAGCAGCCAATTAGGCACAGGTAAGGTGGTACCAAACTGGAAAAATTTGGAAATGGGTGGGATAGCTTTAGGATTTTGGATTTGAGAAAAGGATTACCATTTTGTTTACAGAGAAGACCTTCACAATTTTCATTTTTTACCACTCTTCTACGGGTCAAAGAGGTCTTTAACCATGTCAACCTGGCTGGTTGTTTACTGAATCAACCCAGGTCAGAGATGGGTGAAGCTCCTAAACCCAAAACTCATCTGTTTATGAAACAGGTAAGTTACGTTGACCTGTTTACAATGAAACTGGAGTATACTCAACACAAACCTGATAACATCACATCATGTTGGCAGGTTGGGTTGAGAATTAACACCCCTCATTGGGGTGCCTATTTGCAGTTCATATTGATGCAGACAAGACTAAAGCAAAGTCCCAAAAATGGCCTATAAGGTATCATACCAGCTGTTTTTCCTGACCAGCCACAATTGGCCATAGAATCTCTTTAGTGCCCTAGTTTGTATCATGATGCCAGATTTACAAAGTTGATCATGCAATAGAATAAAACCCGATATTAATGGATAGAGACACCCCTTTGAAAGCTTCTTCAGAGATCCAAGAGTCAATTCAAGACCAGGATGCTGCAAAATGCTAAATTTGACCCATGCACTCCTAACCACTACTCCAAAATACCAAAAAAAAAAAAAACCTGAAATACCAAGCCAAACCTACATCAACCATAGTCAAAACTGCACCCAAAACGTAACCATGGTTAGTCCTTCCAGAGTCAATTCTATCAATTTTGATTTGGGTTCCAAGTGTTCGTGTGTTAAATGCACCAATTTGAGACTAGAAATCACTTATCAATTCGGCTATTTGACCAGATCTGACTCCTTGTCAAATAAACTCCTAATAGGCCCATTTTTTGATCATATGTTCTACCACACACCTAATTTGAACCCACAAAACGTCCAGCCAATTCTAAGCTTTCTAGCCCCATGTTTCAGTCCCCCAAATTAAGCTACTTGATAAGGTTTTTGACACAAGCCCAATTTGCATCCAGTTTTGTGACTCTCAACAGTGACCCACCAAATCAGTCAAGTATCATTATCAACCATCAAAGATGACCCTTGGATTAGTTTGTGCTCCTTGAAATCAAATCCAGAACCCTCCATGGGCTATATAATCTATGTGATAGCCATGTTCCTATCATTTGACACTTGGGTACACCTAAGCCATTCTATTTTAAGGAGACTTTGGAGGGCCTAATCTTAGCCCTTAAACCACTCTCCTCTATATAAAGCCCCCCTCTGAGAAAAATGGATCATTTCTGTTTGGCTATCTTAGAAGCACTTTAGCTAAGGAACCCTTTCTCCCTTCTTCACCCCTCCCCTTAGATCGAAACCCTAGCCAAACCTCTATTGTCAGGATCCCAACCAGCAGTTTTCCAACTTAGATCTACCCTCACTGAAGCCGTATTTACCTAGATCTGACCCTCTACTACCTTCTCTTAGCCAATATCTGCCTCTCTGTACCCATAAACCCTAGTCTCTTGCAGAAGAAAGCAAGGAGCATTCAAGGGATCTCAATAAAGAGGGGAACCCCAAGAGCTTCCTCTCCAAAGAGAGCCAACGCTCACCAAATCCAAGATTTGATGGTTCTTTCCCTTCCTTTATTTCACCTCTATGTAGCTTGCCTTCAAATATCTTGTAATTACATTTGTGTTACTGCTCCTTAATGAATATTAGGTTTCATTTGGATATGCTAATCTTGCTTGTAGTGTAGCTTATTTCCTTTTCATTTTGCCTTCTGCTTTGTTTTTGCTTGGATACACCCTTGAGACACCCCTTTTAGCAGACATAGGGGAAAACACCAATTACCTAGCCCTAGAGGGATACTCAGGGCATACTAGACCTAGATCCCAAGCCATGGAAGCATCCGGATTCGGAGCAAAATCATTTTTCCTCTCAGATCTAGGACGCTCAAGTTGTGAATGCCTATCAAGTAGGCATTCATAGTCTACTTCATACTTGAGAGCAGTAAGTACTAAGTAGAGCCCTGGTCCACTGAGGGTTGCCCTTGCTTTTTCTCCGGTTCCCTTCCAGTCCTTTTTTGATTCCTTTAGATTAGGTTTCCGTATTTCTCTCCCTAGTAAAAATTCAACCAATTTGTTCTCTGATTTATTACTTCAAATTATCAATTTACCAGCAAAAGGATGACAGATTTAGAAAATGACAGCTCCATATCATAAAAAACAGGTGACAGCCCGTGCTGCTAGAATATCAAAGATTAAACAAATCTTTAAGTGCCTCCTAATCACCAAGAAATCCTTATTTCAGTAGGAGTCCTTCCTAGGCTCTTCCAAGAAAACATTAAGTATCTAACCTACCATGTACTAACTCGAACTACCACATAAGAAACCGAAAAAAGTCAAAACATATTGCTCATCATGTGCTTCGATGACGCAAAAAATTTACTCTCGTCCTTAACATTAAATTCAAATATTCCTTTTCTAATCCTTAACTTATAGGTGCTTGATGATAAATACCTAGCGTAGGATGAGTTAATGTTCACATGGATACCCAGATTCCATATGATATCTGATCTCTTTGGATACAAATAAGATGAGAGGACATTTTTGAAGACATCTAAATATTCCCCACAAGCTAGAATTCACCATGAACCCACAGCCTTCTTTTTCCTCCAGGAAAAAAATCAGCTTTTGGATTTATTCACAAAAAAGAAAAAAATCTCTTTGACCAATGTGTCTGCCTCTTCCTTTTCTTGCACATAGACTATGTATCCTTCAACATAAGGTGCCTCTTCATAAATCACAAAATCCATGATGGATTCACGAGCATGTCATCAACTTTCTTTTGACCAACCATAATAAATTCTCAGATATTCATCACTGGCAAGCTAATTAGTAGCATCATTATTAGCTTTGAATTCAACAACAGAGTGCCTAGTTCTTGGATGACAACTAGATTTCAACACTTGGAAGTTCATGTAAAATTTCTTCCATGGTCATTAGATCTTTGATGCTTCCTCACGATTCATGTTTATGAAAATTCTCTTCAATGGCCTTCAGTTCTTTAATATTGTTTTTAAATTCAAGAAAATTGTTTTTGACATCAACTTGAGGCTCAATTAAGCTTCTCTCATGACAAATCCACGATGGCTTTCATATATGGGCCTCATATTTTCCACGACTAACTATAAGTCCTATCTATAGGATTGGTTGTATTTTTTTTTCCAACCATGTTACTCCATGTGTCTTTGATGATATTGTGGTTGAGATGTGAAATGAAATACTATTTTTGAAGGATTCAAAGGACTCACCTGAAATCCATGGTCAGATCTTGTTATCATGGTCTGAAATATAACCACATATAATCCAAAACCTTGTCAGCATTTGAAAGTTGATGACTGCTAAGTTGATGTAACTAATGTTCTGTATGATTAAATATTCTGAATACCCATGCATACAGGCTTCATCTTGTTGTACTATTACTATAAAGTAAATACCTGATTCCTTATGGAAGGAACTTACTTTGATGCCTAAACTGATGTACAACGATCTCAAATTTGATCCTTATATTGAGGCTTGGGTGATCAAATCTAAGATTTCCTAGATTTGGTCTCTCAAAAACTAAAAAAAAATCATCCCATTTTTGAATTATTACGACTATAGATTGACAAGAAACAAGACAAATAATGGATATAGAATTATTATAACAAAGTGTCAACACCTTATCAGCTTCAATAAAGATGTTGACAGCAGCTCACCATCAATATGAGGTTTTCAGCATTTCACCAAGATGATTCAAATCTCCAATCAGAAAGAAATCCAGCAAACTTATGAACTTTCTGTGCAATTCAATTTACATGAAGAAAATGCCCTTTTGATTGTAATCCAATTCTATTCCAGACCTTTTACTCAAGCTAAGACCTTTCCATGACTGTATATATTTTAAGACCTTCCAATGTACAAAGATCCATACCTATGGATCCTACATAAAAGATGGAAAAATAAATCCAGCATGCAACCCTAATGACTTCAAAGCTTTTACAACCTAACCTATATTCACAGTAGGAATCTCCGACACTAATTTTATTGGAATACTTCTCAAAAATTTGGAATCTCCCACATTAATTTCATTTGAAGTATTTCTTAAAAAATTATCCTCCAGATAAATTTTATAAGCAATCCTAAAATATAACAAAAGTAAAGTAATAAGTTTACCTTGAGAATTCTAGATCATGAGAAAAACCCATATTGAGTCAGAATCTGTTTCTTTATTAGAATTCCTATGGTGAGTAGGAGCCACAGCTTAACTAGGATTCCTACAAGAAAAAAAATATCTAAACCACTGATTCCTGATACAACACCAATCGCCATAATGAAAACCAAAATAAGTTGAAATATATTGCTCTCATGTTAGAGGTGCATCCACTTCACAAAGGCTATGCCAATCTCTTTGCAAAGGAAGATGATCCACCCAACAAAAAATAATTCACAACTCAAAGATGAAAAGAACTCAGAATTAAATTCAATTCAAGATGATTTTATTATTGTTAGCCATCCTCATTTAATAATGTAGAATTTCCTTGAATCTACCCATGAATATGTCCACATTCATTATTAGCTAAAGATGAGAGAGAATTTATAGATATGGGAAATAATCATAGAGAAGGATGTCCCCATAATCAGTGAGGATTTGATTATTTCTCCAACTGGTACACATGTACAAAGTAACATAGCAAAGAATCACCTTGTCATTGGATAGGAGTTGATAATATCTCTAATTGATTTCAGTGTGGGTTTTTTTTCCAAATTTGCCTAAAATTGATGATGTCAGCCTAGTGTTAGCCTTATATCATCAAATATTCTAGACTTATTTTAGTAATCTACATTGGCCAATTAAATTCTAACTTAGGTCCAAATTAACTGTCAAAACCCTTTGCTCCTTTTGTCGGCCTATGACAAGTTACAGGTCAGGTATGTGTTACTTAGGTCTATAAAACATGCATCAAGCTATTTCTGACCTCTGATGTGTCAAAATCAAGCTCTGTGCACTTTCTTCTAAATTGATCAAAGCTTCATGTGATGCATAGTTCCACCACATATTTGCTTCAAACTCATGTTACTTATTCATTCAATATATGAGCTGCTCTCCAATTAATTAACACCATGATTCATTAAAAATATATATTATCTTACAGTTGTATTAAAAAGGTTCCTTCCTCATTATATTATACTCTAGAAGCAGATACCCAGTTCATCATCCTTTTTTAGTTCTATTTTGAGGCATTCCTTCAATCATAAAAGGTGGTGAAAACAATTTGTTGGGAAATTCCTTTGCATTCAACTTCAACTGCATCTTCAACTACACATATCCTAATATAGTTGGAATACAAATGATAGTTTGATTCTGATAATTCTATCCAAATTCTATCTTAGTACTGACCCTTTAGAAATGTAACTAAGCAACATTACACATTGGAGAATAACATGAAACAAGGGACTTTATGATTATCGATGACTAGTGCATCTAGAAGAGGTTCAAAAATTTAAGGGTTTAAAGTGATCTGTCATGCCTTCTGAGGTTTTATTACTTTATCTGAGATTCAGAAATCCAGTCAAATAACTTGTTTGTACAATTATTAAACAACTACATTATAATTCTAAGCATTTCCAAAGATAATTGTCTATCTTAACATCACCTTAATTATGCATTGCACTCTCCTACAATCAAAATCACAGTTCTGTTGTTTCCTAAGTTAGCATGATTTGTTTTATAATTTCAACTGATAGCATATATAATCGAGGAGGGTCATGGTTGTGCGCATTATTAAAGAAGAGGGAATAAAAAAGCTTGCTGTTCCGATGTGGACATTGACAGATTCCAATCCATACAGCATACCCAGCTGAGAATCCGCGAAAGAGTAAATTGAGAGTAGAAGTTGAGGAGTGCAGGGAATTTTTGGTTTCTAAGGCATTTTGTTGGAAGGTTTCAAAGCCTTCTAAGAAATGAAGAATTTCAGTGATGGGACCATAATATTCCCACCAGTGTGAAAACCAGTAAGAAAATTGGTAATTGGTACCGGATTTGAAATAAAAGAGCCAGGAACGTTTATAACTTATATTCTGAAAGAGAAAAGCAAGGTACCAAGCATTTTGGTAGTCCCAATAGTTGAAGTATTAAGGGTTGAATTCTTGGGAGAGTTTTTTGTAATTGCTGGGACGATCACCCCACATCAATGGCATCATAACCTTCAAGATTTGCACCGTTGAGTGGGTGATTTCAGAAGGATTTGTTTTGTCTTTATAGTGTTTAATTCCCATAAAATCAGTGTCTACTAAAATAAACTCATAAAATCCTTGGGTCTTTTGTAAATCCTTAGGTTGAAAATGCCAGTTTGGTAGAAAAACTCTTTCAGCTACAAGCCTTGGTGTTTCTGCCTATATATATATATATATATATATAAAGAAAGAAAGAAAATAAAATAAGGAGAAGAAAATGAGAAGGAAATGTTGAAAAGGATCAACTCATTTTTCTTTGGACCTAATATATTGTCAACTATGAGAAAAACATCATATGCATGGAAGCAAAACCAGGAGCCAGTTCGCCCTACATATTTGTCTAAGACAAGAAATATCATGTTATACAAAGTAGAGCATTCTTTTTTTTTTTTTTGGATATTTCCTTGGTGGTTGACTGCATAATTGCTTGAAAAGCATCAAAATCTACCAACATTTATATACCAACACAAAGTTTTACTCCCATTAATATATTGATAAAAATTCAAATTTGTTGTGCAACCCTGAATTGGAGGATAACTCATTGATCACAAGGCATAAAGGAACGCATTCTCCAGAGTCACAAAAGTACGCCACAGGTTCAGGTTAAGTAGAGGGTACATTAGTCTCACTAAAGTATCACATACATGGTCAAAACGTCCATAAATTAGGAAGTAGGAATATTTATCATCTTAAACAAGTTGTCACGAAGTTGGTTTCTATTGAAAAACTTATAACATATGAAGTTAAATTGGTAGCCTTTGTACTTAGTTTCAAAGTACAGTTCTGCTAGACTCAGGATTGGAGTACTCTTGACTTCCAAAATGACACCATTTTTGAAAATAATGCCACCGCCACCCCAAAGATTATCTGCATAAAGAGATTGACCTATCTCCATGATAGGGAATTGTGTACAATAAGATGTAGCTAGATAAAAAAATCTTTAGTTCAATAACATGAACCAGACAAGAACCACAAGGTCATCAAAAAGTCAGTTGTCAACAAACTTCTTACAGAAACAAATGCTTATAGAGAAACAGTTTCAGAATATGATGCCAGGAATAATCCCACTCATGCAAGATTAATCATAATAACCTCATTATGGACATGTTGTGTTTCAGGTGAGTGATACAGTAGGCATTGGTGATATTATAATAGAGAATAGCATACGTATTCCTTCTCCATGAAAGCAACCATGGTAATCAATGACTAATTTGCTCATTATATTTATAAATGAAAAAGTGGCTTTGCTTTTGAAAAACAATAGGAGGCTTCATAAACGATAGATAAAGCATGAACTTACCCGGCTTCCTCTCTCTAAGGACTCATCTTCAATGAAACGTATTTCAGGAGTCAATCGCAACTTCATACGCCTCCCCAATTCACTGCGTACATACTTGGCTTTTGACTTCAGCCCAGCAATAGCTACCTCTCTTCCTCTTTCATCACCAAAGACAGAAACATACACCTTAACTACCTACAAAATTTGGGAAATAAACAACTGTAAGTTTCTTACCCTTCCCCCCACCAAAAAAAAACAAAACAAAACAAAACCAGCCCAAAGAAAGAGTATGTTAAGGTACTATGTGCTCATTGAATTACATATAACAGATACTACCAGCTTCATAGGAGGGAGGATTGAATAACTGTACTGCATGGGTGAATGGAGAAGTTATACATGAGGGAAAATGTACTGCTTTGATCTATAAAATGGCTCTACAGCAACATACTCCTGATTGGTCCATCTCACATGGGGCCCATAATCCCTTTTGTCCTGAGAAACAGAGCCCACAATCTATGTGCTGCATTTCATAGTCTAGGCAAATTTTAAGCGGAACTTACCTACTCTAGATCGATCCAAAGCTATTGCACTATAAAAGGTTTTCTGGCAACAATTTACAAATCATCAACTATGCAATGAGTCAAGTATGAAGCTATAGATTAACAATACCGATGGTCAAAACCATGAAGCAACAACATAGACTGAATAAGCAAGCAAATTGCTCCAGTGATTGCCAATCCAACTTGAACTAGGAGGTTTGACCGATATTGGATCGAAACAATGCCAAGTCAGAATGGTTCAGCAGGTCAGGTTGGGTCGGTTATAGAACCCCTCCTCCGCTCCTAGTTGGCTGGTTCAGTTTCAGTTCGATTATAGATCCCTTGCCCCTAGTTCGGTTTTACCCACCCCCTCCCAGTCGCTTGTGATGGTCCGAGGGCCCCCTAACCCCCGTTTGAGGGTTTCAATGGTGCACAATGCTGCTGCTCTCTCTCTCTCTCTCTCTCTCACTCACTCTATTAAGAGTGCAAAGTTAGGGTTAGGGCAATCAGCCCTCCCCCTTCCTCTCTCGCTCTACTAGGGTTATAGTTAGGGTTTAGCCCTCGGCCTCTCTCTCTCTCTCTCTCTCTCTCTCTCTCTCTCCCCCCCCCCCTCTCTCCCCCTAGTGTTAGGGTTAGAGTTGAGCCCTTAGCCCTCTCTCTCTCCCCCTCTCCCCTTTTCTCTCTCTCCTCGCTATCAATCGCCCCAAAAAAACACGGTACAAACCCATACGACAATTGCTGCCAATTCATAAACCTTGATGCAAAGATGTTTTCAAGAAAGATGTGGTAAAACTACAAATAGTCAATGCAAATGGAGCATCATTATCAATAGCATTATGAAAGTATGCCCATTGCAATGCCTCAAAGCAGGTCAGACTGGACATAAACCCAACTCAATTGATGTTAGAATGCCTATGGGCTAGAATTCCTAATCTGTACAAATTGATACGAGACTTCCATAACTCATACCTGACCAAGGCTAGTTGGAGTCAATAGATTTATGGGGTCTAGTCACTAATTATCACCCATAAGAAGAGGCATATTGGTTATTTAAATTCTCATAAGCAACTACCACATAGAAAATGGTAGCACATGACTTTGTTAAATGATCAAGAAACCCCTATTGACTCACCCTTCATTATCCGATATTTCATATACCAAAAATTATGCAATGCAATAAAATACTGTTCAAATTTGTTAGTGTTGGTTAGTGTTTCATGCACAAATGATGTTGAGAATCACGACACATCAACTGTATGACGAGTATTCCCAATCCCTCCCCCTTATTTCATCTCTAAGAATTGTTTAGGTGCTTCTGGCTTTCAAGTAAAACAACCTATGGGTGATAAGCGTTTGCCATACCGTACCGAATCGACCGGTACACCCCATATCGTACCGGACTGATGGGGAACCAACACGATTCGACCGATAAATTCGGTACACCGGCGGTACGGAAGAAAAAAAGAAAAATGAGAAAGAGAGAGAGAAAGGAGGAAATGGAGGGAGGTGGGAGCCGTCGAAGCCGGCGGCGGCCGGCTGCGGCCGCCGGAGGGCTTCCGAGCCCCGTATCGTCCGATAGGACTTTCAAGAGAGAGAAAGAGAGAGAGAGTGCTCGGGGGGGAAGGACCTATCCGACGGACGGCGCCTCCGTCGCGAGGCCCCCGATGGCCGACGGCCTGAGGGCGGTCGAGTGGATGGGCCTTCTTTTTCGAAATAGACAGTCGTCTGTTTCGATTTTTTTTTTGTTTTAAACTCATGAAGTCAGCAACTGGGTTGCTCACTTAAGAGATTTTTTTTTAAAAAAAACAAAAATCATGAAGCCAGCAAATAGTTTGTCGGCTTCACTTAAAACTATTTTTTTTAAAAAACTCGCGAAACAGGGGCAATGCCCCTGTTTCACGCCCGCAGCGCCACGGGCGCAGACTGCGCCCTCCGACGGCCACGGCGGCCAGCCGGAGGCCGTCCGGCGGCCCCGCCGGCTCCTTTCCCTCCCTCTTTTCTTTCTTCCTCCTTCTCTCTCTCTTTCTCTCTCTTTTTCTTCTTTCAATTCGGGTCCGCTTGCCTTCGTCGGTTCGGTACGGTACAAAGTCGTACCAAACCGTACCATCAGCCGGTGGTACCGGTTCAGCATACCTATTATAAGGTATAGTTGAGAAGAAAAGATAGGATATAGAGAAAGCACATAGATAAGATCCCACATGTACATGGATAATAAATGTCATGTCCTATATAGATTATGCTATCCACTCATATGAATAAGGTTGGAGGTTTCAAACCCAAGCAATTGAATATTCAGTCAAGTGGTCTTTAAGCTACAGCATTAGATAATGTTAAACTTAAATATAAACTCAAAAAAGTTCAGAAAGAAGAGCTAGGAGAGAAGAATAACAAGGTAAAACAAGGTATGGAAGAAGGAGAAGCAAGACTCCTCAACTTGATTCTAAGGGGAAAACATTGAAAGTTATGTCTCGAATTTCAGTGATTTAATATTCAATCAAGCAACTCTACACTCCTCAAACCTGTGTTCTTTGTATAGAGTTTACATCAAAGTAAGGAGGCATAGGACTAATAAACTAGAGGATGTTTAAACCACTAAGGGCATGTTTGGATATTCCTATAGGATGGGCTGAAAATCCTATATGAATCGGACCTGTTGGCCCATCTAGCTTCCATTTTCTAAGAATCTATTCAAACCAAGTCCAGATCCTAGCCTTTAGACTGCAGGAAGGAAAAAAAATACCCCCATAGATCTTTTTTTCTTCCCACATGATCTAGACTGGAAAGAGTTTGGTTGATACAAGGCCATGCTTAAATGGATGGCCCAACCCATGAATCCTATACGATTTGCAGCCCAATCCTGTAAGAATATCAAAATAGGCCCTAAATTTTGCCTAAAATAACAAATAAAAGGCCTTTCTTTGATAGGTCAGCCAAAAGGTTTCATTGATAAATTATAAAAATGTAGTATATTCCTCCAATAAAGCGAATTAGTTCCTCAATAGAAGATTCACAAAAAAGCAAAAATGAGATCATATAGCTCTAAAATGCCATTACACCATGTCTATTGTGCATCTTATCTATTGGGTTTTAGACTTTTAGTGTTGGTAAAGTCATGGTAGAATACATCTTTTCATGTAGATATGAAGCGGGCTTATCTTGAACCTTCTACCGCTCGAACCTCCATAGCTTACAGTTTCTTCTTCCCCAGTAATTGTAGGCAAATGACTGCCTCCTTGAATTGAAGCCTGGGGGCTACTAGGTTGATGACCCTCCTCAGAGGTCTCTTTGGCTACATAGCAACTCAATGGTGATGTTGATTTCAACCTTGACTCCTAGAGACATATGTCAAGGAATCTGATCCTCACTATGAGCATTCTCTGTGTCAGCCAATGCTGCATCATGTATACCTTCCACCTGATCTGCCTTAGCAGCTGCTGCACGCATTATGATGTTGAACCAGCAACCACACTGTATTGCAGTAACCTCTTCATAGACAAAGCTATTGAAAGAGATGCATGGAACCTTCAACTATATGAAGATCAAGCCTTAATGACTGAGTGAGAAGTGGAATGTGCTGGCTCTTGCATCTCCACAACTCACTGCCACCCAGGATGACAGATCCACATCCAAAGGTTTAGCAATAAAAGCAGCTAAGACTATGGATTTTATGTCATATTTAAGAGGAAGCTTAAAAAAGTGCCAGCTGAAAACTCATCCCAGACAAACTGAAGTAATTTGCCCAGCAGATAAGTGACAGCATCTTTCCTGCCATGAGCCATGGACCTCATGTTAAAATCTGCATCATATCTTCTTTGTTGCTGAAATTTAACATATAAAAACCTTCTGCCATATCATGAAGAAAGATCAAGCACCAATTCCAGAACACTACAATGTCCTTTATACCACCAAGAAAAGTTCCAAAAAGAGAATGAATACTTCCCCCATGATTTTTGCCCAAGATCTTTAGTTCTATGAACATAGGAGGACTTGCCTACCTATTCCCTTGATTATAGTCATATGGCTAAAAGAAGTTCCCAACCTCCCCCTCTTATCATGTTCGGACCCTAAATCTGTTTGTGGGTTGCAAGACAGCAATTTTAGGTGAATGGCCTGATCGCTAGCCAACTTTGGCCATTTTTAGTTGCTTGGAAAGATAGGCTCTTACATGTTGAAGTCTCTCCTCCAGATTGGATGTGCTCCAACCTGCTTTCCACACTATTTTGTCAGTCTCTCCAAACCCTCTAAATAACCCTAATAAACCTTAAACTGCACCTACTAAAAACAAGGTGAAGCATGAAAATCTTCTGAAATCAGTTTCTATATTGAATGCAGGTGTAAACTAGATTCTTGATGTTTAAGCTACTAGAAAATGAAGCTTGCAAATAATTAAGACTTCAGCTGCCCCAGCAGCAATTTTCCAGCTCTGTACATCTCCCCACAATTCATCTATATCCAATAATTCTGTCTGCAGTTTCGATTTACATTAATATTGGTTGTACATAAATGCTTAATTCATAAACTTTCCAGTGGCATAGGCATCTTTGCAGACAAATTATTTTTTTTAGTGATAGTATGTTTTAGCAGCTTATAGTTGGCACAAGCAATATTGTTTGCATTATGGATTTTGGGCTGCAACTCTTAGCCTTACAGGGGCTTCTGCACATTGATATGCATCTATAATACTGCCTTTGACCAGCAGTTTGTTTTGAACATGATCAGATTCTCCTAAAGAATGTATAGCATACTATGGCATCCAAATACCCCTCATTTAGAGTGATTGAATCTATGTCTGGGAAAAGGCATAAGCCAAGAATAAACCAGTTGCCGTACCCTTCTAGTCTGGTTAGAATTTTCTATCAGTCGCGGATGGTAACTCTTCATATTTCAGTTGGGAAAGCTTTCATTGTGGATTCTAATTATGAAACCAGATGAAAATGAAATCCAAACTCTTTCATTGTAAGAGTTAGGTTTGAAGGTGCAATGTTTACCATGACAAATAGCATCATCTGGGAAACCAACCCCAAATCCAAAACCAAGCAACATCCAGAAGACAAATTCCTCATTGCTGCCCTTCACCAGTTTGGTTCCCCGTATATCATACACGAAGTCATAATTCAAGCAGTTAGCAAGCTGGCCACCGCAAATCAATTAAAATTTGACTATACGTATCAAATTTTATCAAACAAAATATGCTAAGAGACCTCAAAGAATTTACTAGGGAGGATGTTAAAGTTGGGCAACCCAATGAAGTTCACTTATTTTCAGCATTACAGCAGTTAGGCCACACAACTTGTGACATGGGGTGCCATAGTTGAGTAACCTACTAAAAATCACATTTTTTACTAGAAATAGCATTAAATAGGATGTTGGGGTTGAGCGATCCAATAAAGTTCAGATTTTTCCCACAAAATGCGATCAAATGGATGCAAAGGATGGATCTTGGAAGCACCTGGAGGTCGCCGGAGACCTCGACGTCGCTGATGGTAGTAAGGGAGGAGAGGTAGCGGTCGGCGCCAAGAGAAGCCTCAGGGAGGACGGCATACTGAAGGTTTTTGTCCCTGAGAAGCATCTCCGAGAGCTCCCTCATGATCTGCTTCGCCACCATCTTCACCCTCCGCTGGTTAGCCATGCACCGCACAGTCCCTCTTCCTCTTGTGATCGTTATCGCCATGGAATTGGGATTTGTGCAGCCGTGTGAGGGAAGAAGGAGGAGATGGCGATGGGTGGCGCCGGAGGGAGGCGAGGAGAGGAAGAGAGGAGGAGATGGGGAAGACCGAAAGAGGAGCATGCTGTCCTGCCTTGGTGATCTGGCCAAGGGGATATCATGGGAACGGAGGGAAAGAGCACAGGAGATTTTATTGAGATTCGAGGGAGATGACCAAACCTTTCCACGGCCAGGCCGGATTGGGTCGTTGTTCGCTTTGCTGAAAGGCCCGGCCCGGCCCGATCTTCTGGCCTACTTCTAGAGCCCAAAGGAGAACTGGCCTTTGGCTTGCCGACCATTTTTTCTAATTATAAAAATACTATGAAATATTTAAAAATATCTTAAAGATATTAAATATAAATAACTATATATTTTTAAAAGTAATTTTAATACTTAATAACTATAATAAGAAATTTTACAATTCTAGATCTTTTCATGTTAAATTTATATATTGTTATCGGAAGATGGCTGATGTGACTGAAGACGGACGTCGTCGGGGATCTGGGATGCCAAAAAAAATTTGCAAAAAAAAGCCTGCACCTATCGGAGGGATATTTTGGTGGGACCCTCCGATGATTAAGTCAACTGAGCTTTGGTCACAATAAAGAGAAAAGAGAGAAAAGAGAGAGAAGTTGCAAGAGAGCAAAATGCTCCTCCTGATCCTCCTCTCAGTTTGGCTTGCTTATCTTCAGATCCCCTTCGTACCTCTTTTATTTGGAGATTGAGTCCATAGGCTATTAGATAAAATATGTAGGTTTGTCAAGCCTAATTCTTTAAGCCATTAGGCCACATTCTAATCATTTATTTAAAGAAAAATTTGCTCGCGGACTATAGGATTAAGGTTGTTAGTCATGGGCATTATCATGTGCTTCACCCAAGTAGCTAGTCGGGATGGTGGTCAGAGATAGGTACGGGGTCAAGATCTTGAGCTTGCATCTGATGTGGCTTCATCAAGTTACTTCGAGCACTCACCATAAAAATGATTGATCCAATCGGCAGGTCATCTCTACAATACTTGCCTATCACTTTCGAGTTTAAAGTGGTCTTTCAACTTCAAGCAAAGAAAGTAATTGTCTTGAGAGTCGAACCGCCAACCTGGTTCTCTCATGGATGCATCCATTTTACTATGCTTTGAAGGAGCTTATGGGGATTAATGATGTATCATTTCACAACCTATGCAACCATTATTAGGGAGGGAGTTCAAAGGGTCATGAAACGATGCTCTGGAGAGAAAAAATCTGGGATTTATCTTTGGACTTACCATATGGCATGTGATGATAAGTTTCAAGGTGCACTTTACAGGTTGCCTCACGTGGCTTGATGAGAGAAAGGTACGATAAAGAGCCATGAGATCTACCACTCTCAAGTTTGGTCCAATGGCAAAATCTAGCAATCTGATGGCCGAATCAATACCATCGATAATCTGCATAAATAGACCATCCATTCGGTAAGATTTTCCGCTATCCGACCATCAGTTACTCTTTTATCATTATAGCCATAAAAAAAAAATGCTCTTTTCCTTATCTTGAAGCAATGAAGTCATCTCTGTCATCCATTAAATTAGTGGTGAAGAAGAAAATGAGCTCTTTAGGCGGAGGGTCCACATCCAAGAAGGTGAGGATTATCCAGACGGAGCCTCCTGCTCCTAAAATATGGCAATCCCTGGTAGGGATCGGGCATGAGTCAGCTGTGGTTGGGTTACTGCAAATTGTCACACAGGTTGCATCGGAGTCACTTCAGACTTCTTTTCTTTCGAGCCAAGTCTAGCTTCCCCCGAGGATGTCGAGCGGATTGCTGAGGCTCGGGATTGATCCTTCTTTGATTGAGGCAAAGGAGGGTTTCCCAAGGCTATAGCAGGCATCTCCATCGAGGTCAAGTTTAAATACATCGAGGAGTACAAGACTTCGATGGACTTTGAGGATGACATTATCGAGGCATCTTCGACCACTTTTATCTAGGACTTCTAGGACTGCCAGGCACGTTTGGAGCAGATGGTCTCGAAGTTGGACTTGAGATGCCTTCACCCTAGAAATAGTGACAAAGAAGTCGGGGCATTTTCTTTAGATGAAGACTAATTCTTCCTCCTTTTTGTATTTGCTTTTGGTGCTCTCTTTTTGGTAAAACTCTATAAATAAATTTTTTGATTAATAAAAAATATGTTTTCATCGTATTTACCTTTCACATGAAGTCTCTTGCTTCTTTATGATGTTTATGTTGATGAGCTCATATCATAGTCAAGGGCTCGGATGGATCGATCTTCATACCTGAGCCAGAATCTCTCTCAACTATCCTTGAAGTGCTTGCTTCATTAGTATGTGGCAAGAAAATTTTTGAAAATTATAGACTTGTTGGCGCACCAAGTGCTAGATGTTGATGGATGTGTATCACCTTCCACGGATTAGAAAAGATGATTTATCCCAAGGATCGTGTGGCAGAGAACCGTACAATTCAGAGGCTTAGTGGGACTCCACCTTTAATGATGGTGCCATCTGATAAGGGTGGTACATTGAAAAGGATCATTGGTGCTTCTTTCTCTAGGAGGCATAGTCTCTGAGGCCTCTCGGATGGCAACACTTGTCATTTGATCAATGGGGCATTTGAACATACTCGAGCATGTTTTCTCTTTTATAAATAGGGGCCCTATTGCTCGAGGCCGGTCTTGCCCTAGTCATCTTCCAGAATATCATGGTGGCATCATCTCGTCTAGCATCGAGAGAATGCTGGAGCTTTTCTCCATCTAGAAAAATCTTTTTCTTCCTCTCACCAATCATAGAGTGCTTCGGGGGAACATGCCAGTAAGCGTTCCAGCTTGATATGGGAGGTGTTGGAAAGTTTCGTCACTCTGATTGTAGAGCCACGATGACAGTCATTTGGGGGTGGCTGATGTATTGTCTTCTCCGAAAGGTCTACGATCTTTCTAAAGGGTCATCTTTTGCCTCTCCTAAGATAGCCTTCTGGCCCTCCTTAAAGGAATATCCTAGAGATGGATGGATTTTCAAGAAAAATTCGATTATACCATCCTCAATATCCTTTAGCAGGGGTCGATGACCATTGGAAAAGGACTCCACTTTGTGTGGATCGTTAAGAATGGCATCAAATAATGTTCAATTCTTCGCCTGAGGATATCGATTGAGCCCAAACCTTGTACCTTCTTTTTCTTTATTGTAATGAGCTTTGTTCGAATGAGATTGATGGGTAATAAACTTCCTTTGGAATGTGCATGAATCTTTTGAATGATGCATCTCTTTATTGGTGTTCTCTCCTATTAGATGTGGTCCTAAAAGTCAATTGTTGGCTGACACATTATATAATTTCAGGACCTATTCTTATACTTGTAAAATTTTATTATTAATAAAAAGATATTTTTATTTTCAATCATGTTTATGGGTTCATGATTTGTCCTAAAAATTAACAAAAATAATTTTGAATATTCTCAAGGTGTTAAGAATTTGAGACATACATTATTAGTGGTTAGTTTCTAAATACTTTCGATCGTAAGATCGTCACAGAGAACAATGATCAATCTATTTAAGATCGATACATGGATCATCTCTCTTCCGAGCAAATGAGTCTCGAGTCTATGGTATAGGAATATTGGGATGAGAGTGCAAGTGACTGTTAGAGAACAACTTGCACTGAGCATGACCAACATGAGAAATCACTTGGATGTCTCTCACTCATCAGTAATTTTTTCGATACTGTAGAGGTGTGAGTGATCCTTTGACCTACGGTGTGTTGGCTATTCGCAACGAGGCTATTTAATTTGACTGTATATTCTCTTGATCCCTAGCCATTTGGATTTTTACTGTATATGTTGGCTACAATAGGTTCAGGTTCGCTATTAAAGTAGAATATACCTAGATGAAATCTATCGATCTCAGTAGAAAAGGAGTAGTCCTATACGATTAGCAAGACTGAGTTCAGAAAGTCTTTAATCGAAGCAAGTATGAATACTGAAAAAAAAAGTTGCTATGAAATTCACAAGTAAACTCGAGTCGAGCTAATCTAATATATGACTGATGATAGGATTTGATGAGTTCTCCATAACCTCCGTCAAGTCGGAACTCATGATAAAAGGACTGAATCATATGGTAACTGCACCTAGAGGTTCATATTTTTTTATTCTACTGAATTACCGCTATATGCTGCTAGGCATCACTGGTGGATTATGAAAATCTGCTAGGATTATTTTTGGATTAATGATCTTTATTGGGTTGAGCTGAAATTATTCCGATCTATCGAAAAAATTTTCAATGATACTGTGATGGAGATCACGGTATGTCTTATTACCAGACAGAATAGAATCTAAGAAATCACAGACAAAAAGAGTTTGACTCGATTAACTACTTGGATTAAATTTAAATTATCAATTTGATTGATGGTTTGAATTTGAAAACTACTAATTTGTAAGTGTTACAGATTTAGTAACTGCTAATTATAAGTACAGAGACTTAATTATAAATATTATAATTTAATTGAGACTGATTAAATTATGAATCAAATTTTAATTAATTTAAATCAAATTTAATTTAATAGATTTGATTTAATTTAATGCTAATTGGGTTCAATTATCCAAATCAAATTTGGATTTCAATCTTGATTGGATTAGATTTGACAGTCTTTCGAATCCGATTCAATTTGGTCTCAATTTGAACTCGATTTGGATCTAGTTTGAACAAAATTGATCCCGACCTTTTGAGCCTAGATTTTCTGGACTTCTCTCTACTTAGCCAACCAGAAGAGGATGGGGCAATGCTTTTCTTGCTGATTTTCTTAGCATGCACACATGGGAGGATAGAAATGAGGCGCCACCTCATTTTTTTGTTAGTTTGAATTTCTATATAGATAGGGATAAGGCTAACTGATTTTAAACTGATTCTAATCTGATTAGAATCAGTTATTGGCATGGAATTAACCTCCTCTTGGGCGACAAAAATAAAAAAGGGGCGTTTTGGCGTGAGGTAGTTAATTCTTGTGTGCGTGCGCTATTCCTTCTTGCCGCAAGTTCTATTTCACGCCCCCCCCCCCTTTTTCTCTATTCCATCTTCCATGCCCCACTCCTTGTAGATTAGATCTAAAGAGAGGCCTTAGAGAGAGAGAAAAAAAATCAAAAAAAAAAAATCAATTTTTTTGGTGGTTAGGATCAATCTTCAGGATCCTATTCAGGGCTGCTTCAAGTAATATAAGAAAAAAGGTCCTGATCCAAGCCGAAGAATGAAACCTGCAAGAGAGCTAGCACCTCAAAGATTTTAGAGTTTTGATTGGGACATCTCTGTGTGGATACCAGCAAAGATCGGATACTTGCACGGCTATGACAAGAATCCTAAACATCCGCAGGATCTGATTCGAGAGAGAAGAGAAAAGCATCAGGTATAATATCTTTTTTTATCGTTTAAGATTTTAGATCTATGTAATTAATTTATTTATACATGTTAGACAATCCTAAGATTGATTAAGATTGAAAATCTGTATGTTTAGATTAAATTAAAAATTTTAAATTCTACTTCCATTGTGGTTAGTGTAATCGTATCGATCTATGCATACGAATCAACCTGCTTTCTAATAGTGGTATCAGAGCCAGGTTCAATAGGCTAACTTGATCTATTCTAATTAGTCAATTTGGTATCCAAAGCAAGTACATAGATGGTGGTTATTTAATTGGTTCCGTTATCTGACCTGGCAATTCATTGATGTCTAAGAAAAACAACAGAGAGACTATCGCACATCTTAACTTTCTTGGCTATTTTGGAAGATTATGTTTTATATTAAGTTTTTTGTTGACTCAAGCTAGCCCATGCCACTAGGTTAGTCATAACCGTTATAACTAATTAAAGATGAGATCTGAATCTAAATCTCCTCAATCAAATATTAAGTCTAGCGGTCTTCCATCGTTGTAAAGATGCGGATACCTTTCTGATGTTAATCGTTCTCTGCTGGTCATAGTAGTTCGGTTGCATCGAGAAGGCATAACCACTCTATGGCATTGGATGCCCCGGGGTAGAGATGAGATTGGATCCAATAACTGTTAGATAAGAGATCCAATGATGACTTTGGGCCTGCTGCTGTTCGGTGGGTCTGACTTAATTAAGAAATGTGCCAATAACGTTAGATGAGGTCACAAGACTTAAAGACCAAACCTGCTGTATTATGCTTAGTGAAGCAATGGACAAAGTATTGTCTACACATTGGTCTGTATGTTACCAATAATTGTTAGATGAGGTGTGTGTGGATCAGTGAGAGCGCAGTACCTACTAGAAATTGATTGCGTATAAGTTTTTATTTCTCCTTTCGAGGAGCGTAGGAGATTCATAGAAATAGTGGAAGCCCTGTCTGTTTATTAAAGTTTCTATAATAAATATTTACAAGTACAAACATCTAATTAAAAATTATTTCTCTCTATAGTTAACCATTTCAAGTTCAAATCCTATGGTCCAAATCCTTGACACCAATAGGTTGACCAGATTAAACTACAAAGACTACCTCTGGAACTTGAGAATTGTTCTCAATTCTGAGAAATTGACCCATATCCTAGACCAGGAGATGCTTATGTTGCCGGCTCGCCCATCCCCTGATCAACGAGCTGCACTTGATAAGTGGATGGATGAAGACAATTGGACTAGGTGTTATATGCTTGCATCCATATCCAATAATCTTCAGCACCAATATGAAGACATGAGGACTGTCAAGGATATGCTGACTCACCTGCAAGAGTTATACGGTGAGCAGAGTTGTACAACTCACTTTGAAGTCTCACGAAGACTTTTCAAAGTGAAGATGCGTGATGGGCAGTCTGTCAATGATCATTATTTGACAATGATCAAGGATAATGAAGAGCTTCAGAAGCTCGGAATGACGATAGACAAGAAACTGCAACTGGATCTGATCATGCAGTCCCTTTCTGATTCGTATGGGCAGTTCATTATGAACTATCATATGAATAAGATTGATTGCATCTTATCTGAGTTATTCAATATATTAGTGACAGCAGAGGGCATCTTAAAAGGTTCAAGAGGAACGGTTCTTACGTGGAGCAAACTTCTTTCAAGAGAAAGTCTATTAGAAAGAAGAAGAACAAAAATACTGTGAAAAGGTAAAAGATTGAGAGCAGGAAGAAGAAGAAAGCTCCAATGAAAGCCAGCGATAAGAAAAAATATTTTCACTGTAATGTCAAAGGTCACTGGAGAAGAAATTATCCTACATACCTGGCGATAGTGAAGAATAAGAAGAAGGACGCACCTTCTGAAGGTACATCTGAATTACTCATTATTGAAATTAATCTAATAATTTTTTCTTCTTCAGTTAGATTTTAGATTCTGATTCGAATGCTCATTTATGCATTTTTATGTAGGATCTAGAAGAAGTTAGAGGACTGAGAGAAGACAAGATCATTCTCAAAGTCAGCAATGGGATAAGAGTTGCTGCTATGGTCATCGAGATCTACTCTCTGAAACTATCGTTAGGATTTAGTTTACTTTTAAAAAATTATTTTTATATACCTATAGTCAGTAAAAATTTAATTTCTATCTCTGTCTTGTACAAGATAATTATAATTTTTATTTTAATAAAAACTTATGCATGATTTATTTTTAAAATAAATATGTTGCACGTGTCTATTTGATAGACAATCTTTATCATTTGTATGTGGATGCGAGTGTTAACATTAACGAGCAAATTATGAGTGTCGTACGGTCTAAGAGACTTAGAGATAAAATTAGTCAAAAGTATCTATGACATCTTAGGCTAGGCCATATTGGAGAGGATAGACTTAATAAATTAGAGAAAGATGATCTTCTAGGGTCATTGACTTTCGAGTCATATCTAGTTTGTGAGTCCTATCTTCAAGAAAAGATGGATAAGCTGTCCGTTGTAGGATAAGGGAAAAGGGCCACTGATATATTAGTCCTGGTTCATACTGATGTATATGGTCCATTCGATGTACAGGACAGGGGTGGCTATATCTATTTCATAACCTTTACTGATAATTATTCATGGTATGGATTTATGTATTTGATGCACCTTAAGTCTAAGATTTTTGAAAAGTTTAGAGTTCAGACATGAAGTAGAGAAATAAACTGAAAAATTCATAAAGATTCTTCGATCAGATCAAGGAGGAGAATACTTTAGTGAGAAATTTCAGACCTATCTTGAGAACAATAATATAGTCTCACAATGGACACCTCTAGGGACATCTCAGCTCAACGGAGTATCTAAAAGGAAGAATCGGATCTTATTAGATATAGTTTGGTCCATAATGAGCTTCATAGATCTTTTAATTTTTTTTGGAGGATATGCGTTATTTTCTATCATTCACCTTCTAAATAGAGTTTTCTCTAAATTCGTTCTTACCACACCATATGAGTTATGATATGGTAAGAAGTCGAGTCTTGGTTATCTCAAGATTTGGAGATGTCCGATCAATATCAAGCGACAGCAGGCAGACAAGCTAAAGGCTAGATCACTTAAGACTTATTTTATGAGGTATCCCAAAGAATCTATGGAATACTATTTTTATCTTCCAGAGGATCATAATGTAATAGTGAACCATCATGCCATCTTTTTGAAAAAAAAATTATCCAAGATAGAGGCAGTGGGAGGAAGATTGAGCTCGAAAAAAAGATCTCTGAAGAGCATTGAGTTTAGGAACCTAAACCCATTAGTAAACCAGTTGATATGGTACCTTCTCTATCTCGTAGATCTAGTAGAGTCTTCCATCCTCCTAAAAGATACTTAAGTATTCTTACAGAAGATCTAGAGGAAGCATTTCTTGTGAGAGATAGGGACATTAGGAATGATCCCAAGACTTATGAAGAAGTGATGTTAGATGTAGACTTCGAGAAATGGATAGAAGCAATGAAGTCAGAAATTGACTACATACATTTCAACCAAGTTTGGACTTTAGTAGATCCACCTGAAGATATTGTATCTATTGGATATAAATAGATCTACAAAAAAAAAATTGAGTCGAATGGTCAAGTAGAGACCTATAAGGCAAGGCTAGTAGCGAAAGATTATAATCAATGTAAAGGTATTGACTATTAGAAAAAATTTTTATTGGTAGTCATACTGAAATCTATCCAGACTCTGATTGTGATTGCAGCTTACTACGGTTATAAAATCTGACAGATGGATGTAAAAATTATCTTCCTAAATAGATATTTTAAGGAAGATATCTATATGGAGTAGTCTATAGATTTTATATCCAGTGATAGTGATCACAAAGTCTGTAAGCTGTAAAGATCTATTTATGAACTCAAGCAAGTATCTCGAAGTTGAAACATCCATTTTAATGATGTAATCAAATCATTTGATTTCATCAAAAATGAAAAGGAGCCATCTGTATACAAAAAAGTCAGTGAGAGCGTTGTCATGTTCCTTGTATTGTGTGTGGACGATATCCTCCTGATTGAAAATGATATTTCTATACTGGCATCGATCAAAATATGGTTGTCAAAAGAATTCTTCATAAATAACCTAGGAGAAGCCTCTTACATTCTTGGTATGAAGGTTTATAGGGATAGATCTAAGAGAATCATAGAACTTTCTCAGAAAATATACATAAAGGATGTACTGAAGAGGTTCAGTATGAAAAACTCCAAAAGAAAACTTTTGCCCCTTAGATATGGCATCTACCTCTCTAAAAAGATGTGTCCTAATACATCTGAGGAGAATCAATGCATGAGCAAGATCTCTTATGCTTCGGCTATAGGAAGCCTCATGTATGTCATGCTGTGTACTTGATCTGATATAGCACTTGCCATGAGTGTCACGAGCATATATCAATCGAATCCAAATGAGAAATACTGGATTGCAGGTAAGAACATCCTTAAGTACTTAAGAAGGACTAATGATTTGTTTTTGATCTTTAGTGGAGGTTCGGAGCTAAATATGAAAAGATACACTGATTCACACTTCATGTCTGATATCGATGATAGAAAATCTATATTGGGATGTATTTTTTTATGTAATGATGGATCGATTAGTTGAAAGAGTTTCAAACAGCCGGTCATTACAGATTCGACCATAGAAGCCGAATACATCGCTGTCTTTGAAGCTGCTAAGGAAGCCTACTGGTTCAAGAAGTTCATTGCGAAGCTAGATGTGATGCCATCAGATGTCATTACACTGTACTGCAACAACAATGTTACCATAGCCCTCGCTAAAGAGCTCAGATCTCATCAAAAGTTCGAGCACATAAAGCGGTGGTTTCACATCATATGTGACTATCTCGAGAAGAAGTTCGTCGAGGTGCAGAGAGTCGACTCCGCACAGAATATGGCAGATCCACTGATGAAGCCTTTTAGCCAACAGAAGATCAAAGCTCACCTTGAGAAGATGGATCTTACGTATATAGTCAATCGACTTTAGATCAAGTAAGAATTTGTTAGATGTGTTTTCTAGAAGTCAATTGTTGGCTAACACATTATGTAATTCCAGGATCTATTCTTGTACTTTTAAAATTTTATTATTAATAAAAAATATTTTTATTTTCAATCATATTTATGTGTCCATGATTTATCCTAAAAATTAATAAAGATAATTTTGTATATTCTCAAAGTATTGAGAATTTGATACATACATTATTAGTAGCTAGTTTGCAATAACAACGGCATCATAGCCCTCACTAAGAAGCCCAAATCTCATCAGAAGTTCAAGCACATAGAGTGGCGGTTTCACATCATATGTGACTACCTTGAGAAGAAATTTGTTAAGGTACAGAGAGTCGACTTCATGCAGAATGAGGTAGATCTGCTGACAAAAACTCTTAATCAACAGAAGATCAAAGTTTATCTTAAAAAGATGGATCTTAAGTACATGGCCAATTAGCTTTAGTCAAGTGAGAATTTATTAGATGTATTTCCTAGAAGCCAATTATTCATTCTAGGATTTATTCTTGTATTTATAAAATTTTATTATTAATAAAAAGATATTTTCATTTTCAATCATGTTTATGTGTCAATGATTTATCCTAAAAATTAACAAAGATGATTTTATATATTCTCAAGGTGTTGAGAATTTGAGACATACATTATTAGTGGTTAGTTTTTAAATACTTTCGATCGTAGGATTGTCACGGAGGATAGTGATCAATTTATTTAGATCGATGCATGGATCACCTTCCTTCCGGACAGATGAGTCTCGAGTCTGCGGTATAGGAACACTGGGCTGAGAGTGCAGGTGGCTGTTAAAGAATAACTTATACTGAGTATGACCAACATGAGAAATCACTTAGATATCTACTCACTCGTCAGTGATTTTCTTGATGCTGCAGTGGTATAATTGATTCTTTGACCTATGGTATATTGACTATTTACAATGGTGCTACTTAGTTTAACTGCACGTTCTTTTGGTCTCTAGCCATTTGGATCCTTGCTGTGTATGTTGACTGTAGTAGGTTCAAGTTCGCTGTTAGAGTTAGCCCCTGTTGGCTTCAATGGATCGTATAGGATCTTCGAAGGGTTAGCCCCTTCATCCTTATCGTCATGGCCTCCACTTCGATTGCCCATGGGTAGGGAGCATCATCTAGCTTGGCAAGATCTCCGAAGGGTTAGTCCCTTCAACCTTATTATCATGGCCTTCGCTTCGACCTGCATGTGGGCAGGGAGCACCATGTAGCCTAATGGGATCCTTGGAGGGTTAGCCTCCTTTTATTCTCATCGTTGTGGCCCCCACTTCAACATGCCTATGGGTAAGGAGCACCATGTGGCCTGAAAAGATCTCCGAGGGTTAGCACCTTCATCCTCATCATTGTGGCCTCTGCTTCAACTCACCTATCGACAAGGAGCGCCATGTGGCCTAGCGGGGTAAGGCGTCGACTCAGGTGTCCTCGAGTCTTTACATTGGTAGGATCTCTAGATTGTGAAAAGCCTTGGAGAATTTTTCACCCTTTCTTTGATACCGAGCCACCTTTAATACTTAAGCATCAGGAGATTCGATGCTTCATCCGCATGAGGGGTCCAATAGGGGACCCAATTCCCTTGGTTGGCTCAGGGTTAACTCCTCATTGGGTCGTCGCAAGCTCTATAAGCTTTTTAAGGCTACCTCAAGGGCATTATCATTGGGTCTGAGCCTCTTTCGACTTTGCCTTAGCTCTGTCTTTGCCTCTCTTAGATCGGCTGGCAATTTTATCCTTCAAAAAGAATTATAAAATAAAATATCGATTAAATTTTTATTATAAACTAAAATCATATCTACACTATGGCTAGCTAGCATCAATAGTGTGATGATGGAGCCATTGTGAGAAATATACTTCCCTTGAAGATCTCAAAAGAAAATGATGCCCCCTAAGCATTGTCTTTTATTCTTCCATAATTTGGCCTCCTACCCCCCACGCTATCGGTGGGGGTGGAGATGGCATTGATGACACTGGCCATCAGTTGATTGTCATTATTTTTCTTACCGAAGGCTTAGTTCTACTCTTGAACGTATTTATTGAGATAGTCTCTTCAGATCAAGGCTTCAATCTCATCTTTGACTTGATAGCATTTTTTAGTATCATGGCTATGGTCGTAGTAGAAGCGACAATACTCCTTGCTTCTCCTATCTGGAGGGACCTTCCTTAGCTTCGATCACTGTAGATACCTCTAGTCCTCGATATCCATCAGGATCTAGGATCAGAGAATGGATAGAGGGGTGTAGCTGTTAAATCGACGGGATGGGCTTCCAGATCTGTAGCTCTTTGATGGTCGAGAAGACTCTTTTGGCCTGGATGGCTCAAGGATCTTTCCGACCTCTCTTCTTACCAAAGCTCTTCTTTCCTTCTACCTTTCTATGCACCATTTGGACTTTTTCTGTCTAGATGTTCTTTCAGATTCGAACCAACAGTCTATGTAGTCTGGTGAGAAGTTCTCGTCGAGGGATAAGATGAGGTACTCATTCTGTAGCCCTCGCTTGAGTACTGATATTACCACTGACTCATTGAGATTTTAGGCCTTGAGCATAGCAGCATTGAATCATGTGAATAGTCGCACAATAAATCACCCTCCTCTTATTGGAGAGAGAAGAGGCTATCGAAATTTTTTGGTTGAGCTCAATTGCTACCAAAGTGGATAATGAACAACCTACTGAGCTGCTCAAATGAATGAATGGACCCAGGTTAGTCTTAAGTACAATGCCCATGCCGACTTTTTGAGGGTGGCCAAGGAGGTGAAGTAAAGGAGGACATCGAGGCACCATACAACATCATGAGGATTCTATGACCCTACAAGTGATCAAGAGAATCCACGAAACCATCATATGACTCCAGCTGAGATACTTTGAACCGACTTGGGATTTGTTCACCCTAAATGAATTGGGAGAATGGTGGTTGGGAATTGAAGCTGAGGCCATTATTGCTCTAGTGAGGTTCACTCTGAACTTTGCTAAGGTGATGCTCAATGTCTTGAACTCTCTTCTTGAGCTCTTCTTCTCGTCGAGATCTCTTAGACCTAGGGGGAGTAGGTCGGGGTTGAATCACTGGTGAAGGAAGAGCTCTTCAATGTGCCTCCTCCCACAAGCTCTGATGGAAGGAGGAGAGAGCTGTGAAGGTAGGAGAATGATGAGAGTACCGTCAGGAGGCGAATCTTAGGCTTAAGGAGTGAGATCACCAATCGTAATGGGAGAGAGCCACTTGGGGATTCAACTCTACCTGTTATTATTATTGCTCCGTCACTTATTAGAGTCACTGCACTATTAGAAAATTATCTCAAGATTCAGTCTATATTGAGCCCACAACAAGATCCAGAATGACGAACGGAGTCCAATAAGTCCAAGAACAGTCCAAACGGAGTCCAAACAGCGAAGATACGTGCGAAAGAAGGCTTGGAATGGTGGCACGGTGCACAAGACGGCGGCGGCCGACGGAAGCACGGTCGGGCCCAGCATGCATGGGTGCCCAGGCCTAGCACTTCTACATGATCCATTATGGATCATGAGGCATTGGGCGGTCCATGGGGCCACGTGGATCGAACACGCAGCCCACACACGATCCAGGAGAGTTTTTACACGATCCGATGGTCCAGATCGTAATCAATCATGATCGAATGGCTGAAACTCATTTTGAATTTGATCAGATAATCAGTGGCCCTGATATGCATGATCGGACAGCTCTAGTGCGAGGCAATCGCAATCGGACGGCCACTGATGGTTCTAGGCTTAATTGGGACTCTGTTTCCTAGTGTAACAATATTTTGGAGTTTCTATAGTCCGATTGATGAGATGTCAGTTGCGTTAGAGAGCTGGTGACATCCTAAAAATATAAAAAAATTTTAAGAGAGATTTTAGAGAGCTTTTGTGAGGGTTTTAGAGCTTTTTATTGAGAGACTCTTGTACAAAGATTGAGTAGTGAGTTCCTCTTGTATTGATTTTATTTTATTCTCTCATAGTGAAGCTTGCATACTCTATGGAGGTAGGCTTGAGGTCGATCCATATATTTATATTATATTTTTTTATTTTATTTTTTCTTTCTTTCTGCTGCACTGTGTAGCACCAGATCTTCCACAACCATTGATATCAGAGCAAGATGGTACCAGAGCATAAGTTGCGACGGTGGTGATCGAGATAGAAGATAGAGAAGACAAGCACAATCAAGATGAAAATCAATAGATTTGATGAAAAGAGTAATTTTTTTTTGTGACAGACGAGGGAGAAAGACATGCTCATCTAGCAAAGATTGATCGATACTCTCTTGTGCGATGAGAAGCTGACTACCATGGAAGTAGAGGATTGGAGGTAGCTCCAAATGCAGACGGTGAGTACGATCTACTTGTACCTCGCAGATGAGATGGTGATCCATGTACTTGGTGAGATTTTTTCGAAGATACTGTGGTCGAAGCTCGAGGAGTTGTATATGGCGAAGTCTCTCACCAATACCCTCTTCCTCTGAAGGTAGTTCTACCAGCTACGGATGATTGAGAGACAGAGTGTGCAGGAGCATCTCAGCCACTTTCAGAAGATCCTCATCGACCTCCTCAGTGTTGGCGAGAAAGTTAAGAAGAAGATCAAAGTGCTGGTCTTGCTAGCATCACTCTCTCCTTCGTATGAGTCTTTGGTGACTGCTCTTCTAGTGGGTAAGAGTACCATCAAAATGGATGAAGTTACCATGATGATTCTTTAGAATGAGATTCTCAGGAGGAAGAACCCAGCTTCGAGCTCAGGTGGCAGTAGCTTAACTTTGATGATTTTTAGAGGAGCAAAAGGCGGTAGATAGAGCAACAAGAGATTGCGGCGAGGGCAGTCTAAGTTCAGGATAAGAGACTTGAGTAAGGCCAGATGTTACCGGTATAACGAGTTGGGACATCTAGATAGAGATTATCCTCAACTCAGGGATCGAAGAGGGCCACTACAGCGACGGTCAGTAGCGACTAAGAGGGTGATTCCTGAAGATATGTGATGAGGTATTTACTTCTTTCCAGTAGTGGATTTTAGATTCTGCATGCACCGATCATGTATGTTGCAGAGAAAAGTAGTTTGACTTCTTGGAGAGCAGTGAAGACACTGTTTATCTGCTGGATGGATCGAACTGTGCGATCAAAGGCATCGAGACGGTCAGCTGGAGGACATATGATGGTGTAGTGAAAAAATTAGGAAAGGTCTGATACATATCCGATTTCAGACGGAATCTTATGTCATTGAGCAGACTGGATTCAAGAGGCTACAGACAGTAGCTGGTGGAGGAATTCTGAAAGTATTGCACAGCGATAGGATTGTTTTGGAGGAAAAGAAGAGGACAAGAGAATATTACTACCTGATGGAGAGCCCAGTGTGAGGTAAAGCTTCAAGAGCCAAGAGGAGCCCAGAGCGAGGTGAGCTCCAGGTGGAGGTGGATCGGACACTAGATGGGAGACTCAGGAGGACGAGAGGTGACATCGTATGGTGAGATTTCTATTACCACAGGATGATACCCTGAGCAGATCTTTGGTCAGAGTGGACACAATCAATGATAGATGTGGGTCGAGCAGTCTGGCTCGACTCTCATATTTATCCATCCATGAGACAGTAGGCATGTCCGAGGGTGTGGGGGTGAGACGGATCATAGGCTCTCAGAGATAGATGAAGATCGAATATCAAGTCGAGATAGAGATTGTTAGAAAATACGTCTTAAGATTCGATCTACATTGAGCCCATAGCGAGGTCTAGGATGATGAACGGAGTCCAACAAGCTCAAGAACAGTCCAAATGGAGTCTGGACAATAAAGATACGCACGAAAGAAAGTTTGGAGTGGTGGCACGATGCATGAGGCGATGGTGGCCGGTGATAGTGTTGCCGGGCCCGACGGAGGTGCACGCGCAGGCGCACGTGGGCCGGCCTAGCACATGCAGGAGCCCAGGCCCAATGCTCCTGAGTGGTCCACCATGGATCACGAGGCATTAGGCGGTTCATAGGGCCGCATGAACCGAACACGTGGTCCATGCACGGTTTAGGAGAATTTTTGCACAATCTGATGGATTAGATCGCAGCTGATCATGATCGGATGGCTGAAACTCATTTCAAGTTTGATCTGATGATCAGTGGCCCTAATATGCACAATCGAATGGCTCTGATGTGAGCTGGTCACGATCGGATGTCCACGGATAGTTCTAGACTTGATTGAAACTATGTTTCCTAGTATAACAGTATTTTGAAGTTTCTGGAGTCTATATAACTCCGATTGATAAGCTGTCAGTTGCGTTGGAGAGCTAATGACGTTTTAAAGGAATAAAAAAGCTTCAAGAGAGATTTTAAAGAGTTTTTGTAAGGATTTTGAAATTTTTTATTGAGAGACTCTTGTATAAAGGTTGAGTGGTGAGTTTCTCTTGTATTAATTTTATTTTATTCTCTCATAGTGAAGCTTACACACCTCATGGAGGTAGGCTTGAGGCCGATCTACGTATTTATATTATATTTTCTTATTTTATTTTTTCTTTCTTCTTGCTGCACCATGCGGTACCGGATCCTATGCAACATGCATAGTGCTGGACAGTGCTTGGATCTATTGAGCCAGAGTGTTGAGTAACGATGGATCTATGGTGGTCAGAGGTTGTACTACAATGGATCTTGTGTAGCACTGCTCCAACTGTGATGGATGGATTGCTAGTGGGAGATAGTGGATTTTTATGCTCTTATCTGTACCATACTCTTTTTTCTCTTCATAAAAGACTGTACCCTTCCTTTAGTGTCACTCTATTACTGTAAGGCTCCAGAAGATAGCTGATGTGGCTGGAGATGGGTACCTCGGGGATCCGAGATGCCTAAAAAAACTTGTAAGGAAAGTCTGCACTTATCGGAGGTGTTTTGGTGGGGAACCCTCCGAGCCGAAGCTTTGGGAATAGTAGAAAGAAAAGAAAGAGAGTGGTGCAAGAGAGCAGAATGCTCTTCTCCTGGTCCTCTTCTTAATTTAGCTTTCTTACCTTTGAGTCCCCTTTGTACCTTATTTTTTGGAAATTAAACAAGTAGGTTGTTAACTGAAATCTATAGGTTTGTCATGCCTGATTCTCTAGGTCATTGGGCCACATTCTGGCCATTTATTTAGAGAAAAATCCACCCACCAATCATGCGACCAAGGTTGTTAGTCGTCAGTATTATCACATTCTTCACCCAAGTGGCTGATTAGAAATAGGTGCGGAGTTAAGATCTTAAACCCGTATCTGGTGTGGCTTCACCAAGTTGTTTTGGACACTCACCATAAGAACGATTGATCTAGTCGGCAAGTCACCTCTACAATAAGACCCTTAAAGAGTTTTTTTATTTGATAATAATTTTTATTTTACATGTAATGACCATAGAACCTTCCAAAATTTCTTTTATAAATATAGAACAAAATATTTATAGCAAGGTCCAAAATTATTGTTTGTTTATTATAATCTCAAAACCAATCTCAAGTTATTATATCATACATGGCTTACTGAACTTAACCAACATACACTCTATGTCTTGCTGCTTGTAATCTTTTTCAATGCCATATAGTGCTCATGGAGCCAGGGGTCACTAAATAAAGCATAGAGAAAAACACTTAAAAGAGAACCCATTATATCAATAAATATACAATGAGTGATATATGCAATTTTATTGGACCCTTTGGCCAGGGACATTTGGCTAAGTAGGTTTGTCAATGATATAATAGATGTAATGTATTATGATATCAACCAAAATTTAATGTATTCAAATCATCATTCTCGTAAACGTGATTTACAGGTGACAACCATTGAGTTCTTTAATTCTTTCTAGTTTTGCATCTGAATCTGTCTTCCTTTTGTGGTTGAAGGTATTTGGGGAAGTGTTACCAAAAATTATTCTAACTAATTAAAAAAAGAACCCCACGCATTGAATGGGTTATAAGCTAGTTATATATATTAAAATAGAAGCATTAATCTCTATCCACCAAGTGTCCACTCTACCCGTGAGCACCATCCGTCACATGTTCACTCTATGCATAGCGCGCTTCTTTCTTCATCTCTCTCATGAGAAGAGAATTTTTGCTAGGATTTCTAGAACTAGAAGGGAATTAGGGTTCAGAGAATGAGCCAAGTAGAGAGAAGGAGGATTAGTGTTTAAAGAATGAGCCGAGCAGAGAGATCACAAAATTCATTGGAAGATGCCACCCTCGATGAAGCTCCAGGGATCACTGGGGTGATCAGGATCTACTTCGATTGCGTCAATACCACTACCAACACTACCACCACCGCTAAGAGCAACGGTGATGTTGAGGCTGACGGCCCTCAGTGAAGATTAGGGAGGAGCATATGGCCGTAGGGTCAATGGGTTCACCGATGATGAAGAGGGAGAGCTTGAGGAAGGAGGAGTTGGGCATGGCGATAGGGATCGAGGAGGAGAGCTTGAGGTGATGAAGAGGGAGAGCTTGAGGAAGGAGTTGGGCATGGCAATGGGGACTTAGAAGGAGCTAGTCTCAGCTTGCCATCTGCCAGGACTTCCGCGGCACTACCTTTGGAGCCTCTTCGTCTCCTCTAGCTTAGTTCGCCATAGTCTCCATGACGACTCAGATAGTTCGGATTTGTAAAAAAAAAGGAAAAAAAAAAGATATTTTTAAAATCTCATGCACTGTGCATATGAGGCAGGGGAAGGAAGACTCTCGATGAGAGTTGGGAGCCTTCCTCTTCTCTATTTATGGCTAGAAAATAGGGTCTTAGGACAGCCAAACCCTAGGATCCTTGGTCTATAAAAGGTCTCCTACCCCTCCTCGCCACCTTGCCACAAAATCCCATCCATCGCCAATGAGATTTCTTCAATTCTTTTGAATTTTTTTGTTAAAAATTCCTTGACAAGTCATCATTGATTCCTCATCAGAGTTGAGGTAATATACTCTAGCTTCTCTTCTCCTCTCATCTTCGATCCTAACGACATCGTTGTCACATCAAGTTGGTCGGCAATTCGTCAGAGTTTGGGTGGGAAAAGGTTCCTCTATTGTTCTTTCTTTTCTCTTTTCTTCCGTCCTCTATTTTCTTTCTTCTCTCTATTCATTGCTAAAGGTTCGATAGATATAAATATGGGTTGCTGAGTACATTTTATTTCATTTTGTCTGTAGGTTATGAAATCTTCTATGTTTTTCTTTTTTTTGTTAAACCACGTGGCACATCAAGAGCATTCTCCTTTGTAATGCTTTCGCTTATATGATTATTCAAACCATCAACAACATGTTAGTAATTAAGGTCCCTGTATATACAATTGCGGCTTTTGTTATGATTGTGATTTACTTTTGCTTGCCAAATATTATGTCATACAAGTTAAAATATTTAACTTTAAATGCAGCTTGAGCATCATCTTGCATATCTCTGTGAGCTATCTTACTCAAAGTTTTGGAGCCTTTATAATATTAAGTTTCATCCACATTTACTTACTTTTTTATAGAATATTAATCATGTGTTTCAATTAGTTGTCCATCAGGGAATTTGACCAAAATTATGTGCTACACTGGTTCAGTGACTTTGACTAAAATTATATATGTGCTTCATTGGTTCAGTAGGTTGGTCTAAGATTTGTAATTTAAATTCTCTTTCTATTCATGAGTTAGAATATTTAAGTTGAGTGTCGCATATACATTGATACAAGCATCAAATATAGATATGTATCATATTTCTAAGTTAGGAATCGAACAAAAGGAGACAGAAGGATGTATACATAATAAAATTTAAGTGTTGGATATTTTATTTTCTAGAGATTGTATGGGGAAAAAGGCAAAAATATAATTTTAAGGGCTTTCAATAAATATTTTTCCTATCCTTAATCCAAACTTAACTTATGGATGTAAGAAGCATGACATTTAGAAAATTTTATTTTAATATCTTCATCCTTAGTGCCATGGTCTAACCAAAAATTTGGATATGGATAATTATAATATAGGCGGGTCTCCCTTCTTTTCTTTCAAAAAATTTTAATATTCTATATCCTTGTCGATAGACTGATTCTATAACCTTAATTGTAGATCGACTAATATTATAATTATACTTATTTTATTATTTATTCAATATTGTTGATTCTTAATTATACCATTATGTGTATGCTCCACTTATTTTATTTTATTCAATATTATCAGTTCTTAATTATATGTAGTGGCACTGTTCTATACTGACACTTAATTTTTCTAATAAGAGAAATATCAGTATTAATTTTTCTGAATACTATCAAAAATTTCCAACTTGATTTTTATGGTAAAATTTTTTTCAGTTACGAGGTTAGAAATTGTAAGTTCAATAATTTAGAGATAAAAAATACTTCTGTTATTCCCATAGCAGCTATGAATTCATCTCAATATGCAAGACTTATAAGCCTGCTAATATTATCAGAGATAAGGAGTAAAATCTTAATAATGTTGAGACACAATTGAAAACTTCTGATTTTATTCATGATATTAACTCTATTTCGAGTTTGAAGCTATTTGCATCTTTTTCTAATATAGATAGTACTTTATTGAGACATATTTTTTAACATATCTGAGATTGCTATAGATTCATCTCAGTATGTAAGACTAATTTTTTTGAACACTATCAAAAAATTTTAACTTGATTTTTGATGGTGAAAAAAAAAATTAATTATGAGTTTAGAAATTATAAGTTCGATAATTTGAAGATAATAAATGCTTTGCTATTTCTACAGTACATATGGATTCATCTCAATATGCAAGACTTAGAAGATGACTAATATTATTAGAAAAAAAAAACAAAGATCTTAATATTGTTAAGACATAATCAAAGGCTGTTAGAAGTTAATATTATTTTCATATTTTTTTTCTATCATTATATTTCAACAATCATATTTATTTTTTTAAGTCAATTTTATATACAATACTTTTTAAAAAGATTTACTTAATCTTGAAATTTCGATAAGCCTGACCGTATATGTGAACCATATGGTGCTATTATATGGTATGAAGAGAGGACAATAAAATCTAGAGAATTTTTAAATCTCAAATTTTCTCTATATTATTTTGATGGCAGAGTGAAGTTATTATTTTTTAAAAATATACCTCAAGTACTTAATAAACTGCTTGCTTACAATGGTGGCTGAAGATCAGCAAGATTTTGAAAAAATATAATAATATATAATTTTATTTTTTTTATTTCAATAAAAAAATATTGATAATTCTATTAATTATGATCCAAGCTCTTATATCTTTCATTTGAATGGCCAAAATAATTATAATATTGAGTCATTATTACCTATTAAGGATAACAAGCCTAAATTTACTCAATTGTATATTTATAATACTAATAATAAGTTCTCTAATAGAATTAGTTATTTAGAAATAAAGTATAGATCAAATTTTCTAAATCTTGATATCATAAGAGATTTAGTACAGATGTTAGACAACTGCAATCTTTTAGTCCAAGCTTTTTAAATAGCACATGATAGATTCCAAGAATCTGATATTGTTAAGATTAGACTTCGATTTTTGAATGACAAAAATACGAATACAAGACAATACAATAGCCCTTCATGCTCTGAGATTACTGCTTTAATTGTTGATGATTTTGATATATATTCTTTGGATCGTGATATTATTATGGAATACTAAACTAATATTTTATATTGTATTAGTAAACTACATCCTAGTTTTGTAGCAATTCAATATTCATTACTTTTTTTATATAGTGAAGATGGTTTCCATATTAGTATTATAAAAAAAAATATCATTGAAAATAAGAACAAAAATATCAAAATATGAGTATAAGAGAATTTTATGCTTTTCGATTGTAATATTGATCCAAAAGTCATCCATTACTTGTTTATAACCCCCACACAATGCATGAGATGCAATTTTTCTATTAGGAGTCTTCCTTCGCTTATGCATGAGGTCTCAAAAATATTTTTTTCTTTTGCTTTATGATTCATATGAGAGAAAATCGATCTAATTCTAAACTAATCCTAGTTGAACCAACAATATATCCAAACCCACTTTGAAAATAAATAAATTCTATATTTTAATCCAACCTTGGCTACTAATTTTTTGAGCCCATTCTCCAGTATAACATTAAACCTATTTGGCCTAATATGTCTTGAGTAGAATCAAACCTATAAACAAATTATTTATTAATAAATATTAAATCTTAAATCAATCAGTAAATATAATCCATGATTTTAAATTTATTTTTTTAGATATCAATTTTCTAAGCCAAATATATATATATATATGTATATTATAAATTAATATAATTAAAATTATCAATTTTATTGATGTTGATCCTTGGATGTTTTTTAGATCATATATAATAAAAATTTAAATATTTTTATATATTTCAATATGGGATCATAAATTTTATCTATCTGATCTTTAGATTTTCTCAAATTACATATAATAAATTTAATTATTTTTATATGTTTCAATATAGGATCCTAAAATTAATCTTAAAAATTAAAAAAAATATATTTTATCGATGAAGTAGTATCATCCATTGATACCATCAACTTTATTTTTTTTATTTTTTATTTTTTTATGACATGTAATAAATTCAAATATTTTACATGCTTGAACATAAATTATCAAAATTCATCTAAAAAATCTAATCCAAAAAAATTATATTAAAATACAACACATGGATCTAAAAGTGTAATAAGCCAATCTCGCATTAATGCTATAGCAGATTTAAGGATGGCAGTCGGATGGATTTTTTCAGATATCTGATCCAATCCGAACTCAAATAGGATCTGTTTAGCAATACATTATAGAGTTTAGGATCGATTTGAAATTTAAAATTATGAGCCCTAAATCTTTGGATGGCTAACTACTATTTTATCTATTTTTAAGTTAATTAATAATATATTTATCATCTTTAGACTCTTATATATAAATACCCAACTCAAAACCCAAGCCACTGTCTAAGCTTCCTTCTTCAGGCACTCCAAGCCTCCCATCCAATTGAAACTCCTAAAGACTTAAACCGCTCCAAGCCTCCCACCCGATTGGAACTCTTAAGGATAGAAAAAAATAGTGGGAAACTTGGGGTTAACATACAAAAAAATCAACGAAAAAGAAAAAGGAAAGACCAAAAAAATTGAGAGGTAAGACCTTTTCCAACATAGATTGATATTTTTTTTTGCTTCTTTTTCTTCTCATTTCAATTTTTTATAGATCCACGGAGAAGGATACTTGAGTGAGATCAAAGGGATTTCTTAGTTTTGGTTGGGGCAAGCATATAAGTTTTTATGAAAGTTGTGGCAGTGTGAGTTGGTCCTTGAGGTTTTAAAAGCTTCATCTTGGTAGAAGTATGATAATTTGAAGGATTTCTTGGCTATAAAATTTTTAATTCATGGTTGTCCTGTATGAAAAAAAAATTCCATCATTTTTTTTATTGAAGTAGGAGTAGCGAAAGTTGAAGGGAAGGTTGGAATGAAAGGGGGGGATTTATCTTCGATGGAGAATCGGGCTTTGGATTTGGGGGCTAGGGATTTGACAACGGTGGAGAAGGGAGAGTTGTAGGGTTCATCATAGGGAGAGAGAGTGTGCTTCTTGGAGCAAGAGAAAAGGAGAAAGATGGGAGAGTTTGAGGTGGGGGTTAGGATTTGAAGAGAGAGGAGAGGAGTGAATGAGAGTAGCTTTCACTGCATCCCAGAGGAAGTGGGATGAGATAGGTAGGAAAAACGACGGTGACATCAATTTGGTCATCTTTTGACCACTAAATTGATGCCCATAAGAGAACACAATAAATATGATACGTGGTAAAGTATTCTAGAGACATGGCAAACTGAGACCTCTACATTGGTGCCACGTAACAGGCAGAGGCCCTGCCAATGCAAAGACTTTCATTTTAATATATATATATATATATATATTAAATTATGAAGAGATAGGCTATTTTAGTAACATATTATTAATTACCATACTTATATTAAAGAGAATCATTTTTGTTAGGTTAGAAAGGATGAACCTCAATTTCAATTAGAATTATACTAAAACTTCATCAATTTATAGATGTATTGTATTACCCTCCTCATTTACTGATAGTTCTAGATATTTCATATAAAATTATCAAAATACTATGATAATTTATCGATAGGCAAGTTATCTTGATCTATTTATCATATTTACTTGCAATCCTAAATGATCAGAAATTAGTTATTTTCTTAAAAGGATACCAAGTCAACAGTCCTTAGAATATCTTGATATCATTTCATGAATTCTCAAAATAAAATTAGATGTGCTTCTTCATGATTTAAAATATGGAGATAATATTTGGAAGAGTTGTAGCAGATTTATGTTATTTTTAATTTTTTTCTATCAATTTATCATTATTGATTTTCTAATTCTCTTTGTATTTTCTATGTAATTATATATTCTGTTGAGTTTCAGAAGAGGGACTTCTATATGCTAATATTCTTCTGTTTCTTTACGATAATGATAAATATCCTTTTGCTATATACATAGATCGTATCATCAGTATAAAAATTTTTGATTATAAAATAGATCTCGTTGATTTTGAAGCTATCCAATAGTTTATAACTCATAGATCTGATGAGATTATCGGTCCTTCTTCTCCTTGCATGATCAATAATGAATACATAAAATACTTTTCAAAGAAGTTTAATAAAATAATTATGATAGATGATGATGGTTTTTCAATATATCGATAAAGTATTGATTGTAGAGTAGTTGAAAAAAATCTAGAATATTACTAGATAATGGTTATATGGTTCCATATAATGTTGAATTATTGATAAAATATCAAGCTCATATTAATATTGAGTGATATAATCATTCTTGATCAATTAACTATCTATTCAATCATATTAATAAAAACTCAAATCAAGGAACTATAATCTTAGAAAAAATTAAAAATAATTTTAATGTGAACAATGAGGAATATAGATCAGTTGCGGATGAGATTAAATAATTTTTAGATTGTCTCTATATTTTAGCTTTAGAAGCATATTGGAGAATATTTGATTTTAGTATTAATTATCATAAGCCTAGTATTGAGAGACTTAGTTTTCATCGTTTTTATCAACAATCCATTATTTTTCATAACTCTGCTAGGTTGCTTAACGTACTAAATCAACCTCAAATTGAAGATATCATATTCATATAATAGATGAAAATGAATAAAAAATATAAAGATGCACAAGCATTAACTTATACCGAACTTTCAATTGATTAGGTATGGTATAGTAATGTGAAAGAATGAAAATGAAGATTATCTAAAAGATATATTGGAACAATATATTATGCATATCCTACAAGTGGTGAGAGATTTTATCTAAAAATATTGTTAAATATTATAAAAAAGACTACATGTTATGAAGACATTTATATTGTAAATGGTATCACATACCCCAATTTTAATGATACATGTTATGCTTTTGGTTTGTTAGATTCTAATTAGAAATAGAATGAATGTTTGATAGAAGCTGGTTATAATTGTGTAGCAAGTCTATAAATGAGAGCTCTATTTATTATAATGCTTTTATTCTATCAGATATCAGATCCATTTCAATTTTAAAAGAATAATTAAAAAATAATTTTTAAAGATATTGTGTATCAGCAGAGATAAATTCTTCAATTTGATTAATTACAATTATCATAATAACAAATAAAAAATTATGCTCTTTATAAAATTGAACAGCTATTGATTACAGATGGTAAATCTTTGAAAGATTTTTTTTCAATTATCTTTATCAGATGCAAGCCTTCTTGACCTAAAATAAAATTGCTTGATTCAAGAAGAATTATCTTATAATATTAAAAAAGTTATAGAAAATATCAAAAATTATTTGCTGGTCTTAGTAGTGAACAACTGATTATCTACGAAACTATCATGAGGATAATTTTAGCTAATAATGATGGTTTATTTTTTATTTATGGATATAATGGTAGTAAAAAAATTTATATTTATAAGATTATTCTAGCTACAGTTAGAGCTGAAGAAAAAATTATATTAGCTGTTGTATTTTCTAGCATTACTACTTTACTTCTACCTAGTGGGAGAATTGTGTATTCAAAATTTTATATTCTGATAACTATCAATGAGAATACAATATGTGAGATTAGACGTAGTGGTCATGTTGCAAAGTTAATGATAAGTATAAATATTATTATTTGGGATAAAACTTCAATGGCTCATAAGTATTGTTTTGAAACTGTGGATAGAAGTTTAAAGGATATTTTATGCCACATAAATTTTAAAAATACATATAAATCTTTTGGAAGAAAGGTGATACTTCTCGATGAAGATTTTAGATAGATTCTGCTTGTTATTCTTAAAGATCGAAAAAATGATATTGTTTAAACTTTCATTAATAAATCATATTTATGGAATCATTGTCATATATTCAAACTACAAACTAATATGAGATTGGTGAATGGTGAAGCTTCTATCATGAATACTCAAGATATTTATCAATTCAGTAATTATATATTGAAAATTAGTAATGATAACATTGATGAGGAGGAAAGAGACTATTTGATTGAATTTTCATCGGATTTAGTATCACACCACAGAATGATACACAAAATGATATAATCTAAAATATTTATTCTGATTTAAATTGAAAATTATTTGATAGAGAATATTTAAATGAAAGAGCTATTTTTGTATCTATAAATGAAATTATTGATATAATAAAAAAAATATACATTCTTCAATATCTATGAAGAAAGTTATTTACTTAAATATAAATTTAATTTATAAAATATCATCTAACTTTGCAGAAGAAGATCTTTTGTAGACTATCCAGTTTCTTAATTCTCTAAAATTTTTTGAATTTCCAAATCATGAATTTAAAGTTAAAGATAGAAATACCAGTGATATTATTAAAAATTTAAATCAAAATACTGATCTTTATAATAGTACTCAATTAATAGTTATAAAATTATTTTTTTAAATTATAGAAGCTAGTAATATCAGTGATTATGTATTTATTACAAGAATAGTTTTATCTCCAACTGAATCTAAATGGCATTTCATATTGTAGCAAAGACAGTTTTCACTTTTTATGTATTTTGCTATGACAATTAATAAAAATCAAGGTCAATCACTAAAGTAAGTTAGAATATATTTGTTAAGGTCTATATTTAGTCACAGATAGCTATATGTTGCGCTATCTAGAATGATTAGCAAAGATGATTTAAAAATATTAATAAATAATGATGAGTATTCTAATAATTATTGTTCAATGAAGAATATTGTTTATAAGAAGTTTTTTTCAAATCTATCTACCACCCTTAATATATAAGGTTTGTAATTACATATCAATATTTTTATCTCAATTTCATATTTATTTTAATTCTTTTTTTTATACATATTAATATATATATATATTATAGATTTTTAATCAACTCGAAGATATAGTGTAATTTATTAAATAAGTTAACAAATAAGAGAGATAATTGAAAGATAAAGATTAGAATTGATAAAATATGAGATTTAGTTAATATAAAGAACAACAATGAACCTATAAGTTTGGACACGCTCATTATTAATGAAAAAGTATCTTTCTTTTTATTTTTAAATATTTTTTACTCTTCTATTCGCTAAAATTTTCTTACAATAATTGTTAATATTATGTTTTTAATTTATTAGTTTGTTAGGATAATCATATACATGCTATAATCAGAAAAAATATGATACAAAAGTTGCATATACTTATTGAAAAAAAACATATATATCTGATTACTAATTTGAAAGTTGTATAAATCGATGAAATATATGTCCTATAAAAAATGATAAGAAAAATTTTTTTTGTTGATCATAAAATTGAAAAAAATATTAGAATATGAGATATGTCTATTGCTGTACAAATTCTACTTTATAAATTATGATGCAATAATAAATCGAGTCAATAATTATATCTATCTTAGTAGTAAGAATAAAAATTATTTCTGTATATATTTTGCTTAATCTTTTGATTATTTTATTTAACTAATAAATATTTTTTATATTTATATTTTATAGATATTATTGAAAATTTAATTATTATTAGATCTTTAGAGAATATTCATTCTCAAAACTTAAATGTTAAAAGAAGAAATTTGAAGCTATTGATGCTTGAGTATGTATTTTGCTTTGTATATAGTATATAATTTATTTTAAAATATATTATTTATCTTTTTAATTCAAACTAATATTATTATAGTGGATTGAGGATAAAGGTTATCCTTTGGGATAATGCTATGAATTATATAGATAAAATTAAAATTTTATAAAGTTTCACTCATCCAATTCTAATTATAACATCAACAATTGTTAAAATATTTTAAGATATTTAAAAAATATTTTTATTTTTATTTGATATTAAAATTTTTATTCTTAATAAAAAATTTATATTTTAGGTAAGCATTATCTTTTCTCTATGAGTGCAATTTAAATTTATGTCAACTTGGATATACCAGAGATAAAAAATTTTAATCATAGATATCATTTACTTGTTCATTATTTTATTGTAAAATTATATAAAAAAACTACTAACTAACTTTTATAATTTTTTCTAGTAAAAATTTATTATGTGTGAATGATGTTCAAGAGATTATATCCTAAAGTCAATTACAAACTATTTCTATTGATCTATTATTTATTAGAAAGATAATAATTCAAGAGATAAAATCCATTTTATGAGATTGTTATGGATAGGTGATTAAACTTATATAATACTAAAATTTTATTATATGTCATGTAAAGTTTCTAAACTTAGTATTTATATTTGAAGATATATAATTGTAATTAATATTAAACCACTTGATTTATAAAAAACTATCTTTAATTATGAGACTTTAATTAGTAATATCAAAATAAAATTTAGATGGCACTATATGGCTTGCCAAGTTTATCAAAAAAAAATGAGATGTATTGATGTTGGATTCTGGTGCGATCGATGCAATTTAAAATCTAGATATCCAATACCAAAATTTATTTCACATTTAATATCGCATCTCTTATTCATATCCATTATAATTTTTTATTTATTATTTATAATAAATTTTGATTTTATTCTATTATTTTTTTTCTTTATATATCGATTATAATTTTATGTTGAAGATTATATCAGATTTACATCATTTATTCTTTTCAATAAAATTGTTCAACTGTTAATAGGCAAATTGACTGAAGAATTATATATAGATAAGATATATGCAACATATATTTTATATTCTATACATCTAATTGATCAGTTGATAATATAAAATTATGTATTTCTCTTTATATAAAAAATGATGATTCTATTATTCTCTTAGAAATAAGAAAACTATATAAAAAAGTTATATCTTCCAAATTAAAATTGATGAATATATTTTTAAAGGAGGTTAAAGCTATACTATTCTTAAAATAATTTCGAATGATGCATACAATGAATTAGAAGATAAAAAAAATGAAAAAAAATAGATTATGAGTGATATATTTCTATTCTTTTATACATGGATGATTATATTTATCTATTTTATTATAATAATTAATAACTATTTTTTTTATAAATTGAAGCAAATGAAGATGAAAGACTTGTTATTGATAAGACTATGAAAAAAAGAGACATGCATGAGAAGCAAATAAGTAGTCATGCTCTGGTTAATAATAACTATTCTGAAACAACTAATGCTAAAAATATTATTTGAAAAAATTATTTTATATCAATAAAATATAAAAATGATTATATTATTTTTTACTATCACACTATTTAAACAATATACTTTATGCCTCTATTTAGAATACCTGGTATGACCTATAATATTTTTTATGTTATGTTGGCTTTTTTATCTATAAAGTTTTTAATATTAGATGCATATCTTTTTTTAAAAAAAATCATATCCTATGTATTGCATGGGTTATAAGATAGTTAAAATAATGACTAAAACTTATATATAGCCATAGTAACTGAGAAATAAAGGACCTTATAACAACATACATGGTGTTAAAATAATGATTGAAGCCAATACATATAGTCACATAGAGAGAGAGTAGATGAAGCCATAATATATGTTAAAATGGGAATTTAGATAATCTCACTTCTTTTCTTTAAAGATAGTCTTGCTTTTCAATTTTCATATAATCTTCTAAATCATTAATAGATAACTGAAAATAGAATACGCTTATCTATAATTTTATCTTCTCAGTCTTACCCTATTAACTTATCCTATAAAACTACTACCAATAAAAAAAAACTCTTCTCTATAGAATTTTTTTTATCCAAAAAAAATCTCTTGTAAGATATTCTCTGTTGGGTGGATGTCTGGGCAGGACACCACCTCCCAGGACCTTTTCAGTACCACGCAATGCAACAGGAAGAAAGAAAAAATAAAACAGAAACAATCAAAATATGTGGATCAGCCACAAAAGGGCTCGTCTCCATGGGACATGCAAACTTCACTATGAAAAAAAAAATTTACAAGAGGAGATCTCATCCTCAACCCTTGTACACACAATTTCTCCCTCACAAAAAGTTCTCCCTCACAAAAGTACTCTCTTGGAAGACCCCCCTGAACCCGTGAAGCGACCGTTGTCCACTGTTCAGAAGTCCTGCTCTTTCTCTCTACAGTGTATGGTAGCTCTCTCTCTTCTTCGGGTTCTTGATCTTCGGTTTCTGCGTGACCTTATGAAGAATCGAGCCACACACTACCTTCTCTGTTGAGGCATAGGCCTTTTAAAGGCCTTAAACCTAGGTTAGATTAGGATTAGGAATCCTAATCAGGCCTAAAAACCCCTTCAACTGTCGGATCAAATCCCAAAACAATCCACGCCCTTTGATCGTACGTCGATCCACAGAATAGTACCGTGGACTGTGCGAAATACATGGAAAACGTCCTCACGGTCCACGTGCTGGGACGTGGACCGCTCGATCCATGATGGACCGGGGTACAGACCCCAGGCACGGTGCCTAGGCCTGGGTCGGCCTGCGCACATGGGCCTGGGCCGCGCCCGTGTCGGGTGCCTAGGCCCAGGCCGCGCCCCCCGCGCGCGCTTGGGCCGGGCCGCACACCCGCACCTGGGCTGCGCGTCCGTGCCTGACCCACGTGCTGCCGCACGTTGGGTGACGTCCTGCCTCCTGTGGCTGCACCGCCACCGACCGCCGGCGGTCCTCCATCGCCTCGAGTTGCATGCCGACTTCAAAAGCACGTATCTTCTCCATCCGAACTCCGTTTGGGGTGATTTTGATCTTGTTGGACTTCATTTTTTATCACGAACCTCGCTGTAGGCTCAATGTAGATCAAATCTTAAGGCATCAAATCCTAACAATTCTCATCCTACAAATTAATGCTAGTGTTAACCTATATTATATATATATTAAGATGGGGACATCAATATCTATCCATCATGTATTTAATTTTTCTCGAGCCACCATCTGCCAAGTGTCCTTAGGACAGTATTAAATGTAAGAAGGAAATATATAGCAGCATCTGGATTGAGAAGAAGGGAAGGAAGGATGAGGAGGGCGGTCAAGATGTTTGATGACCACAAACTAGCCATCGAGGAGGAGGCTGCGGAATACTCAAAAAAAAATTCTTATTTCAGTCGCTTCAAGCCTCCCACCCAATTAAGACTCCCGAGAATAGAAATGAAAAAGAAATCTCCAAACGAAACCCCAACCATTGTTTAGCTTCCCTATTCGGCCACTACAAGCCTGCCATTTGGTTGGGATTCTTAAGGGTAGAAAAAATGGAGAAAAATGGGGGAAAACATAGAAAAAATCAATGAAAAGAAAGAAAAGATGGAAAAAATTTAAGGATAAGACCTTTCCCAACATAGATGATTTTTTTTTTCTTTTTGCTTCTTTTTCTTTTTAGTTCATTATCTTTTTCAGAGATCTGTGGGAAAGGAGAGAACTTCAAAGAGATTAAAAAGGTTTTTTAAGTTTCGATTGGGTTTTTTCTCAAGTATATGAGATTCTGTGTGAGTTGTGGTGGTGTGAGTTGATTTCTTAAGATTTTGAGAGCTTAATCTTGGTAGAAGCATGATATCTTGTAGGTTGTGGAAGTTGGGTGAAGGTGAGGAGGAGGAAGGAGAAGAATATAAAGAAGAAAATGATGGACATTGTTGAGAAAGATAGAGAGAGAGGGGAGGGGGGTTCTATTTTTCTTCACCATCAGATAAAGAGAGAGGAGAGGGAAGAATATGGTTTTAGAGAAAGAAGATGGAGCACTTTATTTGAAAATACTGTGATAAGTCAAGCATATCTCAATCACTTCATTTGCTTCGGAAGGTACTTTTTTATTTAGTAATGGGTCTAACATCTGTAATCAACCCTTCTGGTTGGATTTGGAAAAATCTAGCCAAAAATCAAGAATATCAAAGCAATGCTCTCAGATGTCTAGTGATACACATGCACCTTGAATTTTAAAGAATGAGGAACTACTTTTCTTTGGACAAAGTTGTTGTTTTTCTTTCAAATTTTAGATGGGCAGTTGACGAAGGAAGTAGACCTCAACTTTATTTTTCTTGACTTCAGCCTATTGATGAAGTAGATCTGCATCTATTATGAAGCATTACAAACATGCCATTTTATTTTTTTCTGCCACTGTTGTTATATTTTTTTCTGTTCTTTGCCATCCTCATACTTTTTATAGGTACTATACTCACTTGACAGACTTACCTCTTTTTAACCCATTATCTCTTTTAGTTTTCTAACTTATAGTTTAGTAATATTTTAAATAAAGAGAGAAAAGCATGAAGACATCAATCTCCATCCCCTATGTACTTAATTTTTTTTTGAGCCATCGTCTGCCAAGTGTTCACAAAGCAATGTTAAATATGGGGAGGAAATACATAGCAGTTTCTGGATTAAAAAAAAGGGAGGGGAGGAAGAGGAGGAAGGTTGAGGCATTTGATGGCGATAGACTGGCCATCGAGAAGGACTCCATCGAAGACTCAAAAATAAAAAATCTTTATTTTGGCTGCTCCAAACCTTCCACTTGATTGAGACTCTAGAGAATGGAAAAGGAAAGGAAATATCCAACATAAAACCCCAACCATCATTTAAGCTTCCCTATTCAGCCACTCCAAGCCTGCCACCTGGTTGGGATTCTTGAGGACAAAAAAAATGATGGAAAAATGGAGGACAACATAGGAAAAATCAACAAAAACAAAGGAAAGATGAAAAAAATTTAAGGGTAAGACCTTTCCCAATATAGATGAGTTTTTTTTCTTTTCACTTCTTTTTCTTTTCATTTCATCATCTTTTTCAGAGATCCATGGGTAAGGAGAGCTCTTAGTGAGATTAAAGGGGTTTCTTAGGTTCCTATTGGATTTTTTCTCAAGTATATGGGATTCTGTGCGAGTTGTGGTGGTGTGAGTTGGTTCCTTAAGGTTTTGAGAGCTCTTAATCTTGGTAGAAGCATAATATTTTGTAGGTTGTGGGAGTTGGGTGAAAGTTAGAAGGAGTAAGAAGAAGAATGTAAAGAAGAAAATGATGGATATTGTTGAGAGAAATAGAGAGAGAGAAGAGGGGGGTTCTATTTTTCTTCACTACGAGAAGAAGAGAGAGAAGGAAGAAGAGTAGGATTTTAGGAAAAGAAAGTGGAGTGCTTTATTTGAAAATATTTTGATAAGTTAAGTATGCCCCAATTGCTTCAGTTGCCTCGGAAGGTATCTTTTTATTTAATATTGGGTCTAACTAATACAATCAAATCTTTTAGCTAGATTTGAAAAAATCTTGCCAGGAATCAAGAATATCAAAGTAATACTCTCAGATATCTGGTGATGCATATAGATTTAAAAGACTGAGGGACTACTTTTCTTTGGACAAAGTTACTATTTTTCTTTCAAATATCAGGTGGATAGTTGACGAAAGAAGTAGATCTCAACTTTATTTTTCAACTTCAATCTGCTGATGAAATAGACCTGCACTTGTTTTGAAGCATTACAAACACCCTATTCTATTTTTTTTGTCACTATTGTTATATTTTTTCTATTTTTTGCCATCCTCATATTTTTTATAGGTACCATACTCACTTGATGGACTTATCTCTTTTTAACCCATTATCACTTTTAGTTTTCTAACTTGGGGTTTCATAATAATTTAAACAAAAAGAAAAAGGTATGGGTTAAACTATATTTATCAGGTAGCTTATAAAAGAAAAATTATATTTTAGAGAGTGGAAGATAAAAAAAATGATTATTGTGAGATTAGTGAATGATCTATGAATCTTTCAGATTATATCACTTGAGTTAATGGCATGTTAATTACTATAATGATTAAGACTTTAGTGAGAAGAATAATTTTTGTCAAATCTGATCTATTTTCTAGCAGAGATGTGGGTGATGGGATTTTATAAGGACTAGCAGTCAGTGCCAATCTTTTGGAGGGAGAAAAAATAATGATTAAGCTTGACATCATTTGGGTGTCAAGTTTTAGGGAGAGAAAATAGATTGGCATTTTACTTGATAACTATTTAGAGGTATATAGAATAAAAAGAGGAAGACAGAGTTGGCTACATGCAGTTTATTAAAACTTAGGAGGCGATGGGAGTCTCATGGGATTGAGCAGTAGTGATTTCTGTTTGGGATTTGAAATTTTTGATTTGGACTTTTGAAATTTGAAACTTTCTCGTTTTGGATTTTGAACGTGATATTTAATATATTATATATATATATAAATAAAAAAAATTTAAATTTAAAAAAATAAAAAATTTATAAATAACTTATAATCTATATTATATATAAAATATATTTTTTATTATATTAATTTTTTAAATATATATAATAAATATTAATAAATTAATAAAATAAAATATTTTTTTAAAAATATTATATTACATTTATAACATAGGATTATAAGCTAGCATGAATATGAGATCAAATCTACGATATGAGATTTGTATAAGATATTTTTTATTTTTTAAATAATTTTTTGTGCATTGCATGTAGTGCAGAAAATCACATGTTGCATGTGATGATTCGCTCACACATAGGCTTGGAGGCACCGGCAGAAAAAAAAAAATTTTTTTATTAGTCGGAGTAAATCATGTGTGCAGTGTGCGATGTTTTGACTGCACGAGGAGCGCAAAGAATTTCATTTATTTTTTTATAAAATCCAAAATGAATATTATTATATATTATTGCAGGCTTGAGCCCTTGTGGTAACTGAGGCGGGCCTAGCCCAGCTGAGGCCAGACAATTACCGGCTCTGCCCGGTATTTGAAACCCTAATTAGTTCGTCTTCGGGTCCTTTGCGGACTCCTCCTGCGGTGCGGGACCGAGCGAGGGAAAGAAGGCGAGAATGGGCACCGGAAAGCGGAAGAAGTCCGACGATGGCGAAGTGGAAGCGGCGGTGGAGAGGAGAGGTGGAGGACGCGAAGGAGTGAAGGAGAAGAAGCAGAGGGCGCTTCCATCGATGATAAAGAACAAGGAGAAGAGGAGCGCCGTCCACGCCAAGCTCAAGCGCGACAAGAGGATCGAGAAGCGGAAGAAGGCCAAGGCCCAAGAGGCCGCCCTCCAGAGAGCTCTCGAGCTCGGCGAAGAGGTATCAAATATTCTCTTCCACCCTCGCTCTCTCTGTGTATTGTTGTTGTTTTGGCTTTTTTATGAGCTCTTGTTTTCCTAAAAATCCTTTTTTTTTTTCTTTTTTTGTTTTTTTCGTTGTTGTGGAATTTTAGCCTCCACCGAAGAAGGTTCCACGGACGATCGAGAACACAAGGGAGCCTGATGAGACCGTTTGTAAACCGGATGATGAGGAGGTGAGTGATCTGTCAGTTTTTTTTTTTTTTTCGTATTTTTATTTCTTTAGGTTCTTTTTTATTAATTTTGTGAAATTTAGTAATTTGTCATTGTGAAGAAACTAGGCAGCGGAGTTTAGAGTGCTTTGTGATTTTTGGCACTGATTGGATTGGGAATTTGCCTGGGTGGCCTGAATGATTTTTCTTCTTCTTTTTCTCGAAACCATGTGGGAATTTTATTTAAAGTACAAGATTGACGCAAAGAAGATATGTGATAACGATGGGGTGTTCTGTTTCAAAGCAAGCTATAGCAATACATGGCATTTTACCATGGCATGTTATAGAAAGATTTTTGCCCCCCTCGTATGAACTTCTAATAATGCATTGATGTTTCATAATTATGAAGGACACCATATGGTCAATTTATTACATTATATGCCAACTTTTAGGTTCATATAAAGTACTTGGTTGGATGAAGTAAAATCCTATGGCACAAGACTTGTCATATGATTTAAAGTGTGCTCACTGTGGAATGGAATAGAATATGTGGTTGGACTTGGAACATCAACACCTTCAGGTTATTAGCATAATCTAGAGAGAGATAGAAAGGGCACATATTTCCCTGATAAGTGGAAGTAGGTTGGAATGACTCTGAATATTGGGAGGTTGCCAGCGGATGAAACCACAAGGGTTATAGCTCGTGCTAGGTGCTTTTGGAGTTAGGTGGAATAGATATGCTAAATTTGGTGGTTTCATTGGAATGCACAATGGTGCACCACGGGGTTGCTTATGTGAATGCAAAACTGAAAGCATTCACCTGAACTTAAAATGGTGTAATTGTGTTATTTATCATGTTAGATGGCAGCAATACTAATGTATTCCAAATCACCTGTTGTCACGATAATGTTAGATATGGTTATCGTATGAAAGCTGGTTGCAAAAACATGACTTCTTCTTCCAAAAAGATAGGCTAGTACCACTCTGATGGCAGTGTTATACAGGAAGAGGAAAGCATATTTGCAGCAAAGGGCTTGAAAATGTCTGGGAGCAGTATCATCATAGTTCAGTATGTTGTTTGGAATATTTTAGGATACAGACCAGAGAAGAGTTTAAGGATTTTCTAGGCATATATAAGGTTGGCACTGTCAAAACAGGTACTGCTTGATGCAAAGAATATTTAAAATTTAGTCAGTTCTGAGTGTGAGAATAGAATTTATGTAATAGTTGTGTCACTTATATCAACTGCTTGTATTTTCTTCATGCATAGTGATTATGTTATATGTTTGTGATTAGCTCCCAATGTTTATTGCTCTGAATTGAAGTTGTCTGTGTTAAATGCAGTTGTTTGCAGGAAATGATGCTGATGAATTTAGTGAAGTTCTGAAACAGGATGTAACTCCGAAGATATTGGTTACTACATGTCGTTTCAACTCTACAGTATGTTTTCCTTACATCTTTCCTTTTACATTCATTCCTGCATTCTATAAGCTACTTTCATGGGATGTATGTCAGCATAAATATTCTTCCATATTGATTTGCAACAAAAAATTGAACTTCTTACAACCAATTATTTCACACTTATTATGTTTATAGAGAGGTCCTGCATTTATCGAGGAGCTGTTGTCGGTGATCCCAAATGCCCACTACTACAAAAGGGGAACCTATGAACTGAAAAAGGTAGCTTATCTGAAAGTGACATGGTTTTTATTTGCTTATGATTGTGTTCTTGTGGGCTTCATGGAGATGGTATCTCTCTTTCTGCAGATCATAGAATATGCAAAGAACAAAGACTTCACTTCTATCATAGTTGTGCATACTAATCGCAGGGAACCAGGTTAATGCAAACCCATAAACTCCAAGAAACTAGCATTCTTTAGCTACTGATGTCCTTAACCTTTTTTAAATGAATATTTTGTAGATGCCTTGCTGATTATGAACTTACCAGATGGACCCACTGCACATTTCAAACTATCAAACCTTGTCCTGCGCAAGGACATAAAGGTATCTTTACCACTTGGGCTGCATATTTTTCTTTCTTTTACATAAAAATCATCCTCCTTTGATCAAGTTAAGTTTTTCTTTAATAATTTCTATGTGTTATTATGTTTCGTTAAGTAGAATAATTGTTTTAGTTGTGCATGGATTGTTTTTCCTTTAAACATTTTCTTTGTTTGTATTTTAGCAGTCAGACCCTTGAGGACCATATTATGTTGCATCTTGCCTTGGTCTTGTATATAGTAATCATAGTTCTATTCAAGAAATTGACCACCTTGGATATCGTATAACTTGGTTCAAAAGTTATAAAGGGTGTTTCAAGCAGGCAATTAAATATCGATATGCATTTAAAAAGTTAACTCTAGCCGACTTGGATGCTTAGTTCGAAAACTACAGAGGAAACTTCTTTTCTCAAAGAGGCAACTAAATATTAATATATGTGAACTAATTTACCATCATATCCATATGACAAATTTCAAATGAAACTGATGAAGAGAGTAACTAGTTTGCAATTTCACTATTATAATGCGAACTCTCAGTGGGCATCTCCACCCTTGAGCATGACTTCATTTGCTCCATCCTTGCCATCTGTTAGAGAATGTTTGGAAGCTGATTTAATTCTGCACTTCCATTGGTACCTTTGGAAAGCAGCTTCGTCCATGAACACCACTTGCCATTTTTTTTAATGTGTTTTAGGGACACCTTTCTTTATTTATATGTCTGCTCTACATCTTACCTTTAATGCCGATTTCTCTGTTATACTCGTTTATCAAATATTTCTTCCGTTTATATCATCACTAGATATTGCAACCAGAGCTGTCCATGAAATACTCCATCTTGAATCACATCTAAATATTTCTTCCTTCTCAATCTGTTCTATGCATCATATGTGGTGAGTAATGTTTCATTGATTAGTGGGATCCCAACCCATAAATTTAGCTATTGAATTAGACGTGTACATGTCATATATATAGTAGCATTCATTGATTTGTGGGATTTTACAGTTGTTCATTATGTTAATTGGTCAAGGTCACAACTCTCCATCAAATATTTCTATTTTCTTGGTTGGTTGATGAATTGAAGCTGTTTATTGGATTTTTATTCCTCTTTAGTCAGTATATATAATCTTTCATGACATATGCTGGGCTTTTACTGTCAATCAACTACTCTAAAAAAGCCATGGTTTTAGCATGTATAAACTATATAGATAAGTTGATGGGATCATAGCGATCCTCTTGTTTAGCTAATTGGATCTGGGCCTTTCACTTGGTTAGCTGATGGCATCATAGTTCCTCACTTCCTCCATGAAAATCACATGAATGTGACATGCCAAGCAGTTTTAAATTTATGTTAAGGGTGTGAGTGTATAGCTTTGATGGGAACAACAGAATGGCAGGATTGCTGTCATGTCTCAATCAAGTCAATGTATAAATGTTATTCATCATAATGATTCCATTTTATAGCAGTAATTTTAGAACTTTGTTATGCACAAAATCAAATATAAACATTGTCTGAGTTGCTTTACTAACATATTATCAGTCGTTGTCATTGGTCTTTGGCCAACTGTTGTGCATGTATTCTCGTAAGACACATAGTTGAAAACTCTCTACATTTTGCCTATCTGATTTGCTGATGTATGTGGCTAAGTGTCACTACTTTCCCAAATTTTCAACTGGGCAATCAATTATCATTGCCTTGGGGCCATGCTCTAATGCCTTATTTCCTTCAAGTCACAGGACCTAGGAAGTCTGATGCAACATGATGATTTTCAATGTATATACATTATGCAATTTCTTTTACCTCTGAAAGACATAAAAGTTAGATAGTTACTTTTTATGTCGAGCCTACTTTTATGAACATTAATATTTCTTCTCACTTCTCTGAGTCTGTTCTCTGTTACACAAAGTCTTATTTTAAAGATTTGAATGCTTGGATTTAAATAGTTAAAGAGAAGTTCGTGCTTGGTTCTCTCTTTTGGTTCAGCAACCAAGGACCCCTTAGAAGTTTTGTGCACCATATGCTCACAATATTACCTGCCATAGCAATTAATCGATAGGATTCTTGAATATTTTTAAGGGGGTCATGTCTTGTGCCAAAAATTGTTTGCCACAGCATTATTTGAATACGGTAGGAATACTGGTAATTCATACAGGCCGCAGTTGGTCAATCTGATATTCTGAACATCCACAAGGAATGTTGATCCACATACGCCATGGACCACTGAGAGTTTTTACTTTTCATCAAGATTGGAATAGATATGCTTTGAAGAATTTTATTTATCATAAAGAATTAGAGCATCTCAATTACAAAGCAGAGGCTTGTGTTGGATTTAGGGACTGAATTCTTTAAATATAGGTTCTGAAATAAAGGTTATAGTTGGGTAGTATTTATAGAGGTAAGAAGATATTTGCAGTATGAGATATTATTACTCCTTTGCCTCTTGAAGTATTTGTATTATATATAAATTCCTTAAATTTCAGTTGTATATGCCTTTATGATTATTATCATCATCATCATCATCATCATCATCATCATCTTCAGTCTATATGATTTATATTTTCTGTATAGTTATAAATAAACTAGTAGTCCAGTTAAACTTTCCAGATATCCAATAATGTCATGGTCTGCTCTAACATATTTGATTTTTTGAATCAGGATTCTGAGTTGTAAAGGTTTGTTTGATACTAAATGATTCAGTATATTGTCATACTTATATGTTTTAATTTTTGGTCTATTCAACCTTCGGCATTTGGTTATTAGTTACTGTGCATATTGCAATCCTGTGATATGCTGAATCCTATGCTTTTCAGCCACCTTCTTTTGCTCCTTGACTGCAGATATAATTCCAGTATGCCAGGATGATTGATTACAGTTATTAAATATTGTAATTTACACTGAGAATTTTATGTCTATAATCGACTTGTATGTTGAATCATTTAGTTTCTTCTGTGCACATTTCAGTGAGCATTTTTTGTCCATTATTGACTTGTGTATTGAATTGTTAAGTTTCATTTGCGCATATTTCACTGAACATTTGATGACTACAGTGACTTGTGCACTGAATTATCAAATTTCTTTTGTGCATATTTCACGATTGAATTTAGAATTTTTTTCAAGCTTAAAAAGTTTTAATATTTCCATATTTTGGGTGCTGCTGTTTTATAATTCATTGAAATATTGACATTGTATGATCTTACATACGAGAAGACAATATCAACTCTACATATCTGCTTTTTTCTCCCAAAATTAACAGAATCATGGAAGACCTACAAGCCATAAACCAGAGTTAGTATTGAACAACTTCACCACACGCCTTGGTCATCGTATTGGAAGGTGATTAATATTTTTCAATAAATTTTTGAGATGCCAAATGATACATTACCCTTTCTTTTAATTTATTTATTTTCTCCTTTTTAGTTTTCCCTTTTTCTTTTTTCCTCTTAATTTATTTATCTGTTTGTACTTTGCTAATAGCTTTCCTGTTGGATCTCTGTTCATTAGAATGATACAATCTCTTTTCCCTCAAGATCCTAACTTCCGTGGCCGTCGAGTTGTAACCTTCCACAATCAGCGAGACTTCATATTCTTTCGCCATCATAGGTATTTCTACATGCATCACTATTTTATCAGTCATATATTTTGATATAGTTAACTATTGAGATGGTGATATTATAATTTGAATGCCCAAACTGGCCCTCTGTTGGTTCTCTTTTCTCTTTTCTGTAATACTATATATAAATGTATAAGAGATCTGAAACTTTTCCTCCCTCTAGGATTTACTAATAGTTTCAATTGACTGTGGAAACTAGGTATATATTTGAAACAAAAGAAAAGAAAGTTGACCCAAAGGATAAAGCAGCTAATAAGGGTGCAAAGGAAAAGAATGCACCACAGCAAAAAGTGATTGCCCGCCTTCAGGTATTGGTTTATCCGAAACTTTAATCATTTGACTGCTTCCTTTCCCTCTGTGTTCTCCCAATGACAGCAAATGTTCTCAGGTTGAATTTTAGTCTAGTCTGTGTTCTTTGTTAATGCAACAAAGCAGCCATTGGAATATTCCCACACTTTCGTTGGAGTGCATCTGAAAAGATCCAAAACTTGCTTGCATGCAGCCTATCCTCATAAGCTTCAAAAAGTCAAGCATATTTACCAGATTTACGATAAGCTTTCCCTTCTAGTGGAGACACGTATGTGCACAGCACGCAGTCATGCATGCAGTCATGCACATGATTAATTGACTTGATATGGACATATTGTAGTTGGTTGACTCAAATTGCTGGACCTTGTTGGAGTAAACCTGTGAAAGGATCTCAGCTCATGGGCGGCAAGCACTCTGATCCTAATGCCCTTTCATCTTTGTGATCTGTTGGGCGACACCATTTCTGAAAGTTTATCCATAGCATGCAACTAGACGTTTGCTGTGGATTTTAAAATTTTAATACTTGGCTATAAATCCATTGTTAGTAAGTCCTTAATCATATTTTGTTTCCAACATGCAGGAGTGTGGCCCTCGCTTCACACTGAAATTAATTACTCTGCAGCATGGAACATTCGATACAAAAGGTGGAGAGTATGAATGGGTCCATAAGGTACTTTTATTGGCGTACCATTTTAATGCTCTCTTCTGCAATTAGTAGTATGCAGCTGTTTGCGCTTGTTTTCCTCATCTTAGTTTGCTGCTTGTGTATTTTAGCCGGAGATGGATACAAGCCGCAGGAGATTTTTCTTATAATCCAGAGAATCTGCTGCAGAGTCGCTTAATTTTTGGGGTGAAGTTTTTGGCCAAGGTTGTAGCAGCAGATGCATGTATCCATTCCATCTGCTGGCTTCTCGAGCAAAATTTTTTTTTCCCATTTGTTATCTGAGCTTTGTATGTTTTGAGTGTTTCAAAGTAATGTAACAACATTTGCTGAAATATTGCAAGTCATCCAATTGATTCCCAAATAGTAGTTTAGCAAATAGTTATTTAATCATGCACTGTCTGTATGATTTGTTCGTGACCCATTTGTGACTTACATAAGGACTAAGGAAAAAATAAACCTAGCACAAGGAATCAATGCGTCTTTATAAGTGCAGATCCTGACTTAAATAGCTTGTTGGGACCATCATCATCACCATTGCCTGCAATGGCATGTTTACAACATTGTTGTCTATCATATTCTTTCTTAGATATCCTTTATTCTACTTAGGTAGCGTTGGTTTGGGGAGAGTGGAGATTTGGAATGGGAATCAGAACGGGTGATTCTCATTTCAATCACTTGCTTGGATTTTGGGTCGGAATGAGCATGGTTCAATCTATCAAAAATTTAATCTTCATTTTTTCATATGGATTTAAATTTTTATTTCGATTCAATTTCGATTATGAATCAAACACTTTAGTAGATTTGATTATTTTAATTTTTATTTCAATCAATTTCGATTCATATTATGGATCAAGCACCCTCTTAAATTCTTCATTGTCCTTTCGGGCATACATGGCCATTGCACCGATGTTTTCCAAACCGACTTGAATTGCCTACTTCGGAGCATACCATACAGACCTAGTGCCTAATTAGGCTAGTGAGAGTGCTAGGTAGGAGATTCGGCAGGAAATGATTCAAAAAGCGTAGAAAACAAGTGGGAAAAAAAAGGAACCGCCAAAGGTCGCAAAACCAATCTAAACTATCCAATTCATTACATTTATCGAACCAGTGCGGAACAAGGTGGGTGAGAGTGATCAGTTTGGGACACGATAGGAATCGAACCATACTGCTCGGCACCTCAAACAAGATTATTGGTACAAAAAGCATTGTTCACAAATGCAACGGATGGCTTGCAACATTTGCAATATCTGTTGAGAAAGTTGTACATTTGATGTATCATAATATGTAAACACAAATTATGACTCACATACGTATGAATGATAACTTGTGATACTGAGATGCCTTCGTCACATGATTGGCCGGTTGACCCTATGAAAAAAAGGACAAGCTGTGTTAATACACTAGCAATTGATGCAATATACCAAACAACTCAATTCAAGAAAATCTGAACACAAAATAACCCTGATAAACTCTCTTGTATTCTTGTGCTTATTTGACCTTTGCATTGAAGAAAAGATGGATCAGAACCACAGACATCAATATCTAGTCATAGTCAAAACTGGTTTTCATGTCTAACAGCGGATGACTAAACTGACCTTTGCATTGAAGAAAAAGGTGGCTCAGAACCGCAGACATTAATATCTAGTCATAAAGAAGGAATGCATAGACAAGATTAGACTGTGCTTCCATGTGCAGACTATCTGATGTCAATTGGTCCTCATCAACATATTTCCATGTTGCACTGGTTGCCATCTGGCCTTTCAGTGATGGAACCCACTGTATGTGCATAACTCAAAAGCCTAAACTGTGCAAAATGTAACAAAAATCAGAAGTAAGTAGAGGTGGTAATGCTTAACCGTTTAATCTATTCAACTTAATTCAACTTGTTGTAGGTAGGATTAAATTATCTATTTTTATAAAATGGTCATATTGGAACCTAGATTTTTGACCTATTTGATAAATAGGTTGGGTGATCGATTTTTTATCTATCTTGTATCTAGTCCAACCCAGTTGCCACTCGCAAAAGCAAGTATAACTCTATTTTGCATGGTCTGTTGGATAAAAAATAAGGCCCATGTTGCAAGTTGCTTAATCATTGGGTCCATGTAGGGGTCATGCCCTGCCAAGCTTCAGCTAGTACATCATGAAAACATCGGCAGCATGTCATATCTAGCAAATCCCTCATGGAGGCCAACCTATCATTATCACCTCGTACATCAAATGCAATGGTTGCTGGTTAGCCATCCAATTACATCTCATTATAAATAATTGTATGAGAAACCTAGATTTAAAGAATTAAGACATATTCAAATAAAAAATAAAAATAAGCATAAAAATATAATAGAAAATCTGGAAATCAGTATATAGCATACACCATCATTTAGGTAAGGCACCCAATAATGTTGTTAAACCATGTAACAGGATGGTATTAATACGAAGATGAGCTACCAAAATCTTGGGCCACGATAATGAAATTGGCTACAAGTTTGCAGATCATTATCATAAAATACAAAAGATGAACCAAAAATTATAAGAGAAAATTCAAAGTACCATGGTACTTACCGGCCTCGATGACCAAAGCCAAGATTTTTGAACCATGATCATCTCATAACACAAAATAATTAAAAAATAATGGAAGAATTGGAAGCAACTCTGACCCCACACACCACATCCATAACTAGGTGCAAGATCAAATAATAACAAAAAAAATGAGAAAGGAAAAGGAAGAGGCTATCGGCAGCCATGATCATAATGCAGCGAGAGCCTCGATCTAGAGTACTGCAGAGATTGGAAAAGTGGGGAAAGACTACTAGAGGAGAGAAGAGGAAAACCAATAAACGTAAGATATTTTCTTGCCCTATTCTATTGTATGACAAATTGGTTGAAACACATAGAATAGAGATATACCTTTTGACACAAATTCATCTCATATGAGAGAATAAAATTATTGCCCTCCCATAAAATGAGCATTTGGTAGGATAGGTGTGAAACAAGGGCTATATTCTACTTTTATATCATGATCTAGTCATGCCTTTACGTCAATAGACTTATACATGCATTATGCAATGACTCTATCATCAATGTAAAAAATAACTTTCATATATATTATTATTGAGATTCCTAAGCTGATTTCGAGGTCGGCGAGTCTGATGGACGCCAAGCTGAGGCTAAGATCGGCCCAAGCTAGTGAGCCAAAGTGGGTGATGCATCAACTGATGGAGATTGAACCTACAAATAAAGTTTCTGACTAAAAGTGTTTCAGGAGAGATCCTCCAATATTCAAATCAGTAAATAATTGAAAAATAGAGGGAGAGAGGAGTATTTGCAAACGCTTGAGACTTATCTGAGTCCTCCCTTTTCTCCTCTATCTATAGAAGGGGAGCGACGGCCTTTCCCACTTTGAGTGGTGGCCGTTGTGGAAGGTGTAAGCGAATCATACTAGCGGAAATCGTGTCCCACATTCGAAGTAGACTAACTATCACCTGGTTGTTATGTAGATCTCCTCCTGTGCAATTATGGTTGCCTTATCTGACTTACTGTGACTAAAGGATCGATCTTCTTTCGGATCAAGAGACCTATCTAATTGGGCCAGCCTCCTCCTCATCCTCAATCGAGGAGGTCAAGTTAGTAGGATTTGACCACATGTCTTCAATGTCAGTCGAGCTCACGAGAGCTTCGGCTCTGATCGAGGTCAAGGTGACACCCCCAACACTTGCTCCCACTCTCAATCCCAAGCTGAAATTGAGGTTGGGCAAAGGGAGTTGGGTTAGGTCGGGTGAAGGGAGTTGGTCGATGATCAAGGCCGAACTTTGTTCGATGATGGGATGACCATAATAAATGTGCCTCAATAGGTGAAATAGTAGAGTAATGAGTGGGTGTCGCATGTCACGATCCTACCCATCCAAGCTATTGCTCCTATTGATCTAGGTTGTTGACGTCGGTGATCTACGAGAGGTCAAGCACTTAGGGTTCCACATCAAGGATTCCTAGGATTCAATCCTTCGGGTAAGTCTGACTTGCCCCTCTTCTCTCATTCTTCATTTGTAGCTAAGTGTTCTGACCTTATTTTCTTTTTCAGCTCATCCATCACCTCGAATACTTTGTTAAGTCACTGAAGATGACCAAGGTGGCCACAGAGGAGATTGAGGCTAAGACTCAAGCTACCAAGGCAAAGGTGGCCAATACATAGATGGCCGAGGATAAAGCTTCGAGGGCTCTCCTTGAGGCCAGGTAGGAGGTCCGCAACCTCAAGATCAAGGTCCGCAAGGCCAAGGAGAAGAAGGCCCGAGATGAGGGCAAGGTCACCGAGGCCCTCTACAACACCGAGGTCAAGTTGGAGAAAGAGCTCTAGGCTGTGAAGAGGAGGACAATCATAGAGTTCTATACATCGATTGATCTTTAGGAGGAGAAGGCCGAGTTCACCATTGGATTGTACCTAAAAAAAGTGGCAGACCTCCGAGCTTGGGTTCAGCACCTCTTTCCTGAGCTCGACCAAAGCCACTTGAATGGCGACAATGTGGAGACAACCAAGGTAGAGGTGGTCGTCGAGGGCAAGGCCCAAAAAGTCATCGAGGCCAAGGCTGTGAAGGTCACCAAGATCACTGCCTCAAGCCCATTTGTTACCACCAAAAAGCCTACTCTCTTAGTCAATGCCTTGGCCTCGATGACCTTTATCTTTTTATCTTTTTGTAGATTTTGCTCGGGCTTATCCCAGAATATTTTTTTGGTCGGTTTTGCCTGACCTCTTTGTAACAACAATTCTTAGTAATGAAAAGCTTCTTTTCCTTTATCTTTGTAACAATGAATGCTTGGGCTCGGTTCACACCTCACCATAGGGGCCTCTAGGATCTAACCTGGGTTACCCCAAGTGGCCCAGGTTGGGCCTCACCATCCTCATGCTTGAACGAGGTCGGTTCTCACCATTCTCATGCTCAAACAAGGTCGGTCTTTCTTCGGCTCAACTCGTACTCGGACGAGGAGCATAGGGTTCCCACTCAAGGGTATCCCAAGTGATCGAGGTTAGGCATCGCCGACCTCATACTCGAATGAGGCCAGCCTATCTCTGGCTTAACTCACGCTCGGGCAAGGAGCTTAGAGATCCGGCTGGAGGGTATCCCTGGTGATCCAAGTCGAGCTTCGCCGATGTTGTGCTCGGACAAGGCCAATCCATCTCTAGCTTGACTCGCATTTAAGCAAGGAACCTAGGGATCTTGCTCAAGGGTATCCCAAGTGATCCAGGTCTGGCTTTGCCGACCTCATGCTCAAATGAGGCAGGTCTGTCTCTGGCTTGACTCATGCTCAGATGAAAAGCTTAGGGATCTCGCTCAGAGATATCCCAAGTGATCCAGGTCAGGCTTCGCTGATCTCATGCTCAAATGAGGCCAGTCCATCTTCGGCTTGATTGATGCTCTAGTGAGAAGCTTATGGATCCCGCTCGAGGATATTCCAAGTGACCTAGGTTGGGCTTCGCTGACCTCATTCTTGAACAAGATCGGTCTATCTCTATGTCGACTCGCGCTCAAGTGAGAAGCTTAAAAATCTTGCTTTGGAGGTTCCCAAGTGATCCAGATCGTGCTTTGCCAACCTCAAGCTTGGATGAGGCCTGGGTCATTATCGGCTCAACTCCCACATGTCCTGCTAACTTTTATTTGGAGCATATAGAGATGATGCAAGTTTTGAAGAAGCCTTTTGTTCATTGCAATCAGAGAGTATATTATTTGTAATAAGTTCGCAAGTTCCTAATCCAAAGTGATGGAAGGTTGATCTCAAGAGGTATTCCTCGATCTCGACGGCAAGGCTGAATGGAGTTTCTCCAACAAGGGTCCATTGTCTCATCTGGTAGGCCCACAGCATATTGTAGAGCTCTTCTACCCAAAAGCTTTTAGCTTGATCCAACCTAATCTTCGATCCCTACAACAAAGTTCGGTTGGTTACCTCGACTTTTTCATTGTTCTATAGATATACCACCAAGTTCAGACAATGTACGATTTCAGGCTCCTTCCAGAATTTTTCTAAACTTCATGTTGTCAAATTGGCAGCCATTATCGGTCATAATAATCTGCAAGAGATTGAACTAGCAGAAGATGGACTTCTAGATGAAGTCGCAAATTTTGGCTTCAGTGATGTGAGCTAGTGGCTTTGCCTCTTCAAGGTGTCTCCCTTCTCAACTCTGCCATGGCTCCTAGTCAGGCTACTAACGTTTCTCCCAAAGATCATATTGATGACACCCACCACAAGTTGGTTCTTAGGATTTCCTTCAAATTGCTATGGTTCAGTTCAGACATCTTTCTAGTTCAACCATGCATCCACATATCATATGAGACAACCTCATCTAATGAGTGCCTCGATCTCATCATGAAGCTCTTCAGTATCATAGCCATGCTTGCAATGGCACTAGTAGTATTTTTTTGCATTATGCCTATAGCCTAGGATCAGCATCCTCCGAGGTCGGAGAAGATTGCGTTGGCCCTTTATCTCCGTAAGTATTTGGGCTCAAGATGTATTAAGAGGAGTGTAGGTCCCATACTTTAAGGATAGAGTTCGACAACGATGGTTCCAAGGAGGCATTCTAGATCCATTATTGCGAGGTAGAGTCCTCAATCATCGCGACTCCCATGCACTTCGACAGACTTTTTGCCTTGATCCACCTTTTTCGTCTTTGTCGTGGCCCTTGCCTTCCTGAACCTTCTTAGCAGGTGACTCTTTATATAGCTCCATTGCCTCCTCTACGTTTGCATACTTCTCAATGAGAGCCAACATCTCAGTGAAGTCCTTCGAGCACCTCTTCTCCAAGAAGAAGAGAAATAGATTTTTTCAAAGTCCACCCTTAAGCGTGGATATGGCAGCCGACTGATCTAGATCGCATATCTAAAGGTGGCAGCGTTCAAGCAGCTCACATAGTCGCTGAGGAATTCGCCTTCCCTCTTCTTGATATTGATGAGAAAATTCAAGCCACAATACTGTCTTTGACTACTGACAAAGTGCACTATGAAGACTCGATAGAGCTACTTGAGGGAGTCGATTAAGCCAGACTGGAGGTTAGAGTATCAATACCTCACAGCCTTTCAAAAAAGAGACAGGAAGGCTCGACAAAGAATGTAGTTAGCAGCTTTGTGGAGGAGCAAGAGAGTCTTGAAGCTCTCCAAATAGTCGATAGGATTGGTGGTCCCATCGTAAGGCTCCAATTATGGTATTTTGAACCAAGGCGGTATCAATTCATCCATGACCCTCCTAGTGAAAGGTGGTCGGCATTGAAGTTTGGCTCTATGTTTTGAAGTTAAGCTCGGCCCTAAAGTGTCTCAATCTGTCGGTTCTTCTCTTAAAATTTTCTTTCTATCTCTATATCCCAGACAGTTTAATGATCTGAGTGTTGAGGTAAGAAATGTTCCAAAATCTAATCTTTGCTAAATCATGGGGTCAAAGAGCATCTTCTGCATCCACAATCAGGGCTTCCAAGTTGACTATGGCATTTGGGATGCCCCTACCTTGAATTGTAAGGAGGAGATTGTCGATCCGGAGCCTAGGTTGAGGCACCATGGACGGTGGTTAGGCTATGGACACCTGCTACATTTCTTGCACTATGTCGATAAGGGCCCACGCTTATTAGACGAACATATTGAATTACTAGTTGGTCACTGCAGGCACCTATTGGGATGGATTTGGTGCTTCAATGGGATTAGGCACTGTAGGTTCTGGCAAAGTGCCATTCAAAATATTTGACACTTCTCTTCAGGATTTCATGGTGGCTAGAATGGATTCCTTCTATCGAATATGAGACTACAAAGACTCTCTTTCTAGTGTCAATCTGTTGCTGCTGATTTTCAAACTAGCTGTGAGGTCGGCGGGTCTGACGGATGCTAAGCTGAAGCTAAGGTCAACCCAAGCTGAAGTGAGCCGAAGTAGGTGACACATCAACTAGTAGAGATTGAACCTACAAATAAAATCCATGTCTGAAAGTATTTTCGGAGGACCCTCCAATGCTCAGATTAGTGGATAATCGAAAAATAAAGAGAGAGAGAGGAGTATTTGTAAGGGCTTAAAACTTATCTTAGATCTCCTTTTTTTTCTCTCTATTATAGAGGGAGAGCAGCGGCCCTTTCCACTTGGAATGGTGGCCATTATGGAAGGTGACACCCCCCAACAAATATTTACAATGAATCCACTCCATTATACTTCTTTCCTTGTCCTAAAAGACTAAGAATGGCTGGAACAAAGTCATACAAAATTTCTCTCATAAGAAGAGAAAATGAATAATTTAGTAACTAATTAATCATGAAGCTAGCACTTTATTCTTAATTAAAGCAGGGCATGCCATGTTTACTTTGAATTAGGGAGTTATGACGGTTCAGCAGGAATTATTAAAAATAAAGAAAGCAACGAAGAAAGGGGATCAGAAAACGAGAGATGGTCCAGCTTGCACATGGATGGGGACTTAGAGCTGAGAATTCTTTATTAGGTTTGGACAAGGCATCTTAGAGCTCCAACTACCCTTCTAGCAGCCCAGAGGGGTCTAATCACTAACAGAAGCTAAGATCATATCCACAAACTCAACAGTAAAACAATCCAATCATGAAACGGTGCACGCATGCATGGATGAAAAAGAAATTGGAAAAAAAGGACATAATGTTGGCAGGTTCAATTGTTGATTTCACCTTATCACCAATTCATCCTACCCTCTCCGTCTCTCTCTAATTTAAATTAAAAAAGAAAAAATCCAAATCCCCAACTAATCGAATTAAGCACATATAAAGTACCAAAGCAATCTTTGATGGATGATTGAATAAGATAAACAAATACACAAATAGATACAAAGAAATAGATAAATATGATAGAAATCACTTAACTACATCTATCATTTTATTTTAATTATTTATTAACGGTTGATGCATGGACGATGGAGGTTAGAACTGTATCCTTCAGCTAATCCTTCTGCTCATGATAGAATCGGATATGAACCAACTTGGAACCAAATGCATGCTTTCAGGGAGAGAGCCAGATAGAATGTTGTGATTGGATGTAACTATTAATCAAAATTATAAATATACTTATTGCTGTGGTTCTAATAATGTGGAGGGCACCAATAGTCCCACATTGATTGTGAGTCAAAAGAGATGTGTTTATAAGAAAAAAAAATTTTCTACATGAAAAATTTTTAAAAGATAAAATCGTAAGGTCCATATTCGAACGATATACATCGGAGTGCTCGTGCTTATAAGAAGAAAAAAAAAATTCACGTGAGATGCCTTTTTTAAAAGCAAAATCATAAATTTCATAAATCAAAACAGACAATACTTCATATGACAGATCGATCTCTTATCCACAACACTTATCATATCTCAACTCCATCCAATCTTTTAAGCACTCTTATCCTAGCCCAATCAATCAAATATTAAATTTAGAAGCATATGGGAGAAGTGAAAGATCCGAAGCAGGTTTTTATCCATAACTTCGTTTTCTAAACCCTCAACGAAACAACGAAAAGATAAAAATTTAAAAAAATTAAAAATAGATAAATTATAACAAACCATTAAAAAATAAAAAAATACTTTCGTAATTATCACCAAACCCCGGACCATTTCCCTTCCCGTCTATATAATCCCCATCTCCGACCCTACCCCCTCCCTCCTCCCTCTGTTTCTTCTCCCCAAAATCCCAAAGAGAGGAAAGAAGTGGGGATGGCGAAATGCAGCAAGATCCGGCACATTGCGAGGCTCCGGCAGATGCTCCGGCGGTGGCGGCTCCGAGCGGTGGCGTCGGCTTCGGCCTCGCGGGGGGCGCCGGCGGACGTGCCGGTGGGGCACGTGGCGGTGTGCGTGGGGAGCAGCTCGCGGCGGTTCGTGGTGCGGGCAGCGCACCTTAACCACCCCGTCTTCCGGCAGCTCCTCCGGCAAGCCGAGGAGGAGTACGGCTTCTCCTCCCACCCCGGCCCCCTCGCCCTCCCCTGCGACGAATCCCTCTTCGAACACATTCTTCGCCACCTCTCCTCTTCCTCCTCATCGTCCGCCCGTTTCCTTACTCTCGAGGACTTCCGGAAGACCTCGCCGGCGTCCTCCTCTTGCTTGTGCTGCTGCTGCCACGTCGGCCACTGGAGTGCCGGGTGGCACTCCGCCGACTCCGTCCCTCTTCTCTGCCGAGAAGCCCAACTGGTGACTCATTGAGGCATTACGTCAAATAGTTGGGTGCGTGCGGCTTTTTTTTTTTTTTTTTTGGGGGGGGGCGGGGCGGCGGGGGGTGGGGGTGGGTTTTGGGTGGGAGAACCTGGGGTTGCGCAGCTTGCGCTGGTCCAATTTTTATTTATATTTATATTTTTAGTTTTATTTGGATAAACTTTGTAACTCCCGAGGAGGTGAAGAGAGATGGCAAAGGAGCGGTGGAGCGGAGTCATCCCTCGTCGAATCGGAGGAAGAATGGATTAGAGAAGGATGGGGAAGGAAGAGAAGTTGGCTGTGATTATCTCTAATGCATGGTTATTAATATGACCGGTGACATCTTAATTAGTGTTATTTGCTTGTTTAAAATTTAATCTTGTCTGTTTGTATGCATCGGATTTTGGATTTTGGATCCGAATTCGAATCTGTATAAAGCTGAAGGAAAATAAAGCGGTTCATGATTTGGTCACATGATTGTATTTATTTGTCCTCCACTTTCTCTCGTAGAAAAGTAAAAAGATGCCACTCAATTTTATTTATATTTTTTATATTTTAAAAAATATCAAATTAATTTTTTTAATTATTTATATATTTCAATATAGTCTAGTCGTTTTTTTTCATGATGACTTCCTCCATCTCCATCAATTTCAAACCGAAGACCTCTCTTCTCCCTCCTTTCTTTCTTCACCTACTTCTCTTGTAGTTTTCTCCACCTCCAATCATTCTTTACTAGTGACCCATCTATCCTCTTCCTCTCCTTCTTTTTCCTCTTCATCTTCCTCCAAACCATCCATAAGCCATTCGTTCCCTTTTCTTTTTCCTCACAACTTCTCTTCTTCATCCTCTTCTTCCTTCAAATCCATAGTTCTACCCCTCTACAGTGACCCCTCTACCTCCATTTCTTCTTATCAATAATCCATCCCCCCTCTCTCTCTCTCTCTCTCTCTCTCTCTCTTTCCTCCCCACCCTCTCCTCCACTCTTTACTTTAGTTTGTTGCTAGCACATGGGTTCCAATTTCTCATGTTTGACATGAGTTTGTAATTTAGGCCTCCTCGCTGCAATTTTTTAAGCAGTAACATGTTGCATAAGACAAACTATATCTGATGAGAATTCTTTTGAAAAGAATAAGTACGAAACCGAAGTTAAAATATCAATTAAGTTAGTCTATGTGCTTGCAACCAATGAACTTATTCTCAAGGAATAATAGAAGCTTAATGCAGTAGTGCAAGGTGCCAAAAAATTGATAGGACCACGACCTTGATGGATGGATTGTCTTGTCACTATGGCAATCCAAGGCTTAAATCTATTCCTATCCATAGACTGGCTCATCCCTCCACGGACAAGCCAGGATTCTCTGCGCTGCAACTTTTGCACGACCAGATCCCGTAGCATCATGGATGGCCGCTGGCCACATCATTTATCTAACAGTACTTCGTCGTATTCCATGAATGAACGAGAGCCATCAATTTGGCAATTTCATATATGAATTATATTCCATGAATAAATGAGAGCCACTTATTTTAAAGATGATGGCTATTTTTGATCGTACAGAATTGTACAGTGCAAAAGATCCGAACTCTCCCTATCTGACCATGATCCTTTATTGTACACGTGTGAGCACGTGCATGATGTATGCACATATATATATATATATATATATATATATATATATATATATATATGCCTGCGGTTTTAGTGGGTTTACATGCATTGTGAAGAGATGTATCAAGCTGCAAAACAAAATTTATCAGTGATCTCTTGTTAATATTAAAGGTTACTCATGTAAAAGAGTTGAGCTTATTTTGGTGTAAACAAAGATCCAGCTCATTAATAAATTATAGCTTCTCATGTCACAAATTTCTAAATGGTATCAAGAATGAGCCTTGCAACACATTATCAAGTGTAAGTCATTGCTTGTTCAAGAAATAGTGCAAGTCCGGCTAGAGGGTGACGACATAAACTGCTACCGCCACTGGGTGGGTCATTATTTATGCTCTTTTCTGGGTGTCCAAAGTATTTCTGTAGCTCATAAAATAGTGATATGGCATTGTACAATAAATCTAATACTTGATATGGAAGCTAGCAATTGCTGTGTAGTTTACAATAAAAATAAAAGGTTGCTTGTGTAAATAGCGGCCCCTCCCTAGGCAAAATTTTGTTGGAGGGATGGAGATTAATGATGAAGACTAGTGGATTTTGCATGTTGTTGCAACATTGCTCTGGCTCATGTTACATGAATGGATGCCCCATGTTTTTAGGGCAATCAGGGTTCAACACATTGCATCTGGTTTTCAATAAGATTGCGAAGTAACATTACATTATTGATGACATGTAATGAATAGATGGCTTGAATGATAAAATTTGGTCCATTTTTCTTGTGCAAAACATATAGAAAACAAAGTAATTTGTAGTTATCAACTTAGATTAGTTTGTTATTACTAAATGTTACAACAAAGTTCTCTTTTCTAATTGACTTTGAAAACTTCTACAAAATCACTAAATTCCATTAATTTTGTCAAAAAGAAGTATCCTAACTTCTTAATTTTCATCAAAAAGAGTAGATATCCTCGTCAAGTAGGTATCTCTAAATTCCTACCCATCGAACTCAAGATAAGAAATGCTACAGTTCTCATCGAAAAAGAAGAAATCATACAACAAAGTCCTTAGATTTGCATGTACATATAAATTCATAGCATACTCTGCTTTTTGTCAAGAAAATGACTTCACTTATTGGTTTGGACAAAATCACCTTCATGGATAGCTGATTAACATTGACCATTGTGTGTTAGGGCTTAACATGGACCATAATATTCATGTCCTCAGTTAGTACAGATCATCTGTAACCTTTGTGCTTGCAAGTTTAACCATCAAAATTTTCAGCCACATCCTTATCATGTGATTAATAGAAAAAAGTGATACAATCTTTAACTAGATTAGTATCATATGTACTAGTTTGAGAGAATTTAAGAGTTTGCTTTTGGGCATCTGAGCTTCCTAGATATAATTAGACCAACTAAAACCACTCTTCCTAGAGGGTGACATTCCTGGTAACTTGGTGTTGAGAGGATTGATACTTTGGCAGTTGTGCAATGAGCTTCACATCAAGACCTAAAGATGCCTCACAGGACATCAAGGACCGAATTGTACAACATCTCAACCTTTCCATGTCCTTGGCATCACACTTAATGCTTACGAAGGCATTGGATTGTTATAAATATTACTTGGTAGGCTTATTTTTAGTGGTGGCAATTGAGCGACACAAATATGGATCGAGTTGGACATAAGATAGACATAAAATTTATCAAATAAATTTGATCTATTCAGATCTGAACCTCATCATTTTATTAAATAAGTAATTTAATTTAATATACAATGAATTAAATCAAGTTAAACGGGTTAAGTATTGCCACGTTTAACTTATCTAGGGCCTACCTTGTCCACAACCTAGCGCAATTTAGAGTTGAGCAAAAGGAACCAAACTCTGTTTACATTAGATTATGTTCATTCTAATGCATTCAGTCTTCAGATTCGACCACAGACACAAATTATCACATAATGTTTGATGGATCAAGCAATGGTTTTAAAATTATTATTTAAAAAAATATAAAAAGTTTTTTTTCACAAGATTATAGTTACCTATGGGCTCGACTTGATTGGATTCAAGTTTGATCAAGCTCAACTTAAAATAAATTTTAAGCTCGACATCCATGATCAGACTTAGATCGTATCTTATATAATTAAGCTTGGAGTAATCTCATACAAAATAAATAATCTATTTCAAACAACTTGATTCATATCAAAATCAATTCATCCTGTATTATTTAGACTATACATCAACTTTTGCAGTTGTATTGGTTTATCCTATAATTTTAGTGGGTGTCAATGAGCATAGACGGTAAAGCTATCACCCGTGGTATCTAATGATCTGGGTTCTAACCTCACCGAAGCCATGAAAAATGTAGTGGGGTAGAGCGTTAACCCTTCATCTACAATTAAAAAGAGAGAACCAAAAAGCCTTTTGCAATCCACCATCAACCAAATTGTTAGAATAGGATTTAAAAAATTTCTAATGTGATTTAAAAAACTAACAAAGCTTTATTATCGAAAAATTATAAATAATCTATAGAATAGAAAAATTTAGAAAAACTATCTCAAGATACAACCGGAATCCTTCGTCTGTGAGCACGACCATAAAGAAGGTTGATGGAAATCCTTTCAGAAAAAAAATTTGGAGAAAAATTTGAAAAAGAAGAGAGAGAGGATTGATAGGATATCAAAAATCAGATCTCGAGATAGTCCTTTTATTATTATCCAATATGTATTTATAACCGTTTGGATTTTTATTGATCTATTAAGATCAGTAATGAAGAGTCCAACAGTCAGAATCTTTAATAAAAAATCTAATCATCAGAAAATAAAAAATTTATGGAGTACTTGTTATTAGTTGGACTAGATTTCAATTTGAAGAAACGTTTGGAGAAGAGGGATTAAAAAATTGCATATCACAATCTGATAAACTTAAAAATAGTAGCTCAATTTGGAAGCAACTAGATGAATTTATATTATAATGAATGTACAATTAGGTCAGCTCTAAACTTAGTATTCAAACTAAGGCAATCCCAAGTCAAACATGTTGGCCATATTTTGTGCGGCCAAGGGAGTTAATTATTAGTCAAATTTGAAAAATAATAAAAAAATATAGTTCTACCAATAGATAAACAATTCTTCAAAGCAAGATCACAACGTTAACAGCATCTCTCTTTAGAAAGAGACTCTTGTAACTAGAGCCATTGCAAATCCCCAGCCTCATGCAATGCTAATGAAGTGCACCTCCGATCATAGATGGACCAAATAAACTCGAGCACAAATTCTCTACGGTATTCAAAAAGTATTATAAGATATTGTGCATAATTAGACATCATCTATTTTAAGATGGACAGCCATGTGTGCTCATGCACGTACGTTAAAAAAAATTAAAAAAATATATAAATTCTAAAGATATTTGGATAGTTTGAATAGCCATCCATTTTATGATGGATGGCATCTAACCATATACAACACTCTGCGATACTTTTTAAGTACTGCAAAAAATTTCATTCCAATAAACTCTTAATGTGATATATCAAAATATTCGATTACAAAGGTCTTTATAAAATCTGCCATCCTTTTCTCTACGAATATGTCCGTATGACTTCATTTACTTACATCGCTCCTCCTTTAGTAAAAAAAAAAAAATAGAAACTAAGGAAGTCAGCCAATCTTGTATACACATAAAGTAAAGGAAGCTATAATTATCAAAAAAAAAAAAGAAATTCATGGTATTTTTTTATTTTTTAAAAAAATATAAACTCTAATATAGAAAATATATTTGTTATTTAGTCTTTATTTTTTTTTAACGACTTCCATTATTTCTAAACAAAATGAATATAAAAAATTTTTATTTTTGATATTTTTAAAAATTAGGTCATCATCTTTCTCCTCTTAGCCTCTCTATTTTCATCCAATCTTGCCCTCGGTCCCCTCACCTCTACCTCTACCCAATCACATAAACTCTCTAGGACTCGTCAACTATTTCTCGGCTCAATATTGAGCTATTCTGTATTCTCGATCATGTCATCGATCTCATCTTTATTTTTTTTTTCTCGATCTATTGCTCCCCCAACTACCTCTTTATCCGACTAGCCCATCCTCTCCTGATATCTTATTGTCGGCTGTGCTATGAGTCATCACTATCAAAAAAATAAATTAAATATATTTTTATTATTAAAAAAATTTGATAAAATATAAAAATAAATTTTTTTATTTTTTAATTAAAAAAATAATAACAATGCCAAATAAAATCAAACAATATAAAGCAGCAAAATTTAGGAGTGGTTTGGGTCTCGGAGGAATGGAACCATAAAAGTAAATCATAAAAAAAGCCAAGGGCCAATGCCTTTTTTTTTTTTTTTTGTGACGGCGGTCCACTGATAGAGTGGGCCAAAGTTTGAGCGTGGGATGTCTTCCACAGAATTTTTTCTTTTTTCTTTTTTCTTTTTGTGATCCAAGCTTTTCATCTCTTTAAATTAAAAAAAAAAAAAAAAGGTAAAAGTCATCAAGCTTGCTTTGCCTTGTCCATGAGTTGATTGCTCCTCCTACCTTTTCCCTCAAAAAGCTGGCATGCGTTGCCAAAAGTTTGCATTATTTTAGCCTTATACTGCCTTCTGATTCATATTCCTCCTGTTTAGAACGTATTTAAAAAAAAGAAAGAAAGATACTGCATCCGTGTTGTCAACCAAGCACTCATGCACTTGAATGACTTGGAAGATCAATGTCCAAAAAGCACGGACGTAATTGTGCCAGTACGGCTTACAGTGGTGCTGGCTTGGAAAGGCCAGGCTACTAGAATGAGAAAGAGAGGCACGCGGAGTTTTCACAATGAGTTCTCTTTTTCTTTTTATTTTCTATGCTCTTTTTATATTACAACTATCCTTTCGATATTTTTTTTTTCATGTTAAACTAATTCTTACTTCATTCTAATCTATATGTTTTGAGCTATTTTCATTAAATGATGATATATCCAGAATATTCTATCTATGTGATCCAATCACAGTCCTACACATGTCCTTGTTGAGTAGTATTGGAGCAATCACCGAGCGAATGCCATCTGGACTTCTACGATCATATAAAAATAAATTCAGAGTCTTCTACTCGCTAGACAATAAAGAATTGACCGTCCTCTGTTCTATTTCTCCGCTCAATAAGATCCGTAATCTCAACAAACTTCAAAATATGTAAGCCTTTTATCTCCTAATAACTCGAATACACCTCTACGGTCCTCGAAGGAGAAAATAGCCCTCTCTTCGAGTGCGCCTCCGAATCCTCGGAGAGGAAAAATGGTCCTATCTCGAAAACTGATTCCATACGAACTACATCCATTTTTTACACTAAATTTTGGTTAGTAAAAATTGCGATCAAAGATTCAGGACTCGAACAGATTGGTCTTCATTTTCGTGTACATAAAGTATTATCCACTTCGATCTTTGATACTATTGTATGGGACCTCACGATTTTGTCTTTTAAAAGACATCTTATATAAAAGAGAAAGTTTCATCCCACCTACATCAAAATTATTTTTGAATGATAACTAATGTAAAATTAATGATATCTTTCCATCTATATGGCGACAGATGATAATCAGTTAAAAAAAGAAGAAGAAGAAGGAGGAGGAGGAGAAGAAGATAAGGACTCAGGAAACTTTCGGTACCCACTAATGGACTTCCCAACGCATTACCACTGGTACCATAAAATCTACGCACTACTGAATTGAAATGATGACCAGATCCTACTTGGAGGCGATTCCAACTGGCCATTGATTCTTTCTGAGTGTGATGATGAGGAAGATTCCTAGAACTAAAGCATTTGTTTCAACGAGTTGGGTTCCATCAGTGATGATCCTGTTGTTGAGAGTGGCAGGAGGTGTCCTCTTATTGAAACCAAAGAGAGGCAAAGCTACGGGGCCACCTTAGCCTTTGATATGCCTTAAGGGCCATTAAAAAAAAAGTGAATATAAAAGGTAATGGCACATATAAAAGATTCAGTGTGACTTTTAGGGTTAAGTGCTAGTTATTACTTGATATTAGATGGTATAAATTGTAATCAAGGTTTTAATAATATTGATATTGATATATATCGTAGCACATCAAAATTAATCCTATTCATTATTATGTAAATAGAATGAGTCAAGATCGTATCCACAGAGATCTTAGATCGATTATTTCAAAAATATAAATAAAAAATAATAATAGATTACAAAAAATTAAAAATAAAATACAGAGATTGCAATAAAAATATTTTTCATTGATCAAATAAAGAAGCATACAAAATGAAAAAAAATGAAAGTTCGATACAAGACAACTAAATCAAGTTGAACTTTTTGCTGTGCCTGATGGTGGATGCGTCTCCTTGAATCCTTCATTTTTTTTCGTGCAGATAGCGGTAGGATGGCTGAAATGCTTGATCTATGAACTCCAAGAAAGAAAGGTAGATAAAAGTGTTGGATTTGTGCCCTAGAAGTCAATTGTTGGCTGATACATTATGTATTTTCAGGGTCTAAATTTGTACTTGTAATACTTTCATTATAAAATAAAGGACTTTTTCTTTCCAATCATACTTATGTGTCCATGATTTGTCCTAAAAATTAACAAAGATGATTTTTGTATATTCTTAAAGAGTTAAGAATTTGAGACATACATTAATTAGTGGTTAATTTCTAAATGCTCCCGATCAAATGATCATCACGGAGGACAGTGATCAATCTATTTGAGATCGATGCACGGTTCACCTTCCTTGTGGGCAGATGAGTCTTGGGTCTGCAGTGTAGAGACACTTGGGTGAAGGTGCAAGTGGTTGTTAGAGAACAACTTACACTGAGCGTGACCAACATGAGAACTACATGCAAGTCTACTCACTCGTCAGTGGTCTTCTCGATGCTGCAATGGTATGTGTGGTCCTTTGACCTGTGGTGATATTGACTATTCGTAATGAGGCTATTGAGTTTGACTGCATGTTCTCTTGGTCCCTAGCCATTTGGGTCCTTGCTGTGTATGTTGGCTTCAGTAGGTTCAAATTTGCTGTTTGGAGTAGGATGCACCTAGATGAAATTTATCGATCTTGGTAGAAAAAGAGAAGTCCTATATAATTTACGAGATTGAGTTCAGAAAGTCTTTGGCCAAAGCAAGTATGAATACTGAAAAAAAAATTTCATGAGATTCACAAATGAACTCGAATCGAGCCAATCTTACGTAAGACTGACGATGGAGTTTGACGAGTTCTCCATGACCTCCATCAAGTCGGGACTCACGATAGAAGGACTAAATCATACGATAACTGCACCTAGGAGTTCGTATTGTTATTTTACTGGATCGCTACTACATACTACTAAGTATCACTGGTAGATTGTGAGACTCATCGGACGTCATCTTGATAATCGATGGCCCTCGAAGGGTAGAATTCAAAATATTTCAATCCATCGAAAAGAGTTTCGATGATATTATGATATAGATCACAATATATCTCACTACCAGATAGAATGAAACCTATGGAGACACACATTAAGAAATTTAATCTCGAATTTGCCAATTGGACTTATGAAGTTCCAATTGGGTTAAGGTTTATTTGAAACTCTATTAGGTTTATGAGATCATGCTAGCACATGATTAAATATAATTCTTCTCGGAACTTTGATTTGATCAAGTCCATAGTCTTGAACCTAACCTAAATTCATTTGGATTTAATTGGACTCTTAATTATAAGTCCAAGAGGATTTAATTAAGTCAATTAGTTGTCATAATTATTCTAACATTAGCTCTTCCATATCTCCTAATTATCTCTAAGTATGCATGTAGAATAGATGGAAGAATGGGTGACGTAATTTTTTTTTTAAAAAAAATTATTGAGCACCATATCCTAGAGGGGCCCACCCCCTCTTATGTGTCATGGCATAAAGGAGAGAGAGTGGGGTCCATGCTCCATCTCTTATGGCTGAAGATCCCTTTGTGGGGCGCCAAGAGTTGGCATCCCAACCACCTGACATGTATTTTATGGATGGCTATTGTACATGCTTAAAAGGGCTGATTAATTATCTTTTATATCTGATTTTATTTGACATAAATTATATTTAAAAGGTAGAGAATTTTTATGAGATAAGGATCTACCTTTTTAAGATGTCAGGGTTCCTAATATGTGTCGGGGCTTATGTCTATTTAAAGGAAGGTCTCTAGGATTTTTTAGTATTGATTTTTTATCAAGAAAATCTTATCTCTCTCCATCTCTATGCCTCCTCTCTCTTATATTCTTTCTTTTCATGCTCAAAGATTGGGTGTTCTCTCTTCCACACGTTAGAAGGAGTTCTGGTGACTTAGAGATCAAAGATCGAGGAGAATAAAAAGAAGGCTGCAGATCGAGTTGATCTCTCAGTTAAAATCAAAAGAGTTGATCAGAATCCTCAAGGCCAAGATTCTTCTTGAGAAGAAAAGTTCGAGATTGATCCCGATGGATATCCGTGAAGGCCGAACACGTGTGCGGCTCCATCTTCTACGAATCCGAGATCATCTGAAGCGGTGAATTTCTACCCGCACAAAGATAATAAGATATAATCTCATATTTTTTTTAAATTTTAGATTAATTATATGTGCTTTCTTCTAGGCTTGGATAGGTTTAGATCTGGTATCTTGCATATGAAGTTAAAAAGTTTAACCCGATTTATTTTTTACTGCATATTTTTAAAATTTTAAAATCTACATATGCTGCCTACCCTATTTTCTATCAGTGGTATTAGAGCTAATTTTTTTGAAAATACACATGATCTGATTTTTATGTTAGATCTGAAAGTTTTAATGATTTAAAATTAATTTTGTGCGGATATAAGGTTGTCCTGGTATAGGGTTTATCCCTTATACTGCAAAGGTTGTCCTAGCATGAGATTGATTGGTTTTGAAAATAATTTTTTAAATAATTAAATCAAATCTTTTAGATCTGAAAACTAACATATATGATATATTTATTTTTAATTTAGATCTGAAATTAGAATGATTAAAAGTTCACATCAAACTAGTAAAAGATTATTCTGATATAGGGTTTATCCCCTATATTGTAAAGGTTGTCCTAATTTGATGTAAATTAATTTTTGAAAAGATACTTTCAAAATATTTTAATCATTATTTTAGATCTAATTTTATACATATTTGATATGTGTAAATTTAATTTAGATCTGAAACTACATATATTCGATATATGAAACTAGGTTTAGATCTGAAACAGTTTTAAGATCATAAGCCATTAATAGCATGCAATGAAATATGATCTAAAATCATTTTTAGATCAAAAATTAAGTTGTTGCATATGGGTATGGGTTGAACAAATTAGGTCTAAGTGATCAAACTACAATTATGGTCTAATTGATTAGATCAGGCTAAAATCTATTTTTTGATTTTGAGCAGTTGATTGAACCTAATCGATGGATGATTGGGATTAGATCAAAGGGGTTCAAAGTCGACTTTAATTATAGTTGGTCACATCGATTCACATTTTGATATGAGTTGATTGACTCAAGATCAAAATTTAGCTCAGTGGCTCGGGCCCATTTCAATAGGTTAATCTAATCGATTCTAATCGACCAATTTGGTATCTAAGGCAAGTATTTAGATGGTGGTTATTTAATTGGTTCCATTGTCTGACCTAGCCAATTTTAATTGGTATCTAAGGAAAGCAACGGGGGGACCCCCATGCATCTTAACTTATCTGACCATATTGGGAGATTTAGTTTCGTATTAGGTTACTTGTTGACTCGAGTTCACCCATGCCAACTAGGCTAGGCTGGTTAGACATATTGATGTGCTAATCTAATTTAATCAGTCGGATATCATATCTGCTAATTTAAAAGAGACCTAAACCCAAATCTCTTCATTAAATATTAAGTCTAGAGGTCTTCCATCATTGTAGAGATGGGTGCCTTCCTGACGTTGATCGTTCTCGACTGGTTACAGTGATTCGATTGTATCAGAAAGGTACAACTATTCTATTGACATGTGATGTTTCGGGGTAGAGATGGGGTTGGGCCCAATAACTGTTAGGTGAGGGTCCCAATGATGGCTTTGCACCCACTGGTGAATGATGGATTTGACTTAACTAAGGAATGTGCCAATAACTGTTAGATGAGGCCACAAGACTTAGAGACCTAGCCCACTGCATCTTGCTTAGTGAAGCAATGGATAAAGTATTATCCACTCATCTGTCTGTACTCACCAATAACTGTTAGGTGAGATGTGTATAGATTAATGAGATTGCAGTACCCACTTGAAACTGATCGTGTATAGATTTTTGTTTCTCTACCTGAGGAGTATGGGAGATTCAAAAAAATAGTGAGAGTTTTTTGTTTGTTTTTAAAGTTCCTAAAATAAACAATATTATAAGTATAAAATCTAATTAGAAATTATTCTCTCTACAGATAATCATGTCGAGTTCAAACTTTTGAGCCCGAATCCTCGATACGAATAGGTTGACCAGCATCAATTACAAAAACTACTCCAAAATTTGAGAATCGTTCTCAATTCTGAAAAGCTCACCCATATCCTCGATCAGAAAGCGTCTGAGTTATCTGCTCGCCCATCCGCTGATCAACGAGCTACACTTGAGAAATGGATGGACAAAGATAATATAGCAAAGTGCTACATCTTAGCGTCCATGTCCAATGATCTTCAGCAACAGCATGAAGACATGAGGACTGTCAAAGAAATGCTAGTTCACCTGTAAGAGTTGTATGGTGAATAGAGTCGCACAGCTCGTTTTGAAGACTCTCAGAGATTTTTCAAAGCAAAGATGCGTGATGGACAAACCGTCAGTGATCATTGTTTGACAATGATCAAGGACATAGAGGAGCTTCAGAAGCTGGGTATGAACATGGACATGGAACTACAGGTGGATCTGATCCTCCAGTCTCTTTCTGACTCATATGGACAGTTCATTATGAACTACCATATGAATAAGATTGATGCTACTTTACCTGCGTTATTGAATATGCTGGTAACTGCAGAGGGCACTTTGAAAAGTTCAAAAGGCACAGTTCTGGCTGTGGAGCGGGCTTCCTCCAAAAGAAAGTCTTCTTTCAAGAAGAAGAAAAAGCCCACAAAGAAGCAAAAGAACGAGGCCAAGCCCAAGAAACAGGTTTCGAAGAAGGCCGACGATAAAGAAAAATATTTCCATTGTAATGTCGAAGGCCACTAGAGAAGGAACTGTTTGGCCTACCTGGCAATTGTCAAGAACAGGAAGAAGGATGGGCCTTCTGAAGGTATGTCTGAATTACTTTTTATAGAAACTGACCTAATGGTTTCTTCTTCTTCTAGTTGGATTCTTAATTCTGGTTCAAGTGCTCATTTGTGCACTTCAATGCAGGGTCTTAAAGAAGTTAGGGGGCTGAGGGAAGGTGAGATCACACTTCGAATCGGCAATGGAGCAAGGATTGCTGCTGTGGCCATTGAAACCTACCCTCTGCGACTACCATTAAGATTTAGTTTATTTTTGAAAGACTGTTACTTTGTATCTGTAGTCAGTAGAAATTTAATTTCTATCTTTGTGCTGGCACAGGATAATTACAATTTTTATTTCAATAAAGACATATGTTCTATTTATTTTGAAAATAAACTTATGGTACGTACTTTCTTGATTGATGATCTTTACCATTTGTATACCAATGCAAGTGTAAACATTAACGAGCAAATTGTGAGTGCCATGTAGTCTAAGAGATCTAGAGATAGGATCAGCCAAAAGTATCTATGGCACCTTAGGCTAGGCCATATTGGAGAAGACAGACCAACAACTAGAGAAAGATGATCTTCTTGGACCATTGATTTTCGAGTCTTATCCAGTCTGTGAATCATGTCTTCAAGAAAAAATGACCAAGCTGCCTTTTATGGGACAAGGAGAAAGGGCCACTGAGATATTAGCTCTGGTACATACTGACGTGTGTGGTCCATTTGATGTAGAAGCCAGAGGTAGCAATATCTACTTCATAATCTTTACCGATGATTATTCACGATATGGTTTTGTGTATCTGATGCAGCAAAAGTCTGAAGTCTTTGAAAAGTTCATAGAATTCAGACATGAAATAAAAAAATAGACTGAAAAACCTATAAATATTTTTTGATCAGATCAAGGAGGAGAATACCTTAGTGGAAAATTTTGGACCTATCTCAAGAAAAATGACATAGTTTCACAATGGACACCTTCAGAGACACCTCAACTCAATGGGGTATCCGAGAGGAGGAATCGAATCTTATTGGATATGGTTCGGTCCATGATGAGCTTCGCAGATCTTTCTGACTTTCTTTGGGGACATACTTTGCTGTCTGTGATTCATCTCTTGAATCGGGTTCCCCCTAAATCTGTTCCTACCACACCATATGAGTTATAGCATGGTGAGAAACTAACTCTTGGGTACCTCAAGATTTGGGGATGACATCCTCTTGATTGGGAATGATATTTTCATGCTGATATCGGTTAAAGTATGGTTGTCAAAAGAGTTCGTCACGAAAGATCTAGGAGAAGCTTCCTACATTCTTGGTATAAAAGTCTATAGAGATAGATCTAAGAGAATGATAGGACTCTCACAGCATATGTACATAGAGGAGGTGCTGAAGAGATTCAACATGAAAAACTTCAAGAGAGGTCTTTTGCCCCTTAGACATGGCATTCATCTCTTCAAGAAGATGTATCCAGACACACCTGAGGAGATCCAGCGCATGAGCAAGATCCCTTATGCTTCGACAATAGGAAGCCTCATGTATGCCATGTTATGTACACATCCTGATATAGCACTTGCCGTGAGTGTCATGAGTAGATATCAGGTAAATCCAGGTGAAGAACACTGGATTGCTATTAAAAGTATCCTTAAGTATTTGAGAAGGACTAAGGATTTAATGTTAGTCTTTAGTGGAGGATCGAAGCTGAAAGTTGAGGGATACATCGATTCAGACTTTATGACTGATGTCGATGATAGAAAATCTACATCGGGGTGTATCTTCTTGTGTAATGATGGTACGATTAGTTGGAAGAGTTCCAAGCAATCAATCATTGCAGATTCGACCATGGAAGCCGAGTACATAGCCACCTCTGAAGCTGCTACGAAAGCCTTTTGGTTCAAGAAGTTCATTGCAGAGCTGGGTGTGATGCCATCAGATGCTATTGCACTGCACTATAACAACAACGGTACCATAGCCCTTGCTAAGGAGCCCAGGTCTCATCAAAAATCCAAACACATAGAGCAACGATTTTACATCATACGCGAATAACTCGAGAAGAAGTTCGTCGAAGTGCAGAGAGTTGACTCTGTCCTAAATGTAGCAGACCCACTAATCAAGCCTCTCAGCCAACAGAAGATCGAAGCTTACCTTAAGAAGATAGGTCTAAGGTATATGGTCAATTGGCTTTAGGTCAAGTGGGAGTTTGTTAGATTTGTGTCCTAGAAGCCAATTGTTGGCTGACATATTATGTATTTTCAGGATCTAAATTTATACTTGTAATACTTTCATTATAAATAAAGAACTTTTTCTTTCCAATCATGCTTATGTGTCCATAATTTATCCTAGAAATTAACAAAGATAATTTTTGTATATTCTTAAAGAGTTAAGAATTTGAGACATACATTAATTAGTGATTAATTTCTAAATACTCTCGATCAAGGGGTCATCACAGAGGACAGTGATCAATCCATTTGAGATCGGTGCACGGTTCACCTTCTTTGTGGGCAGATGAGTCTTGGGTCTGCAGTGTAGAGACACTAGGGTGAAGGTGCAGGTGGTTGTTAGAGAACAACTTACACTGAGCGTGACCAATATGAGAACCACATAAAAGTCTACTCACTCGTCAGTGGTCTTCTCGATGCTGTAATGGTATGTGTGGTCCTTTGACCTGCGGTGATATTGACTATTCGTAATGAGGCTATTGAGTTTGACTGCACGTTTCTTTGGTCCCTAGCCATTTGGATCCTTGCTGTGTATGTTGGCTTCAGTAGGTTCAGGTTCGCTGTTTGGAGTAGGATGCACCTAGATAAAATTTATCGATCTTGATAGAAAAAGAGAAGTCCTATGTAATTTATGAGATTGAGTTTAGAAAGTCTTTGGTCAAAGCAAGTATGAATACTGAGAAAGAATTTTCATGAGATTCATAAATGAACTCGAGTCGAGCTAATCTTACGTAAGACTGTCGATGGAGTTTGACGAGTTCTCCATGACCTCCGTCAAGTCAGGACTCAAGATAGAAGGACTAAATCATACGATAATTATACCTAGGAGTCATATTTTCATTCTACTGGATCGCCACTACATACTGCTAGGTGTCACTGGTGGATTGTGAGACTCATCGAGCATCATCTTGATGATCGATGGCCCTCAAAAGATAGAATTGAAAATATTCCAATCCATCGAAAAGAGTTTCGATGATATTATGATAGAGATCACAATATATCTCACTATCAGATAGAATGGAACCTATAGGCTCGCACATTAAGGGATTTAATCTCAAATTTGTCAATTGGGCTTATGAAGTTCCAATTGGGTTAAGGTTTATTTGAAACTCTATTAGGTTTATGAGAATTATGCTAGCACATGGTTAAACCTAATTCTTCTTCAGACTTTGATTTGATCAAGTCCATAGCCTTGAACCTAACCTAAATTCATTTGAATTTAATTGAGCTCTTAATTATAAATCCAAGATAATTTAATTAAGTCAATTTGTTGGCATAATTATCCTAACATTATCTCTTCCATATCTCCTAATTATCTCTAAGTATGCATGTGGAATAGATGGAAGAATGGGTGATATAATTTTTTTTTAAAAATTATTAAGCGCCATATCCTAGAGAGGCCCATCTCCTCTTATGTGTCATGGTGTGAAGGAGAGAGGGTGGGGTCCATGCCCCATCTCTTATGGCTGGAATCCCTTTGTGGGGCACCAAAAGTTGGCATCCCAACCACCTGACATGTATTCTATGGATGGCTATGGTACATGCTTAAAAGGGCTAATTAATTACCTTTTATATCTTATTTTATTTGGCATAACTCATATTTAAAAGATAGAGGATTCTTATGAGATAAGGATCTACCTTTTTAAGATGACAAGGTTCCTAATATATGTCAGGGCTTATGTTTATTTAAAGGGAGGTCTCTAGAATTTTTTAATATTGATTTTTCATCAAGAAAATCTTTTCTCTCTCCATCTCCATGCCTCCACTCTCTCATATTCTTTCTTTTCATGCCCAAAGATTAGGTGTTCTCTTTTCCACACGCCTAGAAAGAGTTCTGATGACTTAGAGATCAAGGATCGAGGAGAAGAAGAAGAAGACTGCAGATCAAGGAGTTGATCTCTTAGTTAAGATCAAAAAAATTGATCAGAGTCCTCAAGGCCAAAGTTCTTCTTGAGAAGAAGAATCTTCTATGAGAAGAAAAGTTCGAGAGTGATCAGATGGCCATTCGTAATGCTTTTCTTCTCTCTCCCCTCTCTGCGGCGGGAGTGACCTTTCTGTCATTTTCACCGATGATGACATGTTGGCGCCAAACCCCTTCCACAACCGTTCGTTGTAGGAAGAACATACGGAGGTGGAGATCCTAGGAATAAAACTAGGCATGGATCTTGGGGCCTTTGTGCCTTTAACCAAAAGTAACAAGTGAAGAGATTCTCTACACTTGTTAGGTTAGGTGGAGGCGGATACCGAGTCACCGGAAGGTCTCATTCAACCCTCTCACGGTCCTGGGAGAGGATCCGTGTGATGAGCCAAAAGCCACCTATATCGAATGATGGTATGCCCCGGTGGATACTCGTAGAGGTCGGACACGTGTGCGGCTCCATCTTCTATGAATCTGAGATCATCTGAAGCGATGAATTTCTACCCATGCAAAGGTAATGAGATATGATCTCATATTTTTTTTTAAATTTCAGATTAATTATATGTGCTTTCTTCTGGGCTTGGATAGGTTTAGATCTGGTATCTTGCATGTGGGGTTAAAGGATTTAATCTGATTTATTTTTCGCTACATGTTTTCAAAATTTTAAAATCGACACATACTGCCTACCCTATTTTCTATCAAGAAGAGAGTAGGATAGCGGTATTAGGATTAGAATCTCTTCTGAATTTGATGGAAGGCGTGCTAGGGTTAGAACCTCCCTTAGACTTCTTGGGATGTGGAGAATGGATCTATGAAAGAATATGGTGTCGTGCTAGGGTTAGTACCTTTCTTAGACTTATAAAGAAGAAAGAGAGATGGGGGCAGTAGCTTGGAGAGAAACTTAGGCATTGGCTTGATGGAAAGAGCTTTGATAGAGAAGAGAAGGAAGAGAGAGGGGAGAAGATGAAGAACCCACAAGGGGGCTGATGGATTGAGAAAGGAGAGCTGGGATGTATTTATAAAGAGGAGGCTAGGGTTTCATAAAAAGAGAGATGAGAGCATGAATAAGGATCCTTGGATCTTTATATTACTTTTCTTTCATTGATTAATAAGTCGCATTCACACTTAGACCTTCATGAAGAGTGATCTTTTAATCTGAGCCCTTGAGATTTAAGTCATGTTCATACTTGCTTCCATTTATCTTCTAATTTGGATCTTTAATTTGAAAGGTTGCTTCTTGACCTTTGATCTTTAAGTCGCATTCACACTGGAATAGGAGCTGGTTGCCTGGTTCACTCAAATCTGATCCGATTTGAGTCCAATTTGAATCGTATGAATCCAAACTCTCAATTACCTGTGAAATAGACTAGAGAGCATCAAATTTTTAATAAATAAAGTATAATTAAATAAAATTATGTGCCTCTAGTGACTTAATTCAAGTGTTCATCATACCTCCCAACTTGAATTTTATTCGTCCTCGAGTAAAATAGATACATTAGCATTGTGCATCAAATTATCTTTGAATCAAAAGTTATCCTAAGCATTTCTGACGATAGCTGATATCCGGCTAGATCATTAGAGAGGTACTTCATTGGATTATCAATTTGATCCAATTAGTAGTTGAATATTAGCCATAAAAATTTTAGAGATCTTCTTTCACCAACTTTTCACTCTACTCTTTAAGTTTTCTAACTTACTATGGATTTGGTGTAGTGTCTTTTTGCAGTTTATTCTTTTTATTCTTTTTTTATTTTTTTTTAAAAAAAAATTAGGTATAGTCGGTGCAATGTCCTAACCTCTTAAGCTTTCTAATTAATTTTTGTAGCAAGCTTTAAGCCAACAACTCCCAAACTAGTTGATTTTAGGACATTAGGTATAAAACATCCCTCAGATTTACTAACTCGAATCAAAAAAGCTACGAGTTAAGACTGATTCTATAAGATTTTTCTTCATATTCTCACCTTTTGACGTGGACAACAATGCTTACTTAGGCGAAGAGATCCGGTTACTCAGTGAGAAATGCTAAAAACCTATTTTATTAAGGTGAACTTTTTGCATACTTTGATATTTACAACCATACCCCTACGAAGTAGATTCTTCATCAAGATAGGTAAGAAGAGGGTTCTAGAATTACTTCAAAATTTATTTTGTTCTAAATCCTATCATTTATTGAGTGTTCTTAATAATTTTCTTCTCGATATCTCAAAAATTATCTAGACCGTCAATCACTCATTGATTAGGATGCCTGATTAACTCTAAATCGAGACAAAATTCAGGTACACAAAGCTAATTATTTCTGACCATACTCGATGGCTTAATTAAATTAGTTATTCTCGCTCTCTAACTTAATTTTCATTGTCCCCAATGGAAGAAGAGAATTGTAACATAATAGAAAAGGATACCATCTGAGTTCAATGTGTGCATTCATTGTTAAGAGATCCTTTATTGTTGGATGTGGTGTGTTCTTGATTTCAATTGGTGTGAACATAGCTCTCTCTCCAACTTGGCTAGTAGCATCACACATCCACTCCACTATAGAGATTTAGTTTGACTAATTATCTTTCTAGAGATTCCTATAAAATGAAAAGAAACTAAAAATATTGTATAAGCTGAGTTGTCTCCCAACAAGTACTAAGTTTAACGTCTTCAGTCAGACGTTACGAGAGAGTCCCACCTATAACCAACTTGGGTATGTCCCTCAAGATTTCAAAAGGATAAGACCAATCAGGAGGTCTTGTCATCATAACCGAAAAATATTCGTAAAGTGCTCTACAATGATTAGCCTAGACCAATAGAATGTATTGGGCAAGCATGCAATACCAGAGATCTTAGGCCGATTATTTCAAAATATAAATAAAAAAATAATAGATTGTAAGAAACTAAGAATGAAACATAGAGATTGCAATAAAAATATTTTTTATTGATCAAATAAAAAAGTATACATAATGAAAAAGAAAAAAAATTCGATACAAGATAGTTAAACCAAGTTGAACTTTTCACTGCATCCGATGGTGGATGCGTCTCCTTGAATCCTTCATCTTCCTCCGTGTAGATAGTGGTAGGATGGCTGGAAAGCTTGGTCTAGGAACTTCAAGGAAGAAAGGTAGATGGAAGAGGGTATGAAAATATAGAAAGAATAGCAGTATTAGAATTAAGACCTCTCCTAGATTTGATGGAAGGCGTGCTAGGGTTAGGACCTCCCCTAGACCTCTTAAAATGTAGAGAATGGATCTATGGAAGAATATGGTGTCATACTAGGATTAGTATCTCCCTTAGACTTATGAAAAAGAAAGAAAGAGAGATGGAGGCAACAGCTTAGAGAAAAACTTAGGCATTGGCTTGATGGAAAGAGAGAAAGGGAAGAGCTTTGATGGAGGAGAGAAAGAAGAAGAGAGAGGGGAGAAGATGAAGAACCCCACAAGGACACTGATGGATTAAGAAAGGAGGCGGGGGTGTATTTATAGAGAGGAGGCTAGGATTTCATAAAAAGAGAGGTAGAAGCGTGAATAAGGACCCTTGGATCTTCATATTACTTCTCCTCCATTGATCAATAAGTCGCATTCACATTTGGATCTTCACGAAGAGTGATCTTTTAATTTAAGCCCTTGAGATTTAAGTCGTGTTCATACTTAATTCCATTTATTTTCTAATCTGGGCTTTTGATTAGAAAGGTTGCTTCTTAACTCTTGATCTTTAAGTCGCGTTCATATTGGAATGGGAGCTGATTGCCTGATTCACTCAAATCTGATCTGATTGAGTACAATTTGAATTGTATGTATCCAAACTCCCAATTATCTACAAAATAGACTAGAGAGTATCAAATTCTTAATAAATAAAATATAATTAAATAAAATTACGTACCTCTGATGATTTAATTCAAGTGTTCATCAGATATAATGAATATAATGCAACTAATAGTCTAGTTCAATCTTGGATTGGATTTTTTTTTTTTTTTTGAGAATAAAATAGTAGTTGATATAGCAGCCATCATAATAAAAAAATAGAGAATAATGGTAAAATAACAATGTTATTTTATTGTGTCATCATTAACTGAACTATTTCTTTTTTTTTCAACTGACTTGGAGATCTAAATTTAAAGAATTTTACTTTATTCGAATACCTTGAAAAATGGCTGCTATTTCCATTGTATCATAGCTAAATAATAGATATTATTTGAAAGTCTATTATGAGTATATAATGTTCATATTACCCACAAAAAAGCATATATAATGTTAGTAAACCTTGACCTTAAAGATTTGTTTGGTTTATGAGAAGAGAAGTGGAGAAAATATGGTCAACGGAAAATTAATGGGATCCTTCTTGTTTGTTAGAGTTTTCAAAAAAAAGAGATTAAAAAGTAACATTCCAATAAGATAGTTGTACTACCCTATACAAGATTGATGAATATTCACTACCACCACCACCATCATCATCATCAAATAGTTTTTCAAATAATTATTTGAGTACGTGATTATTTGAGCAAAGAAATAGAGTTTATTTTGATTTTATTGTGTTATTGATGTCTCAGGCTTTAGTGCAAATAAGGAGAATAATGTGTGGTTTAAAAGTCAGTAGAAATTGTCAACCTTCTCTTTCAATTGATTCTTAGATGTTGTAGAATTAGCATAGCCTCATCCAAGTAGCAACACAAGTATCCAAATTACTAAAATGACACCACATCTGACCCTACTCCTTTATTAACCTCCCCACCCCCTCTCTCTACCTACTTCTTTATTGAGCTAGGGGACCAGTCCAACCATGAAACAACACAAATAAAACTGAAAATAAGCATGAAATACACATGCATTTGTATATGTTGCTTTAGGATCCAACTAAAAATTACACTACAAGAGGGGACTAGTGGGTTGGGGGCTTTGGCAGAGGACATGCTGGACCTTGCTTTTTTTTGTAGCTTTGCTGACCTTCCGAAGGACAAGCAGGGCCCTCACTTTTCATGTACATGTGTAGATCCAGTTGCAAGTTGAGACTTTCTATCCTTTTGGGCATAGTCTTTGGAGTTTGGATGTGAGGGAGTCCAAATTTGGAGGAGTTTAAATTTGTTAACTATAGTTTTATTCGATGTGGATTAGATTATGTTACAGTTGCTTGCAATCATAACTAATAATAGTGTACTGTGTCACCGAGCATCGGGTGGCCCGATGCCTGGTTGCTACATGCAATTTGTGGTTCTCATTCATTTGGGACTATTGGATGTTTGTGAGCATGAGATCCATGATGCACTATGGCTGTATATGTTAAGTAACTTTGATTTAAAAATTTTACAACTTTACTATCTGTAACTTTGTTTGTATCAGTGTTTTTAGATATATTTTATTTTTTTGGATTTACTACTGAGATTTCATTCAACTTTATTCTTAACAAGTTCTTGATAGCATAACATAGAAATCTCACACAAAAATAATTAAGTAAAAGTTAATAGTCTCCTATTGCTTCTCTCACCAGTAAGCTACATGGTTTTAGATATCACCTTCTAGTAATAGAACTAGTAGAGTGGTTTACACATAAAATAAAATCATTGATAATGTATAAATTATACTTCTCCAAGTACAGCAAAGGGGAAAAAAAGGAAAGAACTCTCCTATTTCCCACTGTTTAAAATGTTGTCTTTAATGTAATGATAAAAACACATGCAATATTCCGGTCTAGCTAGTGAGACTCAAGTGTTGCTAGCCTTTTTTTTTATTTGATAGATAATATTCTTGATGACAAGTTTGTCTAATATGCTCATGTTATTTTCATTTTTCTTTTTGTTTATTTCAAAAGCTTAGACTCCATGCCCTTTTTCTTTACTCTAGTATAACAAAAGACTAAAGAGTCATACCCATCATAACCTATCACAGATTTATGGTTAAAGCCATCTTTGGATCAAACCCAAGCAGCTTGATCAAGATCTTATCAAATGATTAGACTTCGATATGAAACTAACTTCCCTTCTCACAAAAAAGTAGAGACTTTCCACTGTTCACCCGGGCTTGGTGGATACTCTAAGGGTGGTATCACTACTCACTGAAAGTTTTAATTCCCGTGAAACCTCCGTGATACCCACCTTTTTTCTTTTTTCTTTTTTCTTTTTTTTTTTTTGATAAGGACCACTATAATTTTCACCAAGGCAGTTTTGGTTCGTCCTTTTTTTTTGGTAGAATCCTGCTGGTACTTTCCTAACGCATGGATGAGAAAAAGAACGAGTACAATGATATCTCTTCGTTCTAAAGTCACGGATGATGAAGGATGGTGGGCCGTACTTTGTACTGGTCGTACTATCATAATTTGGTGGGGAGAGAGAGAACCCACTATCTAACGGCTGCTTAACGGTAAAATTTAAAACACATTTGGTTCACAGCCCGAATTAAAATTGAAATCATTATCGAAGAGCTATATTCTTCAACAAATTTGATCCGTGATGAAATTAAAATTAGAATGAACTTTGTACTAAAAAAGATTAAAAATTAATTTTTAAAAATTAAAATATTTTCATCTTCTTCTAAAATCGTAATGAAAGTAATTAAAATAAAAATCACTTATTTTTAATAAAATCAACATGTCCCAAGTATATTATCTTCTAATCTATTGATTCAATCGCATGACATCTACACTTGCAATGTCTCGCTTTATCTTGGTTATGAAAGCAGATATGATGATATAAATAAGAAGATGGGATGATTTTGCTCAGAAAATGTATGTGGCTTATTAAGCATCTTTGATAAAATTTACCGTAGCCAGTTGGATTTAGCTTTACCAACCAATTTTACTTTTCCTTTCCCTTGTAAAAGTTAAAAAAGGTCATTCTTCATCGATAACAGTGTAATTATGATTTAGGCGAGATCAACTTTAGCAAAGCTTTTAAATCATTTATAAATTTTATTTATTTATTTATTATATATTCGATAGGCTGAATTCTTTTAGTTTGTCGTTCAATTTTGCCCCGATCGAACATGACTAGATAAAGACAAGTCATTGGTGATGCCCGGAGCTGTAAGGTCTAAAGGTTCCAACTCACTGAAATCACGATACTGGGTAACAGTACATGCTTTCTAGGGTTTTCAAGATCCTGTTAGATTAGTACATCATTATATGTCCCAAGATTGACTCAGATGTTTACTGAAATATTGAGAATTATGGCATCTAAAAACTCTTTTGCAGTCTATTCTCTTATAGTTGATTTGGCATCGAAACAAGTTGTCAACAATGTCATAGATTGAGCATGACATTGCCAGCTGCAAGGTAGCAAAATCCAATGGAGCCACCACCGAGTGAGAAATGGCTCTCGATGCAAAACCTCAGGTGTTCGATGAAGTTGCAGAAGAATACAATAATTCAACAAAGTTTGATTTGAGAATTCTGAAATTGTAAACTCTTCAATGTGACTGATAGAACAACATTGAAATGCAGAGTGTAAGAAAGAGTTGGAGAGAATCACGAGTGGTTTGCAATGATCAAAAGAGAGCAATTTCTGTGGTGGTGGGGGTGTGAAGGTGATCCCCTTACTCTGTTTGGCACATGTAGGCCATGTTACTCTTGCCCCTGTAAGAGACTCGAGGACCACTGCTCTTGATACTCACAGCCGAATCGGACAGTTCAAATCATACTGAATCATACTAACGGAATATCGATCCGATTTCAATATACAAAATGGCACAGCGGCCATCTCGGAGTGAGGTAGCAAAAAGAGAGGATGAGAAAAAAAAAAAGAGGAGAGAAAGAAAAAAAAAAAAAAAAAAGAGAGCCTTCAACAGTCGTCGGAAGCCATCCAAGCTCTTGCCGAGCTCGATAAGGAAGGAGAAAGAGAATGAGAGAAGAGGAGATGCTTTTCGGATCTTCAGAGACCTCCAGACAAATAGTGACGCCACCACGACCTCTTTGACAGCTGACAAGCCAGCACTAAGAGAGATCGAGGCCAGAGGAGGGGCCCTCCTCCAGTTCGAAATAGGGATTCATCCCTATTTCGTATTTTTTTTGCTTTTTACCAGACAAAGTCCGCAACACAATTGCCGACTTCATGTATCTTATTTATTTTTTCATAATTTCGATTGAAATCAACAAACCGATTGCCGACTTCAACCGAAATTATAACAATAAAATAAAATAAATGCGAACTCGACTGCGTTGCCTACTTCATCCGATAAAAAGCAAAAAAAATACGAAACAGGAGCGAAGCCTTATTTCGAATTGAAAGAGGGCGAAGGCCCTCCTCTGACCTCGATCACCCTCAGCCTCCCTCGATGCTGGCTCATCGGTCGTTGAAGAGGTTGCGATGGTATCACCGTCTGTCCAGAGGCCTTCGAAGACCTCCGATGATCCAGTAAACATCTACCCCTCTCTCTCCTTCCCTCCCTCCATCTTTATCGAGCTCAGCAAGAGCTTAGATAGTCTCCAACAGCCGCCGAAAATCCTCTCTTCCTCTTTCTCTACTTTTATTCCCTCTCTCTTTCTCTTCCTCTCTTTCTTCTCCTTCTCTACCCTGTCAATTCGGCTCGGCACAGATCCCTCTCTCCTTCTGTACCCGATCAATTCGGTTCGGCACAAACCAATACAGATCCATACCAAACTATGCCGCCGACCAACCGACATGGGTCCAATTCCAATTTGGCGGTCCTTGTTTGATACTACAGAAAGCCTAATATCATGAGATCATGTTAGTAGATAGCTACTTTATAGAGGTGACCACTTAACTTGGAAGCTCGTAATGCAAAGCCAGAGGGATCAATTGGACTTGTAAGCATTGTCCTGTGGCAAGAAAGACTAGATGGTAGACTGAAATATATGTTTCATACAGAAGGAAAGAACAAACTGAGCAGACAGTGATTCAGGATACATGTGAAGTAAAATTGGAAAATGCTTTAAGTATACAACAAGAGGAATCTTCAATCGCAAAAAATATATATATACCAAGAGGAACACATACATCGGTTGATCTGAATCTGTTAGTGTGAAGAAAAAGAAAAGAAGCAATGGAGTTGTCTGCATCGCAAAGGAGGCCCATGGAAAAAAGGCCGTAAAGGCATCGTGTCGAAAACTCGGGACCGGTTTCTCATCATGTTTCTTGATAATGTTGTTAGATGACAAGAACTACCAACAGCAGTTATGCCTTTGACAATGCATGAGTTGCAAAGGTAATGAATTAGAGTATGGAAGACAAGCACAAAGTTCTCTAACTGAATATCAGAATCTGACAACAAGATCTTACATGACTCGTCTGGTGCAAATGAACGAAGCTTCCCAGAAAAAGATTATTTCAGAACTGTGAAGCTTCTTTCTGCGAGTAGATCCATAGAACTTTGACTTCATGCTGCTTGAATAAATATCAAGATGATGTTTGCACAAAGCTAATGGTGTTACCATCCAGTTCTCACGATTCACTAACTGATGCATGTACCAAAGTCAATGCTGTGAACTTTTAGTACTAACCATTCGCTCGTTCACATCCCTCTGAGGTGTATGGATTTGCAGTTCAGAGTCCAAGAACAAATTTATCAAAAGATGTGAAAGAAAACTCTTTCAAAAGCTATCAAAGATGTGTGGCAGCTCTTTACCTTTTCTTTTGTGATGCATTCAGGATGTAGAGGCACCAAGCCTCCACGAATGATTGCTTCTACAGACTTGTTTCATGAAAGTAAAGTATTGTCCGTTGTCCCCTTCATCACTCATATTTATCAGTCCTCATATTTACAGCTTCAACGCTTATGAAAGCCCTGAGCGAGGTTTTCACCTCGGCCAAGGTCTCGGATTGTTCGTTAACAGGCACCCCTCATACAATATATGCAGAAAATCCGGGCCCTATCATCTCAGCCGACATAAACTGATAAAATCTTAGATATCAACTGATATTTTTCAATTATTTTTTATTTTCTTAAAAAGCTATTTAAGGAATAAATTTTGGAATCAATGCTTAAATATAGTTCTTAAGCTCGCATTTACCATATTGGCCAAGATTTCTGTCCAACAATATTGGCTGACATTTTGGAAAATCTCAGGTCCTTCCAAGTTTCCCAACTTACCAACCAAGATTAATTGAGATCTCAATTCATCTCAGTCTCAGCCAAGATTCTCAGTTCTGGTACCGATGGCCGTTTCGATCGGCTGGAGGCACGGTCTAATATTGGTTCCTACCAAATCGGATCGGTGCGAACCGACAATGAGAGGAAGGGACAAATCGGGGAGGAGACACAGAGAAAGAGAGAGAGGAAAAGAGAGGAAGAGAAAGAGAGAGAAAGAGAAGGGGGTCCGTCTAAGATGCTGCTAGAGGGCATCCGGTTGGCCACCGTGGTCGTTAGGTTGCGTAAATGCTGCCTACAGCTCCGCGGTGTGAAACAAGAACGATCGTCCCTGTTTCACGGGCTTTTTTAAAAAAATTCGATAACAGTGAAGCTGACAATGGGTTTGTCAACTTCACTATTTCTAGACTTTTTTTAAAAAATTTGAAATAACGAAGCCTGCAAATAGATTACCACCAACTTCACTATTTTTAAATTTTTTTAAAAAAAATGTAAAAAAATAAAGCCGACAAACCAAGTACCGACTTCACTGTTTGTCTTCTTTTTTAAAAAACGTGAACAGGAGCGGTCGCCCCTATTCCACGGCCGCGACTCCGTCCACACCGCTTCCGTCATCTGATGGCTACGATGGCCACCCAGAGACCTTCAACGGCCCCTCCGTCGTCCCATCCTCTTGTCTTCGATGGCCTCCCCCTCTATATCTCTCTCTTTCTCGCTCGTTGCGACAGCCCTATCGGGCGAACCAAGCTTCCACGGGCCTCCAGCGGCCACAGAGGGCCACCACCGGCCTCCGACGGCCTCTCCCTCTCTTATTCTCTCTTTCTTTCTTTGTTTCCCTCTCTTTCTTCTCTGGCACCGGCGTGTATTGTTTTCACCGTTAGAACCATCCCAGTTCTCTGCCGGTCCGTTTCGGCATGCCCCAAACCGTCCGATTCGAGACGGTTTTGAAAACTATAGTCTCAGCCACTCATCAAGATGACTAATATATTGAAACTTAAAAACCTTGACATTGAAGAAAAAAATATATTATAAAGCCAAAAATTCATCTAGGTATTTGGAAACAACGATATTTAGACCATTCTTCCTCAACTTGGTTTACTTGATTGTTCCAAAGCCATAATCTGAATGGTAAATAAAGCAATATGAAGATGAAAAATCTCTAATCTGCCAACTATATTACTGTTGGAATATATTTTCCTTTAGTTTATCTCGTTCCAAGTACACTCTTTTCTCAGAAGGACAAAATGTTGCAAGCAGATTTATACCAGGCAGATAATGGTGATTAGACGACTATTTGCTTTCCACATATAAGAAGTACCAAATGACAAGTTTATTTGTAGAAAGCAACCACTTGTGCAACAAAGGTGCTCCTATCATTACATTCATAAAAGAAGAAAACAAAGAAAAAAGTGTTTAGCTCATATATTGTAAAACAAGACAGACATGCTTGTGGTCCATCCTGCACCCCACCCCCCCAAAACCAACAACCAAACAACAACCTTCACCCACTCGTTCTCCCTTTATCATAAAACCGATTGCTCCTATCTGAAAAAGGAACAAAACAGGAATAATACGATCATAGGGATTAGATTCATTTAGTACGTTTTTACCAGTAATTCAGTTTCATTTCTTCCCTTTTTCTGTCTCCAAAGGTATTTGATGAAAGGTGAAAGGAAGATCTGGTAAGACTTACTGACCAGAAGCAGCTTTCGACTGCTGAGGCAGGCCATCAATCATGCTCAACTGTCTCCTGAGCTTAACTATGTGGGCCTGCACCTGTGACACAGAATAATTGGCTGAAGTAATTCCATTTTCAAGGATTGAAATTAATTCAGCATCTTGTACTTCCAAAAACCCAGTCCGTCAAATGAATATCTACAGGAACTCATCCATTTTAATTCTTACATTTGCAAGAATTTGGCATATGCAATGTTGGTATTAAGAATATGCAAGAGACACTTCATCTACTCCCTGAAAATACATGTATATGTATACACATGTGCATGTGTATATATATAAAAGACATGTCCATAGAGTTCTTCTAATTGGACTTCCCCCTCTTAAAACATGAAAAGGAAGCATGGATTTCTGCTATCACTTGTTGGACTTATCCTGGAATCATGGATGGTTGGACTTTCCTTCCTAGAAATGAATACTTAAGGGACTCCAGAGGTCTCAACAGAAAACATGGACAACTCGTGGATGGAGATGTTATCAAATGTATAAAAAGAAAAGCAGGTAGTTAAGCAGGATTGAATGAAATCCCAGAGAGAAAATCAGAGGACAGCAACATAAGCAAGGGCTGAGAAGCTGCAGCAAAGATGCTTTCTCAATGCTGTTTCTGCCTTTGTTATGGACTACACATGAGGAGTTCAATTACCTTAGGAGGTGGGACTGGTAACTTTAGTTAGTTGCATAAAATTCAATGACCTGAAAACCCAGATTAGATTTAACAGGAGGGCTCCTAAAGAGAGCTTGTGAACATGTCAATGCCACAACAGAAGACCCATGACCAAAACCAGAAATATACAGTGCACTCGTGCTAGTTGACATATTGAGCGTGATGAAAGATCTCCTATAAAGGCATTTTAGCCTTCGGTTGAAAATGAGAAAGAGACCAATAGATCTTGTTTCCTCCGCTTGCCATATCTTGAAAGTCTACAAAGAGCATCAGTACTCCCAGATTGTAGTGCAAAATCCAGGAGAAAGAGAATCTGACTATAACCTCAAAAAGTAGAATGAAAGTGAAAACAGAATTCTAACTACAAGGGAACAAATTTGTCCCTTTCAAATAGCAGAGATAAGTGCCAGTGAGTAAGAACAATGAAAATACTCAGAAAATTCATTAATGACAAAAAGGTAAAATGAATTCTCAGTTACAAAAAATTGGCATGCATAAACAGCAAAAAAATGATGAAGCAAGAATCCTAATCGTACAGCAGTGGTCTTTGCTATAATTATATTAAGGGTGAGGAATGGCTTGCAGGTCAAATTTTATGGATGTAAAGGGATCTGCAATACCAAGACTATTGATCTACACCACACACTACCCACCACAACAAAAAGGGAAAAAGAAAAAAATAAAAACCCAATGCCTCACAAGTGCTCTACAACTAAGTTTGCGATGCTTCAATGGGTCTCCTTTCATTTTAGCCTACTACATTTTGCTTCACCACCCATTTACCCTCTATCATCAAGATTGCCATCTTTGTCAATTCCACTTATAAACACCGTCTCTCTCTCCCTCTCTCACATACACACACACATTTCCTCACCACCATTAATGAGGAATTTAGGCACACTTATGTTAGGTGCAAATATAGAAATTAGGATATTTTATTCGTATTTGGATTCTCAAATTTTATTTGGACTCCAGAATTTTATTTTTATGCGGACTCTAGAGTTTGCCTCATTAGAATTTTGGGTTGTCTATGCAAATCCATTGCTGTGTTAATTGAGAACACAACTTTCATTATTGAGAATACAGAATATTGAGATATTCCCTCTCTCTCTCTCTCTCTCTCTCTCTCTCTCTCTCTATCTCTATCTCTTTCTTCTGTCCTGTATCACACCATGTTAGGGTAACTGTTCACCAGAAGCTAGGTTCCCCTCAATGATCAAACCAATAAGCAATAAACAATGCAGTGAAGGTTAAAATTCTTATGAAAATATTTTGCTAACGTCAGGACAAGAGAAGCTTGATATGTATAGATACATTGCACTAATCTGGGCACATTCATCTGAACCATTGCTTTGGATGAACTTGCCTTTAGGATATACCAAGCAAGAACTGTCCATGCAAAGTACAGAAGCCTGAATGACAAAATATCAGGGGACCCAACAATTCACAGGCTTTACTCCAAGCATTTTATAAAACCCAGTATTTTGTATCCAAAAAAAGAAAAGAAAAGAAGGATAGAAACAATATCAAAGCAAAAACCCACAATTACAGCTTGCTTGATCTATTGCAACTCTCATATTTACCTTGCAGCTATGATATACCAAATTAGGTGCGGTCATCTTTGGCATTGCACTAAATCTTATAACTTATAAGCCTACAATTTTGCCACCAAAAAAGCATGGTCCAGATCCAAGATATTTGCCATAACCAATGCATCCAACACATGGTGTGGTGTAACACCAAATAAAACGCTTGTTCAGATCATTGATTGGGGTTCGCAACTCCAGATAAACAAACAAAAATCAAGACTAGAAAAGGTATCATGGTACTTTGGAACAAATCCCAAAATCAAGCCTCACTTGCCACTTGAAGATAGGTCATGACTTAATCTGATATATTCTTATCCCTCTTCACAGATGTCAGATCAGAGGATTGCTCTTTAAGCCCATGGTCTACTGGCTTGATGATCACATTTTATCAGCCTAAAGAACTATCTTTTTCCTCTTCTTTTAGGGAATCTACTTTGTTCACAGCCCCATTCTTTCTCAATCTCTCATATACAGAACGGATAGATAAGGCAGTTGGATAAGGGGGGTGCCACATGGTGACACATTGCCCCGACATCACCCATGGGTCCAACTTTCACCCATCATCTCTTAATCACCTCAATCAGATGAGATGCGGAAGGTAGGTTATCTGGGTCAAACAGTTCAGGCCAATCTAGATTAGATCCAAGTTGTTATGGATCGGACTCTGCCCAAGGCTTGGTTGCATTTAGGTCTGAGTGCACAACAACATCCTACACCAAGATCTCAGGAACAAGTCAACTCGATAACAGAGAAATTCTGAAAGCTAGTTTTACTCGGTCCATTAGCAAATGCCCGTGATCGATTATATTTGTGAACCACAAAAATATAGTCATTACTTTAAATCAATTTAATAGGAAGTTGATGGAAGAATATCTGCATCTGCAAAGAGTTTTCTGACAATCATATTATCTTAACTTAGTATAAAGTTAGCATGATGCAACTTGTTTCATTTAGAATTCTGACTGACAATTGCATGATACACATGACATGTTTCCGATAACCAGAATCAACATGGTTTAACCAATCTATTAACATCTGGACTCAAATCCCGTTTACAACTGGTTCGTTTGATCATAGGAAGGTGCTTTTAAAACCTCTAATGCAGCATAGAAAACTGAGATAAGAAACAAGCAATCGAATTCCATTTGTCCATAGCTCTACTCCTAATTGAAATGCAGCATCCAGATTCTAGAGAACATAAAATAATGATTTTGTTTTATTTCATTATATAAGCTTTATAAACTTGGTTTTCATCTAAATACAATGGCCTCCTACAGTGCTCAGCTCTCAATTAGTTACACTCATAGATAAGTGGCATAAGTTAAATTTTACCGATCATGATTTTAGAGTTTCTAATTCTCTGGTGCGCAGACATGTCAGAGTTGGATGCATGTCATCTAAATATTGTTTTCCTATATGAATAATTTGTATGCAAAGTCAAAAGAAAAATAGGTTTAGTCTGACCTGCTGACGAGCAGCCGCAAGTTTCAATAGCTCATCTGCCTCAGAGAAATTCATGAACCACTGACTTAGTGGATGATCCTTGGTGTCACCTCTTTTCTTTTCATTCACATGTTCAATAGGACCTATAAGAATTAAGAAGGCAGCTTATTCCTCTAGAATTTTTGGAAACATAAAACAAAAGGTGGAAAAAGCGAACAAAATAATTATACCTGGGGGTAGCAAGTTTAGACCGGCAGGTAGCCTTGGAACAATTGCAGCTGGATGATTTTGGACACGGAGAAAGAATGCTTCAGTAGGCTCAGAAAAAACTATCTCATCATATGTTTCCACAACAACAGGCTTTTTTGTTGACTGGGGTCCATTATCATCTTCAGGATACAACTTTAGCTGGTGATATCTGTAAAATTATTAGGACAAGTTGCATATGAGCATGAAAGAAGATAAATGACAATGCTGATCAAAATTGATGATCTTAGCTAGGAATTTACAGGTCCAGCTGCTTGTCACAAACATCATTGTGGAAAAAGAGGGTAATAGCTATTTCAAATTCTCCCCATCCGGATTCTGACAATTCAAAAGGTGCTGACTCTACAACCCTCGTTGGATTGTTGAAACTAGGATGCAGTTGAAAGACAGCACGCTTAATTATCACACTCAAATCCTCATTTGTCGCACTGCGAACATAAACAGTCCATTTGTGGGAATTGAACCTAAATGATAGAAGTACAAGATGTCAACCTCCAACCTACTATTTGACTTAAGATGATATAGCACATCACACATCATAAAATAAAGTTTCTTATTATGGGAATTGCACCAAAAAAAGAGTTAGCAAACGACAAGGCTTACTCGCTCGCTTTTTTGCCAAGCCAGAATGATATAGTTCCATATACAATTGGAAAGCTGATCTCCACATCCTTGAGTCTTCTAGTCTGATCATACAGACAACACGACCTTATTACCAAGACCATGACAAACTCAATATCAAGATGACAAATGAACGGCATGCACTAGAGGATGTATCATTATTCTTTCACAATCAAATAATACAAAAGGTTAAACATACTTTCTTTAGCATGTTAGTAGGAAATTAAATCTCTACAATTAAACTATTCTTACAAAAGATCTCTGACCTATTTTGGTTTGCATTTTTTCTTGTACACACCAGCTCTTTCCTAACCAATGATTCTAACACCTCATCATGAACAATCAAAACATCTAAATATAGAAAATCTAAAAGAAAAAACTGAACATTAGAAGAACAAGTAGCTTGAAATAGAAAGGCCTACACAAGATTTTAGGAATTGATGAGGTCACCTGTATCCAACCTAGTGGTGTGGTTCATGAAAACAAAAGTAATATTGGAATAACTGTAGTTATTGCAAATCACCCTTGCTGTCTTGGTGACTAGGTGCTCTTCCCCTTGATAACCTTGTCAGGGACACAAGGATTGGCATCCTCTATCTCTTCAAATTATTACCATAGTTCAAATGGTGTATTTAACATGGGCCACAAGGTGATGTGCAACAGAAGTTGCTTTAGAGAACATTTCAAGGCATGCACATTCAATAGCGAGGATCAAATGGCTATGTCCCTCACACCTTGTCTTCAAAGTTTTTGTAAAAGCACCCCCCCACACACACACACACGAAAAAAAAGCTTGAAGATAGGAATAATAAGAAAAAGGCTGCTATTGTTCCCTTCGAAAAACTTCCCTACAGCAGCAGGCAAAGGAAAATGAAATGCCATGCTTTGGAAAGGGCTCGATTCTGTTTTCATTTTGCAAGGCATCTTAATGAATCAGGGTATTGCATATCTGGAAATCTAAATATATCAAGGCATTACATGTGGCTATTATGAAGAGCAGGTAATGTCCCAAACAACTGCAGAAAAAGATTATAAGTACAGGCCTGGCCTAAAGTATATGTCGCAAAGGAGACAGAAGGCATGCTAGGATGTCTTCTTTCAATAGCCTGTTCTTCCAATTATCCTCAATTTTGGAAAATAATACAAAAAAAAAGAAATTCAAGATCCCTTTTGTCCAATGCATTATTATTCATTTCATTAACTTAAGAGAAAGAACAGTTGCTTCATCGCTTTATCTACTTTTTATACCATTGCCATTAGGGGAACATCTAGGTGCCCTACTATCTGTTGCCTTGAGATCAGGCAAACAACCAGCAGGACATCAAGGTTAGCATGTAGGCCATTGTTTAAGCACCTCAAGTTCCCCATAGTGTTTGAGTAGCTGCTCTAAATGTGGCCTGCTACTTAAAGGCATCCTGGTAATATGTGCGTGTGTGTGTGTGTGTGTGTCTTACTTGATGCTACCTTATCCTTCTTTTACACTTAATACTGTCCACAGTAATAAACTGTAAATAAAGAAACTAACGATTGCAGATTCAGAAGTGGGGAATGTATAAAACTATAGACATATAAAAACAATCTTCTTTGGTAACCACACATTTCTGATACTCTTACGAATAATATTTAGAGCGCATGGTAGAAGAAGTATATAGTATGTGTCCATTTGTCTGAACAGTACCTAGTTTACAACATCATAATCATCCATCACATGATCCTTTCATATTGAATTTCGCATGTACCTACCATCCATCTGATTAAGATTATAAACTTATCCATGCAAAGGTGACAATTATTTCCTTCTAAATATCAAGAAAACCATCAAAAGTCCCCCATAGGTTCATAAATCCCAATTACAATATTAACATGTATATGCCCTATTTCTTCATCGAGAGTGAAGCCAACCTGTACCATGTATAGACTCAGATTAACAGTAGAAGAATTCAGGAGAACCATTCATTCACATCTCCAGAAACATTTAGATCACTCTATGGTTATTAATTTAGTTCCTTCCTATTGTTAAACAGCAATCATTTTCAAGTCTCTGCTCGTATAGGGTTAGAAAAAGCTTGAGGGACTGTTTGATACTTTTTTTTTCTTGTTTCTTTTTTAAAAAAAATAGAAACACAGAATCCAATGCAGAATATACATTTGGTTACCCCTATTTCTGTTTCTATTCTTTTTAAACAACTTCCATTATTTCTGAAAAAAGTGAAAGTGAAAATTTTTCTCTTCTATTTTTTTTGCAAAAGCGGGTTTTCACTCTTCTCCTCCCAACCTCTCTCCTTCCGCCCAATCTCGCCCTCAACCTCGTCACCCCTAGCTATCCACACTCTACCTCTATCACTCACTCGACTGCCTCATCACACCGGCATCAAGCTCTCCCTCATCCTCGACCACGTCAGCTCTCCCATCCCCCTCCCTCTCCCTCATCGCCAGCCATACGGCTCCTTAAAATAAAAATAAAAAAAATAAAAAAAAGCACATAAAACATGTTTTCTATCGTCAAAAATCTTTCAAAAAAAAAGGAAATAGAATTTCTGTTTCAAGATTTTCTTTTTTAAAAAAAAGTGACAACAATGCCAAACGTAACCTAAATCTCCCAAGAAGAATAAAAATCAACAAAAGAATATCAAGGAATGTAGAAAGAAGAAATCAACTTATGGATGGAGAAAGTAAGAAATGCAGCTTAGACACCAATGATCCATGCAAATTATTAAAAAGAGATTCATTTTTTGTTAAATCAAAGTGAGTATCAACCAGGATGTTGGCATTGTTAAATTACTAGTAACCAAACATTTCTGAATATGGTGTCATGCCTATTAAACCTTCTATCTATCACTATGATTATAATAGCAGTTCTTCTTATTATATTCATTAACATAATTGTCCTTATTCATATCATAAAATTGCATGAAACCATTTTGAACTTCTAAATGAATGTACCATGTGTTCTTTATTATTTAAAAGGAAAAATAAAAAGAAACCTCATATGTAGATTCCTTATCAAGTCATAATTATAGAATCACACCATATATTGATTATCCATAAATGATCTCACTTTCTTGTTTAAAATTATTTTTCATTTTTTATGTGTTTCACAGTTTAAGTCATGTCTACTTCAACAGCTGCTCCAGATGCAAGCTAATTAAGTTATACTAGATATGGCATGGCCAAGTATATCATTAGTTTGCAATCGAAACATCCTAAAACTATACAAAAGTAGTTTAATTTCCCAAATTTTTAATTCCCATAATACACCTAATTAGATTTCTTCCTTAGATGTCTAAATGATGCCAAACTTCTATAAAAAGGGATCCTAACATTCCTAGACTCTGATAAGAAGACCAAGAGAGAAAACTATAGCAAAACTTAAACTTTTCTGGAGCAAGGATGTAATATATCAAATAAATCTTAAGCAAATTCATGAGGAAGTTATCCATATTAAAATCTTTTTGAAATTCTTCCTATATCTAAATTTAGTTTTAGTCATGTGCATTTGCACATGCATTATAACTAGTCCAAATAAAATAGAAGATCATATATAATTATTCAGTTGCTTCTTTGTTTTCTCTCCTATTTAAATTGTGTACAAGATATGCAATAAAAAAAATGTTACAGCTTATACCACGTGCATACAAGGAATGTCATTAACTATAGTAGACCATGAATCAAAAAATGGAGTTAGGAGTGGATAAGATGATCTACGATAAAGAATGCCTTAGTAAGGGTGGCGCATGATGGAGGTAATTAGGATATACTACAAAGATAAAGGTGACAGTTAATTTTCCAGCTGCTACGGGTGGTTAAGATCAAGGTTTGCCATACCAATCATTAGCAGTGCGTATGGACCATACTGTACTGTAATGATATTGAACTGGTATGTGGTACGGGGGGTACACTAACACTTAGCGCACTGAACCGGATACTATACTAGGTGTATCAACATTATAATAGTATAGTATCGGTATGGGATCCGAAACCGAGATGGAACCTTGGTTAAGATATTCAAGCTAGAGAAACTAAAATCCTTCCATGCAACTCAAGAAGTTTCTTCTAACTTGTTGGGCCTTTTCTAACGCCCAATCACCCTTTCCTACTTCTTCATTTGTTATCCATGTTGCCTCTTCCCATCTTCCTGTTCGCAGAGGAGATATCACATAGACAAGTTAATCGCTCATCCACAAAGGCCCTTAGGGTCCAAAAAAAATCCATATGAGCTTAAATCAAGAAAAACAAAAATTCACATGCAGATCTAAATTAAAAAGCCATTACATGGATTGTGGTGACATGCAGATCAGTAATCAAGATAGAGATTGATACCATCATTGTCATGCGAACTTAAAAGATGTAGAGTAGTTTTAACAATAAAGTAAGCTCAAAGAATCGAGCTCCAAAGCAAAACTCATTCGCAATTTAACTTCTATCCAGCTAATAATACCACTTACATAGAAACTTACAGTCGTGCCATTTTAGGCAAGCATCAACAACAAATCATCAGTGCTGAACTTCCTAATTTTTTTATCAGTTTCTCTCAAATTTCTTGATTGCTTAAAATATTCGACTTCATCCCTTTACTGATAGAATTCGGACTACCAAGTGTTATGATAAAATGATGATAATAACAACAAGATAATGTGGTATCTCATGATTTCTTGTATCTGCTACGGAAAGATTTAGGTTTTCAACAGAAATAAAAGGGGAAGGGGAAGGGGAAGAGTAGAGGCCTTCTTGTCGGCGGCGTCATCGGAAACCCTAGCGGCCTTGGAGCGCTGAGACTTTTGGCCGGCGTTTCCGTCGGGCTGCTGCTCGCCGGCGTGCTTCTTCGGCGATGTGTGCGGCATCGAGGAAAGGATAGGAGAACAGGAATCGAATCCAAAATTTAAGAGAAAAGAGTGAAAAAAGATGGCGAACTGCAAATTTATTCAGTTCGAAAGGGTCACGTTTAAAACCGGCAACCGTTAACGGGATGATTTAGATGATTTAGATGATAAACGGCGGTGGTGGAACCGTGGAAGGGGACCCTACGGTCCAGCCGCACTTGAACCGGATCCGGTCCGATAGGAGAAGAACTTTGAGTTGTGCGAACATTGGTTTGGATAATCCACATGACGGCGGTGGATGAAATAGAGAAGCACTTAAGCATATGATCGAGTCTAGACCATGCGGTAAAACCTAAGCATTACCAAGATTTAGTGAACATCATCTAATTCAGGCAGATAGGACTAGAACATTGGCCCCTACTTTGTAATGTCAGCAAAAAATATCAGTTGAAGTGATAAATTTAAATATTACCACATAGCTACGTGATTTTAAAAAATTTTAAAAATATTTTTCAAATATATTAAGTAGATTAGACTGAAATCAGATCAAATATCAATATATCCATATCTATATTTTTTTTTCTGAATATGAATATTAGTCGTATATAAAAATTTATATTCATATTTATTTTAAACGGATACAAATACAAATCGAATATCAAAAGTATTGATATAAATATAGATATAAGTCAAATAAGTAAATTTTATGATCACAAAATTAAAGATATTACAAAGTTGATCGTAAATCAAGTTAATAACATGTTGATGTAATTATATATTTTTTTTAAAAGTTCATGAGTGCTATATAAAATTAAATAAAATTACAAATAGAATCAAATATTTCGATATAAATCGGATAATTGTCTATCTATATCCATATTTATTTTTTTTAATAGATATAAATATGAATATAGATATTAGTAAGATGCTCAAATTTCTATCCATATCTAAATAGATTCAGATAAAAAAATAGATTTGGATGGATATTATCCAATTCACTTTCACTCCTAATGCAGATAGTGAATATCATGATCACTTATTTAAATCTTGCTAATTTACTGGTGGTCTCACTTTCTTGTAAAAATTATATGATATATTTAGCTATTTTTTCCTAGGAAAAATAAAATGTGCTGGAAAGACTGCCCATCCAATTCTATGACCATTAAGTACAATATGGCAATAATAGAAGCTCCATGTCAACTAAGATATGTTATGTTTGAAGTCATTTTTCACGGAGTCCGGCTAATTATAGAAAGTCTAAGTACAACGGTTCAGCTTCTAAGCAAGGCTTTGAATTTTTTTTTCTTCAATATCTTTCTATATATATCTCACCTATAAAAGTTAGCAGGAAAGTAACAAACATAGTCTCTCTAAATGCACCCTCTTATAGACTATGACTTTCAAAGACAAGAAAAACTATGAGTTATTTTCTGGTTTTTATTTTTTCTTAAAAAAAGCAAAGTGATGATTAATTATATCCATCCAAGGAATTTTTTTTTTTTTAAGTTAATTGCATGCATTTCATGTACAAAATTCTAATTCAAAATCAAATAATGTAAACATATGTTCAAAATGTCATTTACTTATATAAATACTTGGAGTCAAATACTCGGATCAACTATAATGCTAACTCGAGTAAATAAAAAAAAAAAATTGCTGCCAAACATTCTCGAATTAGAGAGAGTGACATAGGGTTTAGAAGAAAAATGGAGGGTAGGCCCAACCATGCAACTATCCTCTAAAAACAGAGGTCATTAAAGAGTGCACCATTTCCACGCTAAATGTTTGTCTAATTTTGGATATCCTATTATTCGAATATAAGTGCTTTTATAGTGATTTATAGTGGTCCAACAAGTTGGCATAACATGCATAAAAGCTTGACACCTTCCAAATAATTTTCACATAAATAATCAAATAAAAACTTAAATAATTCAATAATTAGTAATTGCATAACTAACAATAAGATAAAAGATTATTTTATATAAGAAAATTTAACCTAGAGGGATGCTACTTTTGAGCTTTTGATTACATGGACATTTTTTTTTGTCTCCCACAAAAAAACAACTACCATGTAAGACGCGTGCATAAGCACGCCTCCACAATAAACCTAGAACATGTACTGATGTAGTGTTATATATTGATGAAAAATTTGCTAATATATATTTCATATCTCATGTGTGCATGTGTCATATAATTTGTTATTATAACATATATCACATTATTGGTTCATATACATTAATTTCCAAGCCTGACACAAGAAGCCTCTCATCTTCTATTTTGGTGTCTGACCCATTTCTTCTAATAATTGGTCTTAGTTGTTGGATTATCGAGATATTATTTAGAACCCTACTTGCATTGCTCCACAATCTACTATTAAAGGATATATAATCTTATGGTCATAAATTTTTTTATGACAATAGATTTAAACTCTTATATAGCATTTGGTGGCAAAAAAATTGGAAAGAAAAAATAAAAATTATCCAATTAAATTTGGAAGTATACAATTTTTTCTATAGAAAGATATTTTTGGATGGATGGATAAGGTAGGAGGTTATTCCACTAACGGTGATTAGTTGGATAGATAACTTGGAGGAAAAAGTTTTTTTTTATGCACAATATGCCATTAAATCAATTATGAAATGTGTCTAAGGCTATATTTGGCAAAATTTTTGGAGAGCTAAAAAGTACTTTAAAGTCCTTCAAAAATATTTTTGGATGATATAGTAATGCTTGATAAAAAATTGAAAAACTACTTTAGTTTTATTGAAAAATTGAAAGATTTATTTGGAAAAATCTCCATCTTAGAGCTTATCCCCGAAAAAATTTTCTTACCAATGTCAGGGAGCTATTTAGATTTAAATAAAACTTTTCTGATGAGCAAAACACCAACCAACAAATCACATAATTATATATTATATCATATCATATCAAATTATTATATTGTAAATAATTATAATGTAATATATGAAGGGAATAATCCGATCAGGGTCGGATCATCAGGATGCATCTGAAAAATTTTCTATTCTAAATTTTATAACCTTTATAAAATTTTACCTTGTATGCAGCGGATTTAATAAAGAAAGGATCAAGAATCTTAGGTTTTCTTGAATCTGATGCCTCGCAAGGTCTGGATATGCATGTCCTCTATTTTGTGCACACGTCAGGTACTATAGGAAAGCAGAATGAAGTCTCTAGACATCACACCTTCTGAAAGCAACAAAGAAAAAGAGATCTAACTTCCTCTTAAAGGGATGCCTAGGAAAGCCCCCTTGATGCCCAAGAAAATCAATGCCAAGAAGACCACCACGCAAGGGAAGAAAGGATGCCTCATTTCTTGTTATTGCACAACCTATCTAACTCATGGTGTTTTGTTTTTTTTGTCGCATAAAAGTTTCACACCATCATCGGTAGTTAGAGCCCTCCCTTTAAATAGATGTTGGACGCCCATATCTGATTAAAAGACCCCATTGACTTAGGACTTTGGTTCAAATCTGATTTGAACTAGATTGGATCTCATCCAATCACCTAAGAAACCAAAGGAGGAAAGGAGAGTGTCAAACTAATGCGTGAACTTTCTTCACATAGCACAAAAATATGAGGCGGAAATAAATCAGTGCTCCCACTTCCTTTTAGTCAGCTAATGACGAGAAAGAGTCCCAAGATTTTGGGACTCTTTGGTTCTAAACCAAATTACTTCAAATTTGACTCAATTTGGATCCAATTCGAACCAGATTCGATGAACCTATCAATCATAATCTAATTAGGATTCTGGTCTAAGTCTAACTTAAATTTTTAATCTAATTAATTTTAATTAAATCAGATCTAATCTGAAATTAATTAGGATATAAATTTAATTTCTCATAATTTTTTTAGATTACTAATCAGATCATTATCATCTCCGAAATTAAATCTACACCTCATGTCCAGTGCTAGCTAGATATAGTCAACTATTTAATTCCGTATGATCCTTAACTTAATTCTCAATTAAGCTAATATATTTGTTCAATCAAGTCTTGTACTTTCAAATTAAATACATAGATATTAAGTCAATTCTTTTCTATTTTGTCTGACTTTGTGCATGATTTTATAGGTTTGAACACTAAGCCGGTAGCACAAAAATTATTTTTTATACTAATCAAAGTTACCATCCAGCAATGACTTCCAACATCCGGATAGATCGAATATTTGCAAGACAACATTTAAGAACTTTAAAATATGATTACCGTATAATTCATCCCTTTGATCCTGAATGCTCAGCATGACTTAGGGTTTAATTGTCAATCCTGGATGAATCATCCATATTGTATTTTAATCTTTTAAATCTATCACATAGATTATCCCAATCTAGATTTTACTAAATTAAAATATAGTGATGCATTATCTCTTATAATCTGGAGGGATCAATCCTATCTCGATCCACACAGATTTTGCAAGTACTTAACTATACTCAGTAGCTTTCTATCACTGCATTAGAAATGCAGATAGTCAGACACTAAAGTACAGTGAGTTGCTTGTAAGCCACCGTGATCTCAGGTCTGAGAAACACTTATGCCAATATCTTTCACGAGCTGCTCTTGATAGTAGAGTGCTCCACAGGTAAGTCACTTGTTTAGTGATGATGTACTTCTACATCTCATCTATATATTATACTAATATCTTCACACTCTTTGATTATGAGAACAACTAATCTATATGGCACACAATGACTATACTCAATAAACGTCATCGTCCTTTAATGATGTATTATTTGGTTGTGAACATAGTTTAAGAACTATTCGATAAATCCTCTTTTATCGATTACTTTATAGTTCTAAAGATTTCATCACCACACAAGAGTTCTGATAAGAAAGATATATAATTTGTGATAAAAAATATCAAATAATTTTTATTAATTTATAATTCATATATAAATTATAAAGAACATAATCGTCCAAACGATTGACTTTAGGATACATTTTCTAACAACTTTCACTTGGACTAAAGCCAATCAGTACAGTATCTAAAATCCATCTTCTATTTATTTTTGTCGAATTCTTTAATTTCGAGGGCTTTAGTAAATGACTCGGTTGAGTTTTTCTTTCTGTCGATCTTCTGAAAGTCAACGTCACCTCGATCCACGATCTTCTGGATAAGATGATAGCGACGTAGAATATGCTTGATTCTCTGATGGAACTTCAGTTCTTTCGTTTGAGCTATGGCTCCGATACTGTTGCAGTACAGCAGAACATGACCATCAATGAAGGGTGCTACTGCAAGCTCGTTGATGAACTTTCGCAACCAAACTACTTCTTTAGCAGCATCGGATGCCACAATGTACACTACCTCATATACTAAATTGACTACGGTGTGCTGCTTAAAACTTTTTCAGTAGATCGTTCCTCCATTCAAGGTAAACACATATCGCAATATACTTTTACTATCATCATGATCTGATCGAAAACTGAAATCAATATATCTCACAAGTTTTAAGTCAATATCTCCATAAATAAGCTATTGGTTCTTAGTATTTCTCAAATACTTAAGAATTATCTTTACAACCTTCCAATAGTTCTCATCTGGATCAGACTGGTACTTATTCACTATCAATAGTGAGTATGCCACATCCGATCTCATACATGTCATAGTGTACATGATAGACTCCACTATCGAGATACATGAGATCCTACTCATACACTCTCTCTTGTAAGGTTGTCAGATAATCCTTCTTAGAGAGAGCCTTTTTTGAAATTTTTCATGCTGAACTGTTTTAGCACGATGTTAATGTATGTGGATTGAGACAATCTAAGTAGCCTTTTAGATCTATCCCCATAGATCTTCATCCCCTCATAGATCTTCATCCCTAAGATGCAGGATGCTTCTTCCAAATCTTTCATAAAGAACTGTGAAGATAGCCAGACTTTTTATTTTCTGTAACGCATAGATGTCATTTTTGATTAAAAAAATATCATCCACATACAAAATAAAAAATACAACTACTGACCTATTAGCCCATTTGTATATAAAGAATTTTTCTCCATTCTTAACGAAGCCATACGTTCTGATCACCTTATCAAAACGTATGTTCTAACTCCGAGATATCTGCTTCAATCCATAAATAGATCTCTGAAGCCTGCACATCTTTAATTCATCTGTGGATGTGAATCATTCAGGTTATATCATATATACCTCTTGTTCCAACTCTCCATTTAGGAAAGTAGTTTTGACATCTATTTATCAAATTTCATAATCAAAGTATGTCACTATCGCAAGCATGATCTAAATGGACTTAAGTATTGTCATAGAAGAAAATATCTCATCATAGTCAATACCATAATGCTAACAATATCCCTTGGCAATCAGATGGACTTTATAGGTCTCCACCTTTTCATCTGCATCTTTTTTTTTTGTAAATTCACTTACACCCTATGAAGTTTATCCCTTTGAGTGGATCAACGAGTGTCCATATATCATTGACCTTCATGGACTCGATTTTGAATTTTATAGCTTCAAGCCATATATCAGAGTCAGACCTTTGTATGGCATCCAGGTAGGTGGTCGGATCTTCATTGTTCTCATCGAGTTTAACAAGATCGCCATCCCAGATCAAAAAATCATAGTATCTGTCCGATTGATGCAATACTCTACTGAATCTTCTCAAGGATGTCTCTACAATGGGTTTCAGATTTGATCTAAATAAATCTGATTCTATAGGTATAGTTGTTTGTGTTAACTTTTCTACCGATCGAACTTCATCAAGTTCAACCTTAGTAGAATCAGTTCCTTCACTAAGAAACTCCTTTTCTAAAAGGAATATCTTATTATTGACGAACATCTTTTGTTCTTCAATAAGATAGAAGTAATACCCTTTAATTTTTTTTGGATATCCAACAAAATAATACTTATCATATCGGGGTCTAAGCTTATCGATCTACAAATGCTTGACATAAATCGGACAGTCCCAAATCCTAAGGTAAGAGAGTATCGGCCTACATCCAGTCTATATCTCATATAGTATTTTTGCAACTGATTTGCTTGGAACTCTATTCATAACGTGACAAGCAGTCTCAAGAGCATAATCCTAAAAGGAGATTGGTAGACTTACAATTCCTATCATGAATCGAACCATGTCTAACAAAGTTTGATTCCTTCTTTCAGACACTCCATTATGTTGCGGTATCCCAGAAGGAATCTATTAAAAGAAAATCCCATTCTCTTTTGGATATGTCAAAAACTCATTGAAAAGGTATTCACCTCCTCAGTCTGATGAAAGAGTTTTAATATTTTTTTCAGTTTATTTTTCTACCTAATTGCATAATCGTTTGAATATTTCAAATGATTTGGACTTATGCTTCATAAGATAGATATACCCATGTCTCGATAGGTCATCATTAAATGTAATGAAGTAGTAATATCCTCCTCTACACTCGTGTTCATGGATCCACATACATCAATATGTACTAAACTCAGAACATCACTGGCTCGTTCATCCTTTCCAGTAAAGAATGACTTTGTCATCTTTCCAAGAAGACAGGATTCACAGATCGGTAAAGATTCACAATCATTGACTTCGAAGATTCTCTCCTTATTTAATATGTTCATCCTATTCTTATTTATATGATCGAACCTATAATGTCAAAGGTAGGTATCCGTGACATTATCTACTTTAAGATATTTGTTCGGTGTATACATTATACTAACAGACTATGATAAAATATAAATGTCACCTTTTAATTATCCATGCATAATTATAATACCATTCACAATGATATTATAATTTTTTTTTATTGAAAAAGTAAATCCATTCTTGGTCAAAAGGCCTATGGAAATAATATTCATAAGAAATGATGGACAATAATGATAATTATTTAATATAATGGTATTTGAATTGAAAACAAGCTGAACCTTTCCTATAGCTAGAACTAGAACAGTCCTTCCATTTCCAACATTTAAGAATCGTTCGTTATTTTCAAATTCTACTAATCTAAAGTTCTTATAACGAATTATAGATATGAATCAAATTTTCAGTATCCAATACCTAGGTAGTAGTATCACAGATAGAGAAATTATAAGATATTATTATATAAGCACCTTGATCAACAATCATTTGCTTATTTCTCTTCCTAGATCTATTCGGGTCTGCCTTAGACTGCTTAATTCCCTGCATGATTTTTCTGCATCTTGTATTTTCTTCCTCTCACATAGGATCGATGCCCCACTGAGAATGCATCCTCAAGGGTGTCAAAGGATTTGTTCAACATTTGAAGTATTTTTTCTGACTGAGCTTCCTCCAATTTACAATTAACTTCATCATTCATAGTAGCTCTTATATGTAATGTACCATCGCACGATCATTGAGTCACTTCTGATAGGTGTCTCTAACCATTGCACATACATTAAGAGTTGGTACTTCAGGTGCTAAATCCATAATCACATATAGGATCCTCTCATGCTCTAAAATAATATTTAATTTTCGATACCAATTATCAAAATTAGATCTCATAAGTTTGTCACTGTCCAACAGTTAACAGAGTGACAAATGACTAGCCATAATTGAAAAAAATATTAAGACCTATTAGTATATGAATTAATTAAGCCTAAAGATTTTGACTTTAGTTTAAAGGTTCTCCTACTATTTTATATGAATTGATAATCTTTACCTTCAATTCGAAGAATTATCTTAATTCCTTAACGGATTTTAGAATCCACACAGATTGCACACTAGCTCGAGTTTGCTCGACCAACCCATATGCATCTACGGATAGATTCTTAACTAATTATTTTTTTAAATAATTTTTAGTAATGATTTTGCCTCAAATTCTTTTTCAGTAGGCTTTAGTCTCCACTAAAAGTCTCAGTTAGGTCCAACCATTAATATGACCATACTCAGTGCATCTAACTAACGAATGATTAGCCCCAAATTTGCTCAGCCAACCTAACCATCCATCAGAAAGTCACATTTGAGTCATCATATTATGAATGATAATTTTAATAACAAAAAAATACCAGACATTTGTGCCTCCAATGATTATTAAGCTAATAGATCCATTATCACCCAACTTAATAAGAGGCTATGATTTAGTTTTCCCTATAACTATTTCATTTTAAGGATCTAATAATTTAGAAGATTTAGTTATATGATTTTAGAAGATAGAAAAAAAATTAATCAGTAAGTCATAAATTCTCTCACTGACTTCACTAAGTTATGAAGAGGACTAACGACAAGCTAGTCTAATGACACCTAAATCAGTCACACTGATTTGATTTAATGATCTAAGAATCAGAGAAGAGATCAACTGGTAAGTCATAAATTCTTCCACTAACTTTATCAAATCATGAAGAGGACTAGAGACAAGCTGGTTCAAAGACATCTGAATCAGTCATACTGATTTATCTTACTGGCATGGATCAACTCGAATCAATCAGTAACTTAATCAAAATATAATCTATCGAATTGATCAGATAAGTGAGATCGATGGGAGGATCTACATCAGCTTGCCTTAGACACCATTAAAATAGTCAAGTAAGTAGACTGTCAATTAAAAATCATCGATCGAATTGTCATACTTATCTTAGATACCAATTGATCAATTAGTTTCGATTCGATCAACCAAAGAACTCGAACTAAACCACTGAGCTATAATCAGATCTATTTGGTATAGTCAAAAATATGAACTTGATCAAGCTATAACTATTAAGGCTGATCTTAAAAAAATTTTGATCTAATCTAACTTATTTTTTGATTAGATTTAATCAATTTTTCTAATTAGTCTATATTCGTTTCTAACCCTAGGTCTAATCTAGTTAGATAACCTGATTTTAGCTAACCCATTGCCCTAACGGTTTATGTGATGTCTTAGGATCTTCAATTCTCAAATCTAAATCTTTTAAACTTAATTTCAAATTAAGTGTGAAAAATATATGTTTCAGTTTGTAAAACTATTTTGCTAGGGTTTCAAGTGAAACATACATCATATGTCATGCAATTTTCAGATCTTAAAATCTAATTTTCAGATCTATATTTAATAATTAAATATATATCAATTTGATCTAAATTTCATATGTACATCATATGCATCATATAAACTTTTAGATCACTATATATTATATCATATGCAACATACAATTCAGATCTTAAAACTAATTTTCATATCTGATTTTACTTCATTAAAATTACATTGAATCACAAATCACTTTAGAACTAATCTAAATATATTCATGATCAAAATAATTTTAAAATATCTTTTGTTATTCTTTTTTATGAGATATAATTACATGACACCCTAACATACCATAAAAGCATCCTATCGAATGGAAAGAGAGGACCTTTAAATCCTACTTGCTCTTATGATCGAACGTCCTGATGATCATCTCAATTCTAATACTGGACTACTAAGATTGAAAATCTAATTTCTAAAACTAATTACATCTACACATGTAATTAACAAAATTTAGGCGTGCACTAATATGAACATGATCATATCATACATATTTTACATCTAATTTAATTAGATCAATATATCATTTTAAATCTAGAATTAAATTTATACAGCATATAAAATATTTAATTCAAATCTAGATCATATAGAAAAATAATCAGATACACATATGAATGCATAGAAAATAAAATTCTGGTTAGATCTATTTTATGTTATGCAAAATTTTGTTTAAGATCATATCTGAAAATCTGTCAAAACAGATTCAATTCACATCCTGATTAAGTCTAACTTTCAACCTGAAATATTTCATAAAAAAATTGTTAGAAATTGATTTAAAACAGATTATAAATAGGTTGTTATTCCAACAAAAATTTACAATAAATTTTTTTTTGTTATAACAGATTTATAACAAACTATCATCAACTATTGATTTGATTCTTGAAATTTAATCAAAACTAGATCAAAAAAATTTTAATTAATAGGTTTAAATTAGATTTAATATCTAACATAAAAATTTGGTTACATACAAGATGTAAATATATCAGAAAAAAATATCTATGCATCCATGTATCAGTCTGGCTCTGATACCAAATGAAGAGAATAATCCGATCAGAGTCAAATCGCTAGGGTGCATTTGAAAAAAAAATTATTCTAAATTTTATAACTTTTATAAAATTTTATCTTGTATGCAGTGGATTTAATAAAGAAGGGATCAAGAATGTTGGGGTTTTTTGAATCTGATGCCTCGTGAGGTCTGGATGTGCAAGTCCTCTACTTCGTGCACATGTCAAGCACCGTAGGAAAGTAGGATGAAGCCTCGGAACGTCGCACCTTCTGAAAGCAATAAAGGGAAAGAGAAGATCTGATTTCCTCTTAAAGGATGTCTAGGAAAGTCCCCTTAATGCCCAAGAAAATCAGCACCAAGAAGACCAACATGCAAGGGAAGAAAGGATGCCTCCTTTCTTGTTGTCACACAACCTATCTAAATCACGGTGTTTTGTTTCTTTTGTTGCACAAAAGTTTCACACCATCATCGATAGTTAGAGCCCTCCCTTTAAATAGATGTTGGACGCCCATATCTAATTAAAAGACTCAATTGACTTAGGACTCTGGTTCAAATCTGATTTGAACTAGATTGAATCTCATCCAATCACTTAAGAAACCAAAGGAGGAAAGGAGAGCGCCAAACTAACACATGAACTTTCTTCATGCGGCACAAAAATATGAGGTGGAAATAAATCAGCACTCCCACTTTCTTTTAGTCAGCCAATGATGAGAGAGAGTCTCAGGGTTTTGGGACTCTTTGGTTTTAAACCAAATTACTCCAGATTTGACTCCATTTAAATCCAATTCGAACCTGATTCGAATCAGATTCGATGAGCCTATCAATCCTAATCTAATTAGAATTTCGATCCAAGTCTAATTTAAATTTCTAATCCAATTAGCTTTAATTAAATCAGATTTAATCTAAAATTAATTAAGATAAATTCAATCTCTCATAAATTTTTTGGTTCACTGATCAGATCATTATCATTTTTAAAATTAAATCTGCACCTCATATCCAATGCTAATTAGATATAGTCAACTGTTTAATTTCATATGATCCTTAACTTAATTCTCAATTAAACTAATCTATTTTGTCAATCAAGTCTCGTACTTTCAAATTGAACACATAGATATTAGGTCAATTCTTTTCTACTTTATCTAACTTTGTACATGACTCTATAGATTCGAATACTAAGTCAGTAGCATAGAAACTATTTTTTTGTACTAATCCAAAGTTACCATCTAGCAATAATTTTCAATGTTCGGATAAGTCGAATGTTTGCAAGATAATATTCAAGAACCTTGGAATATGCTTACTGCATAATTCATCCTTTTATTTCTGAATGCTCAGGACAACCTAGGATTTAACTATCAATCCTAGATGAGTTATCTATATTGTATTTTAATCTTTTAAATCCATCACATGGATTATCCTGATCGAGATTTTACTAAATTAAAATACAGTGATGCATTATCTTTTATAATCTGGAGGGATCAATCTCATCTCAATCTACACACAAGCTTCACAAGTACTTGATTGTACCTAGTAGTCTTCCGTCACTGTATTAGAAATATAGATAGTCTAGCATCAAAGTATAATGAGTTATTTGCAAGCCACCATGATGATTTTAGGTCTGAGGGATACTTATACCCATATCTTTCGCGAGCTGTCCTTGACAGCAGAGCGCTCCGCAGGTGAGTCACTTGTTCAGTGACGATGTACTCCTACATCTCACCTATATGCTATATTAGTATCTCCACACTCATTGATTATAAAGACAACTAACCTATATGGCACACAACGATCTATACTTGATAAACATCATCATTTTTTAATGACATATCATTTAGTCGCGAACATGGCTTAAGAACTATTTGATAAATCCTCTTTTATCGATTACTTTATAGTTCTAAGGACTTCATCACAACACAAGAGTTCTAATAAAAAAAATATAATTTATAATAAAAAATATCAAATAATTTTTATTAATTTATAATTCATATATAAATTACAAAGAGTATAATCATCCAAATAATTGGCTTTAGGATATATTTTCTGACAATATATTCTTATAATTATATTGCAAGCATAATATAACATATTATTACAATCATAATACTATATTATTATAATAATAATAACATAAAATATCATATAATAATAATATTATTATAATATTATATTGATTCTAATAAAATTAATAATATAATTAATATAACACTATAATATATTATATTTAATATAAAAATATAATATATTGGATTATATTACATTATACTTTATTCTATTTCATGATTATATAATAATAATAATAATATAATATTACTATATTATAAACATAAAATATAATCTATTATAATACTATTATAACATATTATATTATAATTATCAAAATATTATATTATACTATATTATAATAAATATTATATATTATAATAATATTTTAATACATAATAATATGTAATATTATACTGTATTATACTCTATTATATAATATTATGTAATATTTTATTTATTATTATCATTTTATCATACCAAATATAATTTTTCTTTTTAAGCAGCAAATGCATATTAAAGTTTCAAAATATTTTAGAAATATAATTACTAAATAGCAATAATTTTTTATAAAAATTTTACTTTCAAAAACTGTATAAGTATATGCTTGTTAAAATACCAGCAACCTTGCTACCTCTCTTATCCTAGCACCACGTTTTTACTAGTTTTGAGAAAAACATTACTAAAGTATAATAGAAAAGGGTCATATTTAGGGATTTTGTGATGAAATATAGATCCAACCTCCCCCCACCCATGCCCCCAAGAGTACAAGATAAATATAACTTAGACAATATATATATCAAAGTTACAAAGAAGGAAATCTTATTTTCATAGACTTTTTATATTATATATTTAACTAATAATTTACACACAATATTACTGATACAATACATTGTTTACATACGCAACTAATGGCTAGTGACATGAGAAAGTTATACATTTGACTTATCATGATATATAGACATTAATTATGATATATATATATATATATATATATATATATATATATATATATAGAGAGAGAGAGAGAGAGAGAGAGAGAGAGAGAGATGTCTTTGTCATATAATTGGCTAGGCCTATTAGCCATATAAAGAAGAACGAGTCAGGTTAATACACCAACAATTGCCATAACATATCGCACAGCACAATTAAAAAAATATAAAATCATAAGCATCTTGATAAGCTCCATCTGACTTTATCAGTCATGATGCTTGACTAAACCAACCTTCGCCTTTTGCAAAAGGTCGGCTCAAAACCATGGATATCAATATATGATCATACAAGAGGATGCATGGGCTTACTAGATTACATTCTCTTATGTAGATCATTTAATATTGGTTTGATGTCATCACCATATATACAAGTTGCAATGATTGCCTTCGGCCCTTTGGCTATGCAAGCCATTGAATGTGCATGGAGGGGGCCCTGGGTCATCACTAATCAATTAATGGTGGTTGAACAATGGTGGCCAGGGTTCTTTCTTGGAGAGGGGGTTATCAAGTCAGCGCTTGTTTGGATCAGGCTGCTGCTCTTTCATTGGAATATTAAGGGAGATCCTCTGTCATTCAGATTGCAAGCAGGCTGGGCAACTAATGTTCGTAGATGATTGCATCAATTAATACCGAAGGATAGGATTTGCCCGAGTCTTGCGTCAAGATTGGCACCACATGACCCTTGAAATCGGGGGTTTCCATCTGGGGATTGGATTCGATTTTTTATCAATAATTCATCTATGAGAACATCTCTATAGTTTATATTCAGTGTGGCTGGATTGGAAATCTGCTAGCCCACTATCAGATAAACATAGTAAACACTTGGCCATAGAGTGAGACAGAGATCCGATCGAAGGACTTTGTCGATACAGAAAATAATGGTGGTAGTCTCCCCAAAGGAGGAAACCAATGAAAGTGGGAGAGCCGGTTCCAAGGGTCTGACTCATACATGCCTTGGCTGTGAAGGCAAGGCAGAGACTCTCATAGAGTAACGATCTCAGTGAGATAAAGAAGAAGGGTGAGTTGACTCAAACCCATTGGTTAAACTTGATGTAATTCAAGCTGACTCGATAGGTCAATAAGAAAATATGGACGACCAGCTTGCATGATGGAGATCTCCCGAGTGCTCGGCCAACGCAGCGGTTAGCTATTGCCAAGAGTCAAAATCACTCTGTCCCCTTCTAAAAGCAAAAGTGATTTTTACTCAAACAAAAGAGATTATTAAAAAATAAATAAAAAGCTCATTGGTGTTTCATTCATTTATTGCATCATCCTCTTGTAATAGGTATTTAAAATTATGAGAAGTATCCAAGCATAAAAAATCTTCAGCAACAGTGACTGATTATCAAATGATGTAATCTAAATGTTTTCACTGGATGTGTAACTTCCTGGATTGGGCTGAAACTGAGTCGGGCTGGGCCGGGTTACATTTTTACTCGAGTTCGATCCGAATTTTTTTTCGAGTTTCGGACTGGATTTAGATCGAAAATTTTAAAATATAAGGTCCGGGCTTGGCCCACACTTGAGCCCAAGTTCGGCCCAAAATCATTCGGGGTGGCCTAGACGTTTGCAATGGGTCAAAGATACATACAGGGAGGAGGGAGAGGGAGTCATTGGTGGTGGCCGTCAGGGCCTCGTTGTCATGGACGCGGAGGTCGGGGCGGAACCAGACGACGGTGCAGCGGCGGCCGACAACAAAGTGGGAGGGGTCGGCAGGGCGGCGGTGGAGGAGTGGGGAGGGGGATTGGAAGGGGGAGTTAGCGATACGAGAAGGTGTGGAGATTTTGGAGAAGGGTTTCGAGGAAGAAGTGGAGAGGGAGAGGTGGACGAAGGAGGAGATCTGGGAGGGATTTTGATGTGGGCGAAGGCGGAAAGGGAGGGTTTTTTGGGGGAGGAGAGGGAGAGGGAAATGGAGGCTATTGGAAGGGGTTTGGTGAGCTCCAAAGGTTGCTGCTGCTCTTCTGAGCCTTGGGATTCAAGGTCAGGGGCTTCCAGGGTTTGGGAGGTGGGTTTGGACTCCATGAATGCGGTGGAGGAGAGAGAGATGAGGAGAAGTGGATAGATGGAGGGGAAGTGCGGTGATGTCATGGTGCTCGGATGCGGCTCCTCGCGGCTGCCGGCAGCTGCACGATCTCCGCCTCCCCGAAGTGAGCGAAAGTAGAATTCTCGCTCGCCGACTTCTTCATCCACCCCGCCAGCTTCTTCTCCTTCTCCTCCCCCGACTTCTCCTACGAGTCCGACTGGTATCGGTTGAAGTGGTGCTGCTGTTGCTCCCCACCTATGGAAGCATCGGGTGCCTCCATCGTGTTCGATTTGCAGGAGAGAGGGGAGATAGTGATGGTGGCGTCGAGGGTGAAATCGTCAGATCGAAAGCGATAGAGGTCGATGGAGCGAATGCATTTGAGAACGGCGGAGGGGCCGCAGGAGATGGGATGGGGGCGGTCGTCGTCGTCGCAGGGGCAGTGGGAGCGAAGGGTCTTGGAGGTGAGGGGATGGGGGAGTTAACGAGCTGAGGAAATGAGGAGGAGAAGACTGATGACTAATTTATAATTTTTATCCGATCACTTTTCTATATAATTTTTAATTAATTTTTTTATTTAAAAATTTGAATGATAAAAATATTTATTTTTTTAAAAAAATTATGACATTCAATGCATATTATAGACGCAGGATGACATAATATGGACATAGAATGACATATTTTCAAAAGATAAAAATATTTTTATTATATAAAATTTTTAAATAAAAAAATTGATCTATAAATATTAAATATATATTAAAAAATAATAATAATTTAAATTAATCAAATAAAATAATATATTTTATTTGAAATTTTTTTATGCCATCTGTGGTGCATAAAAAATTTCGCATGAAACTACGTTGCTTCTTGTGCCTCCGTGAGCACTTCACAAACGACAATTTAGAACCCAACAGGGTGCCAAACCAAGAACTTGTTTGGTACTGTTGGGATATACCGACCGGTCCCTCTCACGCCGACTCACCATCGGGCCCGCCTGACCAGCGTCCGACTTTACTGACTGCACCGACCGACGACTGCCGACACTGTCCGACCGAGTATACGTTGGTCGGGCAGACCCTTTCCATTCCCGACTGGCCGAACTGCGGAGCCTGATATCCGACTCCCGCAACACGCCCGATTGACCGTCGGAGGGTCCCTAGGTTTTCACCCGACACTCCACAACCAGACGACGATGTACAGTCGGTCGGCTCCTCCGAACACCGTACGACTGCTGAGGATCGCCGCCCCGACAACGGCATGCGGCGTAGCCATCCTGGGATATTGTCCCACCTAAGACATAGGTCAACCCTAGTGATTTGACAACCCCACAGCGATTTGACAGCCCCACGGTGATCCTGACAGCCTCCGACGATTTGACAACTCTCCCATTGTCTGCGTCATTAATGACGGCGCTATGCCGCGCTCTACTATAAAACGGGGAAGGCAAGAGTGCTAGAGGAGGTCCCTTCGAAACTCTTGGGCTTACTCTACTCTCTCTCTCTCTCTCGCTGAGCTCCTTGATTCTTTTCTACTGTTGCCTAGTCTCCTCTCTAACTTGACCGTCGGAGGGTCCCAGCCGGAGTCACCTCCGGTCAGTGCGGACTTCTTTTGCAAGCGCTCGTTTCCGACGACCAGGCGACGAGGGGATTGGCCGCAACAGGTTTGACGTGCCAGGTAGGGGGGCGACAGGGATCACGACCCCCACAGAATTTGAAACATCCTTTCGAGATGACAAGAACCAGAGCTCAGCGATCGAGGGCCACCGGATCGGCAAGGTACTTTTTCCGTCGGGAAGAGGCCTCTCCTCCACCCTCCATGGCGAAACCTAGCTCTCCACATCCTGTGGTGACCGCGGAGGCGCAGATCGTGGCAATCGTGCGGTAGATGACCGTGCTGACGGATGCGGTCAAGAGCCTTCAACAACCAACCCAGTTGCCACTCTCGCCGACGGAGCAACCGACGGCACACCCGATGCCCTCCAGGAGCAGCCGCCGACGCCTGCGTCGGTCTCCATCCCCTCCTCAGGAGCAGCCGTCACGGCACTCCCACCGGGGGGAAAGGGCGGACGCAGCATGATCCCCACCGGTCCCGACGACCGTCCCCTTCCCAGCTAGAACGAGCAAGGAAGGAGAAGCGACCGCGGACGCCGTCCGCCTCCCTCTTAGATTCGTCGGGAGACTCCACTCCCAGGATCTCTCAGCACCGACGGGCCGACGACTACGAACGTAGGTTCGAAGAAATCGACCGTCGACTCGCCTAGCCGCAGGTGGACGGACAGAAGTCCTCGAACGACATCGACTTCCAGACCGCCCAACCTCTCTCCCGACTCATCCTCGACGAACCGATCCCTAGTCGGTTTAAGATGCCCCATGTGGAGCCCTATGACGGCTCCACCGACCCAGTTGACCATCTGGAGAGCTACAAGGCTCTCATGACGATTCAAGGGGCGACCGATGCCCTTCTCTGCATCGGCTTCCCCGCCACACTTCGCAAAGCTGCCAGGGCCTGGTACTCCGGCCTCCGCTCAGGAAGTGTTCACTCCTTTGGGCAGCTTAAGCACTCTTTCGTGGCCCACTTCAGCACTAGCTGGAAGCCCCCACGAATCTCCGACAGCCTTTTTTCCCTCAAGCAGGGAGAAAACGAAATACTCCGATACTTCATGACGCGATTCAACGCGGCCATGCTCGAGGTTCGGGACCTCAACGAAGACATGGCTATCTCAGCCATGAAGAGGGGGCTAAGGGGGTCTCGATTCACATACTCCTTGGATAAGACCCTCCCCCGGACATATGCCGAACTGCTGGAGCGTGCGTACAAATACATACGCGCAGATGAGGAAGTTTCCGACCGACGCCTGACTGAGGCCAAGGGTCCGAAGGAGAAGCGAAGGAAGGGTCGGGCTCCAGTCGAGCCTAGCAAGCCCCCGATCAACAGACATGTTTCACCCGAACGACGAAGCCCGAGATCACCTCGACGGCGGAGTCCGAGGTCGACGCATCCCAGGTATGATTCTTATACCCCTCTCTCTGCTCCTCGTGCACAGATTTTGATGGAGATCAAAGGGGAAGAATATCTACGACGGCCTCCACCTTTGAAGGCAAAGGGCCTCGATCGATGAAAGTACTGTCGATTTCATCGGGGCTACGGCCACAATACGGAGCAGTGCATCCAGCTCAAAGATGAGATTGAGGCCCTCGTACGATGAGGGTACCTCGGCAAATTTTGATGGAGCCTGCCGACTCGACCCGTCCCTGACCGACGACCCCAATCGATTGAGGAAGCAGCGAACAACCAACCAACAGCCGGAGTCATCAACATGATCTCCAAACGAGCGGATCGAGGGACGACTGCTACAGGGGAGTCGACGAAAAAGCTGCGCCAGGATAATGTAATCACCTTCACGGATGAAGATGCTCGGGGAATCCAAACTCCCCATGATGACGCTGTCGTTGTCTCGGCAACAATAGCTAATCACGATGTAAAAAGTGTTGCTCCTTGGATTGATTTTGATGATTACAAAGCATTTGAAGGGGTACTAATGATTTTTGCTTGAAAAAAACTTATTGCTCTTTAGGGGCAAAATTATAATTTTATCAAACCCTGATTTGAAAGCATCAAATGATAGAACAAAAGATTTATGATCCATTGGTGAAAATTTTATTATTTTTGGACTTGTATTTTGAAAGATATTCATATTTGAAAAATATGAGTCGACCCATGAGTCGACTCATGGCATATGAGATGATTGACACGCTGAATTTTTGGATGGCACAAACTTGGCACACCCTGTGTGTCGACCATTGAGTCGACCCCCAAGACATGAGTCGACCCATGAGTCGACCTTTGCGGGTTTTGGGCCAATTTTACAGAACCTTGCTTCCCGTTTGATTTTCTGGTGTTCTTCCACAGAGGTCGACCCATGAGTCGACCCCCAGGCATGAGTCGACCCATGAGTCGACCCCTGTGACGGGATTATTCCGCAACGGCTAGTTTTTAACCCATTTTAAGTACTTTTAATGCTCATTTAATGTGGTCTAACGGCTCTATTTCAGCCCAGAATATTTTCCACCATTTCTTGAAGCTATAAAAGAGACAAAAAGGTAGGAATCATTAAGTAGAATCAAGAAGAGAGATTTTGAAAAGAGGATTTCAAGCCAACTTTTTAGCCCTAAGTAAAAACTCACATTCAAGAAGCCTTTAATCCAAGCTCACCAACTCCTCAAGTGCACATTCAAGTCACCAACCACCTTGAGAAAATCAAAAAGAGTCTTCTTCTCTTTGAGTAAAGTGTATTTAAAGTCTCATTCGCTCATTAAAGGAGCTTTCTTTGTACTTACTTGTGCTATTCATTGTTATACTTTATTTGAGTTATTGTTTTTGTTTTGGAAGGATTCCAAAACAAGAAAAGGTTGATCCGAACCTTGAATCGGAGTGTATTGGATTGGCTTGTACTCGAAAAATAAGTGGACTAGCTTGGGATAGCTAGAGTCAGAGTTTTTGATGTTTGTATTCGGGGTGAATACAAGTTAGTGGATTGAAATTTTCAAGTAGGAGCTTGGGGAGTGGATGTAGGTGTAAGGTTGGCACCGAACCACTATAAATCCTTTTGTTTATGGTGTGCCTAATTGCTCTTCTTTAACTCTTCATTATTCTCTTGCATTCTTGCTTTTAGCCATTAGCCTTGAATTAACTTTACTCTCCCTATTTATTTAGCTATTGTCAAACATTTTTCATAAGTCATAAGTTAAGCTTAAAATTTTTAGAAACCCAATTCACCCCCCTCTTGGGTTGCATAGCTGGGCAACAAGTGGTATCAGAGCCCGGTGCTCTAGCTCTACTTTGATCTAACCAATCAAAGAGCCAAAGATCTATGGCAACTCAAGTCGGCACTTCTCTAGCCGAGGGGCAGTCCACTAACCGACCTCCACTTTTCAATGGATCTAATTACACCTATTGGAAAGCTCGGATGAAATATTCATTCAAGCACTAGACTATGATATGTGGAGTATCATAGTGAATGGCCCTCACACACCCACTAAGATTATTGATGGTATGGAATCAGCCAAACCCGAAAAAGAGTGGGATGAGGTTGATAAGAAAATGGCCCAATTAAATGCTAGAGCTATGAATGTTCTATATTATGCTCTTGATGCTAACAAATTTAATCGTATTTCTACTTGCTTGTCTGCTAAAAAAATATGGGATAGATTAGAAGTAACCCATGAAGGAACCAATCAAGTAAAGGAGTCCAAAATCAATATGCTTGTGCATAAATATGAATTATTTAAAATGGAGCATGATGAGTCCATAACTGATATGTTTACTCGCTTTACTAATATTATAAATAGTTTAAAGAGTCTTGATAAGTCCTATACTAACAGTAAGCTTGTAAGAAAGATTCTCAGGTCCTTACCAAGAACTTGGGATGCCAAAGTGACTGCCATCCAAGAAGCCAAGGACTTGAACATTCTACCCTTGGAAGAGCTTCTTGGATCATTGATGACTCATGAGCTGAGCATGAAGCAACATCAAGAGGAAGAAGTCAAAAAGAAGAGAACAATCGCCCTCAAATCCACAGCTCCACCAGATAAAGAAACTGATAACATCGAAAATGAAGAGCAGGATGAAGAGATGGCACTCATTACCCGAAGATTCAAGAAATTTTTGAGAAAAAGAAAACAAGGGATGAGAAAGAGGCCATTCACAAAAGGGGAACAGAGCAAAGAAAAGGATAAAGACCAACTCCTTATCTGCTATGAGTGCAAGAAATCGGGATACTTTAAGTCCGAATGCCCACAACTGAAGAAGGGTCTCAAGAAGTACAAGAAGAAGGTCATGATGGCCACTTGGAGTGCGAGTGATGACTCAAGCTCCGAAGAGGAAGACTCGACTGAATAAGCCAACCTGTGCCTTATGACACATGAAAATGAGGTAATTTTCGAAACTCCTAGTAACTTTACATTTGAAGAACTGCACGAAGCTTTTTGTGATTTAGTTGATGAACTAAAGAAACTAGGGATAAAGAATAAAGATCTAAAATCAAAAAATCAATCTTTATTAAAATAAAATAAAAGCATTTCAATTGAAAAATTCATCCTGCTTCAAGAAAATCAAAGTTTAAAGAATGAAATTGTCAAGTTAAAACCATTAGTTAAAAAATTCACCTTGAGTTCAAATAAACTTAATATGATTCTTAAAAATCAAAAGGCCGTGTATGATAAGGCTGGACTTGGTTATAACCCCTTGAAGAAACAAAAGTATCTGAAAAATATCTATGTAAACTCTTTAAGTAACAAGTCTTCTAATATTACTTATTTCAAATGTGGTAGAGTAGGACATAAGTCATACACTTGTTTCTCTAACAAATCTGCAAACTCAAATATAAAGAAAATATGGATTCCAAAAGGAACCATTATGACTAACCAAAAAAGACCCAAGAAAGCTTGGGTACCTAAAACAAAAACTTGACTTTTGCTTGCAGGTGTGTCTAGCATCCTAAGGAGGAAACAGGAAATGGTATCTTGACAGCGGATGCTCGAGACATATGACTGGTGATGAATCCCAATTCATCACTCTTGATGCTAAGAATGGAGGGATGGTCACCTTTGAAGACAATGGCAAAGGAAAGATCATCGGTATAGGTAACATTGGTATCACTCCCTCCAAATACATTGAAAATATTTTGTTAGTAGATGGTTTAAAGCATAATTTACTAAGCATTAGTCAATTTTGTGATAAAGGATACAAAGTTGTTTTTGAATCTTCTGTTTGCATTGTAACTAGTCCTATTAATGATGGCATTAAATTTATGGGACATAGACATGGTAATGTTTATATGGTAGATTTAAATGATCTATCCAAAACAAACATGCAATGCCTAGTATCCTTGAATGCCAAAATTAATGAGACTAGTTGGCTTTGGCATCGTAGGCTTGCACATATTAGCATGCATTCACTTTCAAAATTAATTAAGAAAGAATTGGTTCTTGATTTGCCAAAATTGAATTTTGAAAAGGATAGAATTTGTGATGCATGCCAACTAGATAAACAAACAAGAGTTTCATTTAAATCCAAAAATATTGTTTCAACCTCTAGACCTTTAGAGTTTTTGCATATGGACTTATTTGGACCTACTAGAACTACTAGTCTAGGAGGAAAACGATATGGTTTTGTAATTATAGATGATTACTCTCGTTTTACTTGGATTTTCTTTCTGACACACAAGGATGAAACTTTTCAAGTTTTCACTAAATTTTACCGAAAAGTCACTAATGAGAAAGGTTTTTCAATTCAAAATATTCGAAGTGATCATGGAACTGAATTTGAAAATCAAGACTTTGAAAAATTTTGTGATGAAAAAGGAATAGGTCATAATTTTTCTGCACTTAGGACACCCCAACAAAATGGGGTAGTAGAAAGGAAAAATAGAATCCTAGAAGAAATGGCCCGTACCATGCTATGTGAAAGCAACCTTCCAAGATACTTTTGGACGGAAGCTATTAACACAGCATGTTACATTTTAAATCATACTTTGATTAGACAAATTTTAAAGAAAGCCCCCTATGAGCTTTGGAAAGGAAGAAAACCTAATATTGCATATTTTCATATTTTTGGTTGTCGATGTTTTGTATTAAATAATGGTAAAGAAAGACTTGAAAAATTTGATGCAGATGAAGCAATCTTTCTTGGTTACTCCTCCACTAGTAAAGCTTTTAGAGTTTTTAACAAAAGAACCTTAGTAGTAGAGGAGTCAATACATGTTGTCTTTGATGAATCTAACGATCTTTTTCAAGGAAGAATGAAGGTGTTGATGATGCAGATCCTCTTATAGAAGGAATGAAGGAGATCACTCTGAAGGATTCAACAATTCAAGATGATGAGGAACATGAAGACGAACAGGATGAGAAAAGTGAAGAACATCAAGAACAACCTCGAGGTACAAATGATCTACCTAAAGAATGGAGGTATGTTCACAATCACCCTAAGGAGCTAATTATAGGTGATCCTAAGCATGGAGTAAGAACTCGTTCTTCACTTAAAGATGTATTTAATCATTGTGCTTTTGTCTCTCATCTTGAACCTAAAACTATTGAAGAAGCTGAAAATGATTATAATTGGATTAATGCAATGCAAGAGAAACTTAATCAATTTGAAAGAAATAACGTATGGACTTTAGTATCATGACCTAAAAATTATTCAATAATTGGCACAAAATGGGTCTTTAGGAATAAATTAGATGAACATGAAAATATAATAAGAAATAAAGCAAGATTGGTCGCTAAAGGTTATAATCAAGAAGAAGGAATTGATTTTGATGAGACCTTTGCACCTGTTGCTAGATTAGAGACCATTAGACTTCTACTTGCATATGCTTGCTTTATGAAATTTAAATTATTTCAGATGGATGTCAAAAGTGTATTTTTGAATGGATATATTGCTGAAGAAGTCTATGTAGAACAACCCCCAGGTTTTGAAAATCATGCTTTTTCTAATCATGTTTTTAAATTAAATAAAGCTCTATATGGTTTGAAACAAGCACCCAGGGCTTGGTATGATAGGCTAAGCAAATTTTTACTAAATAATGATTTTTCAAGAGGTAATGTAGACACAATCCTTTTCATTAAAAGAAATCAAAATGATATATTAATTATACAAATATATGTTGATGACATTATTTTTGGGTCTACTAATGAATCTCTTTGTCAAGACTTTGCTAAGCTCATGCAGGGGGAGTTCGAGATGAGCATGATGGGAGAACTTACATTCTTCCTCGAACTCCAAATCAAACAAACAAAGAAATCTTCATCACCCAAAGTAAATACACAAGAAAATTACTCAAAAGATTTGGAATGGAGAACTCCAAAGCAATTGGCACACCTATGAGCCCTTCATGTAAGCTTGACAAGGATGAAGAAGGTAAAAGTGTAGACTTAAAATATTATAGAGGTATGATTGGCTCTCTATTATATTTAACTGCAAGTAGACCTGATATCATGTTTAGTGTTTGTCTGTGTGCTAGATTTCAATCTAATCCTAAAGAATCTCACTTGAATGCTGTTAAAAGAATCCTTAGATATTTAAATGGTACTCAAACTCTAGGATTATGGTACTCTAAGGACTCATTAATTGATTTAATAGGATATTCAGATGCTGATTTTGCTGAATGTAGATTAGATAGAAAAAGCACTAGTGAAACTTATCAATTTCTTGGAGTTAACCTAATCTCCTGGTTTAGCAAGAAATAAAATTCGGTAGCATTGTCTACGGTCGAGGCCGAATACATTGCAACCGGAAGTTGTTGTGCTCAAATCTTATGGATTAAGCAACAACTCGAAGATTTTGGTATCAAACTTAATGAAACACCCATAAGATGTGATAACACTAGTGCCATAAATCTTACTAAAAATCCAATTCAACATTCTAGGTCTAAACATATTGAAATCAGACATCATTTTATAAGAGAACATGTTCAAAACAAAGATATAATTCTTGACTATGTTTGTACTGAAAAATAATTAGTCGATATCTTTACAAAGGTCCTAAGTGAAGATAGATTCTGTGAAATTAGGAGAGATCTAGGAATTCTTGATCCATCTGCTTAAATATCTCTCTAATTTCAAGGAATCAATGTCAAAATTTCTTTGAGCTTAATTTCCATCATTTCTCTTGGACCTAAAAGCTCAAGATTATCATTCTCATAATTTTTCATAGAGCAAAATTTCTTCTCCCAGAGTTTTGAATTTTTTTAAAATTTATTCATAATTTTTTTGAAATTTTGTGAATCATGAGTCGACCCCCTAGGGTCGACCCAATGACATACTTACAATTTTCGGCCAACATCCCACGGGTTCATCTCTTTTTGATTAAAAACCCCGTTCATGAGCCGACCCTCTCCATCTTCATCTTCCTCCCTCTAAAACCTATAGTCCTCTTCTTCTTTCTCTCCAAATCCAAGGTCTAAGCCCAAGATCCTTCTCCCATCACCTCTCCACCTCAAATCGCCCCTTAGGAAAGGAGCTATTCCCATTTTTCTCCCTTGATTGGAGCGATTGGAGCATGCCCTAACTTTCACCATTCTTCTCCAAATCAGAGTTTCTCTCCTCCAAAAATCCCTTTCCATCCCCTAATAACCCTCTATCTCCTCACACATTTGATCTTCCAAGTCTCCTTGCTTGTTCTGGTGGTGAGCATGGCTCCAAAAATGAAACTCCCTCAAAGAATAAAATCAGTCCGTGAGTTGGAAGAGGGCGTGCGCAGGAAAAGACAAGCTTCTCAGACCTCTTCTGCTTCCATTCCTGCTTCGGCATCTGCTCCAAGTTTCTCTCAGTCTCCTCTAAGCCCTAGTAAAATTCCTCTATCTGTCAGAAAGGTAGAATCCGGGAAAAATGTTGACTTCAGATTTTTTGAAAAAGAGGGGTTCTCCATTGGTTCAAAGATCAAAAACCAAGGTTGGGGATTTTACTGTTCACTTAAAGAAGTTACATATGTGGATTTGGTTAGAGAGTTTTATCTGAATCTGTGCTATGGCAATGGAACAGTAACATCCACTGTTAAGGGTATTGATATCTGTTTAGATCCTGTTATTTTGGAAGAGATTCTTCATTTGCCCTGTGAGGGATATTCAAACATGGAACTCCTAGTGAAGGAAGAAGGAATTAATGTGATTTTAGGAGGAACCTACTCGGGAAGCCTAAATAAACTAGAAGTCAAGATCCTGTCCATTGAAATGAGGATTCTACATCAATTGGTAACAAAGCTTTTCTTCTCAAGAAGTGGTAGACATGACCTCCTTTCAGGCTGAGACATCTGCATCATGTTTCATGTGATCACCCAAACCCCCCTAAACCTCCCTGCATTAATGATAGAAGCTATGAGAGAAACCCTGAATAGGTCCAAGGCACATCTGCCTTTCAGAATGGCCCTCACATTGATTTTCAGGAGGTTTGGAGTTAGTTTTGAGGGGGAGGCATCAGCTAGGCTCTCTCACTCTGACACCATCAACCAACATACTTTGCACCGCATGAGATTTACTAGGATTGATGGTGGTTGGATTAAGGGTGCAGAAGAGAGAGTTGAGGACAGAGCTGAAGAAGAAGGTCCTTCATCACCTCTCCATGACATCAGGACAGCATCTCCAGACATCCAGTTTGTTTCAGATCCAGAGGCTGGCCCTTCAGAGTCCACTAGGAGGCACATCCCAGTCCAGCAGCCAGACAGCAGAGCATTTTCCTCTGAGATCAGATTAGCTGATGACCAGATTGAGATAATCTCTCAGCGTGTGGCTTCCTTGCTTTCTCGACAGTGGGGTACTTCAACTTTTGTATCGGGATCCACATCATTAGATGCATCTGATCAGACTTTGATCCCCCACATCTCCACTGTATTTCAGATGATCTCAGATCAGTCAGTTCGGATTCAGCAGCTCGAGGGTTACATTTTGAGACTGACTGGGAGGGTACTTGACTTGCAGGGGCAAGTGTTAGCTCTGGCACATCCACAGCCACAGGAATGCACTACTGAGGTCTCAGACCTATCTACGGAGGCTGCCAGACTTAGAGGAGTATTGAAGAGTGGATTTGATTTTTTGAGGAGAGAGATCAGAGGCTCTAGTGAGCATGCATCCATCCAGTTCACTGCACTGCTACAGTCTGTTTCGAGAGCTCTGAACCTTTTAGACACCATCAAGCTCTCTCTTGCAGTTCAGTCTATTGCTTCTCAGCCTTCAGGATCATCTCGCCCACCTACTCGTGCCAGCACCTCCACTCGTGGCAGAGGCAGACGGGGTAGAGGATGAGTCCTTGATCGTGATCCTTCATCTCCCCACCCCATCTCCGATACATCTGATTCTGATCCATCCAGTCATGAGCTCTACTAGATCCTTGTTGTTAGTCTTGACTTTTGTTTCTTTCTAGGATCTATCTTCTGGGCCATGTAATGATGTTAACTGGTTGACTTTTATATTTTGATATATGTATTGGAATAACTCTATGCTATCAGTCACTTTTTGATTATAAATCTACTCTTTGACTTTTAATGTATGACTTTCAAATTGAGTGCATGCTTAAAATACTATGCATTGCTATTTCATATCTATGATATCTAATGGTATGTTTGTTTTATGATTGCTGTATTCAGGGGGAGTAAACATTAATGTTAGTAAAATTAATGTTAGTACAAGAAGCTCAAGAAGTAACATTAGTAAAATTATTTTCATCAAAAAAAAAAAGAGAAAATGTATTCAAAGAAAAAGGGGGAGTAAACAATTTTTGTTGATGATGTCAAAAAGGGGGAGAAATGAAAGAATCAAAAGCAAATTGATAAAAGAATCAAAAGCAAATTGAGTAAATTATTAAGTAAAAGTAAAAGCAAATGAGCAAACTTTAAAATTAATTCTTAGACATGCTCTGGTACCAAAATTAAATAATCAAATGAGAATGAGCAAATTTTCAAGATGCTAAGCAATTTGAAAAACAAGCAAATGAGATATTTTCAAATGAGCAATTTTCAAAATTCTTAGGCAAATTCTGCTTTGCTTTGATAACAAAAATAAATTTTGCTCTGATATCAAAATCATATAATCAAATGAACAAATTTTTAATTTATTAAGCAATAGGTAAATTATTTATGCAAATAAGCAACACAAGCAAATGGGCACATGTATCACATGCCAAAAGAATCAATCTTCTTTTCAAGCAAATGCACTTATAAGTAATTTTCAAGTTGGTAGTAAATTTTCTATTTATCTTCAAACTACCTATAATGCATTTCATTCCTTTGAAATTCATGCTCATTATTTCATATATATGCTTTTGCTCAAGTATTTTGTCATCATCAAAAAGGGAGAGATTGTTGCTCCTTGGATTGATTTTGATGATTACAAAGCATTTGAAGGGGTACTAATGATTTTCGCTTGAAAAAGATTTATTGCTCTTTAGGGGCAAAATTATAATTTTATCAAATCCTGATTTGAAAGCATCAAATGATAAAACAAAAGATTTGTGATCCATTGGTGAAAATTTTATTATTTTTGGACTTGTATTTTGAAAGATATTCGTGTTTGAAAAATATGAGTCGACTCATGGCATATGAGATGATTGGCACGCTGAATTTTTGGATGGCACAAACTTGGCACACCCTGTGAGTCGACCCATGAGTCGACCCCCAAGGCATGAGTCAACCCATAAGTCGACCTCTGTGGGTTTTGGGCCAATTTTACAGAACCTTGCTTCCCGTTTGATTTTCTGGTGTTTTTCCACAGAGGTCGACCCATGAGTCGACCCCCAGGCATGAGTCGACCCATGAGTCGACCCCTGTGACGGGATTGTTCCGCAACGGCTAGTTTTTAACCCATTTTAAGTGCTTTTAATGCTCATTTAATGTGGTCTAACGGCTCTATTTCAGTCCAGAATATTTTTCACCATTTTTTGAAGCTATAAAAGGGACAAAAAGGTGAGAATCATTAAGTAGAATCAAGAAGGGAGATTTTGAAAAGAAGATTTCAAACCAACTTTTCAACCCTAAGCAAAAGCTCACTCAAAGCATTCAAGAAGCCTTTAATCCAAGCTCACCAACTCCTCAAGTGCACATTTAAGTCACCAACCACCTTGAGAAAATCAAAAAGAGCCTTCTTCTCTTTGAGTAAAGTGTATTTAAAGTCTCATTCGCTCATTAAAGGAGCTTTCTTTGTACTTACTTGTGCTATTCATTGTTATACTTTGTTTGAGTTATTGTTTTTGTTTTGGAAGGGTTCCAAAACAAGGGAAGGTTGATCCGAACCTTGAATCGGAGTGTATTGGGTTGGCTTGTATCCGAAAAATAAGTAGACTAGCTTGGGATAGCTAGAGTCAGAGTTTCCGATGTTTGTATTCGGGTTGAATACAAGTTAGTGGATTGAAATTTTCAAGTAGGAGCTTGGGGAGTGGATGTAGGTGCAAGGTTGGCACCGAACCACTATAAATCCTTTTGTTTGTGGTGTGCCTAATTGCTCTTCTTTAACTCTTCATTATTCTCTTGCATTCTTGCTTTTAGCCATTAGCCTTGAATTAACTTTACTCTCCCTATTTATTTAGCTATTGTCAAATAATTTTCATAAGTCATAAGTTAAGCTTAAAATTTTTAGAAACCCAATTCACCCCCCCTCTTGGGTTGCATAGCTAGGCAACAAAAAGAATTCTCATCGATAATGGAAGTTCGACCAATGTTTTGTTCTACTCGACTTTCTTTCGAATGCGACTGTCGGCTGATCGGCTCGAAAGAGTCTCCACGCCCCTGGTGGGTTTCGCCGGGGAAGCCGTCACGGTGGAAGGAGAAATTACTCTTCCCGTGACAGCCGGAACCGAACAACGACAAAGCACCACCCACTTAACTTTCACGGTCGTCCAAGTGTCTTCAGCTTACAACGCCATACTTGGAAGATCCGGACTAAACGCCTTCAGAGCGATAGTCTCGATGTATCATCTGCTGGTCCGGTTTCTGACTAAAAATGGAGTTGGAGAAATATGCGGGGACCAACAACTCGCCCGGCGATGCTTCCAAATCTTGACTCAGAGCGATGCGCGAGAGGGTTCTCTGTCGATCGACAAGCTGGATCAACGGGAAGAGCAGGAACGGGGTGAACCAGTCGAGCAGCTAGTTTTCATCCCAATAACAGAAAATCCCGAACGGGTGATCAGGGTCGGATCACAATTATCCGACCCAGGACGACGACAACTCATAGAGCTGTTGAAAGCCAATGTCGACGTATTCGCTTGGTCGGTGGCGGATATGTCCGACATTCCCCCGGAGACAATGACCCACCGACTCAACATCAACCCTGGCGTGCGGTCGGTGAGGCAGAAGAAGCAGTCTTTCGCTCTCGAAAGGCAGAAGGCCATCGATGAAGAAGTGGGCAAGCTACTCGAGGCGGGCTTCATCAGAGAGACCACGTATCCCGATTGACTTGCCAATGTCATCATGGTGAAGAAAGCCAACGAGAAGTGGAGGATCTGCATCGACTATACCGACTTGAATCGGGCCTGCCCGAAGGACAGCTTCCCACTTTCGAAGATCGACCAGCTGGTGGACGCGACATTTGGCTATCGACTGCTCAGCTTCATGGACGCCTTCGTCGGATACAACCAGATCCAGATGGCGTCGGAGGACGAGGAGCATACGGCTTTCGTGACCACCAAGGACCTTTACTGCTACAGAGTAATGCCCTTCTGAAGAACGCCGGGGCTACCTACCAACGGCTTATCAATAAGGTCTTCAAAGACTAGATCGGGCGTAACATGGAGGTGTACGTGGACGACATGCTGGTGAAGAGTGTGCAAACTTCAGACCACGTGCAAGATCTCGAAGAAACCTTCCGCACTCTACGACGACATCGGATGAAGCTGAACCCAACTAAGTGCACCTTCGGAGTAACCTCGGAGAAGTTCCTCGGGTTCCTCATTTCGCAACGAGGAATCAAGGCCAACCCTGAGAATATCAAAGCAATCATCGACATGCGGCATCCGGACATCAAAAAGGAGGTGCAGCAACTCAACGAAAGAATCATCATGCTCAACCGATTCATTTCTCGATCGATCGAGAGATGCCTTCCATTTTTCAAGACCCTAAGACAAGCGAAGGATTTCTCTTGGCCAGACGAGTGCCGACGGGCCTTCGAGGAACTGAAGAAATATTTGACTTCTCCGCCCCTACTTGTGAGGCTGGAGGTCGGGGAAATGCTGTATCTTTACTTGGCCACCTCCCCAGAGGCAGTTAGCTCGATGCTCGTCCGAGAGAACAAGAGCCGAGTTCACCAACCAATATATTACATCAGTAAAGTACTCCACGAAGCCAAAACTCGATACTCGAAGGTAGAGAAAATGATATTTGTCCTGATCATTTCAGTACAGCGACTCCGTCCGTACTTCTAGGCACACACTATCGTGGTTCTCACCGACCAACCCTTGAGAGCGATCCTGCATCGCCCCGACACATCAGGACGACTGACGAAATGGGCAATGAAGCTGAGTGAGTTTGACATTCAGTACCGACCCCGACCAGCCTTGAAAGCCCAAGTCCTGGCCAACTTTATCGTAGAGTGCCCGACGACCGACCAAGGACCGAAGGGCGAGAGCCCTGGAGAAGTTGCAATCTTCGAACCTGACCCCAGGTCTACTTGGGTGCTGCACATCGATGGAGCTTCCAACGCTCGAGGGATCAGAGCTGGGTTCCTGCTAACCAACTCGGAGGGAGTGGTCACCGAGTATGCCCTCCGATTTGACTTTAAAGCCTCCAACAATCAAGCCGAGCATGAGGTGCTCCTCGCTGGCTTGAGGATGGCGAAGGAGCTTGAGATCGACAGCCTCAGAGTCTTCTCTGACTCTCAGCTGATCGTAGGGCAAGTTAGAGGTGACTTTGAGGTGCGAGACCCGACCATAACAAAATATCTCCAAAAGGTGAGAGATCTCGTGACACACCTCAAATATTTTAAGATCTCCCATATTCCCAGGACGGAGAATGCTCGAGCCGATGCACTCTCCAGGCTTGCGACATCGGCCTACGACGCCTTGGGTCGGACATTCGTGGAGAGCCTCGAGCAGTCGAACATCGACAGGGCTGAAGAGGTGCTGCAACTGACGACCGAACCAAACTAGATGGATCCGATCATACGGTATTTGACTGACGAAACCAACCCTAAAGACCCCACGGAAGCCAAACGACTCTGATGGGCGGCCTCCCAATACGTGATAATGGACGGCTGACTCTACAAAAGGTCGTTCTCCCTTCCCCTGCTCAAATATTTGGGACCAACTGACGCGGACTACGCACTCAGAGAAGTGCATGAAGGGATCTACGGAAATCACTTGGGGGACAAATCCTTGGCCTACAAAGTCCTACGACAGGGTTATTACTGGCCCACCATGAAGAAGGATGCGGCTGAGTTGGTTCGGAGATGCGAACCATGCCAAAGGTACGCCAACATACAACACCAACCCACCAACCAGCTGACTCCCGTTGTCGCCCCATGGCCCTTCGCCCAGTGGGGGATCGACATACTCGATCTTTTCCCTCCGGTGTCCGGCCAGAGAAAGTTCATAGTCGTCGCAATCGATTACTTCATAAAGTGGGTAGAAGCCGAACCTCTTGTGCAGATCATCGAGCGGAAGATGGAAGACTTCGTCCAGAAGTCTATCATCTTCAGGTTCGGACTACTGCACACCATTATTACCGACAATGGACGATAATTCGATAATCGAGACTTTCGAGAGTTCTACATGAGATTCCATATCACGCACCGACTGACTTCGATCAGACACTCATAGTCCAATGACGAGGTCGAGATGACCAATCGGATCATTCTGCATGGGCTAAAGACCTGACTGAATGAAGCCAAAGGCCTCTGGGTCGAAGAATTAAATTTCATCCTATGGATGTACCGAACGATGCCCCGTGTCCCAATCGGAGAATCTCCCTTCGACTTGACCTGCGGAATGAAAGCAATGATCCCGCTGGAGATCGGGCTACCATCGACCAGAGTCGAGCAGTACCAAGAGCCGGGCAACTCCGAATGTCGGAGGGCCGACTTGGACCTCCTACCCGAACTCCGGTGTGAGGCTCAACTCCGCATGGCTTCCTACCGATAGAGAGTGGTCCGATACTATAACAACAAGGTCAAGCCAAAGCTTTTCAGGCCCGGAGACCTGGTCTTAAGAAAAGCAAAAGTTTCGAAGCCTCTAGACCAGGAGAAGTTGTCCCCGAACTAGGAAGGATCCTACAAGATAGCCGACACCTACGGGCTGAGAGCTTACCGACTCGAGACCCTAGAAGGAACGGCCATCCCCCGGACTTGGAACGCTGACAATCTGAGGTTGTATTACCAGTGAACTTTGTATCCCCTCGTCCGGAATACAAATCTAGTTTCAAAACTTCGGAGTCTGAAATCTCGACTCTTCGACTGTGGGTCGGCGCTCGCCAGAAGTATGAGCCCCGATGCCCCGACTTGGGCCCAACATTCCGTTGGAGAATCAACGGCCCGATCGTCAATGACACATCGGACACTTACGAGGATCGATATATCCACAACGACGGGAGTCACACTCCTTCTACAGTCGAACTCTCGGGCAAAATGATCGGCTAACTTGCCGACTTGGCCCCGGTCAAGAAAGGCAAAGCACCAACGCGACCAATGTCGCGTTCGCGACTTACCGACCAGGTCACGATCGGTCGAAGGGTATTCGACTTACCATCGTTTATCACACGCCGCGACGTATGTACCCGATCGAGGTCTGGGTAATAAAAACTCGACTTGTCATCATTTTTCCGACTGAATGCGTCAGACGACATTCGACTATCTGATCCTACGGAATGATCGGGTCATCAAGCTATGTCCGGAGGTCGGTCGACCTTCGACTCAACAAACGCGCCCGACTCACATCTGGGTGACGGGCGTTTGACTTAAGCTCTTGACTGTCGGGTCATACGACAGTCGGGAGGCTGATCTAAAGTCGGAGTTCGCTCTGCCTTGGTCATGGCGCACACTACCGACTGCCCCGGCTAGCCATCTGGGATCCTACCTAGTGCGTCGGGCCTACGACTTATACGTTCAAAGGTGTTTCAGTGAAGCATACATCCCAAACACACAAAGCAATTCAAGTAAGAGAGAAAGTTAAGAAAATATGTTTTCAGTTTCATTCAGATTTAAAATTGAGATTACAAAATGGGTCAAAGCCCGATTACAAATTGAGATCGCAAAATGGGTCGAAGCCCGACTACAAGTACATCAAACAAAAACAAAACTCCGATTACTCTTCGGAGTCGACTTCTTCCACCGGGAGAAGACCGAGGGCGATCGGCGCATCCGCTCGGGTCGGGGTGGCTTCAGGGGTCGAAGCCGCTTCAGGGGTCGGAGCTGCCTGGCCTTCGGCAGCCTGGTCTGTGTCGGCCTCCACCATGGTGGTACGATCTCCCGATGGTTGGTCAGCCATCTCTCCCTCGGCTTGGGCCTCCGACGCTGGCGGGATGATGCTACCGAGGTCGAGCTTCGGATACAGGTTCCGGACGGCTTCCCGAGCGTCCTCGTACCCTACACGGTACGAGAGGAAGCCGCTCTCTAGAAGTTCTTTCCGGTATTCTTCGAAGTCACAGAATTCTTCCACGGCCCGACCCATGGCTTCTTTCGCCGACTCCGCCTCCGCCCTTGCTATGTCCGCGTCGGCCTGAGCGGTGGACAGGTTCTCTTCAGCCTTGGCGAGGTTCCCTAAGCTGATTCGGAGCTGCTCACGTTCGGCCTTAAGTTCCTTGGCGAAGTCGTCCCGCTCGCGATGCAGCCGGCAAACGGTGCGGGACTTTCGCTTGGCGTCATCTCGGGCCGACTGCAGCTCAGTCCCCGAAGTGGCCAGAACGTCGGTGAGTCGGGAGACCTCCTCGGAGAGGCGGGAGATCTCCCCCTCAAGCCGGGCCTCCCGGTCGACCGACTGCTGCAACTGGTCGACCAACACTGCCTTGTCGGCTTCGACGGCCATGGCCTTATCTTTTCAGGCTGTCCGAAGATCGCCGAATCTCCGATACCCGGCTTCCAATTCGGACTTATTATAAATCAACTGCGGACAACAAAACCGACCGTCAGAAAATCGAACTTATGAAAGGCAACGATGAAAACGAAAAGTGAAGGGAGGAGACTTACCCGAATCACGGTCGGGTAAAAGGAGGACAGCATGTCAGACACCCTCTGGTTCTTCATGACCTCGTGATTAGCTGGGAGGATGACTGCCTGACATAGCCTCCTGGCCAAGTCGTGGTTGGCCAGGGCCGACGCCCCTTCGGGAAACAGGGAGTCGGTCGACGCTCCGCCACCGGCCGACCTCCTATCATCATCGGGTGCCATCGGGGCCTTCCCTCGTGCAGACACCCAGGCCCTGACGTCGAAAAGGGAGGGCATGCTTGAGCCCGACTGGGTTCCTCCCGAATGCGCGGCAGCCGCCGACGTAGGATGTTCGGGCTCGCGCGCCTCTGCCCGAACCTCTTCCACCGGCTGAGCAGCCGGCACACCCTCGATCGATTCCTCGGCCGCCCGTCCCTCGGGCGAGGCTGCTCCCTCGACCGATAGTTCCTCAGACGGGACTTCAGCCGGCATTGTCGGCACCGACAGTGCAATGATCGGCTCTCGGTCCGACGTCCGTTCGGAAACAAACTCCGTTCCCACCGTCGGAGCTACCTGAGTCCTCTTGGGAGGCCGCGATGGTTCGGCCCCTTGCGCCGGCCTCTTCCGCGCCACGTATTGCCTGACGTCGGCTGCCGTCAATCTCGTCCTCGACGGCATATCTGTAACGGCAACAGAGGATCAGCATCAAAAAAAAAAAACACACCTAGGCGAGGAACCGGGCAGAGACCGACATCGTACAGGGCCTGCTCGGTGACGAGCTCCCTCTGCTTCGGCATCGAGATGTCTTTTAGACGGTGGAAGTCTTCCCAGTCCCCGGCCTCCACCTGACTGTTCTCGTTTGGTTGGGTTCGGGGGTCTCCCCAGCGGGAAGGAAACCCCCAAGGAACGGAAGAAGAGACGAAGAAGAACTGGTTCTTCCATCCATGAATCGACGATGGAAGACCAGTGATAAAGGAGAGACCCTTCCGAGGGTTGAAATACCACCACCCTCGGGCTTTAGGGTAGGGTCGGAGAACAAAGAAAGCTCGGAAGAGCGAAATGCGAGGATTGATCGACAAAAGCCGACACAACAGGGCAAAGCTGACTACCAGCCGGACCGAGTTTGGCGCAAGCTGCGTCGGACACAGCCCGTAGTAGTCAAGCACATTCCGGACGAACTCCGAAATCGAAAAGCGAAGATTGCCCCAGAGGTCCTCGACGTAGAGGGGCACCTGGCCCGCAGGCGGGCTGTTAACCCGATCACCGGCTCTAGGGGCGAACAGCTGGAACTGCTCCGGGATGCAGTACTGCTCCCGGAGCCGATCAACGTTCGGCCCCGAAAGTGAAGAGACCTCCACCTTCGGGGTCGATCGAGGATCATCAGTCGGATTCCCCGACCGACCTCCTCATGGAGATGTTCTAGCTATTACGCTGGAACAGGAGTCAAAAAATAAGAGGAAGAAGGAAGAGGACTACGAGGAAGCAAGGAAGAAGACAAAGGACAATAATGGAGGCTCACTGAGGGAGGAAACGGAGATGATTACCTGAGACAAGGGACCGCTCAACCAGAGTTTCGACAGCAAGTTTGAAAAGTGAAAATCCGGATGCAGGTGACTCTGTATATATAGTGTCCCCCGACGGCCAAGATGAAAGCACGATCAGCGAGGATCTCCCAGATCGTGATGCGTGGCGACATCTGGGCCCTCCTTCGGCCCGACGGTTCGACGCACCTGTCCTCAGATCAGGCCACGTCACCTCCATCTGCTTGAGTGGATCCAGCCCAATGGCCCCCTGCCACGCGGTGGAAAAGCCGCGGCGGTTCGCGTTCCCGAAGAGACGGCGAAAACGGCGGTTTCCATCATCGATGGGATGCCTGATATCGACGGGACGTCTGACACCGACGAGATGCCTGACATCGACGGGATGTCTGACACCGACGAGTCATCTGACATCTGTAAGACGTCTGGCACAGGATCGAACGATGATACGATCGTCAGAGTCGGAGCATAATGCGATGGATATCCACTCCTTTCGCCCGATGCCGTCGCCCCATGCGAGGACGTTGGCCAGCACGCCATCCGACTCAGGAGTGGGGGGGCAACTGTTGGGATATACCGATCGGTCCCTCTCTGCCGACTCACCATCGGGCCCGCCTAACCAGCGCCCGACTCTACCGACCGCACCGACCGACGACTGCCGACACCGTCCGACCGAGTATACGTCGGTCGGGCAGACCCTCTCCGTTCCCGACTGGCTGAACCACGGAGCCCGATATCCGACTCCCGCAACACGCCCGACTGACCGTCGGAGGGTCCCTGGGTTTTCACCCGACACTCCACAACCAGACGACGACGTACAGTCGGTCGGCTCCTCTGAACACCGTACAGCTGCTGAGGGTCGCCGCCCTGACAACGGCATGCGGCGTAGCTGCCCTGGGATATTGTCCCACCTAAGACATGGGTCAACCCTAATGATTTGACAGCCCCACGGCGATTTGACAGTCCCACGGTGACTCTGACAGTCTCCGATGATTTGACAACTCTCCCATTGTCCTGCTATTAATGACAGCGCCATGCTGCGCTCTACTATAAAATGGAGAAGGCAACAGTGCTAGAGGAAGTCCCTTCGAAACTCTTGGGCTTACTCTACTCTCTCTCTCTCGCTGAGCTCCTTGATTCTTTTCTACTGTTGTCTAGTCTCCTCTCTGACTTGATCGTCGGAGGGTTTTCGTCGGAATCATCTCCGATCAGTGCAGATTTCTTTTGTAGGTGCTCGTTTCTGATGATCAGACGATGAGGAGATTGGTCGCAATAGGTACAATTTGCTTTATCCAAACAAATACGGTTTATACCCGTTTAGAAATAATCATATGAAGCCAACTCGTCCCTTCACTCATTTATAGGCATCGTTTCCAAGTTTTGCCAACCACAGCAGCGTATTTTGGGGATAGAGGACAGCATCGAAAGCAGAAATTTTCAAGTCCATATATAAGCTTGTTGGAGACATCGTACCTAAAAGTTATCAACATACACATGAAATAATATTTCTAAAACTTATAATAAAAATTTTGAAAATTGAAAGAATAGAAAATATGCCATGTGAATACATTGCTTTAAAAATGAATTTCGCATTCTTGTACATATTGACAATGAGATCGTCTTAAAAATACAGTGAATTTGCTTGAATCTGATCCTTTTATCATGAGTAGGATCATATGGGAGGCTTGATCCAATCGATTTTTTTTGTTGCCCAGTGAGATCAAGAAAAATTTAGAAACGATGGAAAGGAGACGGGTGAAAAAAATAATACTTTTGTTTGTCCCTTACTTATTCTCAAAATAAACAAATAAACAAACAAAATTTAATAGTTTAGTTGGGCATAAAGTCCTCGAACCGTGTGGCGTTGGAAACACCGATCCTAATGGAGTTTTAATCTCTATAAGTCTGTGTCACTTGATTGAAGCGTAAAATTAAAAGGACCACTATTTTGGTAGAAGAACTCTAGGTCTGACAACGCACATGCGGAGGACAACCCTGCACGTGCGGGCAGAAGTAAGAGGTCCACCAACCCTAATTTTTTAGTGATATCCTTTGATAAATCAATAACCAATCACCATTTGCCACGTAGCACAAAAAAAAACAGGAGCAAGAATCGTTTGGTGATTAATTTAGACACTTATAATAAATTAGATTAGTAATATTATTAATATATTTTAACCTTAAAGCTACAGTCATTTAGGAGGCAAGTCTTTTTAGCTTGCTCTTCTCAAAGCCGTGCCTTCGGTAAGCTCCAAGTCCTAAAGCGAGTCTGTAGTCTAAAACTCTCTCTATTAATAATCATCTACTCAGAGAAAGAGAGATAGGGATGTTTGTATTTATTCTATATCGATAACATCTTGCATGTATCTATATCCAGTAATTTGACATTTAATTGCTCTAATTCATAGTTAAGGTGATGATAAGGATCATGCATTGGATTTCATCAAGTGGCAGTATTATTTATCTATGAAGCTCTATCTACAACATGAGATGATGAAGATGATCTACCATAAGACACCCCTTGTTTTAGATAAGATTTTGGCTAACATTCTCCTTGTATTTCCCAGGAAAAAAGAAGGAAAAAACCTCTCTTTTATGATTTTATTGTATGCGCAGTAGACAAATAATGATCATCGTTATATATTGTGAACCAAGTTTTAGCTCATTGGTCACAACCTTTTGCTTAGGTGAAAGGTTTGTATCTTAAATACTGTTATCTCTCTGAAACATTCAGAGATTCATCCAGTCAAAAATGCTTGGCACTTCTATGATGTGGGACTTCTCTTCCCTGACTCAAACAAAAAAGGAGGAAATTACTATGTTTGTTGGAAGACAAGTGGAGAGGTGTAACCAAAACAATGATGAGATGAATAGATGATATTCAAATTTACGAAAGGCTGATGGCATTTGGCGCCTATAGGGTGTCTACTTTATATATTTTAGAGGCCACTTTACTCATTTGATGCAGCGTTTTCCGTTCATCCTGCGCTGCTTTTGAGCAAAAATTCCGGCTCCAGCAAAAGCATGCCATCATTTCAAGAAAGCTTGCAAGACTTCTGTTCCTCGTCACTCCCCAATAAATCTCACCCATCGCAGTGACGCATCCCTGTCCGCAAAATGGCCTTTTGATGTTGCACCTGCTGCCCCTGAATCTCAAAACTTTCAAAAACCAAGATGGCAACTTTTTTTTTTTTTTTTTATTTTTTTAACAAAAGAAAAGTTTTACAGGCCAAAGCTCTCAGGCAGTTTCTTCAGGTGACCTGCAAGATCTTGATGAGCAAAGTCTAAAAAAATTAATAGTTAACAAATAAAAATTCTTAGAATTGGTTCTAATGGAGGATGGGCCTTAATGCAATGGTAAGGTTGCTTTCGATATGAGCTCTTCATTCATAGAAATAATGTATCTGACCCTCATCTATCTTGCATTGGGAGCCTTGTGCGCTAGACTAGTTTATTACATTCTGCTGAAACAAAAAATGAAAAGCTATATATATATGTCAAAATATATATATATATATTTTTTATTATATATATATTTATATATATATTTTTTAATTTTTAAAACAAGGTTTCCATGGAAGTTCCTTTAAACAAACATATCGTAAAAGCAACTGATAACCAGCATTTCAACTGCTTGGTTTGATGTTGCATGCACATTGGGAACATATTATAACAAGACTAGCTAAAGTTTTGAATTGCTTAAGTCAACCTGGTAAGTTTTTCCTCTACATAGAGTGCAGATTTTAGTAAAATGGTAAAATTGTTGCAAGTTTGGATGATTTGTCAATGTTAATGAATGCATTACACATGCCTCAAAGATGATACATTGGAACGATAAAGATGTTGCTTACATGCCTAGAACATATAGAAATTTTTTTTTTTCTTTTTCCATTTTGGATATTTTATAGTGATGAGAAAGTGATGGAAAAAGCCAACTATGTCAAACTTTAGAATCATGTTGTTGTATGAAAGCTAAGAAACTTGTGATATATATTTTTACTTTGATTTTAGGGCAAGACTTTTAAAATGTCAATCTCAATAAGTTTTATCTCTTACACTCCAAGAAAGTGAAATCAAATGATTTTAGTATTATCATAGTTTGATATAATCTATGGTTGAGAAAAAGAGTTAAACTATATCATAGTTGACTCGATTGAGAAACAAGAGGATGTAGTTTAGGTATGTTGCATAAGAAAAAAAAAAAACCTCTCCCTCCATTAGAGGTCCATTGACTTCGACGATGGAGCATGCTGTGCCTTGATTCCCTAACTAATGGCACATGAGTCATAGGAATGGCAATGCATGATGACTATAGAGGATTTATGCTTCAATAGAGGCCATCCATCTATATGTACAAGGCTATCATTTAAGCAACTATATGTGGGCATGTATTTGTACATGAATGTAATATAAATAAGAATCCACCAAACTAAGAATGAGGTTTCTATTATTTGGGTTTTTGGGTCGGCTCGGATCAAGTTCGGTTTGGATTGGGTACATTTTTGTTGATCCAAATTAGACTTGAATGACAAATGGGACACGTTGGATTGAATATATAAGATCTAGACTTGACCTAGAATTTAAATGAGGTCTAATTTTTGAACCTAACATAACCAAGAGTCTAGGTCAACCAAACCCATTTGCAGCCTTAGCTAGCATAAGGCCGTTGACTTTGGTAATGGACCATGGTGGGCTTTGATGCACCAACCAATGGCACACGAGTCATGGGAGTGGAAATGCATTCATGAGTATATAAGATTTATGCTCTAGTTAAGACCATCCTTATCCTTCTTTCTCTCTCTATATATATGAGGCCATCTTTTAAGCAAAAATTTGCCTTTTTATAATCGTCTTAGCCTTGACATGGACACGTTTGTTCCTAAGACATTGATGATGCTATTTTATTTCAATAGTATGATTATAATTTGAATTAGAGATGCGCATGGTTGTAGGTCAACATAAGAATCAAACCAATATGACTTTATTAGATAGGTCCAATTTAAGTATTAGCGCGAACCAGTTTGCTTTTAATTTTGAAAAATTTAATTATATCGATTCAACTCCACAAGCATTTGACTCAATCAAGCCCCAAATGGAACATTCTAATTTTTGAAGTTACTATAACATAAAAGATCATGATTGCTTAAATTGTGAAGTAATAACTCATATCAATATTTGTCTGTTGAATAGAGTGTAATGTTTCCTTGTTATTGAAACATGCTATATTAAGAGTTTAGAATTCATTTTTTGGACCTTGTTGCTGTTTGATATTGTTGAATAATTATTATGTCAGTTTATGTTGCTTATAGCTAATCCATGGTAGGCTTTTTGAATAAAATCAATTAGTCATTATGTTAAAATTTATTTTTCATACTTTTAAATGAGAATAATCTCCATTTGTTTGGTTTGCTTTGATTTTGACATCAGTTGATTGGTTTTGGGTACCAAAAATAAAAAAATTGGTCAACATTAGTTCAATTAACACGAACCTATCAAAATCACATGAAACCCTCGTATGAATGGAATCATTACCACAATATTTTTTTCCTCATGAACTTACATCTTTTATAAAAAATATTTCATCAAAGATCAAGATATATATAACTTTATTGAAACCCATCTATCTATCAATTATTTTCAAGTTCATTGCTGTATCTGTTTAAAGCTCATCTTAGTCATAAACATCAGCTTTCTGTAGAAAAAAAGAATAAAAATGATAAACATCATACAATCTATGTAATGAAAAAAATTAAAATATTTGATGATGATAAAAAAAAATAATCTGAACAACAAATAAATTTTTCATAAAATCTTAAAATTTTAGCATTAGCATAATTCAGATTGCAAGCCGCATGCTTAGATGGCAAGCCCCTGTTATAGGTATAATTTTTGGAAGCACTAATGTTAATTTTTAAAATATTATATACGATTGTTCATCAATTTGCTACTTCTATAATTTTATAAATTAATACATAAAAAAATATTTTGCTGATTTCCTGTAAACAACGTAAAAAAAAAAAAAAAAAAAAAAAAACAATAAAAAAGGATGCCGTTTGAATCTTTTTCCCTCTAGAGGGAAGGGTAGGAAAAATCAAACCCAAACGTAGGGGTAAAAGTGTGGCGACCTCTCCAAAAGCAAAGATCGGGACTAATATCAGGGGGTCCACTGCGACGGCAACCGGCTCTTTCGCCCCCCGGTGCTCTCCAAGGACCGGCGGATGCTCTTCCTGGACCCCCCTCCTTCCCTCCCCTTCTTTCTCTAAACTACGTTCCCCCACCCCTCTCTCTCTCTCGTGCCTTGGAATCCCCCCCTCTCCCTTCTATCGCTCTCCCCTTGCCTCGTGCACCAATTTCCTTGCACCCATTTCTTGGAGAGAGGGAGAGAGGCGGTCATGGCGTCGGGGAGCTACAGGAATGGGGGCCCAAAGCTCTCGGCCAAGCTCGATCGGCAGCACTCCGCAGTCTACTCCACCCCCAAGGCATCCGCCAAGTCCCGGCCACCCGCCACCCCCGCCGCCGCCTCCAGCCTCCGCCGTAGCGGCAGCGGGAACCCGGCCTCCACCCCCGCCAGCAACAAAGGTGACGCTGGAGGTTTGCTTCCCCTTCTTTACTTCACCCCCCCTCCCCGCCCCCCCACCCCCCCTCCCCGGTTAAATGTGTCTCTTTGAAGCGAGATCTGGGGGTGGATGGCACGTGGATGGGCTCTTTTGGTTTTATTTGGTGCTTCTGTGACCTGTTTGTTGAACACGGTTTTTTTTTTTTTGCTAGGATTTGTGAATTGGGAATTAGGTTAAGGGTTGGGACGCTGGGCTCGTTCTTGAGCTTCTTTAAATTTTCTGATGCCTTTTTTTAATAAAAAAATCTTCGGGTCCAAGGCTGTTTGATTTGAATATTCAAATTATGGAGTGCTCCGCATTCTGTTTCTAAATTTTGGAAGAATTTGCTGGAAAAGATTATTTTTTTCCAGATTTTATGAAATTTTCATTCCATAATAAGATTGCATGCAGCACTTAATTGGTGGTTGTTGGTTGTTGTTTTGAAGCTCCTTCCTGTTAGACCACAAATCTGCAAACGTCTTTAAAATGCAATACAAACTTATCATAAGAAAGAAAAACTATGGACAGCTAAAGCATATGCATTCTGTGGAAATGCGAGGTGCTTCGTATAAAATTTGTAAATGGAAATGTATCTCATGCAGCAAGCCCATTGAACATTGACCTCTGGTTGTAAGAATTTTTGAAAGCTAGGATTGTAGTTGATTCGGAAATTATTATGTGGGGGAAGCATGAATTACTGATAAATTGGAATCATGAATGGTAAGCTTTGATTCAATTAAATGAACAGAAAACAGGGTTGCAATATGAGTAAAAATCAGAGAAAAGTGAATCTCCAGCAATTATGACAAGATGGTATTAGGAAAAATAAAGTCCTAGTCAAGGTTTTAAATCCTGTGGGACGGGATTGTCTTAATTTTTCTATGGAATGGGATGTGCCGCCATCCCACCCCATTTCGACACTTGGGATACAGGATATGCCAAGACGTCCTGATCGAGATGTTGGGATGCTGGTAGGATGGCTTTGTCTCGACACATGGAATGGTATCCTATTCCGGTGTCCCGTGGGATGTCCCGTTGGGACCTGAATCATTGGTCCTAGCATCCTCATTAGAACTTCAAGTGGTTGGACATTTGAGCATCTCTTGAATTTGTTAGCTAGTCTTTTCACTTCTAGTTGGATTTCCAGTCATTTCATGTTGTTGCAAGCCCACATTGCTAGCTTCATCATCCATTCCCAAGCTCACTTATTTCTTTTTGCACTATATTTCTTGCACTGCACCTAAAAATTCAGGAGTTGAATCATAATTTTATAAAGTTGTCTGCATGACAGATGCTGCCTTTGCGGTTATTGAACACAATCTTCGTAATATTGATCCCATCATCATCTTAAATCAATGCTCAACTCATGGACTTGCCTCATCATAAGCACCAACATCTACTTTTGTTCGTCAAACTACACAGGTTTCTCTTGGACTTGTGGTGCTGTGGTTAAAGAAATGTGCTTAGGGAGGAAATTGTGTGGTGAAGCTAAAGGAGGGAGAAGTAGTCATAAGAGTGGTTATAACCTAGTCATCAGTAGAGTTCTTACTTCTTTGAAGCAAGGCTTTCTAATGTTGAACTCATTCTCGAACCACTAAGCTAAACAACAAATTACATTGTTAAATTCTTAGCCCCAAGCTCTGTCTAGCATATGTTTGCTCAAAATTTTCAACCTAAGCACTGCCCAAATTGTTGTATTTTCGTGCTAAGGTTTTTTGTTATGGGCTAATTTTGGTTATTTCTTTTAATTTCTTGTAGAAATAGGCAATACTAATGCTTTTCAATATGTCATGTTCATATAATAAATCTCCTAATTCCTTTTTTCTTCAGGTAATCATGAGATTGTTTCAAGCTCATTATTGATGAAGCGATATTCTTTGTTTGCAACTACAGAAAGTTATTAGTGAAAATAAAGAAAAGTTATTAATATAACAAAGTTTTGTGAAGTCATGTTCTAACAAGAACCTCTGGCAATGTATTGCTAGATCCAAGATACAAACACATAAAAAAGCATGAAAATGCAAGTCAAGCAATTAAAGTTACTGTGGTTGTACTCATGGATCGGCAAATAGTTTATCAAAATCAGACAATTTTGGTAAATTAAATTTGGCTGGAAGTAATGTAGCAGGGTTGTTCTCATGAATCCAACACTTAAATCCCCAAAACCAGGCTCAAAATACTTGAATCCACTAAAAACTAGCAAGTTTTGAGATAGAAAGCAGGCCCACCAGAGCACAATCCCGGAAAGTCTATAGAAAATGAGAGATAAGGAGGAAAAGAGTGAATTCCTGTGTGACCCCTTTTACAGCTAGTCAAATTCATCAAAGTTGGTTAGTTTCCACCTAAACTGTCAAAACTCATCAACTTTAACCTAAGCTGGCAAAAACCAAAAGCTGTGGGATGGTTTTGGCTTGCTCCCAGCTGAGTTGATCTTTTTCAGCTGAAATGGATGTACTCAGGTTGAAATTTTACACTGTTGATAATAAAAAGTTATCCTTTCGCATTGGACCATTGACTAGAAACTGAGATATTCTATAGCATATATATTTCCTATGGTTTAACCACTACAATAAGTTCAAGCAATCTTGACAGTATGTATAATACAAGTATGATATGTCCCTATAGTGATGATATGATTTGTGGGAGTTGGCACAACACTCGTACCATGTGTCTGCATGGGGACATATTGAGCCCTCATACTATACTAGGCTGATATGGTATGGCTTGTACCACCCGGTAAAAGTAAAATGCTGATTCTAGGTATGCAATGGAATATCAACTAATGCAGGCAGGTAGGATGATTATCATCCTAGATTCCTATAGATTAGTTAAACTGCAGTTTTAATTCGAAATATATTTATGCACTAGTACATTGTAGCTAAATTGTTCATATTCTAGCCATATTTGAAGAAAATAGCATACCTTACCATGATTTGCCTGTAATTTCACAAACATCCGTTCTTTCCTATCCTGTATGTGCGGAGTATTGACTTGTTGCAGAAGACCTTGCCAGCGCATCCGTGGCATATGCACCATACACTATACTTTATTCCTTATTCTTGCACTTTACGGCTCCACGATGGTTCTTTTGGATCCAATATCTTCCTTGCATTTGTTGCTTATGGCCTCTGAATTACCTCTTATGCTACTCTGTATGATTGCCACATGTGAATAAAATTATGTACTGATTCTTCTGGTGACTATTTCCATTTGAATCCTTTTCATATACAAGGTCTCTGAATCTTATTTGAACTTTTGATTGTGAAATCCATGTTATTCTACTTTAATCCATTAGCTTGTGTAAATCCCTAGTTAAGTTCTTTGGCTCGACAAAATTTTGTAAATCAACTGGGGAGTAATAGCACAAAAATAGATTCTATTTCTAAGGAGTATGAGATTTGCATGATTATGTTTGCTTACAATTATTCTTGCAATATACTATCTTTTATTTTGCTATTTATTTTGTGTTCTCCACTGATTTATTTTATAATTATGTTACTTTTTTTTTTGTTAAAATTTATACAAAATAAGAAACTATTGACTCTCTAATAGACTTCATAGTCTATGGATTGGCAAGTATAATTTGTGATGTGAAACTTCTAAATTTGGATTGGCAACTCTTCCATAGACTGCATCATTTTTACTCTTCACCAATTGCAATGAGTCAATAACAATATGTTTATGTACCATGGTTAATATTATGGTCACTGAAGTTTCTGATATCTAGGCTTCATATGCTGCCAAAGGGTATATGTTTGGGTAAGTTCTTGTATGCTATCTAGTTCATATGACAGTAAAAATGTTTGGTATATAAATAAATCACTCTAGTGGATTATGTCCAATCTACCAGGTCTAATACTTATTCCTGTGCTCTCTAACATGCTGCTGACTTAAGCTATGGTAGTTATGTGACAAAGCACACCAATGGACACAGCATGCCAACTATATGTCCTCAGTTTCTTGCATGAGCTGTTTTTGCTTTTCTTGAATGTGGGGTATGCCTTGCATGACATTGATTACCCATTAGAATTTCTGTAGTTGGTTGACATTTCTGTCACCATGAATGAGCTCACTTATTTACAGGGCTGACTTTTGCCACGTGCATCTTAGTTTGTCTCATGATCCTTAATAAACAAATCGATTGATTGAAAAAAATCTTGAGTTTATGCAGCTGTAATCATACTGTTGTATCTTTCACCGCAGATATTTTTAATCTTTCTTTCTGGATTTCTTATTGACAACGAATTATTTGTTTTTTAACATTCCGTGCAGTTCCTGGAAGAGTTCGAGTGGCTGTTAGACTTAGGCCTCGAAATGCGGAGGAGTTGGTGGCAGATGCTGATTTTGCAGATTGTGTTGAATTGCTACCAGAGGTTTTGACTTCTTCCTTTGTTTTATTTCACTTGTCCATATTAAAGGCTAGTTGATAATTTCTTTTTCTTTTTTTCTTGAGGAAAAGATTGGACAAAACCCAATCTGATTCTTAAGATAATGAACAGAAGTACAAGCAATGCTAGTTGATTCTTTCAAGTTACTATGGCTACTTTTGTGTGGAATCTTGGTGCTGGATTCTTGCAATTTATTTTGTATTTACTATCCTGCAGCTTAAAAGGTTAAAGCTCCGCAAAAATAATTGGGACTCAGAGACCTATGAGTTTGATGAGGTGCTTACAGAATTTGCCTCACAAAAACGTGTTTATGAAGTTGTTGCTAAACCAGTCGTTGAGGTACATATGAGAAAAATACCTCATGCTTGATTTTTGTCTTTTTGGTTCTATGATTGCTAAAGGTGAATCATGTTATTCTAGTAGAAGCTTTATGGATGTGACTTATGGTGGTTCATTTTCTGATTCTAAGTTGACTATGGAGGAGCTTGCTGCCTTTTTTCTTTTTCATTTCAAACTTGTTGTACACATGCTTGTTTTATTTATTTAACATGTAAATTTCTTATTGTAAGAAATAAAATTATTTCTGATGTCTTTTTAAGTACCTTTATGAACCCCAGGAAACCTCCTTTTAACATCATATATTCTAACAGCAATTTCTCACAGGCAAAGCCAAATCCCTCCTCCCACAAATAGGATATCTTAATCAATGCCATTATCTTCATCAAATTCTCTCTGTTAAACTGTCTCCTAAAATCCTAGGATTTTATGAATAAACTTACCTGGACTTGTCTCATGGAAACAATTAACTGTAACTATAGCTTCTTGATATTGTTTCCTAGTGTTTGATGGGACTTACAAATTTAAGAAACCGCATCCAATGGTGTTATTGTTTCTTCTCATCCCTTTTAGGGTGTTAGGCTTATGGGAACATCTTCTCTAATTTTATCAATCTAATCTTGAAGCACTATGGCTCATTCAAGCACCACACCATTTATTTCATTCTCTACCTTAAATTATTACATCTAACTTCCTATTTTGATTAGTGACCTGTCAAGCATTCCTGAGTCTCTTGTTTTGTAGACTTGCAAAAGACATGCAAATGGAACTCATATAATTCTTTGTTTATTTGCTTGTTGTCTTGAAAGGGACAATGCAACCATGTTACTCTCTTCATCCAATAGAGCTGAGAGTCGAAGACCACTTGCTTTGCATGAAACATAGTTTTCATAATCCCTTTTGTCAAGGGCAAAATAATCGTTTACAAGTTCTTTGTTGGAAACCAAGATTTGTCTGTGGAGAATGATGGATCACATGTCAAATTGCTTATCAGATCTCCTCCTGATCATAGGTCTGACTGATTCTTTGTGTTCACTTTCTGTATTTTTATGTTGAGTGCTCCTACATTAAGCTTCTTATTCTTCCTTGGTTATGTGATTTTGGTCCATGTTAGATTGGTGTTGCTTCCTTCTCAAGTTAGTTTTCCTCTCATTACTTTCCTAGGGATTTTCATTTGTTGCAGCTTGTGATGAAGCCTCGTTTCTTTGTGTAGAGTGTTCTGGAGGGATATAATGGTACTGTTATGGCTTATGGACAAACTGGTACCGGGAAGACTTTCACTCTTGGAAGGCTAGGAGAGGAAGACAATGCTGCCCGGGGAATTATGGTCCGTGCAATGGAGGATATTCTTGCAGATACATCTCCTGATACAGATTCCATATCTGTATCCTACTTGCAGGTTCCAGGCCATTATAACAATATACTATCATCTAATACTTACTCTACTTTTCTCAAGAAATTAAATTTTTTTGTATTACAATATCAATGGAAATTTCATTCTTGTTTCCTAAGACTGCTAAAGTTGAATGTGTTCTGTATTTTTTTATTTTTATTTTTATTTTTTGCTGCAAGCTAATGCGTGCTTTCTTTATGGATTTGTCCAGCTATATATGGAAACCATTCAGGACCTTCTTGTTCCTGGAAATGATAACATTGCCATTGTAGAAGATCCAAAGACAGGAGATGTTTCACTACCTGGGGCCACCATTGTAGAGATAAGAGATCAGAGGAACTTTGTAGAACTCCTAAGACGAGGGGAAGCTCACCGCTTCGCTGCAAACACAAAGTTGAATACAGAGTCATCTCGAAGCCATGCTATTCTTATGGTAACTTATCAATTTTTTGTTTACAATCTCCTATTTATGATTGTTGCATTGAATTTGGATCCTCTTTGTTCAAGTAGAATAATACTACATCTTTCTTTCTTTTGGTTCAGGTACATGTTAAGAGGTCAATTAAGGGAAGGCATGATGCTGAGCCAAGTTTACCTAGAGAGAATGGCAATGCCTCCCCACTTCTCTCCTCTCTTAGGCCACCTATTGTTAGGAAAAGCAAGCTTGTTGTTGTTGATCTAGCAGGATCAGAGCGAATAGATAAATCGGGTATATAAGATATGCTCTGCAGATAAAAGTCATTGATGGCTAATTTTCTTTTCTGTTTTCAATTGTTTCTTCTTTCTATTCATAGATATTCAGGTATCATATGTCTAACTATATTTGTGTATAAATGCATTCATTTTATGTAAGGTGGCCAAGGCTGGGTTTGCAGTATGCATTAAGATGTACAGGCTTGACTTATATCTAAACTGACCTGTTAGCAGGTCTTTGTCACTACATTTATCAGTGGGTAAGTCATGGCAATCCACATGCAAATCACCTAAACTGATAGGTCACTTCCTCAACCATTTGAACTCTACTTGAACCACATGACCAAATTTTATTCTCCTCATCCATGGTTTAGCCACTGAAGGAAAATTACTGATTATCATTTGCGATGCTAGGTGCAAATTCTAGGTTGTGATCCGGAAAAAAACATGCAAGCATTGTTTGTCGAACCAGTACTGGAAGGCATACTGGCCAGCGACTGGTTCGGCATGGTACAAGTCTGTACCATGTCGTTTCAGGGCATAGCGACACAAGGAGAGGAGGAGAGGGAGGGGAAGGGGGAGAAAAAGATAAAGGAAGAGAGAGATAGAGAAAGAGAGGGAGAGTGGGAGAGGGAGGGAGGGGGAGAGCTAGAAACCCCACCCCTAAACGTCGTGCATGAGAGAGAGAGAGGGAGGGAGGGAGGGAGGGTGAGGGCTAGAAAACCCTAAACCTAACCCATGTGTGTGTGTGAGAGAGAGAGAGGGACCAAACACTTTGGGAGGCAGTTGCAAAGAAGGGGGGGGGGGTTAGTGGCATTCTCCAATATCGAACTATCTCGAATCGTGCCTAGTAGGAATCCAAAATGTAGCACCTGGTGGGGAGGGAGAATCCAATCGTGCTCGGTGGATGGCCCCCGACCGATTTGGTTCAATATGCCTTGAACCAGTCGGTGCGGCACGGTTTAGCAAACCTTGCATGCAAGTAATTTATTGCTAGCTTTGCCATATTGCATGCATGGTTTGATCCAATGCTTGATGAGGATTTACCTATGCCCAACATGCTTATATGGTTATTGCTTGACTTATTCTTGAGAAACAATGGAAAATTCATATTGTTGAAGCCAGAGTCCTTAAGCTTCTTTTTTGTTCTACATAAGACAGTTTGACATTTTACCTTGGACTTGCCTCATCACTTAAATGTTATATCATTGGCTTACCCAGAATGTTTCTCCTCAAGAATTGGTTTAGTAGGTACTGGCACATTACAACCTTGAATCAGGATTCAGTTATTGAAAATCAGCAGTCTTGCCACAGTTGCTTCCAACTCTTATTACTTTGCTATCATTCATATATTCAACAATTTGACTTACCAATTATTATTTGTTTCTTCCTTAATGCATATTTTTGCAAGGAAATTCCTTATTTCATGTAAATTGTTGCTTTTGGTATCTTATTATCCTTCATCCAAGTTGTTAAAACCTCATACATGTATTTGTCTTTTTGCAAAAACATTCCATCATTGCCTGTACAAGAAAATTTAATCTATTGTTGTTCCTTTTCATATCCAGTTGTTCTTGAAATTTTGGTTACTGTAATTTTTGTCTTTATTCCATTATCTGCTTTTCTACAATTTTACAGATTTTGCATAGTTATATAGTGTGTAGATAATCACAAGTTAACTGATGTTACACTAAGGTACAATATTATGTCTAGGCTCCTTCCATAGGTTGTGATGGAATGGAGATCAGCAAGCTACTCACCATCATAAAGAATTTTGCAGTTTGCCCATTAATTTATATACGGAGAGATTGCATGGTGAGAGGACTTAAAAGAAGTGGTCATCAGCTTTTGTATGCTTTCTCCACTTGTGAAAGATCATCTTGCTGGCAATATATGTTACCACTTACTCCATTTATCAAACTAGAGGGGGTAGTCAAGTGCTTAACACCTAAGTGATAGAGAAGATGCTAAAGCCAGTCTTGGTTTTATGAGGCATCAGAGATTGGGGAGAGCTAATGCTAGAGTAGAGCTGAGGCATTCTGCTTACTACTTTTCTAGAAGATGAGGTTATCTTCTAGGAAGATGCAGAAGCTAGTGCTGGGACTAATAGAACTAATATCTGCCAAAGCAGTGTTGAGTGAGGGTTTGTCAAAGAAGAAGAGAGTCAGTGAAGGTCCCTTGATGAAATCAGGAAGGGCGTATAATATCTACATTCTACAAATCAAGGAGCATTGACAGATTGACTTAGAATCTTTTGTAGAGAAATGCCAAATAGACACGGCTATGTGATCCTATTTGTGGGATGAACCTTCATATTAAACTCCATCGATGTATCAATTGCGTATATGTAGTAACTAAACATGACTAGTAAAAAATTTTAACCACGGCAACTTATCCTTGAGAAGAAAATGCAGCCTCAAGATCTTTTAAGTAGCGAAATGGGCTAGAATCTTTCATCGAACATTGATGCTGAACATGGAATAAAAACACAATCACCAGATATAATAGTACTATAGACATGGAGTATGAGAATTGCATTGATGTTGAAAAATATAATGTCAAGAGAGCATGGCCATGATAACTCCATGCAGGCTTTGTATGATTGCTAGCATAACCACATCTAGTTTTATGGTGGAGGCTTCAGTTATTGTGGTGGTTCAAAAATGGTGATAGGGAGGCCGCATTTAGACCTCCTTAAAGTGTTCATTAGGAGAGGTGCTCTTTATTTTCATCTTACACTAGCTACCATGGTTTGCCATACTATACCATGCTGGTAGGAAACTGATACTTAGTATGGGTGCATACCAAGTGTTGACACTACGAACCGACCTATACTGGCACTGTACCATCATGGTACTACTATGGGTACTGAAACTGATATTGCAAACCATGCTAACCACAAACAAGGGAAATAATATTCATCGCATATTGTTGTTTTATTGTATCTTTGGTATATTATTAATTATTATTCTTTATTTGTTGTCTTTGATGCCCATTTTCTGTAACTATAATATAACATTCATGGACTGCTGTACTGCCTAGTTCCAGGCACACCGCATCTTAATGGGTCGGAACCAGTACAAAAATAGTATTGAGGTAGATACAGGCCCTGTTCCAACTTGTACTGAGGTGTCTCGAGATGTATCGAGGTGTACCAGACTATGTACCAAGCAGTACCACTCGGTTTTAGGTGGTGCCTTGACAAAAGTAAGAAACCAAACCAAAGAGGGGGCAGCTTTTGTTGTGTTGTCAATTCCCTTCTCCCAAGTGCTTTCACACTCTGAGATGGGAACCCCTTCCAACACTTGATCAAAAGCTTATGTTTTTCTAAAAAATGTGATATTTTTCGAAACGATTCCTAAAGTCGACGGATTTTTCTCTTACTAAAAATTTTCATTGTTGTCGGTATTGATATGTAGAACGGGACTCTCTTTATTCTCCTCCGATTAATCAATTTTTCAAAAGATCCATGATGGGGCGATGGGGGTGTTGTCTCATCTACTTACCGATGGTACTTTTCAGACAAGCCTCTTGCTATACCTTTTTTGCATATGAAATTCATTCTCATATGACTTGAAGGGCCTAGCTTGAGAGTCGTCTTAGTATGGAGTGCATACCGTACCATACTGATCTATACCATATCAAATTGGTAACGTACCATTACAATACCCAGTACTGAGATTGCAGACCTTGATAACATTGAAATTATTCCATGTTTTAGAATTAGTACCAAAGCCAATATCACATCCTTTGTCATGACATGAAGTGAATCAAGATAATTGCATAAATCATTGTTTGCATCTTTGACTTCTAATCTGAAGTGAACTTATCCTTTTAGGCCTGACAAATTTTAAGTTTCTTTCATCTACCTACTTATTACTCTGTAGCTACCCATGGACCTTCATAGAATACTTGTTGACTGCATGTATTTATTTATGGTTTATTAGAACATTTTTCCCTTCTGATATATAATAATCTGTCACTAATGGTCATCCAGTCAATTTGTCTATAGTGCTTGCTGCAATTATTTCAAATATGTGTATCCGTTCTGATCCTTTTAATTTTATGGCACATTTGTTGTATTGGAGATACTGAAGTCTTAAAGTATATTCATTTCCACTGTATGAACATATTTAACTTATCAAGTAGTTATGTGAGTGCTTCTAGAAACAATACTAGTTAACCGTTCCTTTCTGAATTGCCATCGCATATTCTCAATCATATTTTGGGTTGTACATTTTTTTTATTTTTGAAAGTTGTTGTTGTTGTCAGGAAGTGAGGGACATTCTCTGGAAGAAGCAAAATCGATTAATCTGTCCCTGAGTGCCTTAGGAAAATGCATTAATTCACTTGCTGAAAATAGTCCACATGTTCCCTTTCGTGATTCAAAGCTGACAAGATTGCTTAGAGATTCATTTGGAGGTGAGATATTGGAGCATTTTGAGCTGTGTTGGTCAAAGCTTCTAAAGCTTAGATGGTTGGTTGTTTTCACAGCTTATGTGCATATTAGTCTTAGTAACCTATATTTATTTACAGCTTTACACCATTTATATCCTTTTTCAAATAACAAGCCAAATGTGAAGATTTATAAAATAGATGATTTTTCAAAACCTAAGCAAGACAACTTGGTGTTCTTTTGTCACCAAAAAATATGACGCCCTTACTGTCCTATATTGCTGAGAATATATTTTTGTGTACCCTAGTCATAGACTTACATTTTCATCCACCATCTATGGCTATGATTTTCTATTGAATGCTTCTCCTGTTTCTGGAAGTCATAATCTGGTATAGTTTCTTATTGTACTATATCATCTACTTATAGAATTACTTAGCTTACCTGCTCATAGATGAACGCTAAAATTTGTAGCCTTCTGAGTTTGATCCACGCAGACATGCTGAAGCTTTTTGGTTGCATGCATATATATGCACAGCATCCTTACATATGCCTGTACACCTGTATGTGTAAACATTGGTACATACTTATATACAATGTATATGCATAAATCGATACATCTATGAACATTTCTATATAAATAGATGCACGCATGCACACACACACATAAATGTATGTATGTACATACACATACACACATAGATATACATCTGTGTATATGACTATGTGCATGTGCATGTGGGTTTCTACAAAAGATTGAAAAACCCCCTGTACATACTGTCCAGGGACTGGTATGGGGACTCTGGAATGTGCTGGTTTTTGCGAACTGGGCCTGTATTGCAGTGTATCAAGGTGTACTGACCTAGAATTACTCGGTATACCTTTTTTCCTTAGTTTTTTTGTTTTTTTTGGCTCATTTAGACTGGGGCATACTGAGGCGCACCTCCCCCATATCAAGGATCACACCGTAGTGGCTAGCCATTGATATAGTACTGATCTTTGTGATATGAATCCTTCGTATGTACGTATATGTTGATGCACACATTTATGCATTTACAAACACAACCAGATATGTATGCATGTCTTGCACTACCTATATGTTTGTTGTGTTCATTTATTCTTTCATTTTTTTTGAAAAATCTGTGTGCAGAAAGTATCTTTTACCATAAACATATGAATAATTTAAAAAAAGGCACTCACACCCCTCTATGTTTATTCTGATAAATAGAGGAAGAGTTCTTTGCAAAGTTATATTTGTTTCAGAGCATGTACTCCAACACTCAAATTCATAGTATCAGAGCCTAGAACTGCTGTATAGAAAGGGATCATGACTTATTTTGGCTTAATGGGTCTAATTTCAAGCTGTAATTACAATGCTATTACTTTGTTGGATGGAATGTATATAGTTGGTTTTGTATTTTATGAGGGCTTCAAAAGGTGGAAATACTCATCAAAACTTGATTTGAAGGAAATAATAGTGGTTTTTGTGCTCTAAATTGGATCTAGTGCGAAATTTGGGCATGCTTGAGGAGATAATGTCAATAATATTACTAACCTGAAAATAAAGTTGGAAAAAGGATTGATATGTGCAGCATTCAGTCTGCCCTAAAATTTCTCATGATATATGCTTGATGGGCTTGTCAACTTGCTCATGGAACCACATGATGGAGAAAAGAGTTACATTCTATTTTTGCCTAAATTCTGCAATAAGTTTGTCTTGTGTTATTTGGAGACTTCAGGTTTTGGGAGTTCTAGAAGGTCTGACATGGCAGTCCATGACACTTCTAAAATTGAGTTCTTAGGTCAGCTTGAAGTGTCAAAATTTGGCATTATTATGTAGTCTCTCCTGTCAAAAAATACCTTATTGCTTGTGATCTAATCAACACTAAATAAACAGTACAAGGACATCAAAGGGGCATTAATAGTTTTTATACTGCATCAGTCAATTGTTTATATCACTGTCTGCATCTGCAGTTGGAGATAGTCTTCGTGGCAAGTTCTTTTTTTCAATACTTGATTGAGAGCTAGTTACAAAGCATTTTGAAATTTGATCGATGCTTATTTTGATAAATAAAACTGACCATATGTAAAAAAATTTAGGCTTGCAGATTAAGTTAAAATAACTCCAAAGTAGTTCTTTTCACAATTGTAAAAATTTAACAGGCACTGCAAGAACTTCATTGGTTGTGACAATTGGCCCATCTCCACGCCATCGAGGAGAGACTGCAAGTACTGTAATGTTTGGACAAAGAGTATGGTTCTTATATTGCACTGTCATTGCTTTGTTGTTAAGTTCTCTTTAACTTTTATTATTATCATGCCTGTGGTTGAAATTTTTGTATTTCAGTACATGCTAAATCATCTATTTTATACCATATATTTGTCAAGATGAAAAATTAACAAGAACTTGATAATGTTCTAAACTTTTGTAATGTGATGCTTATTCTATGTTACAGTGAAGAAGTTTCAGTTTAGATCATTTTTTTACATCGTTTCTATTTATTCCCATCTGTTATCATTTTTTTTAGGAAATTCATTACTAAAATAAATAGAGTTATCAATGTAGAATATGGTTTTTGTGTTACATTTTTGGAATGGCATTCTGATCATCAGTATTTGATATATTCCTATTATCCCTAGAGCACATTTTCACATCCATCCTTGTTGCTTAGACTGAGAGTTGGGTTGATGAAATGGCTGTATATTCTATTATATAACTCAAAACTCTCTTGTTTGTATGTGCTGCTTCATCTTTGTTTTGAGCCTTAGTTTCATTTTTTCCCACTAAAGGCTCTTGTATAAATTTCACCTATAAATAAGAATTAATAAAAGATTCCTCATGTTTGACAATATTAGGAGAGGTTTTGCATAAAATCCATGACTCAATGTGAAAATGTAAAATTGTAGCACGACGATGTTAGATTCCTAATGTTTGACAATGTTAGAAGGGGGTTTTCAAATATTCTCAAAATTTTAGCTTCACTTGCCTTTATGCTATACCGTAGTTGCATATGTCATACAAAAACTGACAATGACAATTAGGGCTGTGGGAATCATATAGTACAAAATGTTGCCAGCCATGAATAATGTGGGAGTGACCTAAGAAGGACAGAAACTGCAAGAAACAAAACTAGCTGATAAGAGCGCTACTTGATGTGGTATGTTTTTCATGGTTGTTGGTAAGTTTGGTCCTGTAACAACTGAAAAAGCATTGAGAGAAGGGTTGAGACACTTAGAGGCTGAAGAATGTGATTTATTCAAAAAATTTAAAATGTGAAGTTTAATATAATGGTGAGAGGCATCAAGAAACACTGTCTCCCCCATATCCAAGTTATACTATATGCATTATCATGTCATAGCACATCCAACATTGTAATTTAAGATGAAGATGAGATAAATTAGTTCATTGGGGGTTAAAGGACCTTATCAAGAAGCTAACATGTATGGGTCCACCAATTGGCATGCAAGACATTCACTGCCTGCACGAGCATATACAAATTTTTTACAATATAGTTTCATCTGGTTGAGCAATATAACCTCATTTAGGGGTAAATGGCTACTTAATCCATGTTCCCTGAGGGATTTCCTTCCCACCAAGAGGTTCTTAAAACTTGAAACAGTTACTATTCATGTAAACTGACAAAACAGAAAATAGATAGGAAATTACCAAATGTAAAAACTTTCAACCTACTAAAGTGGAAGAACACACTGATAGGAAAAAGAACAGATAAAGATAATACAAACTTTATTAGATCAATTGCATAGCCAAGGTTAATAGTATAGATGAAACACATAACCAGACTAAAATGTGGGACCCAGTACAATTTGCTAACCTATTTTTTATGAACATGATCTGCTCTATGAGTTCTGAATACAGGAAAAATTTGTTTTGATTATCTTCATATTTCTTCCGCAATTAAATATTAGTTACTAATAAAACAGTTTCTTGTGAATATTTTCCCTGATAGGCAATGAAGGTGGAGAACATGGTGAAATTAAAGGAGGAATTTGATTACAAAAGCTTATGCAGGAGGCTTGATATTGAGATAGACAAGTTAATTGCAGCAAATGAAAGGCAGCTGAAAGATTTTGAAGATGAGGTTGAGAGAATAAGAGCAGATGCGCAGAGTCGTATTGCTGAGGCTGAAATAAACTATATGAATTCTCTAGAGGTTTGGCTTTGATTTTTTAATTCTATGTTGATAAGCAAAGTCTTTCATATGACAATGATTTTGAATTATTTAAGTATAAAAAAGAAGTTAATTTTGAAGTAGTTTTTGTTCAAATTTCAAATTATTATGGGTAAAAAGTAAATAACACCCTACATTTTATCTCGATTTGTAAATACGCCCCTGCATCTCTAATTGCTGTAATATCAACTTTACATTTTTCAATTTGTTGCGATGTCCACCACTGACTACCCAATTTGGGATATAGCTCGCTGTTGGTGCCTACGTGCCAAAAATGAGTTTCTTGGAATGCTGAAGTGGAATATGAAATGGACTTGAAGGGGATGAAAATATCAAAATAACCCAAGCTCTAACGTTAACCCCATGCAACCCCCGCCGGCAATCCCCAAGCCACCGCCACTGCTGCCTTCATCCCCTTGACCGCCGCCGACCCCACCCATGTCCTCCTCTCCTCTCTCTTCATATTCTTTTCCCTCTCTCTCTGTCTTCTTCTCCTTTTCTCTCTGTCTCTTCTCCTCTTCTCCCTCTCTTTCAAAAACTTGGGTGAAGAAGATGACAAGCACTATTGAGATGTTTTTGTTCTTGCTTGAGATCTTCGAGCGATCTATTGTAATCTTTGGTCTGGTGCTTATCTCGATAGGTGTTGGAGATGAAGGAGATGAGACTATCAAGCTGGATCTCGCTGCTCTTTTCTCTTGCTTTCAATGCCTTCTTAGTTGATGGTGTATTCAGTAAATGTGACCTCTAATTTGTTGGTTCTTGCCTTTATTCCATCAAATGGCTCTGTTTCATTTGTAAATGGGATCGAAGTTGTCTTGATTCCTGATGAATTGATCAATGATCAGACCTTGGCTATACCCATGCAATCATGAATAGTTTGGAGATTATGAAGATTAGTAGTGATGCCAAAAGCTTGGATGGACTCTATGCTGTTAAAGATCTTTTGCCTCAGTCACCCTCAAAACCGAACAAGTTAGGAATTATAATTGGAATGGTCATGGGATTTGTAGTTGCTGTTGCATTAATGGTATTCAGATATTGCTGTTTCATGGCTCGCAGATCAAAAACTAGCCCCCATATAGTCACCTACGGTTACCATTGCCCTTGTATGGAAATTCACACACAATCAGGAAGCTCTCGACAACTTCTTAGAAGAGCAGAACAACAAGCTGCATCTCTTTGGCTTCTACAAACCTTGGTCTTGTCTTTATGTTTCAAGAGATCATGGATGCAACGAATAAGTTTGATGAGAGCTTGCTTCTTGGTGTGGGTGATTTTGGAAAGGTCTACAAGGGGACACTATAAGATGGCACTAAAGTTGCTATCAAGAGAGGGAACCCAAGGTCTGAGCAAGGGCTTGCTGAATTCCACACTGAGATTGAGATGTTATCCAAGCTTTGGCATCATCACTTGGTCTGATGAGTGCTTTGAGATGATTTTGGTCTACGAGTACATGGCAAATGGGCTATAGAGAGAAGAGAACAAAAAGATCTTGGTAGTGCTCTTCATCTTCTTCACCCAAGTTTTGGAAAGAGGAGAAGATGAAGGGAGAAGAGGAGGAAAGAGAGGGAGAGGGAAAAGAAGATGAAGAGAGAGGAGGGCAGGGGTGGGGGTGGTAGTGGCTAGGGGGACGGGGGCAGTAGTGGCGGTGGCTAGGGGGTCATTGGTGGCGGTTGTATGGCCATCTTAGAAACAAGAGATGGGGTTAAGGTTGGTCTTTTTATCGCTTTTAAGGCTATGTCATATTCCATCCTATTCTAAATGACCTAGCAAATCCACCTCAGCATTCCAAGTAACCTATTTTTGTCACGTAGGCACCAGTGGTAAGCTCTATCCCAAATTGAACAGTCAGTGGGGGATATTGCAACAAATTGGAAAATGTTGGGTTGACATTACAACACTTGGAGATGCATGGAGGTATTTGCAAATCGAGATAAAATGCGGGGTGTTATTTACTTTTTACCCAATTATTATGTCTAGTAAATACTTGATCTATTATTCAGATTTGCTGTGCAGTATATTTTATTAACTTCCCCTTTTGTTGAGGAGGTAATGAACATAGTATGTTCTTGCCAGCTGAATTTTGTTGCTTTTATGAAGTTGACACCAACATATTTACTTTTTTTTTTTGTTAATGGAAATTTTTGGTCACTGTTTATTTTAATTGTAATTATGGAGTCTAGAGATTGTAGACCTCATATTTTCTTTATTAATCAATTTTTTTTGATTTTCTACTTGGTTGGCTCATCTAACACCTCCCCTCAAGTTGGCCATTCCTTCCCTTTGTTTCTTCCTCACATGGGTGAGTCTTCCAATCAGGTTGTTGGCCACTCACTAGGGACATTCCTGGATGTTTGTGCCCTCACAAGTAGACATACGGTACAAGTTGATGGTGGAAGAATAGGATACAAAATTTTAAATTTCTACATAAGTGTTACTTGCTGCTTTCAAGTCCCTTCTTTTAGAGTTTGAATCCTAGTCCTAGCATTATACTCAATGCAATTCTTCTTTATGATTAAAGGAAGAACTTTTCTTATACAATATTTTTTATTGAAACATAGTAGGTCTGCTTTAACCTGATCTATAGCTAAAGTGAGAGTCTTAACTCAATTCTAGGTAAGATAGGACAAACTAGTATTGATGGTAGACAACTAAAATGGAGAAAGAAATATAAAACTCCTTGAGCTTGGAAACAATCATTAATGAGGTTAAAAAAAGGATCATCATGGAGCAAGGTTTACAATCTTGGACCATATTGTACAGTATGGGGCATACTGGTATGGTAATGAGACTTGATACACTCCTCATATAGAGTGCGGCACTGAGGTATATACTGTACCAACACTTGGTACAGGGTGTACCAGTTGCACACTGGTACAGTGTCCAATAATGAGATTGCAAACCTTGCCATGAAGTCCCATATTGAACGATGCCTCAGTCACTTAACTGCACTTTAATGATATAGGACTATCTCAGCTCAACTTATGACTATAAAAATAACCCACTTTCTAGTCATTGTAAGACTTGCTAAGAAGTCCTAATATTTGTTAGCAGAAATCCTAATGGCGTATAAAGTTTTATTATAATATAAAAAACTTACCTTAACAAACTTGTATGAAAAATTTAATATTAGTAAAATTTTTGTTTGATGGAAGCTGCCTGATATTTTCTAACAGCTATCATGGGAACAAGATTAAATCATGATGGTTTAGTTATGAGGTCGAAAGTTGAGAAACTGGACCTCTATTACTGTAGGAAAGGAGAACTGAAATGACTTTATAATAAAGTGCATAGATCTCTGACTTTTAATCATGCTGTTTTTGTATTTTTCTTTGTTCAAGCTTTTAAATTGTAAGCTTAATCTTTCGTCCTTAAAGTACTTATGTACATAATGCCTTGTTTGATAATCCAATTCAACCCTTCAATCTTGAGCATTTCATTTCCCATCCTCCTTTTGATTACCAGATTTTACCTTGTAATATTTTATTGTCTAGTAATTTTCTCTCTTCATTCATTTGAATGTAGAACGAGAGATCAAAGTACCAGACAGACTACTTGGAATCAATAAAGAAACTTGAGGAGAAGTGGAGAATGAATCATCAAAGCAGCAATAATGATAAAACTAGAGTTGCCCATGAACAATGTTTGGAAAAAACATGTAACATTGAGGTTTGCCTTAACTCATCACAACATTATGTAACAACTTTGATGAGCATATTTTATATTATTGACCTGGTTATGCATGTTTTACTTATTTTACATGCACATCTGTGATGCTTAGGGAAAAAAAGTTTTTTTTATTTTATTTTTAATTTAACATGGTTATCTATAATCATCATTAACAATTGTTGGTAAATGCAGTAAATTTACATACCTGGACTATATCAACAACCAACCTGCCCACCCACCACTCACACCAAAAGGGCGAAAGCTCAAGTTGTTTATTCATTTTATAACGTGACAGTAGTCATAGCCACAATTGATGCCTGTTGTTATTTGTATTACCTGCTTGATGGTATAGCTTCATGTACTTGTCACATAAAATTGTAATGATATTATCAACCATGCAATTTTCAGAGTACAATCAATAATTTATTGCATAATCTATAGGAAAAAGTTACAACTTTACTATTTGGCATGCTACACGGCACTCTAAAATAGGTTCTTGATAAGTGCTATTTGCTTAATTTTCCTTTCTTTTCTTTCTTTTTTATTAGCTGCTGGTAAATTGCTGATTGTTTTCATATGTGATATATTCTAGTTTATTTTCTCATACAATAGGCCAAAGTTGCCACTTTGTGCCTGAAGACACAAATCAGTTCCTTGACTGCCTGCATACTATAAATGCCTTTGAAGACACTGTCTTGACAGTATGGCTTGATAAATATCTATTTGATTATCTCATATGGTCTTAAATGCTGTCATATTAGTTTAGCATTCAGAAATATCCTATCAGGTTATCATATTGATTCTATGCATGAATGATACAGCGATTACTGCATGTTAGGGCTTGATGCTAAAATACTATATGGGTTTAAATTTGCTTCTCTAATTTGTTTGCATCCTAAGTGGTGGACATCTTATTATCATAACACAAACTCCTATGGTGGATGACCGTCTCCATGTCTCCACTCTCCTATTTTTTGCATTTCCACCTGGATAGCCACTCCTATCTTTAGTAAATCACCCTACTTTTTAGTTCTCTCTTTGGGGGAGAGAAACAAAAGTAGTACACAAGCCAAAAGTAGGCTTATATATACCATGTTGCATAAATAATGAAGACAAATCTTGTTTAAATAGGATTGCAGCCATGCACGCTTCTCTCCCATGCATCAGGCATGCTGAGATCTTGTTTTCTTGGACTCAAACACTAAATTCATGTTTGATCAAGTAGAGTTATTAACTGATTCTGGGGGTACAGAAGTTTGATGGAAAAGTTGATATACCTAAACTTGGTTGGGCATCTATTTGCGGTGGATGTTGTTAGGGAGTTTCTACATGCTCCGAGAAGATCTTGCTTAGATGTAGTAGTTTGAATTCTTAGTTACTTATGAGGTGCTCCAGGATGAGATATTCTGTAGAAAAGCACTTGTCAGCTGCAAATGGAACGATCCTTTGACATCAATTAAGTTCTCTGGTGGATGAGAGATCCACTACAAATCTACAATACTTTGTTGGTGGAAACAGAAACAAGAAACAAGACACTGCTACTAGGCCTTGGATATGCATTGAAGATGTTACGTGATAGACTAGGCCTTCGATATACATTGAAGATCAGGTTATGTGATAGAACAATGCGAACTAATATGGATAAAGCCTGCTAAAAGAATGTAGTGTATAAAGGTCTAGTTAGGGTCTCAAATCTTGACTGTACTGCAGTGTATGGACCCCATAATACATGCTGTATCAACCTGCATTGACATGGAGGGATCATCCTGTTCGGACCGTAAGTAGATATGTAGGGTGTACCAAATCTCGTACTATATCAGTGCGTGAATGTTGGGGAGGTGTAGCACGAGATTTCAGACCTTGATAAGAACCATTTAATAATAATGAGACCAACCTGCAATACAGTCGGTAATCCCACTCATCATGAAAGAACTATGCATATTTAAGTGTATTGCCAATTTATTCACGCAAAAATTTGAAAATGAACTCCACATATTTACTAGAAGAATTAGTTCCTAATGTGTTCACCTTGTCTCTTAGAAAACACAATGTATAAGGATGTTGTTACAGCCTTGCTGTCATGATAGATATTCTCTGACTTGAGAGGGACACTTGAGGGTTATCTGATCATATTTTGTTAACCTTTGGGAGCTTTATTAGGGAAATATGTGAGTAATTTCATGTTGTTGAGCCTTAAGTATTAGCTCTGGGTCTAACTATAGCCAAAAGAAAGGTTTTAAGTTTCATTCAAAATGGATTGGTTTCGGCCGAAACTGAACCGGAGCTTACTGAAATTTTTGGTTTCGGTCAGTTTTGGTGGAAACTACTATTTAGTATTTATTTGCTTAACAAGTTAATATGGCTACTATTTTCTAAAATTGACCAATACTATTCAATCACAGATTTATCTAAGATTTTAATTATCAATTTCTTTTGGTTTAAACTTTGTTGTTATGATGGTTAAGCTGCAATTTGAAACAATGAAATAAATGGTTGCTATTTATATGTTTTTTTTGCTTACGTGGGTTGTTCAAATGAAATAGAATCAAACATGCTTTTATGGTTTATTTTCTTCTTCTTTTGGTTCAGATGGGTTATTAATATGGAATAGAATGAAAAATTCTTAGGTAGGTATTTCATTGCGTAGATTGGTTATTCAAATGAAATAAAACTTAATATGCGTTGGTGGGCTCTCTTTCCTAGTTATTAAAATGAATGAATGAGATATGCTTAGGTGGGTCTTTTCTTGATTAGATGAGTTTAAAATGAAAATAAAATGAAATATATAAAGTTGGGATTTTCTGCTTGGACTAGTTATTAGAATAAAATAAAATGGAATATTTATTGAGAGAAGTTTAATATAATACAAAAACAAGGGTAAATATTGGAATTTACAAACAATAGAGAAAAGTGTAGGTCTGTTGCAACAATTAGGGAAATGTGTAGGAAAATAAAATACATTTTTGTTGAGTGGAAAGTCTAGTATAATGCAACAAGTTTAATTTCAGCTTAAAACTAGCATTACCATACAAACTATGATCCTAATAACTTAAAACATAATAATATAATGTTAAATAATTTATCTTTCTTTTTAAAAAAAAAAAATCTTTTTTTTCCCTCTTTTTGGGTAAGTTTCGACTTTATTGGTTGAAATTCTGAAACTTGGAGAGAAACTGGTGAAGCCACCAAGATTGTCGAAATTGAAAGTCTACTCAGAGTGCCAAAACGTTTTGAAACCTTGGCCAAAAGTTGCTGTAGCACCATGCAGCCAGCTGCATCCTGGGGTTTTGATAACTAGGGAACACCCTACACCTATTTATAAGGAAAGAGGGGCGGATGAAATGGGTATTCAATCTCTATATATCTGCCTCTCTTTTTACTTATTTTCTCTTCTTTAGCTATCTTTGTAATTCTTGCTTCCATTCTCTTTTACTTATTATTCCATATTAAGTGTCTATTTCTGCAGCTCTTATTGCTGAAATACACAGCAAATAAACCAAGAACTTTGCCTTTAAAGCTGCTTTATATGTGATTTCAGATAAGGCTTCAAATATCAAGTCCATTATGTATATATAAGCTGGTATAATTGAATGAGGTAATATGATTGAGACAACATATATAGTTTGTTGATTGATCATGTGTTGGAGGTAGCTGACTCTATGTCACAAAATGTAGAAACATGACAAGCTAGAAAGAGATCATTTGATGGGGGACAATCAAGGAGATGAATTTTTAATGACCAGGTTGATTTAACAAGGTGAAGGTACTTCAATCTTTGTAACTGATAGGGCTTTAAGATGGTACATTGCAAAACTGCTTGCTGATAATAATTGAAATTATGTTTAAAGTGAACTACAGAATATGGAGAGTCAAAAATTTTTAACAGGAGCTAGGTATGCTGGATCAATCCTTAGAAAACAGAAATTACAGTTTGGTAAGATTAAGTTTGTTTTCTAGTGAAAAAAGCGACATTTACATTTGCTGAAACTAATTTTAACAGAACTGATTTAGCTTGGATTGAATTGGTAATGCAAGAAACATAGTCAAGTTTGCGGATGACAAATAAGGAGACTAGAGTGAGAGGTAGTGCGGTAAGTTGGATTTCATAATTCTTCAAACTTAGATGCTAGAACATGGGGAGAAGAGAAAGTTTATGGCTTCTAATTATCACCAGTGGATTTCATAATAATTCAAAGTCAGAAGTTTAAACAACAGGGGAAGGGAAGTTTTAAGGCTTCTAAATTACCACCACTGAGAAGTTTGCCTTCATTCTTTTCCATAAGCAGAACTTCCAATTCCTCCATTTACAGCAACAGTTCAAAAAGATATCACAATCATCAGATGTTACCAAATATTCCTTGTCCACCATCATTTTCAAATTGCAACTTCTTTTAGAAGCCACATACTACTTGGCACTTCTCTTTTCTAGGGAACTCTTTGAATATGATCCACCATGAACTTGACGGGTGGGTTCATGTTTCTATCATATACTGATGTCCTGACTCCCAATTTCCTGTGTTCTCTAATTAATATATCAAGTTGTTGCTCTCCATAGTGCATGACAACATGGCATCTCACAATCTATGCCCTAATAATGTTTATCTTTTCTTTTGTATACCATATCCTGTATGACAAAAGCACCAGTATATGCTAATACATGGTCCATTCAAGTCTTATTCGTCTATTGATTGAGTAGGACAGTATTTTTTCCAGATTTTTATTCCATGATCCATTTTATTTGTCCTCATATTACTATTTCATATATTTCTGAGGAAGAATTAAAAAAGAAATGAAATAACTTATTTACCAAGAACACCCTCAGTCTCTAAGCTTTTGGTTTAAAATTTAGGGCAGCATAGGTTGAGTTCTTGGTGCATTTGTTCTGTTTAAAATTTGTTTTATAATGCAAGTAACGGATCCAGGGTAGAAGTCCTGTTACAGGTGAGTATATCTCTAACATGTGTTCATGGCCATTGCCGCCCTTGACTTTGGTTGCAGCTTTTTTTTTTTTTTTGTGAAAAAACTAGATATGGTATTTACTGTTCAGAAGAAAAAAAAGAAAAACAAAGAAAAGAACATGCTCACATATTTGCCATAATGTACAACCTATATTGCCTGGATCATTTTACTTGGCTGAGGGCTAATGTTGGATATGATGCAACAGCTACATGGGTACATTTTATTATATTCTTGTTAAGACAATCCTAGGATCTACATACTGAATCTCAAGGAATTTAATGCCCATCCACTTGATTGGTGAACATATTTAAGAAGCATAGCACATATATGAAAGTTATGAGGTTCACAATTACTAGGGACAGATGGCCTTAGCTTGTGCATTGAAGGATGGACTAATTGCCTCTTCAGGTCTTGTTTTGTGATTAATTATATCATTCTTTTGACATAACAGATAAATGGCTCATGCACTATGTCGGCGTTCACGTTGGGCACAACATAACTATATTAGCATTAAGTTATATCAGCATGTTAGCCAAAGTTTACTCTTTGGTTTGGTTCATTGTCATTAATCTCTTAAGAAGAGAAAAAAAAATTTATCCCTAGCAAAGGAATCAAATCCAAGACTTACATATATGCAGTTAAATATACCCACTTAATCCATAGGCAGTGAATTCATATACAAACAGCTAAACATATGATATTTGATTTTGTCAAGTATTAGTACTGATTTAGATAGCTGATTAATTTCTCTGGAAGTTGTAGGGATCAACTGCATCAAACTCGGAGGAAATTACCAGGGTCGGACAGTTACTCCTGAATGAAAAGCTCCTACGAGAATCTACTGAAGAAGTCAATGACCTTAAGAGCCAAGTGCTGCACTGGAAAAATTTAGAAGTATGGTCGTTCCACAGTAATTGATTGTGTTGGCTATCATTGTGTCACATTTAAATACGATTATTTTGATAGCATGCACTGTGCAATTTGCTGTTTGTTAGGCATCGGCAAGTGCTGAGATTATAAAGCTCCGCAAGATGCTTGACAACGAAGCTAATCAGAAGCAGAAGCTTGAAGAAGAAATAAGAATACTAAAAGGTCAGCTGTTGCAGTTGAGTGTTGAAGCTGATAAGGTATGGACTGAGAATCGACCATGCATGCATGTGTTGTGAATAGGGTTCAAAAATTAATTTTTCAGGCAGTACAACAAAGTCATTGCTTGAGCACTGTCCATTATGATTTCATCTGAGGTCATTTCAGTTTCTTATCTGACACTATATCATATTACACACACCATTTAGGGAAACTAGATCTGTCCTTACAGATTGATGGATGTAGTGTAAATTGAATGCATTTTACTTTAGCCATTCTTTGGTTCGACATATTATTTTCTGGCCATTCTCTGGTTCAACCAAACACTTAGTTGCTCGTACTAAGGCATTATAAGTCAATGCTTGCCAAATTGCTTTGCGTAACTGGGCCTGGGCATGTGCATGATTATCAATTATAAACTTCTACAGTCTTATGATTATGATTATAATTTCATTTGTCAGCTCTGTTGATATCCTATCATTATGGCCATAGTTATTCAATGCTTTAATATTCTTGTATCAGACAAGGAGGAGTCTTGAAAGTGGTGGGTCTGGGAAAAGCTTAACAGGATTAGATTCCATTATGTCTCAGGCTAGGCATTCACAGCTTAGAGACTCAGGAAATGGACCTAAGGCATCAATTGCTAAACTCTTTGAACAAGGTACTTAAATAAACCAATATTGTCAAGTCAATAAAGTTTAATATGCAATTCTTATGAGCTATTTCTTAAATGGATACTTAAATATGGCAGTGGGGTTGCAAAAAATATTGTCATTGCTTGAATCAGAAGATGCTGATGTTCGTATTCATGCAGTAAAGGTGGTAGCAAACCTAGCAGCTGAAGGTGACTTAAGATTTAATAGATCAACATTGTCTCTAAAATTTCTTTCATTATTTGAGTAGTTTTACTGTATATTATGTTTTCTTTTATAATCTATGTTTTAGTGGTTGCATTACCTTGATGCAACATGTCAAATTTGTAGCAGTAGAAATGTTTTTAATTGTATATATTTCTCACAACTAAGTTTTAGATCAGGGAAATAGTAATCTAAGGATATATTTGTCCTTTCTTGTATGCCTTTTTTATTAAGTCATGTGCTTAAAATTGAGAAGCATGAAATGCTACTTCATAGAGGGTGGGTCTTTGTGCAATGGTAAGGTTGTTTCATTTTGACCTGGATGTCATGTGTTCAAAACATGGAAACAGCCCTCTGCACATGGGGTAATGCTGCATTTTATCTGATCCTCACCAGATCTTGTAATGGCAGGAGTCTTGTGAACTAAGATGCTCTTTTTTACTAAATGCTACTTTATAACTTATGATGAGCCCATACAGTTATTTTATTTATGGACTTGTCATGTGTTTTGCTTTCAAACTTAATGTTTTGGAAATGCTGGAAAGAAAAATAAAGCTGCTGAGAGTTAAAATGTTACAATATCAGAAATTTGCTAGAAAATTTCAAGGTTGGATGAATTGTGTATAACTTTAATTTTAGTAAATATAGTGTACAATATAATGCTTTTGTAAGGCATTAAAGATGCACTAAATTGTAAGAGAAGGAAATATAATTCAAACAATCACTTGTAGGTGTATGACTACTGCACTCTATATCAGTATGTTGAATAAGTTGATGAGATTTTGATGAATTAATCCTTTTTACACCTAATCCCTGATCAGTCACTTTTTTCTTATAAAATAACAGGTAAGACCCTTTTTTTTTTTGACTGAATTTGTGAATGTCCTTATGTTAAATAAGAATAATAGTTTCTCCCAATATGATAGTAGAAGTGATGGCTTTAGGTTCTAGCCTTCATACTAGGTGCCTAGGATCCAAAGTATACACTCTAAAGTCTAATCTCACAACATGGGATAAGTACATAATCATCTTTATCCCTTTCTGAACATTGACCAAATGATGGATACTCGAAAAGATTCTTTTATCTCCATAACAACGTGAAAAGAATGGAAAATTTGAAGACCTGTATCAATTTTCTAGATCAGCAATTCGCATCATCATCATCAATTTTCTAGTGTCTTCAAAATAATGCTTTATCTATTGTTTCATTGTGTAATTAATCAAAGTTTTGAAGACCTCTGGAATGGGATGGTACGAGCAGTATCATACTGTTTTGGCAGAAAACTGGTGCCAGTACACGGTATGGGATGCAACCCCGTACCATCTGTCGGTACCTCGTACCATATTGCTCTGGAAGAAAACCTATATGCAGTCCACACCGTATTTGAAACCTTGGAATTAGTATTTCAACAGGTACCAACCCATCCTGGTTACTTCTGTTACAAGGCGATTTATAGGTTCCTTTTCTGCATTGCGCATTTTTGGATTTCTTTACTCATTTGAGCCAACCATAGATTCATTTAAAACCATTGATAATGTCTCAGCTGTGCAAATTTGTGTAGTGGGTAACTAGCTGTTTCCATTCCTTCTACATGTTTAAAAGTGGCAAATTAAATATGCCATGCTGATGAATTGAAGTCTATGACTTAAATGCATTGGGAAAAAAAATTGTTTGGACAAGGCTTCATTGTTATGGTTATGGTAATTTATTGCACATCGAGTACTTAGATATTTGTCAGAGTTGGCAGATAGGCTTTAAAAGCTTGCGTAAATAATGCATGGTAGCCCTCACCAATGACTATTAGTTAGAAGGATCTGCCCAAAGCCGCCTAGGTGTGCCATTTATATAAATGTGTCATATTCCTTGTCTGCTTGCTTTTGCATTTTTCCTTGTTCTCTAAGAACTCCTGTAGCATATTGTTTTTGGTCTTTTCATTTGTCCACCATTGCATTTTTTTGTTTCTTTTCAGTTTATGTGCTAGAGGACCTTCATGTTACTCTGTTGGAGCCATCAATTCATTTATACCTTTTCCTGTTATGAGTAATATTTAATGTTATGTTATATTCAGAAGCAAATCAGGAGAAAATTGTAGAAGCTGGTGGTCTTACATCATTACTGATGCTCTTGAGAATCTCAGAGGATGAAACTATACGTCGGGTAGCAGCTGGAGCAATTGCCAATCTTGCCATGAATGGTAATCATGCTTGGTTAAATGGTGATATTTATTACTCTTCATGCTGGACCTTGTTACATGTGTTGACACAACGCTGAGTCAAATATTCTGCTTGGTCATTTTCGGTTATTTGTTAATCTATTCTTTTGTCCTCCAATTTCGACCTTTGCAGAAACCAATCAAGAGCTTATTATGGCTCAAAGTGGCATTAGTTTGTTATCAATGACTGCAGCTGATGCCGAGGACCCCCAGACTCTTAGGATGGTTGCAGGGGCTGTAGCCAATTTATGTGGCAATGGTAAATCTTCTAATATTAGTTATTATCGTTGTCAGATTGCTAACACTGTCCTTTAATCTGTTGCATTTATCTTTGAAAGAGAAGTTTTGTATATCATGTAAAAAAGATAATTTACCAAGTTCTGCAACAAAAAAGATACTCTCTAGTTCTTAGAAGTAACTAAACATTTTAATAGAATAAAAGAATGAAGTTGAAGTATTTTCCAGAGGCTTTTGAGTACATTTCTGTATAGAAGAGAGCTAATAACTTGTATTAAAAACAGAAACAGCTACAGTAGACTACGTTTTTGGCTTTTGTTTGGAACTTTGGTGAAGGTTTCTAACTGCTGCATTATGTATTCTTGTCATTCCTTTGGTTGTCTTGAGCCATTGCTTTATCTCTCAAAGATCTGCACTCTGTGGATTTTCAAATCAAAGAGAAACATATCTTAGTAGGGTATTTCAATATTTTGTTATTTATGTTTTACCACTCTTGTAAGTATTTGGTACATAGCTAAGCACACTTAGAAGAGAAATGAATGGTTCTTTTAGAAGTTAACCAATTATATTGCAGATTTGATGGCTTATTTAAAATAACCAAAATTAACATGGGCTGCAAAGAGTATCTGGAGGACATTTGTTTGAAATTGTCTATCACGAAAGTCCTATATATATATATATATATATATAAAATCATATATATGTATGTATGCATATATGTATATTTATATTTAATTTTGGGATATTAGGGTACAATGTTGCAGTGCTGCCACTATGCAAGTTGTAATGCACTAATGCTGTCTATTTCTAGATTCAAGTGATAAATGAGGTCTTATGAATTCTTTAGAAATGGGAGTGATGACAGAATTTGCTAAACTTATGAAGGTTATTGGTTATGTTGAGGGATGGTAAGATGGCAGAGAACGACTAAATTGTATTCTCAATAAAGATACAAGAAGCACATGTTGGGTGTGGTTTCAGCTGTTGTGAATGGTTCAACATGGAGGTGAGAAAGAAGTATGAGGAGTTGCATGTGAAAATTTGAAGTCTTGCATAGGTATGGAATTTGTACAATTCTTTGTATAAGCAAATGACAGAAAAGAGACTGTTTTTCATTTGTCTCTTTGGCTATTTGTGCCCTTTAGATGGATACAGCTCCGCATCTCAAAGTTATCATTGCACCCCATTCTTTTAGACTCTTTGCAAACAAAAATTTCACCAACCACCACCTAGCCATATAGGTTTTGTACCGGGCCCCTTTCTTGGACCCATCTTAATTTTGAGTTGTGCTTTGTCTCCTGATGTGTTCCCTGCTAAAAGTCTTGGATGATGAACAAATGGCAAAGAGGTGTTAAAAATGCTGAAACAAATTAGATGTGAAAAGGCTTGTTAACAATGACTTTCAAGATCTAGTTTCTGGACGCTTCCAATGATGCGTGTATTTTACAAGTTCATGAAGATAGAGGTTACATCAATGGAGGGTACTGCAATAATGTTTAATCTAAATGGCATGACATTTGTGATGAATATTGAGGATGGCCCAATCAAGAGACGAACAAAAGGAATTCAAATTGTCTTGCAAGGTAGCATAAAGACTAAAATCTTAGTGAGCATGGATGGATTTGTAAATGAATATTTGATAATATTTTTGCGTTGGACCTAGTCCTTGGGTTGTAGAAATAAATGGAAAAGAATTTTTCATGGTCCTAGGGTTTTCATTTTTGACATCAACATGGTATGATATTGATACCATGACTCATAAAAAATTAGAGAAAATAATAATACATTAAAATAAAACATGACCTAATATCCAAGAAGTTCAACTCAACTCAACCAAGTCTTAATCTCAAACTTGTTGGGGATGGCTGCATGAATCCTTTTCCTACATTTTGCTTGATTTAGGGCCATGTTTTTTAAAGGATGTTAGATATCAAGTCCTTCCTTACTGCTTCATCTCATATGATTTTTAGCCTCCCTCTACATTCTTTTTTTCCTTCCATATATATCAAAGCACTCCTTCGTACTGGTGCATCCCTCGGTCTTCCTTGTGCATGTCTAAACCATCTAAGTCATCCCTCTCAATTTGTACTCCCTTCATCTTTTACGAATGATTTCATTTTTTATTCTATCTTTTCTTGTATTGCCGTGCATCCATCTTAATGTTGTTATCTCACTCACACTCAACATGTGCACATGTTATTTCTAACTGCACAGCATTCTGTAAAATAAAGCATGGTTGGTCGTTTGTTTGTCTTATAAATTTTTTCCTTAAAGTTGGTAGGTATCCTACAATCATGTAACAACCCTAATTGCACTTCTCCATTTTGTCTAACATGTTTTAAACTAAAGGACAACATTGTCTTCAATTTTCTCTTCCTTATAATAAATGACCCTAAATATCAAAATAATAATGCTTAGAAATTTCATGTTCCTCAATTTTCACTATACATTCATCTCTATTTCTTATTTTTACTAAACCACATTCCATGTATTTCGTCTTGGTCCTACTTAACCTAAAATCCTTAGATTCTAATGCACTCATCTATAGTTCTAATTATGATTGACATCGGCTTTACTGCTTTAGTTTTATTCACTAAGACTGTATCATCTGTAAATGGCATGCACCGATGAATATCCTTTATAACTAGTGCTAAAGGGTAAGTACTTAGAGAAGATCCTTGGAATAAACCTATTGTTATTGGAAATTCGTAAGTATTGCCACTATTTCTCACAATAGTAATCATTCAGTTGTACATATCTTTAATTACACTAATATAATCTAAGGTAAACTCCTTTCTTTTTTAACACTCACCATGAGACTTTTCTAGAGACTCTATCATATGCTTTTTCTAGGTTAATAAAAACTACAGGAAGATCTTATCTCCTTTCTCTATGCTTCTCCGTTAATCTACAGAAAATTAGCTTCCATAGTCGACCCTCTTGGCATAAAACTAAATTGATTCTCTGATACTTTCATGTTGTACCTCAATCTGTGTTCAATCACACTCTCTTAGATTCTCTGAACTAATAGTATGGCTTATGAGTTCAATATCACAATAGTTAGAACAATCTTGAATATAACCATTCTTATAAATTGGTGCTTTAATTCTCTTCATTCATGAGGCATCTTCTTGGTCTTTCATAAATTAAAATACAACATTATCTAACTTGAACATTTTAACGCATAAATACTTTCAGAATAGTAGATAATGCCCACTAACTGCTAGTCCCCTGTAGAGTGTATATGGGTGTTTTAGATGTCCAGATCATGTTCATAGTGGGGCTAGTCAATCTGATGCCTTCCTGGATATTGCCACCACCCTTCTTGCTGATAATGTGGCTGATCTTGTCCTAGATAGTTGCCTTGATGGTCAGTTTGATATTGTCCTGGCCATCCTTGCATGGGGGAATGGACTGCAACAACATGCTGTGACCATAGAACATACCCACCATAAGGAGGGTAGGTCTGTGGAAGATCATACTCCCCAGAATATGATGTTTGAGGATAGGTTATTTGTGCGGGTCATGTATTAGAGTATGACTATAAAACCTTTTATGTTGGAGTTGATAATAATAATAATAATAGTACAAAGTATAAAGGAAAGAAATGGAGAGACGAGAGGTGCAAGTGGGAAAGAAGATTGAAAGACAATATGCAAGAGGAGTTCCATGGTTTGTGTAGTCTGATTGTGCCTTCCCCTTTTCACTTGTCCTGTCAGGGTGAATGACTCTACAATTGGCAACTTAATACTCCTTCATGGCAGGCCACCTGTTGCCCTATTTAATTTGTTTTGAGCTCAGTGGTGGCCCCAAATATGTGCGGGTCCATAAGCAACAAAACAATTGGGAACGAACCTGACACAACATATAAAATGCTCAAGTTGAACCAAGGCATAATGAGTAAAATATTGTATATTTGAAAGTTGAAACAGTATATATATGGATTATAAATGTATAAAGAAAATAATATTAGCTGTTTCATTCAAATCTAGAAAGATTTTAGGTACACCAGTGATGTATTCCCATTTGCTGGCTTGTCTAACACGATCATGATAATCCCATTGCTAATCCATCTTGGATTGTGCCTGTCAACCATCACTTTTACACTTCTGGTGCTAAAACCCTTGCAGAAGATGTCTAGGACAACTTGAGATTTATCAAAGATGTGCATAGGTAGATCAAAAGTGGGCATGTCTGAAGACTTATGTTATCACCATGGTTGCTGGCATGATATAATATTTCCTATATGAAGGCAGCAAAGTAGAATTGCAAAAATTTCCAGTATCACTCTAATTTAGATTAGTTATAATCCAAAATGCTGGTCAGATCATCTTGTATGAGCAGTTACATTTGACATTCCGATAGACTAGGTTCATTTAGTATTATGTAATTAGGGCTATGGATCCATGTAGGGGCTCTTTTCTATGGCATGAATCATTTTGGTCCTGTTGGCTGCTAATAGTGACTACATTGAGCTTGAAATATGTATATCATGTTATTATACATGACTTGAAGATGCAGCCCTATATGAGAAAGAAAATTGTCTTCTAAAAGTTGTGGGAGGTATCACAGCCTTTCTTCCTATCGATTTGAGCAGATAGGCTACAAACAAGGCTGAGAGGAGAAGGTGGCATTAAAGCATTGCTAGGGATGGTTAGATGCGGGCACCCTGATGTTCTTGCTCAAGTTGCACGTGGCATTGCAAACTTTGCGAAGTGTGAGTCTAGAGCTTCCACACAAGGTAAAGGCCTCCCTTTTGACTGCTGAACTTACCAGTTAATCACGTTTCTTGATGTTATTTTTCATGCTAATTTTCTGCTAAGGAGTTAATGTCAGGCAGCCTATATTACTGTCATATTAGCATTTAGTCATTCATATAAAGCAATATTTTTGGAAACTAACAAGTTATCTCTTACAGGTATTGGCGTTCTATAACTTGATATTCATATAAAATCTTTACTTATGAAGTTGCTTATATTTTTTTCCTTTCTATTTTCATGAACAGTATTATCTGTACTATGAGATCTATCATCATGTCTCATTTTTGTGATCCCAATGAAGAATGGTAGACATGGAGGTACCATAAAATGTATCTCTCTTGATGTACAGATCAAGTACGCTGTCACAATGTGGGGTGAAAAATTGGAGAAAAGTTAAGAGCAAGGGCAGGGAAAGTGTAGTCCTTAGAAAAGGACAAGTGGCTGTGCCATTTTAGAAGAATTTGCACGAAAGTATTTGATATTGAATGTGTAACAGAATTTGTTCTGAATTGTTTATTGAGAATTTATAATAAATTGTTAAAGGATATTTCCATACTTCAACAATTTCCTACACCACCCTCTTCTCATCAAAAAACGATTCTCTGCACTAAGGTTTGTTGTCTCGGTATCGAATGCCGTATTGGTACAATCCTATTATAGTGTCGGCATGCGGTTCATTATGGTATGGTATATGCTATACCGGTATGGTACGGTACATCTTGTATCGGATGGTACAGCAAACCTTGCTCTTCACCTTAGTTGATCCCTCCTTTTCCTTTGTTGAAGCTGAAAGGAAAGCTGTGTGAAATCATTATCGACATCAATGCTCACTTTCATTTGAGTGAGGAAGTGGGGAACTGTGCGTAGCTTTAGAGGATTCTGACTGGTATGGTTGTCATGAACCATTATTGTCAAAAGCCTACAAGGCTGGCTTTCTCTCGGTGGTTTTGATACTCTGGGAGGACTCTTGATGATATTTCTCATGGTACAAGCCTTTCATGGAGTCACTGGCCAATTATCTATCTTCATCTGATGTAATAGATAATTTCGGAGCACCTAAATTAGTTTACAATTGAATGCTAAATGATATATCATTTTACTCAGAACCCTTAAAAAATGGAGGGTCCTACTCGTTGAAGCTAGAAATGTGCACCTGTCCTAGCATTTTTGGTATTCTCTTAAAAGAACTTCAGAGCAAGGCTGTGAGACTTTTATTTAAGTGTCATGCATTTTTCTTCCTTTCTCATTAATCTAATATTATACATGAAGTGCAACTCAATGCATGATTAAATTGTCAAATTATATAGAGAGATGGGAGGGGGTGGTTATACAAATACACACACACACACACACACACACATACATGCATATACATGTACAAGCACACATGGTTATGATAGACATAGGCTATGTAGAAAGGACCTTACACTAACTTCCAAATTCCATGATTGAAGTTGCAAAACCAAAATCTATGCCATTCGATGTGATCAACAAGGTTTAAAGTGCCTGTAAACAAAAATTTATTGTTTTGGAGATCAACAAGGTCCAAAGTGTGTCAAATCATCCCAAATTTATAGTGGCAAAATACAGTGTGTTGATTTTTGGACTACTTGATGCACAGGCAAGAAGTCATGAAGATGTATGTTTTTTTTTTTTATAGGTATTTTAAAGCTTGTAGATCGCATCCAATGGGTTAGATTTTCATTTTGCAACTCCAATCATCAAATTTGGCAGCTGTTTGTGAAGTTCTACATCTACAACCTGTATTATAAGTGTACCCATATAATGATATGATTATAATACAACCTCTATCAATGCAAAATCAGTGGTAGCCCTTTCAAAATGAAAATCCATATGCTATTGTTCATTATCTGCAATGTCTCAATTGCTTAAAAGCCAAAAAATTATGTGTTTTGGAGGTCTTATACCTGTATATCAAGTTGATATTACCTGGCAGCTATGATTGTGTAATGCCATGTTTTGGTTTAATTTATAGCTTAGAAGCATCCAAATAAATTGCATTTGGATGTCTGTGTTCTAAAATCTGTAGATCAGATAAGTGGTTTGGATGCTGGAATTATATGGTGTATAATATAGTTTAGCTCATTAATTGTATTGAATCCATCCATTTTTGTCCACTTGATGCATGAAAGGAGATTTTTGAAACACATGATTTTTGGTTTCTAGGCAATTTGACATTGTGCATCATAATCAGTGGAATGGATTTTCCTTTTGAAAGGGCTATCTTTATCTTGCATTGATCGTGTTTACAGCAAGATACAATCAACAGTGTTCTAGTTTTCCTGTATATGAGTATGTGTTTGAACATGTATATTTTTATGCATATGTACATAAGATACACTTGCTATGACTCTTTTAAAAGGCAAAGTGTTCTACTTGGGATACGTACATCAAAAGAAGAAGAAAAGGTGTCAGATACTTTCAGGGCATCTGAAAGCTTGGCATAGGTGCCAAGTCCTGGTAACATTGTCCTTCACTGGGTGAATTGGATTGGCCTCAGGTAGAATGTAACTTTAGTCCTAGTAAGAGATGAAACAAAGGTTGGGAGATACTGGATCTGCTTAGTCCACCTTATCTGTTATCCACCCTTAACCTTTCCAGTAGTTTATAATTTCAAGTCCATCATCTTGTATGAGCAAATGTTCTCCCTCTTGCATGCCAAAACAAACAACATCCCACCCTCCTAAAAACAGTGAATTTATGTATGATGCCAAATTACTCACCTCCAGCATTTGTTGGTTGACAAAATTCCACCCTATAAACTATTTTCTAACCGTGTGGCAGCTATGGCTCCTTGGACCCATTTGAAATAAACATATTTTCTCTTGGGTGTCACCAATACAAGGTTCTTGATACCTTAGGTACTTGATTTTGTCTGCGTTAAGAACCCTAACTGCTGTATCCTGAGGACAGCTCATTTGGTGCGATTTTCACCATTTTTTTTTCTTTCGTTAAGTTGCTCTGCATGTTCACCAGAAAGGAGTGATTCTTTCCGCTTTCTCTGTTCCTCTGCTGAGGCCTTTGGATATTTTCTTCCCTATTTCCACCATTCCTGCCGGGAGTTGCAAGTCTTTTTCAACTTTCAGGGGAATTGCAGGGTTCAAGATAGTTGCCTCAACAAGACATCCGCCCTTTAGTTGAAACTTTTGAAACCTTATTAGAATGTGACTGGTTGGGCATCAACCTCTTGTCGCTTTTGATTCATATAAGAATGCCCTGTTCTGTGTTTTCTTAGTAGGCAATGTCCAAATAATTAAAAAGAACCTCATTAAAAGAGGGGTCCTTCTCCACCTAACTATAAAGCACACAACCAGAGCTGCTGTTTGCAACACTTGCTTCTTCATGTACACAGGTTGTTAAAACTTGCTTTCCTCACTAATTATTGAGCATGATTTACAAGACTGATACATCTTTCAGATTTTCCATGGTATCGATAAAGAGATGAAGAGTATTAATGGAGTGGCAAATTTGCAAGTACTCATTGGTTTCTTTAATTCTTTTGTCTTTTGTTATTTGTTAATAAATACGAAATTTATGTTTGTATCAAGCTTGTTTTCTATGAGGATGTCATTCTTATGGGATATTTTTTTCTTAAGCTTATTAATAGCATGGAAGCCTAAGTCTAGCAACCATCTCAATGTAAAAGAATTACTTATGAGTGTTAATACGTAAATGATCACCACAGGAAATAAGGTAGGAAAGTCTCTTTTGATTGAAGATGGAGCACTTCCTTGGATTGTAAAAAGTGCCAATAGCGAAGCTGCACCCATTAGAAGACACGTAGAGCTTGCATTATGCCACTTGGCACAACATGGTAAGTAGCTTTTATCTCCTGACCCAACAGCTGGAAAAAACTTGTGCTTGTGGCCTGATATTTTCGGTTCTTGATTGCAGAAGTAAATGCAAATGATATGATTAGCGAGGGAGCCTTGTGGGAGCTGGTTCGCATTTCACAGGATTGTTCTCGAGAAGACATTAGGACACTGGCACACCGAACTCTGACTTCCAGCCCTACTTTCCAATCAGAGTTGAGAAGATTATGCATAGAATGTTGAGATATGCTGATGTTGGGCTTTGTGCATGAATATGAATCGAGAAGCGACAGATAAATTCTTGAGTTGCACCTTCTACAAGGAATCGATGGTAGAAAGTAATCAAGTATCAAGGAGGTTTGGCCTGGCAACATCTAAGCAATGAAGTGGATTCAAATCAAGTTCCATTGTTGAACTTGTGATAATTAAGAACATTCGTTTCCAAGAAGGCAGCGTTCTTTTTGTGACCCCTCCCTGAATTAGAAGGGGAGGTCAAGAATTCCTGTCAGCAATTCTTTTTGTTCATACCAGCCAAACCTATCATGCCTACCCGCCTAGCTATTGTACAAGTGTGTATATGTTAAAAAAGGTAGAGAAGATGGTTGTAACTTGCATTAAGAGTAACTGGCTGGAGGCTTCAGCCTATTGAAATGTCCAGCCATATTTGTATCATACATGTTAACATCATGGTGATCCCATATTAAAATTATCAAAGTTTGCAGGTTTTTTGAGATTTTTTTTTCACAGCTATGCTTGTGTATATTTATTTTTTTCGACAAATCCTATCTCAAACTTGTCTAGCATAGGCAGATCAGAAAAGCATGCCCTGTATTGAGACTTTACCTGGTACTGCTTGCTATAGTCCCTAGAGGATTTTTCATGTTTGCTTACAAGTTCAATAGCATCTGAGATGCACTTTCATGACTTACATGCAAACACTAAGATAATTAAGGACCAGTCAGTCCTACTCATACATGCTTGAGTTCTCATCTGTCACCATTTTATAGGTTGTTATTTGTTTAAACACATTTTTGGATTGTTTTGGGGCCAGCAATTTCTTTCCATACAACTTGGCGATCTAAAATGAAATATATGCAAACCAACACTCTCCATGCTTAAATGAATCCTTGATGGTGCATCATTTCCATAGGATTGGAATTGTTTTGATATGTGCTTGCTCAATTAGCATTATAGTGAAGGGCTTAGCATTATAGTGAAGGGCTTACTTGAAAAGGTTGCTGTGTAGATGCTGCATCTGAGGGACATTTATATACTCTCTTGCTCATCCTAACATGTTTGCTTTTACTACTATCTTTTTTCTCAAAATCCTCATCTAACTTGGACAATGGAGGATATTTTGTTGGGCAAAATCTGGCGATCTTTAGTGTTGTATTTCTCTTACTTTCAAATTGGACTCTTAGAAGATCTCTTCACATGAGCATGGCTACTGTTGGGATAGGTCCTCGTCACTTAACCGATCTCATCCAACTGATCTCAATTGGAGGCGTATCTTAATAAAAGCCAACCTCATTAGAAGATCATGATTTCTAGGAAGCCAGTCTCATCAGGAGATCGATCTCATATGAAAATCGAGATCGATAAAAGTACGATCTCAACATCATTTGGGCGTGACGATAATGTCCGAGTTGAAGACTACATCGGCCAAAGATCGGTCTGTTTTTTCAGTAGCTTCAACGAGAAACTGACGTACTTGCCTGTCACGATAGTCTTGATCCGAAGATCGGGTCCTTCAGCTGCCTACGTCTGATACTTCAGATTGATTATCGATCGACCTAATTTTTTAACGCTACTTAGTGAGTTCGGGATTGCTGGCACGCAGGGTACTCACCTCGGACCGCCTCCAATCCCTTTCATCTTGCCCCGACTAGTGGCCGATCTGGATATCGACATCGATCGAACTATCGAAGGTCAAGTGAGGCTGTTATGCAGTTATATCGAGTCACATCAAGCCGCATTATCCTGAGGCCATATCCTAAGCGGTCCGCTCCATATCATAATTGGACACCACAAAATCATTAATTATGCCATGTGCACACGATGAGGCCCGCCGTTGCGACCACCGATGTGTCGGACAAAAGGCATGCTTGCTGACAGGGCCATTTAAAGATGTCCCTATACAGCTCCATATGATTGGACGTTATCGGAATACATTCATGTTCTTTCATCCTTCATCCTGCTCTCTCTATAAATAGAGGTAAGAGGAGACCCTCAGGAGGTACGCACATTTCAATACTCAAGAGTCCAAAAACTCTGTCTCACTTGTTCCTTCACCTGCTGAGCTAAAAACTGACTAAGCATCAGAGTGTCTTCGTTAGAGCCATCTTCGATGAAGGCTTTTCTTGCAAGTTTTTTTGTTGCCACCAGATGCCGTCGGTCGACTTTTTCATTTAGCCCGAGTTGATCTTGCCTCCATTCGACACACCTCGAGCCCTCTTTTCTAATCTCGATCCTCTCAACTATGCCCTCTCTCCGATGAGCGATCCTTCTCCACCTGTTCCCTGCCATTCGACATTTAGACGGAACGATCCGACTACCCCACTGAAGACGAGCTGCAACAGTTTGGTGCACTAGGTAGGAGGGAGAAACATCATTCCAGAAGTTACAATGGCCAAGACGAGAGTGCAACACGCTTTCCTTAGTTTCGCTCGACGCTCATCGCGGCGTGAGGTACTTTCGATGACCTTCGAAGAGCCAAGTGCCTCACGATCGGAGGAAACAGTAGATCAACAACAGTTTGCCGCCTTAGTATAGCAAGTCAAAGCATTGACGAAGGCTATCCATAGTCTCCAATAGACTACAGAGCAGCAGCAATAGTAGCAATGGCGGACAGAGGATTCGGTGCCGCGGGACGTGCCCTTCAGTTAGAGTCTCCGACCTCATTCTCCATCCCGCCACTCGTCTCGATGCTCTCTCCAAATGACTTCTTAACCCATCCGACGGTCACCACAAGTTGACTCTCGGTGCACTCTACATGCCGCTTTCAGTGACCGCCGGTCCCCTTCTCCTCGATGAGCTTCACACAAGGAAAAGAGGCTGCGATCTCCATCAATATCTTCTTCTAGAGAAGGTTCTATCCTAGGATATTCCAAGCATCTCGATGAATATCAGCGGTGGTTGAATGAATATGACCTCAAACTAAAAGAGTTTGATCACCGCTTGAATTGACTTCAAGCGAACAATCGAGATCCTATCGATGAGCTCGATGTTAGCACCCATCCATCCTTCTCTCGATGGATTCTCGATGAACCAATTTTAGATCGGTTCAAGATGCCACAGGTGGAACCATATGACGGCTCCACTGATCTGCTCGACCATCTTGAAAACTATAAAGCTCTCATGCTTCTTCAGAGGGCATCCGACGCCCTCCTCTGCATCCCCTTTTCGGTCACCCTCAGGAAGAATGCTCCAACGTGGTACTCCAGACTTCAATCAGAAAGTATCCATTCCTTTGACCAGCTCGGACAGCTCTTCTTGACGCACTTCGATATTAATCGGAAGGCGCTGTAGATATTCGACAGTCTTTTCTCCGTCAAACAGCAAGATGGAGAATCTCTATGAGATTTTATGGCGTGCTTCAACACTGCCACCCTGGAGGTCTGGGACCTCGACGAATTGACAGCCATTATGGCCATGAAGCGAGGGCTGCACAGCTCCAAGTTCACCTATTCTTTGGACAAGATACTTTTTCAGACATATATCGAGCTCTTCGAGCATGCTAGAAGTACATCCGAGCCGAGGAGGAAGAGACTGATCGATGTCGATTTGAGAACAAGGATCCAAAAAAGAAGGAACCTTCGTGGGACCCAATTAAGCCCACGTTGAGAGGGAGGCTCCACTTTTCCGACCAAGCCCGAAGCCTAAAAACTTCGACCCCAGGTACGATTCCTACACCCCTTTAACTACTTCTCGTGCACAGATGCTCATGAAGATACAGGGGGAAGGACTATCTTCGACGATTCCAGCCGATGAAGATAAGAGCAGCATTCTGTAACCGGAGGTGCTACTGTCGGTTCCATCGTGACTACGGTCATGACATTGAGAGGTGCATCGAGTTGAAGAATGAGATCAAAGACTTGATAAGGTGGGGATACTTCAGAAAGTACATGTGGGATCGACCTATGTAGCTACCGATGACTCCCAGCCTTAGTCGTGCCTCGATGAGAAATCTCACACTCAACCTATGGTGGGTGTGATCAACGTGATCTCGATGGGACCAAGACTTCGGAGATCCGACGACTCAGAAAGCTCTCCCAAATGTCGGCGATCGAACGACGACATCATCTTCTCCGAGGGAGACCTGCAAGGAGATCAAACTTCTCATAATGATGCTGTTATTGTATTAATGATGATAGTCAATTATGATGTAAAACAATATCTTATTAATAATGGAAGCTCAACCGACATAATTTTGTATGATTGTTTTTCTCAAATACAACTTTCTATTGATCGACTTAAATTAGTCAACACTCCTTTAATCAGGTTCACTGATGACTTGATCAAGGTAGAAGGGAAGATAAAACTTTCTGTTACTACCAAATGACCACTTCGGCAATCGACCGTGCAACTCAATTTTCTTATAATTTGGGTTCCTTTTGCCTACAATGTTATCTTGAGGCAATCCGAGCTGAATGTACTTCGAGCAATCGTCTCAACGTATTACTTGCTCGTGCACTTTTCGATGAGAAAAGAAATTGGTGAGATGAGAGGAGATCAGCAACTAGTCTGATAATGTTACTTAACTATAGACAAAGAAAAGAAGCCGACTGAAACTCTTTCCATCAACGATGGATTAGACCAAAGAGAGGAAGAAAGTTGAAGAAAATCTGCAGAGCGACTCACCTCGGTGCCCCTCAACATGGAGGACCCGATCAAAACTGTTCAGGTCAGATCTTCCTTAAGCAACGAACTAAGGGAGGAGCTGATCAATTTTTTGAGGAAGTATACAAATGTTTTCATCTGGTCTGCCTTAGATATGCTAGGCATCCCACCTGATATGATTGTCATCGACTAAATATCAATGCCAAGCACAAGCTGGTGAGACAAAAGAAAAGAAGTTTCGTTCTCGAGCGGTAGAAGACTATCGACGAGGAGATCGATAGATTGCTAGCAGTCGACTTCATTCGCAAGGCGACCTATCCAGATTGGCTCGTGAACATTGTGATGGTCAAGAAAGCTAATGGCAAGTGATGGATATGCATCGACTACACCAATTTGAATAAGACTTGTCCGAAGGATAGCTTTCTACTGCCCTTGATTGATCAACTGATCGACGCTATGTCGGACCATCAGCTGCTCAGCTTTATGGATACCTTCTCTGACTACAACCAGATCAGGATGACACCAGAGAATAAAGAGAAGATGTCATTTATCACCAACAAAGGCTTGTACTGCTACAAAATCATACCTTTTGGTCTAAAAAATATCAGGACTACATATCAAAGGGTGGTCAACAAAGTCTTCAAGAATCAGATCGATTGTAACATGAAGGTCTACATCGACGATATGCTCGTAAAAAGTAAGGAAGCTACTCTTCATATCGATGACCTGACAGAAGCTTTCGACATCCTGAGGAGATATCGAATGAAACTGAACCCAATTAAGTGTGCCTTCGATGTCCGTTGAAAAAGTTTCTTAGTTCATGGTGATGAAGCAAGACATCAAGGCGAACCCCGAGAAGATCAGGGTGGTTCTCAACATGAAGCTTTTAACCTCTCGGTGGGATATTCAGAAGCTAACGGGATGCATGGCATCTTTGAGTCGGTTCCTCTCCAAGTCTGCAGAGCGATGCCTCTCCTTCTTTAAAACCCACAAGCAAATAAACTTCACTTAGACAGAAGAATGTCAGAAGGCTTTCAACGATCTGAAGTGGTACTTAAGTTCTTCTCCATTTCTGACAAAGCCAAATACCGACGATAAATTACTCATGTATTTGGCCGTGACTCCTACAGCCGTGAGCTTGGTACTAGTCTGAAAAAAAATAAGGTACAAAAATCGATCTACTACATAAGTCGGATGCTGTGTGGGATGGAAGTCAGATACCCTCGGATCGAAAAGGTGATCTTCACGGTCATCACGATAACTCGACGACTGTGATCTTATTTTCAGACCCACTCAGTGAAGATCCTGACCGATCTCCCCTTGAGGACTCTACTTCAATGATAAGACACTTTGGAGAGGATGGCTAAGTGGATGGTCGAACTTAGTGAGTTCAATCTCTCTTATGTCCCACGATCCTCAATGAAGGCTCAGATACTCATCGATTTTGTTATCGAGTGCACTTTAACCGACGACAGTCAAGTCGAGGACCGCCCTTAAGGAGAGGCTTCAAAGCTTGTGTGGATTTTGCATGTGGATGGAGCCTCAAATGCCCAAAGCTGCGGTGTGGGTCTCATTTTGACCAACATTGGTGGGGTGGTGACTGAGTACATCCTTCGATTTGGCTTTAAAGCTTCTAACAATCAAGCTAAATACAAAGCTTTGATAGCCACACTGAAGATCGTCAAAGATCTCGGTGTAAAATACCTAAGGATGTTCACTGACTCACAGTTGGTTGCCAGACAATCTCGAGGTGAACATGAGGCCTGAGATCCAATTCTCTCTAGGTATCTACAGACACTCAGATATCTGCAAACAAATTTTGATTACTTCGAGGTCTACCATATTCTCCGCTCGAAGAATATCTGAGCTGATTTTTTGTCTCGACTCGCCACATCTGACCGCGGTGACTTGGAGAGGATCTTCATCGAGCATCTCAAAAATTCAAGTATCGACTCTGAAGAAAAAATTTACCAGGTTCAAGTCGATCATAAATCGAGTTGGATCAATCCGTTCGTTGAGTTCCTAATCAATAGAATCTTACCGATTGATCCTACTGAGATGTGCCAAATAAGGAGACTGACGGTCTGGTACATGATCATCGATGACTAAATCTATCGTAGGTCTGCATTTTTGCTCTTGCTCAAGTGCCTTCGGCCTTTTGAAGCCAACTACGTTCTTCGGGAGGTGCACGAGGGCATTTGCGGCAATCACTTGGGGGGCAAGTCACTGTTCTACAAGATTTTATGGCAAAGATGGCTGACTATGCAGAAGGATGTTGCTGACCTGGTGTAGAAGTATGATCAATGTCAGAGGTTTGCCAATGTTCAAAGACTTCCGTCAAGTCAATTCACAATCATTTCGGCACCATGACCATTTGATTAGTGGGGAGTCGATATATTCGATCCTTTTTTATTCGTCAGTGGGCAAAGGAGGTTCGTTATCATGGCCATCGACTACTTCATCAAATGGGTGGAGGCCGAACGACTGGCGCAGATAATGAAAAGAAGAACTACCTACTTTTTATGAAAATCCATCATTTGTGCTTTGGTCTACTCCGAGTGATCATCATCGACAACGGTCGACAATTCGACAATGTTAGGTTTGAGGAATTCTACATAAAGTACTACATCATCCATATATTTACCTTGATCGGGCATCTGCAGTCTAATGGAGAAGCTGAGATGACCGACAAGATAATTCTATAAGGTCTGAAGATAAGAATTGATCAAGTCAGAGGATGTTGTGCCGACGAACTATCCAGTATCTTATGGTCTTACCGAACAACTTCTCGGATCCCAATCGGAGAGATCCCCTTCAAACTGCATTTGAGATGAAAGTTGTGATCCTGATTGAAATCGGCCTACCTTTGACTCGGGTGGAGCACTACGACAAACGGACCAATTTAGACAAGTGATGAGCTGATCTAGACTTGCTCGACGAGTTTCAGAGATAAGCCCAACTGAGGATGGCTTCCTATGAGCAAAGGATAGCTCGTTACTACAACTCCCGAGTTAAGCCAAAGATCTTTCAAGCTAGAGACCTAATCGTTAGAAGAGCCGAAATCTCCAAACTGACTGAGCAAGAAAAGTTGTCCCCGAATTGGAAAGGTCTTTATAAGGTTTCAGTAGTTCTACAACCTGAAGCATACAAGATTGAGGGCCTGGACAGTACAGAGATTCTTCGGACTTGAAACATCAAGAATCTACAGATGTATTATCAATAAAAACACCTTATAAATAAAAATTTTTCTTTCCTATAATTTTGTATTAAACAATTGAACTCTCGGAGGCTTAACCCTCGGCTGAATTAGAGGTCATCTCGGTCAGATTTGAAATGCGACGATGGAAACCTTTAATCAAGGACCAAGGTTGTCTCGATGAGATTCGAGGCACACTAAACGATAATACTCCTCTGTGATGGAATGGCCTACAATAAAAATCTTTATCAAGGCCCCAAGTCATCTCGATGGTTTTCGAGGTGCAGTAAGTATGGTCAAGATCGTTGAAGGGACACGAGGTCATCTCGACAAAATTCAAGATGTAATAGCAATACTGACGAGACACGAGATCACCTTGACAAAATTCAAGGAGGAACTGTTAAGAAGTCATCCAGAAGTCCCTCCAAAATGAGTCGACCATGACCTCGACAAGATCGACACTATGGGGGGCACATGACTTGGGATGTTCTTTCGACTCGAGAAACTCCTCCAGACATCAGCAACTTGATCGCTTGACAGTCGATCAATCCACATCTTCGTCAGCTGGTACCCGACGAGACGTTACTCGGCTAATACCTGTTTAACGAAGTTATAAAGTTTGGTAACTGTTAGTGTGCTAGCTTTGATTGAAGGGCCACGGAGTATAAGCTACAGTTTGCACAGACCCAGATGAAATCCGACGTTACTCGGCTAATACCCATTTAATAAAGTCATGGAGTCTGGCAACTATTAGTGTGCCAGCTATGGTCGAAAGGTCACTGGAATATAAGCTACAGTTCACAGTGCAAACCCAGACGAAATCCGATGTTAGTCGGCTAATATCCCTTTAACAGAGCCATGGAGTCCGATGACTGTTAGTGTACCAGTTATGGCTGAAGGGTCACTGGAGTATAAGCTACAGTTCGCAGCACAGATCCAGACAAAAAAAATTATGGTTAGTTGGTTTTTATTCGATTGACTAAGGATTAGTTGATCTAAAATAAAGTGGAGATGACCATACCCCACCTCAACCACCATGCTTCGAACTTGACGAGATGCTCTACAGAATGGCGACCCATGTCTTGAAACAATAAGTTCGCTGCATGCAGCTTTCGAGGATGGTCGTCAGAAAAAGCAAGTTGGATCTATACATCGGTTAACTCTTTTTGCTCGATGAAGACTATGTAATCAAAGCAAGAGTTGGGGGGGCAAGTATCGGAGTAGATCCTCGTTATTTAACCGACCTCAGTAAAAGCCAATCTCATCAGAAGATCGTGGTCCCCAGAAAGCTAGTCTCACCATGAGGCCGACCTCGTCTGAAAATTAAGGTCGATAAAAGTACAACCTTAACATCATTTGGGTGTGACGACATTGTTCGAGTTGAAGACTATATCGGTCAATGACCGATCTATTTCTTCAGTGGCTTTGGTGAGAAATCGATGTACTTACCTGTCACGATAGTTCTGATCCGAAGATCGGATCCTTCAGCTGCCTACAACATCTGATACTTCAGATTGGTCATCTACCAACCTGACTTTCTAACCCTACTTGGCGAGCTTGAGATTGCTGGCACATGGAGTACTCACTTCGGATCGCCTCCAATACCTTTCATCTTGCCCCGGCTAGTGGCCGATCTGGATATCGACATCGACCGAACTATTGGAAGTCAAGTGAGGCTGTCATGTAGTCACATCGAGTCACATCAAACCGCATCATCCTGAGATCATATCCTAAGCGGTCCTCTTCGTATCGTGATAGAACACGACAAAATCATTAATTATACCATGTGCATATGATGAGGCCCGCCACCGTGACCATTTGTGCACCGGACAAAAGGCATGCCTGCTGACAGGGCCATTTAAAGATGCCATTATGTGGCTTCGTATGATTGGACATTATTGAAATACAATCCCATCCTTTCGTCCTTCATCCTACTCTCTCTATAAATGGAGGTAAGAGAAGACCCCCAAGAGGTACGCATATTCTAATACTCAGAGCCCGAAAACTCTGCCTCACTCGCTCCTTCACTTGTTGAGTTAAAATCTGACTTGAACGTCGGAGTGTTCTCGCCAGCAGTGGTGAAGCCTGGCATCAAATGTTGGAAGGATAAAGTAATAATTTATTACTAAATTTTTAAATAAAATATTTTATAATAAATAATAAAATAAAAATATATATATATATATTTAATAATATTATAAAAATATCAATAAATATTTAATTTTATGTATAAATAAAGATAGGTAAAAAATATTACTATATGCCATCTGTAAAACGATTTTGATTATGTAAAAATCTCAATAATCTCTTCCACATTAAAGATTGAAGAATAAATAAAGAATTAAAAAATAAATAAATAAATATTTTTTTTAAAAAATTATTATTTTTAATAAAAATTAATATATAAATTATATGATCTTTTTTTCAAACCAATGGATTTATAATGTGTGAAAGACTAAAATATTGGAGAGGCCACCATATTATAAATATATAGATAATAAGTATTTTAAAATTTTTGAAGGGGGGTAGTGGTCCGCCCGGTCCCATTTACGCTCCGTCATTGCTTGCCGGAGCCATCTCTGGCGAAAACTTTTCTTGTAGGTTTTCCTGCTACCATCGGATACCGATGATCGATTTTTTCATCCGATTTGAGTTGACCTTGCCTCCATTCGACACACCTCGAGTCCTCGCTCTCGATCTCGGCCCTCTCGATTGTATCCTCTCTCTAGGGAGCGATTCTTCTCCATCAAATTTTTACCATTCGATACTCAGACGCGATGATCCGCCTATTCTATCGAAGACGAGCCGCAACAGCCACAACCAATCACTCGCCATTAATTAGCTCGTTTAATCTCTTCACCTCAGATTTTGGTGGAAACAATGTTTATAGAAAAAATATATAGTAGATTTGTATTGGAAGGAAACTTGTTCTGAGTTGATAATTTTACTTTTTTTTTTTTTTTTTTTTTTCTTCTGATAGAAATGATCTACGGATCACAATAACCTGTATAGCGAGGCTGGCCCTTTTAAATATAAATATCTACTATTTACTTGATCCGAAATACTTAGACTGTCACTAAAATTTGCGGCCTAGCGACCACGGCCGGATAGGATGCTTTGTCCGTGTTACCAGTTCGCGTATTGTGTGGCGTTCTCTTCTCTTCCCTCTCTTCTCAGTTCTCACGTGTGGAAGTAAATCCCATCATTCCGGTCAGATGGCCGCTTGACGTCCGACCAAACGTGCAGCGGTCACACCACGTCATGACCCAGTAACGTAAACAAGCTAAGGTATGGCGCGTGAGCCCCCTCCTCGTAAGCCGGGTCCCACCTGCCCCGCTATGGCCTTTGGGATTCCTGGAAATTAATCGCTCGTGGCCCTGGACAGAGGAGGAGGAAGAGGAACAGAGAGAGAGTAGAAGGGCATGGGCTGGTGGGCGTGCGGGTGTCAGCGCACCGTACGCGTCGCCCAATGGGCTTCTCGAAGCATGTGGTTGGTGCACTCATCTGATTCCAGTCGTAGGGTCCATCAACAATACTAGTGGGACAGAGATGTGACGACCTCGGCTTGCTGCTCTCCTCATTCCTGCTTTTCAATCTCTCTGCTTGCTCCTGCTTAACCACTCGATTCCCTTGCATTGCGTTCGTGTACTCGTTAAGGTTGCGTTTGATGCATCGCGGGGCAACGTGGATTCACCCCAGAATAAATTATTAATATTAAATTATTAATAATATTAATTATTATATTTAATATATAAATAATATTTATTAAAATTATTAAAAATTTTGATTGATATATTTGATATGATAATTAAATTATCGATAATGTGAAATCAAAATTTTAAAATATCTTCAATAATTTTATCCTAGTGATTTTATTTTTTTAATGAGAAGTAACAGAGTGACGTGGGTATAGTGATAGTAAGAGAAGTGACAGTCCGAGAGGTATGGTGTCACGCCCCCGATCCGAGATCGCGAGCAGGAGGTCGCGGCAACCGCCGCATACTTATGAAGAACTCTCTCCATAAGCATGCAAGGCATCTCATCACGATATCAATGCATCACAGTGAAATAAATTCAAATAATTATTATTCACTTTAATTCAAGTAATTAAATCAAATATCTTACATCCAATAAAATTTTACTAAAAATAAAACAATAGGTCTAAATTCAATGAAGTTGACAATGCTAAATCTCGCCTCTAAAAGCTCTGTCCCAATATTTCTTTCCACGCTCGTAATTAATTATCTGAATCTGAAAAATAGAAAGGAAGGTAATGAGCTAGACAGCCCAGTAAGTAACAAATATCTCAACTAGATATTTCAGATATTATATAATTTTTAAGAACAATGTTGTAAATAAACATAAAAATATATTTCATGCTGATTTTATACAAATCCAATCTTTTCAAATATTCACATATAATCATAAATCCGATTCGATTCAAAACACTCGTAACTCAACAGCCTCGACTATGACCAACGTTTAATCCCCATTGACAGGGTCCACTGAATACCAGCGCACAACCCCCACTGGCAGGGTCCACAAACACCAGCGCACAACCCCCACTGGCAGGGTCCACTAAATACCAGCGCACAATCCCTACTGGTAGGGTCCACTGAGTACCAACGTATAATCCCCATTGACGGGGCCCACTGAAACATAGTTAGGCTGAGAGTATAAATCCAATCTGTATCAAAACACTTTTGTATCATAATATATCATAATTTTTCACAGAACATGTGCATAATCGACGTACCATAATATTTCAAAAGCACTTTTCTTTCAAAACATAATTTCATAAATCATGCATAATTTCAGAGAATAATTATTTATTTTCAAAATAAATATGAAATATCTCGAGAAGATGATTCATTACTTACCTTTCACAAAGCACTGAATGAATAGATCGACTAACTTCTAGGAGATTCTTCCGTGCCTATTATCCAAAATTATATTTTTATATTAATTTTAATTCAGAATTAAATCTAAACAAATCCCAAATCAAAATCTCACTTAGAATCACTCTTCCCTAAACTCGATCAAAATCATCAAAATGAAGTCTTTCACTACGCTAATCTTAGAAGGATAACTTTGGAGAGAGAAATCCATCAAGAGAGAGAAATAATCTAGAGAGAGAAAATTTTAGAGAGAGAAAATAGAGAGAGAAAGTCCAATTCTAGAGAGAGAAAGTAAGGGTTCAGACTAAAAGAAGAGAGAGAAACTCTCCCTCATTTTTATTTATTTATTTATTTATTATTATTTTTTTTTCCTTTTTCTTTTCTTTTTTCTTTTCTTTTTTTTTTCTTTTTCTTTTTCTTTTCTTTTTTTTTTTTCTTTTTCCTTTTCTTTTTCTTTTTTTCTTCCTTCTACTTCTTCCCGTGGCCTCCCCTGGGTGAAAAATATGAAACAGGGGACCGAATGGTCCCCTCATACGGTTGGCCGATCGGCGATCGGCCGGCACAAGAATGGCCGGTAGTCGGAGGAGAGCGCACCGCCATCCCAAGGGTCCCAAATCGATGGCCGGCGACGGCCACAGGCGTCCGAAAATAAAAAAAAATCAAAACCTCTCCCATGACAAAATTCGGTGACTCCGATCACCAGTGAGTGTGCACACCAGTACGGGAAGGAAGGGAGAGAAAAGAGGAAGAGAACCACATGCTTACCTCGAGCTCCGGCGACCTCTCCAGCGAGAAATTGCGGCGGGCACAGTGACGGTTTCTGCGAGCAATTTTCGACGATCTTCGCCGTTTCGCTCCAGAATTCTTTGGTAGGAAGAAGGGAGAAGGGTCTTCCCTTTAAATAGAACCGGAGGAGAAGAGTTTGACTCCTCTCCGATGAGGTTTCCGACTCCGATTAGGAGCCGGTCGGGAGAAGAAGACTCCCTGCGGGAGTCTTCTTCATTTTTTTTTTTGGGCTGGGTTTAAGGCCCAATGGGCCAGATGTTACATATGGAGAATCACAGATACTGAGGGATGGGGAGTGGGCGGGCATGTGCGAAATTATGGGGGTGGTGGGAACGGGCGTGGAGGAGCCACGGAAGATGGTGGGGGATAAGGGTAGAAGAGCTGCAGGCAAGCAAAGAGAGATGGAGGAGCCGTGCGTCAGGGGTGCATGCAGAGGAGGGTGGGGGGAGAAAAAAATGATAATTTTGACAATTTAGATAGATTTTATATAATTTTTTTAAGAAATAATTTTATTCAAAATTTTTATTATAATATTATCAAAAAAATAATAATTTGGATAGCCATTCTTTTTTAAGGCAATATGAATTGTTTTTCATAAAATAATCTGAATTATTAAAATAATCTAAATTATTATTTAAAAAATATTAAATATAATAATTAAAATTATTATATTAAATTATCAATAATCTGAATAGATTGCTAACTATTAAATGCAACTTGAATGCTTCCTTCCATCTCACACTATGGCCATGGGATCACTAAAGTTGATCGTCATGACATGCTGCCTCTTGTATTTCCTATCCTTTTCTCGGCACTCCTGCTTTGGATTGTAGTCATGCTCATGTGTTGATGGGTCATGGAAACTTCACTCATTGACAATTTCCTAGGGATTGGAGGAAACAACAATTTAATTTGTACCCCTCATAAGGATTGATCGACTTTGAAAGTTGAGCTCACTAATGGAAATCTTAATCCTTAACCATTAATTCAAGAGAAAAGAAATTAGATATGGTGTCAAATGCATCATCAGAGAATAAGTGCAATATTCCAATTAAGCAACCGATATTTGACTTTGATTGAGTGCATATTTTAGTGTCTTACTCGATGCATGTTTGTTACGAAAGATCTTAAAAAAAGCTAGGTAATTGTACAGCTTCTAATGTGCGTAAACAAGAAATAGTGCAGATTGTTTTTGTGTTTTAGACTCGAATCCTGGTCTCACAAGTAAGAGCCAAGAATCCTAAGAAGCCCCTGATGTTGGTTCCCTACCAAAATACGCTTTCTATTTTGATCAATTCCACAAACCGAGATCAATGAAGCTCCAATTAGATACAATGCATGATAGATAATAACTTGCTAGTTGGTGCATGCATGAAGATTGATAATGTCACGCCTTGAACCCAACCTCCGAATTAGCTATGCGATAGCCACACACTCTTTAGGACAAGATCCTAAAGAATATGCAACATCTTAAAATTTGTTACAATCTTAAAATTTCATAGATATTATTAATCTCAAATCATAATAAATATTCTATATTAATACATATTAGATTTTTTACAATTTACAAGACTCGCTCATCCCACTAATATTGATGATGCTCTATCGATTTAGTTCTTTCAATCATGATCCCAACTAAATCCAAAACATATATCCTGTAATTCTAAAAAAAAAAAAAGGACCATGAGCTTTATAGTCTAGTAAAAATTTTCACATACCAATATCAATATAATAATAATAAATGAGAAATTATCAATAGTTACTGATACAAATTTCATGCCATAATCTACTACGATCATAAAACATGCATGCAAATATATATATTTTTTTGCACAATAATTCATATCATATAATTATTTCAAAACAACATACAGTGGATCTAATCGTATTAAGGTGCTCAACTTTGGACTACAGCAGCCATATTTTTGGTCCATGATAGGATATTAACATAGTGGCTAGTCCTGTAGATTATCATAATCATCCTTAATAGGATAACAAAGTGGCTAGTTCTGTACACTATCACAACTATTTCAAGCTCATAGTGGGATACTAATAAAGTAGCTAGTTCAAAGACCATAGGTGCTCAACTTTGAACTACCACAATCATGTTTTAAGCCCGTAGTGGGATACCAATAAAGTAGCTAGTCTAAATGACCATAAGTGCTCGACTCTAAATTACTACAGCCACATTTCAAGTCCATGATAGGGCACTAATAAAAAGACTAGCCCAAAGGACTACAAGTGCTCGATCTTAGACTATCACAGTCATATTTCAAATCTGTGATAGGACATCAATAAAATGACTAGCCCAGAATACCATAACCTAACATTCAATCACACAATTTAAGTACATGCTTGTTAAATATTATAATTTAAGATCATATTCTTTTGCAAAATTCGATGCATATGATTAACAAAATCTATCCACATTAGAATCAATAATATATCATATATAACTTCATATAAAACCATACATATACTTAATAAATAAATATATAATATACAACTATCAAAAATCATAGATCAAAATCACTGATGCATAAAATAATTTTTAAGTAGGTGATCAATGTTAAAAAATTCTTATCTCTACCAACGACAAACTCTGAAATAGGATTTATTAGTTTAGGACTAGCATGTCCAATCAATCAGTATATATTCAACTCATCCTTGATGAACCATCATCATAAGAAATAATAAAATATTGTTAGATTTGTATTTTTAAACCATTAATATCCGAATTACTCCTAAGCTCCAAATTTCTCAACCCTACCTAATATATTACTAACTAAGAAGTAAAAAGTTTATGGATTTATATTGATTTAGGAATCAGAATGTTGATCTTCTAGGTCAACTTCTTATACAATTGATCGCCCCCTACAGTACCGAATTAATATCTAATGAATTATAATAAACATTAGGGTGAAACAATTCAAGAGAGAACAACACCATAAGCTGGATAGCAACATGTAACCGTCCAAGGGTTTTAAATCCAAGTAACTAGTGGATCATGAACAAGAATCCAAGTCAGCTCATAAATAGTATGATGGGTGTTTATCAATGACAAGGTTTAGGGGTGATCATGAACAAGAATCTATCGAGTTCTGCAAATCTTATATCAAAAAATCCTATGATCCAACTAGAGAGAAGAGAGAGAAACAAAGAGAGAGAGAGAAAACAAAGGGAGAGAGAGAGAGAGAAAAAAGAGAGGGATGATGAGAGAGAGAAGAGGGAGAAGAGAGACAACTTTCTCTCTCTCTCTCTCTTTCTTGTTCTTCTTCTTCAAAATAGAGGAACCACATTTTTTTTTTCCAAAAAAAGGAACAAGGTCAACTGGGGGTGGCGCACGTCCACGTAAGTAAGGCCTCCAATTAAAATCACGCCAGCGAGTAGCGGTAACATTGGCCAACGGTAAAGAAAGGAATAGAAGAACTGATCATGGATTGGGCTTAAACAAAAACAGAACAGAAAAGAAACAAAATAGCCCGGCTCACTGGTCGGTGATTGTTCTTCTCTGATCATGAGGAAGATGATTGAGGACCCAACCCGATATCTGGTGGAAACCTTACCCCAAACAATGGCAACTCATATGGGATCAAACCAAAGAAAATGTAAAAAGAATAAAAATAGACCAAATTCTGTTTCAACCGAATCAGGCAACTTGTCTGTAATAATCCCATTATCCGTGATGGCTCAAATACTGGAAGAAGATGGAGAAGAAGTCAGGACCCTCCTGTCTCGACTCCGATGTTGAATCAACAGTGTCTCTCCAAGCCCACTCAATGAAATATCAAGAAAATCCCGAGCATTTTGCGAGTGAAGGATTGGGGATGAAGGCATCACGATGCTTAGGAGAAAAGAGTTGAGGGCCTTTATAGACCGATCCCTAAGGCTTTTGCTAGAGTCTGGCAAGCCCTAGGAATCCTTCTGATGGGATTTGGAGAAGTTGAACTCCATCAAGAGTCCTTCCTGCCTCATGTGCTAGTCACATGAGATTCCAAAGAACCTTTTCTTGAGGTTTGCTTTAAAATTGGTGCGAAGAAAGTAAGATAGTCAATGGGCTAGGTTCTTATATTCGTTCCTTTTAAAATAATTTTATCCTCAAAATCAAGGCCGATCCGACAGGTTGAACTGGGCGATCGCCCAGGTCCTTAGGCCCCAATTTTCTTAAGAAGAAAGAGGAGGCTCTCGAGGAAGACGATGGCGAGTGCATTGCCGTAGGAGAGGTTGTCGGAGCCGTGGAAGCCGACGCTGGTGTAGGCGAAGTAGGTGTTGGCACCTATGTTGGGAGCGAGGGTGAGGGGAGGTTGGCGAACATGCCCATGATGATGGAGCCGATGATGGAGGAGGCAGCTATAGCCACGATGAGGTCACGATGGATGTGTTCAAGGTAGGTGGCGTAGCCGGAGTCGACCGGCGAGAACTTGTACGTCAGCATGGGGTTGTCGCGGTCGAAGATGGAGCATATGGCGTCGGAGTCGGCGAGGATACAGGCCATAGTTAGGAAGGTGGCGATCCAGGATGGATCTCCGTTGTGAAGGTGGAGCCCCACTCGACGAGATTGAGCCGCTTCTCGAATCAAAACTTGGCCACGATAGAGTTAAGCCGGCCGAGTCGGGAGTTGGCCGATAGTGAGGCAGTTGGTGTTGGATTCATCGACCGCTATGGGGGTGGGGGGAGGGAGTCCATAGGGGTGGGTTGGTTTAAAGAGGATGGGGGAGGGGAGGTAAAATTGGGGATTAATTTGTAATATTTAAGATTCTTTGGGGGTTTATGGGATCTTCTGGGGGTGGAGTCAAAAGAAGATTGTAATTCTCATACACCTCTCGTTTGTTTTCTTTACCATTTATTTCCTCCAATTCTCTTTCCAGTTCTCCATTTATAAAGTCTTTATAAATAAATTATTATCTAAATGCATCAATTGCATATAGAGTATTATTGACCATACTTAATACTGTTGCCTCCGCTGAAAGAAGTTTCTCAAAATTAAAATTATTAAAATTATATTATGATCAATAATGTTATAAAAAAGATTAAATGATTTAGCTATGCTATCTATTGACGAAAAGTTATTGTTAATAATTATAAAAAATTTATAAAAAATTTTGCATCACAAAATACATGTAGATTAATTTTTCAATGATAATTAATATTTAAAATATGTTAATTTTTAATAGAGAAAGCCTCATTTTTTTATTTGGTCTCAGGTCTAAAAAATGTCAGGATCGGCCCTACTCAAAATTAGCATGTCCAAGGTTTCGAACATTAAGTATATGACCCTCATATTGTCTTAGAGCTTCCAATTAGTCTACATCTTAGATTGCTTGCTTCACAATATCTTAACATAAATTATTACATGGTATTTTAAAACTAGATCCTCTCAATCCACAAGATAATGAATTCTCTTGATTTCCTAATCTTGGCTTAAAATACCATAATTCCTTGCCCATGAAATCATTTGTTGTTGATTAATTTTATATGAAAATCATAATCTACTCAATCTACTCTAAATAAAAATAAAAAAAGGCTAGAGTAGTAAATGCTCCCCATGATCTACAGCCTTCTATATTCTTTTAACTTCTTACATGATGTAACCATTATGTTTTTATCCTAGAAAATCTTAAGTCCCTTCAAACAAATGAAGTAATAATATCAAAGCTAAGAAATGAATATCTATGCCAAGACATTCCATATTTGAGCTCAACTAAGGATTATTAATCTATTCACTCTAAACTTAAGATACTCAAAATTTTTCTAACCGTTACCAATAACAAAAGAGCCAATCACTAAAGATGGTACTACAATATCTAGATAAATCTAAGAATCAACAATCTTGCCCTTTCGTTTATCAATGGTGGTCTCTTTTACTAAAAATCAAATCAAGTCTCCAATCATAATACTTATTGAGTTAGAATTAATATTCTTAACTAGTTTTAATATAAGTTAACCGCCATACATCTACTTCACACTCTGATCTAAACCCATCGAATCCTCTAGATTTATCGGATGAATCTAGATAAAAATATTGCTTTACTTCATAATCTAAAAAGATCTAACCTTTCAAATTTTTGATAGATTTAGAGCAAAACTTTTAAATTTTTTTGTCCTTTACTACACCTCGAGCATATCACATGAAAATTAAATCTTAATCTATTTCCATATTTGAAGCCCTTGCATGAGCTCTTTTGCTTATCTAAAACTCTATCAATGTAGAAGTAATTAGAGTGAGTTAACCCTAGATTTACCTGACAATTAACTAAACAATTCTAAATCAACCTTTCTTTTTTAAAAAAAGTTTAACTTTAAACCTCAACAAATTAGAAGAATTTAAATCAATATCTCTATGAGTAGAATCAATTTGGTAATTCTATATAGAACTTTCTTCATCATGACCCCTGGCATCAATAAATAAATCGACATATAAAATCTTATTTTTATATGTTAAAACTTATATGAGTCTTTCAAAAATTTTTCAATTCCATTTGACAACAATAGCAAGATTCTTTAGGTCACTCAGAAACTTAAACTCTGATTTAAAAATTTAACATACTCAATAATCTTCAATAAATATAAGAAAATCAAGTTGGCTGATCCAAAGGTGATAATTTAAATTATCAAAGATTTTATCAAGATGTATATCTCATGTCCTCTTAATAAATATGTAAACCAATTAATTAAATCCAATGTCAATATAATGCATAATCTACCATTAGGTGCAATCCTTGAAGAATATTCCACACTCTAAACAATGTGTTGCTAAATCCAAAATTTACAACTAAATAATCACAACAAAACTAGAGGGCTATAATGGTTTGCATCCTCATCAAATTCAAAATTTTAAAATCATCTAAATAACAATTGAATAAATACACATGCTACAATGTACCAATATCGCAACTATATTTTAGGATTAACATTTCTTACTCTTAGATCAACTCCTCTTATCATGATTAGGAACGATAAATTATTCAGCCATTTTATACTCGTCATATGCCTACTTATGGATAGATTTTTGTCACAATGCTTAATGAGCTCAAACCTAAGTTTTAAATCTATTTCTACTATATCTCTCAAGTCTCTAAAAATTATAACCTAAGCTCTGACACTATTTTATCATGTCCCAAATCCAACCTCCAGATTAGTCACGTGATGACCGCATACTTTCTAAGATAAGATTCTAAAGAATATGTAAGGTCTTAATATTTATTACAATCTCAAAATTTTATGAATATTATTGATCTCAAATCATAACAAATATTCTATGTTAACACATATTAGACCTTTTACAATTTATAAAAAACTCGCTTATCTGACTAATATGGATGATGCTCTATCCATTTAATTCTTTCAATCATCATGATCCCAATGAATGCAAAATATATTTATCCTATAATTTTAAAAATGAAAAAAGAGGAGGGTCATGAGCTTTATAGCTTTGTATGAATTTTCACACACCATCAATATAACAATAATAAATAAGAAATTATCTATAGCTATTACTCATACAAATTCTATGCCACAAGATACCACGATCATAAAATATGTATAGCAAACACATGCCTTTTTGTACAATAATTTACATCATATAATTATCTCGAGATAACATACATCGGATCCAAACATATTAAGGTACTCAGCTCTAGACTATCGCAACCATATTTTTGGCTCATGATAGGATATCAACAAAGTGGCTAATCTTGTGGACTACCATAATTATCCATAACAGGATAACAAAGTGGCTGGTCTTATAGACTACCACAACCATGTTTCAAGCTTTTGGCAGGGTATCCATAAAGTGGCTAGTTTAAAAGACCATAGGTGCTCAACTTTGAACTACCATAATTATATTTCAAGCCTATGACAGGGCACCAATAAGATGGCTAGTCCAAAGGACCATAAATATTTGAACCTAAACTACTATCACCATGTTTCAAGCCCGTGACAGAACAATAAAGTGGCTAGTCCAAAAGATCATAAGTGCTCAATCTTAAACTACCATAGCCACATTTCAAGTTCATAGCAGGGCATCAATAAAGTGGCTAGACCAAAGTACCACAATCCTACATTCAATCATCCAATTTAATTACATGCTTATTAAGTATTAAAATTTATGATCATATTTTTTTTTGTAAACTTTGATGTACATGATTATCAAAATCCATTGAAGTCAGAATTAGTGATATATCATACATAACTTCATACAAAGCTATATATATATACTTAACAAATAAATATATAACATGCAACTATCAAAAATCACATAGATCAGAATCACTGATCTATAAAATAATTTTTATATAAGTAAGTGATCAATATTTAAAAATTCTTACCTCTATTGATGATAAACTTCAAAACAAGATTTATCAGTCCAACACTAGCATGTCCAATCAATTAGTATATATTCAACTCACCTTCGATCAACCATCATCATAAGAAGTAATAAAATATTATTAGATTCCTATTCTTAAAGCTCTAATATTTGAATTACTCATAATCCCCAAATTTCTCAATCTTACCTAATATATGGCTAACCAAGAAGTAAAAATTTAGTGATTTACTTTGATTTAGGAATCATAATATAGATCCTCTAGCCTAACATCTTCTTATCCAATTGATCGCAACCCCACAGTATCGAATTAATATCCAATGAATTATAATAAAAGTTTATGGTGAAATAATTCAAGAGAGAACAACACAATAAGCCAAATAGCAACATCTAACTATCCAAAAGTTTTAAATCTGAGTAACTAGTGGATCATGAACAAGAATCCAAGTTAGTTCAAAGATAGTATGATGGATGTTTATCAATGACAAGATTTAGGGGTGTTCATGAACAAGAATAGTGTCCTCCAAATCTTACATCCAAAAATCCTATGATCCAACACGAGAGAAGAGAGAGAAATTAGGAGTGAGAGCGAACATACAAATATTAAAAGAGAGAGAGAGAGAGAAAAAAGAGAGTGAGCAGAGAGAGAGTAGGGAGAAGAGAGACAACTCTCTCTCATGTTCTTCTTCAAAATAGGGAAACCACATACTTCTTTTTTTAAACAAGGAATAAGGTTGGCTGGGGATGGCGGATGTCCACCTAAGCAAGGCCTCCTACGTGGATCATGATGGTGACTAGCGGTAAAGAAAGGAATAGAGGAACTGATCGTGGATTGGCTCAAATAGAAAAAAATTGAAAATAAGCAAAATAGCCCGACTCATCGATTAGTGGCTGTTCTTCTTTGATGATGGGGAAGATGATTAAGGATCCAACCCAATATCTGATGGAAACCTTAGCCCCAAATAATGGCAACTGAAATGGAATCAAACCAAAGAAAAACATAAAAAGAATAAAAACAAAGTAAATTCTATTTTAACCAAATCTAGCTACTTGTCTGTGATAGTCTCATAATCTGTGATGGCTCAAAGATTGAGACACTACAAGAATATAAACTATTAGCAATGGCTATTTATCGTTGCTAATAGTCTATCCATCATTGCTAATAACATTGTCGTCGCTAATTTTATTATAACAATCAATCTGAAAAAATTTTATCGTTAAATATCTTTATTAGTGACGAAAAATATCACCATCACTAATATGACTATTAGCAACGGTATTAGCGATGGAAGAACTCCATCGCTAATTATTTTTTAATTTTTAAATTAAATTTTTAAAAAAATTTAAAAAATATTAGCGATGGTATTTTTGTAGCTAATGTCGTCGCTAATAATTATTAGCAATAAACAGTATCGTCACTAATATCGTCTCTAATTTTTTTAAATTTTAAATTAAATAATTTTTTTAAAAAAATATTAGAGATAGCGATATCATCGCTAATGCCATCGTTAATAAGTATTAGCAACGATATTTTTTATCCCTAATACTGTCGCTAATAATTAATTTTATTTTTTTTAAAAAATTAATATAAATATTTTTTAAAATTTATTTTAATTAATCACAGTGAATTATGATTCTTAATACATATTATAATTAAACTCCAAAGGTAATATGATGATTAAAAAATAAAAATTAATTATATTATATTAAAAATATAAATTATATAATTTTTTTTAATCAGTATAAAAAAACTATAATACATCAAAAAAAAAATCAAATCCGATCCTCGTCATCATTTGCCTCCTCCTCCTACTCTTCTCCAGCAGCTGGTGGATGAGAGCCAGATATCCAGCATCCTGTAATGAAATAAATAAAGTAATATTAGTAAGTTTTGATATGGCAGTGTATCTTTTGATACGGAGACGTATCTTTCGATATACTCTTTTGATTCTTAAATAAATTATTTCTATACGTTCTATTCGATGATATGGAGCTATAGATATCTTTGAGCTATTGATTGGACAGTTAGATTAAATTTTTAGCTCCTAGAGCCCCTTCTTAGACTCAAATCTAAATATGAAACTTGTAAATATAAAAATTTAAAACAAGTAAAAGGGTTTAGTAATATAATTACCTGATATGATGGCTGGGATGACGAGCTCAATCGATCGCACAATTGTAGATCTTGGAGAAGCTTCACGACCATATCGTGGATGGTATCCAAGCAGCTTTGAGGTCGCTGGCTCAAAAGCCTCTGCACGACCTCCTCTATATGTGCAATGCTCCAAGTCTGGGATATCGAGGCCTATGAGGATGTCGAAGGATATCGAGCTGATGGAGGGTCAAACCTGTGGCCAAATACTATGACTTGGCTCCTACTCACCACCTCGATAGCGTTGAGCCATCCCTTAAGATTAAAGGGGACTGAGAAGATGGGTCATCGTCGTATCTTTCAGCAACGTACTCTACGTAATGTGTTTGCATAGCTCAGAAATGTAGGCTTTTCACAGAGCTAGATGGGATACGTGCTGGCAGTTGACATAAATCTTCAGCTATAGAAGAAAGAACTTGGATCCATCTCAAGCTAAGCTAAGAGAGAAAAGTGGCAGTCCTTCCAATCAAGGAAGCGACCAACCAATTCCAATGATTGCAGTGACAGCCATCAAAGCAAGCACTAACGGGGCGCTAACGGTGAGAAAGAGCACCATGGGATCGAAGAGCAGGTCGCGCTCTCATCTAAGATAGAGGAAGAGGTGGAGCTCACTCGCTCTTGCTCTTCATGCCTTGGATCGCGAGCTGAGACTGTCCGTGCATCGTTGATCTTCGTGGATGATGAAATCGTAACCAGTTCGATATAATGGTTGAACTCTTAATCAGTCAGGCCCCTTAGAGTATTGACCCACACAGGATGCGGAGGTTCAGGGGCACATCTGGTACCTTTGCGTATGTATTAGTTCTAATATAAAAATTAGATCTATAATAACTTAATTCATAAATAAAATTTGAAGTTCTTTCCATGATCTGTTGCGATATAGAATCTAAATAGTCACCAATCACCAGTCCTCCTAGCCTGGTGTGTGACCTCCCATAACTATGGCTGGTCTGGTAGACGACCCAGCTGTCATGTCTATAATAAGTAAATAATAAAATTAAATTAATTAAAACATGCATATATGAGTTTTTATTATTCTAGTAAAAAGTTTTGGTATAGATTTCTTATCAGTTTGTCGATCACAATATGTGTGCCGACCGAGCCGCCCGTATGCCTAATTGGATCTTGCTAGGCAGATCGATTCTGTCGGATCTTCTGCCATCCATTGGAGTACTCTTCAGTACTCTACTGATCGCAGAGAGCCTGCCATATATCTATCTGTATCTAGTGATCCATGAAGAATCTCCAGTCCGATGGTGACTGAGAATCGATGCGCTGGATGGTGGACTGCCTGAGGCTGTAGAGGCCATCTCAGAATCTCCATGTGGCCACCTCCTCGAAGGTCCGACGATCAACCTTCTCATCCTGAAAAGTCTCAAATCGATAGTACTCCTGCAAGATAGAAGCAAGTGTGTATTAATATGTAATTAAAATATCAACATACCAAAAAATTAAAAATTAAACTAGTTTTGACTTACCAGAAACATCTTTCAAGCTATATCATGAGCTCTCGATGATAAACTCGAGACTCGTTCATCGATCCTGACATCAATCGACATATGATCCCGATAATGACATGAGATATAGAAGGCTCTTTGAATATATTATAAAATTATTTTTGAAGAATAAATGTTAACTCTAAAATTACTAAATTCTAACATGTTAATTGAGCATGTAGTACTTACGAGTGGCTCTGGATATGGATGATCTCTCTATCCTTAGATCAAATCGAAGGTACTGCAAGCTGGATGGATCCTCAACCACGGTGCTGTATCTGAGAGTCGATGGTCGCCACTGCATGCGACTGTGGGGTCACTAGTGACCCTCTATTCTCTGAACTTGAGTGCAAAATATCTAATACAAAGAATATTATATTAGTTAATAAATGATAAAATAATATAAATAAAAATATATAAATTAAATGTTAGAGCTTATCGTCCGATGAGAGAGATGCAAAACCATGCGAGGTGGCCGTGTGATCGCTCTCTCCTCGACTGGCGTGGCTCCGATCTCTGAAAGACATGATGTATACTCTCTAGAAATAAAAATAAATAGATTCATCAAATTAATTATATAATTATGGATGGTAATATAAGATTTAAAATGATGTAAGATAAGTAATTAAAATGATTCAAGAATTATATACTTAGCACTACTCATCGGCCTCTTCAGATGTTTGGTATCTTTTGGAATCTTCTTCCGATTCTTCCACTTCTTCCTCTTCTTCTTGCTCTTCTTCCACCTCTTCTTCTTCTTCTTCCTCTTTCCTTTCTTGAGGAAGATTGTCCTTTAAAGCAATCTCAGTTAGATCTACCTCCTCGTGTTGGCCATCTTCATGTAAGAAAATTCTTGGAGCATCCAATTCCACATCATTGAATGATTGATGAACTCCTACTATCTCATCCTCTTGAAAGTATTTTGGTAATTGGGGCTCTCTTCTTCTTCGAGTGTGTAATAAACGGCTTGAACTTAATTTTGCATACAGCCGACCAATCTTTTTTTCTTTTTTTTCTTGATGAAAAAGGAGTATAATACACTTGAGCAGCTTGTGCAACTAGTACAAATGGCTCGTTGACATAAACTTTTGATCTATGTTTGATTTCTATAAGTCTGTGCTGTGGATCAACCTTCATTTGTTATTGGTATCGAACCATTGGCAGTTAAATAGAATGACACTATTACCTCCAATGTAGCTTATCTTAATCACTTCTTTGAGGATTCTATAGTAGTCACTCTCCTCCTTATCTTCTAATTAGCTGCCTTTTATATACACACCACTGTTCATTGTGCTTTTATAATTTTCATATTGCTAGGTGTGAAATTTAAAATAATTTATCTTACAGCCATTATAGCATGTCATGTATTTTTTAAACCTGTAACCTAATGGTCTCAGCTTCATTGGTATGGACTAGCTCCCTTGAATGATCCACGTATTATAAAAAAAATAAATTAAAAAAATTAAAATATATAAAATGACAATGGATGCTTACCAATTGATGAAACCAACAAGCAAAGTTCTCTGAGCGTTGTGTTGATATTTCTTCATCACTTATGCTCGAATTTTCTCCTTTCAGTATCTTATCATATTGCCTAAACATATATAAGATAAGTATACTAAAATAAATGATTAAAGAGTTGAAATTATGATAGACACTTACAGGATATATGGGTCGATCTTCATGCAGTTTAGCAAGACATATGTCTCTACTTGTCGAAGTTCAGTATCAGAGAAAATCTAACGAACCTCGTGTCCAAATTTTCGAGTGGGATAAACAAATATTGAGATCTTTCACTCTGATCCCTTAGCACCATCATCATCATTTCGATCCACTTGAGTCAGCTTAGTCTGCACATTGGGATTGAAGTAGTGTCAGCTGAAATTTGAAATCTCTTCTATTATATAAGCCTCCAAAATAGAACCTTTGACTCGGGCCTTATTTCTCACTTTCTCCTTAAGACTATGTATGTATCTTTCAAATGGATACATCCACCTATGTTGCATTGGATCCCCCACCCTAGCTTTACATGCTAGATGAATCATGAGGTGCTCCATGGGGTCAAAGAAACTGGAAGAAAATATCTTCTCCAACTTATATATGGTCTCTACACTGCTAACCTCAAGACTAGAAATGTGATTGGTGGATAGTTCAATAGCACAAATGTCTCTGAATAGAAGGCTAAGCTTGATCAAAGAACTCCATATAAAGTTGGAAAGGAGGTCATGCCAAGCCAATGAGAGTAATCATTGCATGGATATATAGCAGTCATGGCTCTTTAGCCCATGAAACATGCAATCTTTGATATTGACGCATCGAGCTAGATTATTTGCATAGCCATCTAAAAATTTAAGACTCTTACACCATTTACAAACATCCTTCAGCTGCTCTCTTGTTAAGGTATAAGTTGCTTTTGGCTTAAATTTCTCAGGTGACACCTCAACCAGCTCTAATAGAGGATGCTTGCATATGTTCTTCATATCTACTCGAGCCTTAAGATTGTCCTTCATCTTGCTTTTGACATCCATAACAGTATAAAAAATATTATGACATATATTCTTCTCGATATGTATGATGTCAAAGTTATAATGGATCAAATTGATGGACCAGTAGGGTAATTTCCAAAAGATACTTCGCTTTATCCAGTTATGAGTTGTATCGAACCCTCGAGGCTTCTATTTGTCAAATTCAATACCAAACAAGACTTCGTTCAATTAAAATACCCTTGGAAACACCACTATACCACTAAGGCACTGGGGTGCATGGTCTTTCTCTATCTTATTCCTCTTGAAACTATCCCACTGCTTTCGAAAAGGATGATGCTCGGAGAGGAATTGATGATGACAATCGAACCAGTAAGACTTATTACCATGCTCAAGCTGAAATAATTTTATATTCTTCATGCAATAGAAACATGCTAGCTTCCCATGAGTGTTCCAACTTGACAGCATCCCATAAGCAAAAAAATTGCTAATGGTCCACATCAACGCAGCCTTCATTACAAAATTTTACTTCTTCGATGTATTAAAAGTACGAATGCCATCAGATCATAACAATTTCAGCTCATCAATAAGAGGCCTTAGATATACATCAATGCTTCTATCAGGATGTCGTGGTCTAGAAATGACTAATGTAAGAAAAATATTATGTTATTTCATGCACATCCCAGGTGGCAGATTGTATGAAGTGATAAAGACTGGCCAACATGAATAAGGGATCGCTACATGATCGAACGGTGTAAAACTATTTGTAGATAAATCCAGCCAGACATTGCATGATTTTTGAGCAAATAAAAGGATAGCAAGCATCAAATTGCTTCCATACCTTGCTGTCCGACGGATGACACATCATATCAGGGTGCTTGTATGGTCCTTCTTTATGCCATCTCATTTGTCCAGCAGTACTCTTGGATAAATAGAGCCTCTAAAGTTTTGGAGTGAGAAAAAGGTATCGAAAAATCTTGTATGGTATGTCCTTCTGATTTTTACTCTCTTGCCTTAGCTTAAATTAGTTTGCACCGCATACAGTGCATGAGCTCTTCTGTTGGTCCTCCTTATAGAAAAGCATGCAACCATTATGGCAAGCATCTATTTTCTCATATCCCATGCCCAACCCTATCATCATTTTCTTCGAAGCATAGAACCTCCCAACAAGCTTCTCATCCTTTTATAGCATTTTTTTTATTATTGCTACCATCCTATCATAACAATTGACCGTCCTATTAAACTTGACCTTCAAGTTTAACAACTCTGACATAGTTGATAGTACAGTATATGTTTCATATTATGATCATAGGGGTTCATCAGCATCTTTTAGCATACAGTAGAAATCGCCGCTGCCAGCTTCTCGCTCATCCTCCACATCTTAATTAAATTTAGGACCAGCTGCATCTATAATCATGTCCACCATTCTATCTATGTCCATGTCTTGCTCGGTTCTAACCCATACAACTTTCTCCCATGTCTCTCTATATAGGTACAAATTAATGCTTATAGTTGAGTATAAATCCACTCTTATACAAATGGACAGTAATTATATCTCTATTAAATATTTCTCTATTGCCACATCTGTTACAAGGGCAATGAGCCCATCCTTGATATAAGAGTACCGCATTCTCAAAAATAAAATCGTAAAAGTACTCTACATCTGATACAATCGTGATGTTGTTGTTAGGACACCATGATTATCAATCTAATTTTAACTTAATAAAAATTAAAAATATATAGAAAGTAGTGAGTCAGATCAAATTCATAGAGAAGGCAGGATTTTAACTTAAAATCTTTGATTTTATAAAAAAATAAAGTTTTAAAGAAAATAATTTAAGTCAAAAAATAAAAATTAAAAGTATAAAAAATAAATTCGATACTAAGATCTACTATTTAAATTCTAGCTTCTACTTGTAATAAAAATAAATAATAAAAATTTAAAATATATAACATAAATTGATACTAAAATCTACTAACCAGATCTTAGCATCTACTTACAAAAAATAAAAGATAAAAATTTAAAATGTAAGAAAATAAATTTTATATTAATTAAAATTAAAATTTAAGTACAAATAATTTAAAAAATAATAAAATAAAAATAAAACTATAATAAAGAGCTGAAGTTGATCAGTCTAATCTCATCAAAAAGACGATTGATGATCTCTTCTTCTTCTTTCGTACTCCATGAAGTGAACTGGCTTCTCTTCTTCTTCTCCTTGGGTACTTAAAGTTCTCTTATTTTTTTCTCTATCCTTTTCATGCTTTTCCATTCAATATTTTTACTCTTAAGGCTTATTCCCAGACCTCCTATTTATAGATAAATTTTTTATTTTTTTTAGTTATAAAAAGAGTCTTAAAATCCTTAAAAAATATATTATACTCGTAAAAGTTTTTTTGGCTATCCAAATCTGATAAAAACCACTATTTAAATTCTTCTTACAGTCGGAGACATTCTCAGCCGTTTGATCATGTGCTTGATTTATTTTTGGCTATCGAATTGTGTGTTTTATCTCCTTAACACAGTCGGGGATGCTGTCAGTCATCGGATCGAGCCTCAGATAGAATCTGAGCTATTGATCAGCATCCTGGATTTCTTATTCAAACTCGAAAATGATGTCAACTGTTGGATCAATCTCTAGATCAATTTTTAGCTATTGGATTGCACAAAATCTTTCACCTCACTTGTGAGCCGTGCCGTGCGCTGCGAAACTATTCCTGTGGACCGCACCATTGACTCTGTGGATCGAGCGGCTGGTCCACCGTGCATCGAAGATAATAAAAATTATTTTTAGTATATTTTTTCTTGATTTTTACTCTAATTTTTATCTAAAAAATAAGAAAAAATATACATTAAATTTTTTTATTATTTTGATGCTTAAATTGCTCAATTAAATCAACATCTATTTTTTATAAATATGCTCTAATTTTATATTTTTTAAAATTATCTATTTTTGTGAGAAAATCTAATTTATTTATAAAATTAGATTTTTTAAAAAGATGTTAGCACTATAAATTATTAAAAATATGTAAAATAAATATAAAAATATTTACTTATCATACCATCCAACTTGAACTTTGCTCGTCCTCGAGTAAAGAAAGAATTTAGAATTAAGTATCGTTTAACTTAAAGTTTCAAATTTCATCAAATAATTTTCAAAAAAGATCACTGATGTCCAGTAGAGCATGGATGAAGTATGTCATTAGGATATTAATACTAATCAATGTGAGAGTTAAGCTAAAAATATTAAACTTTTTTTGAACTTTTCTAGATTATCCCTATCTTTATCTTTAAATTATTAACCTTCATATAGATAAGTATATTGTTACTTCTGTCTTTCATTTATTGATTTTTTTTTAACATTATACCATTATTGAGTGTCTTAACCCCTTAAGCTTTCTGTTTGACCTATGTAGCGAGTTTTCAGTCAATGACTCCCAAACCAGATGGCTTTAGGGCACTAGGTATAGAATACCTCTCAGACCTACTTGCTCGAATCAAATAGGCTACGAGTTAAAACTAGCTTTGCAACAAGCTTCTTTGTCTTTCATACCTTTTGACGCAAAACTCAATGCTTGCTTAGGCAAAGAGATCCGGTTACTCAGCATGAAGTATTCAAATTTTTTTTTATATATATATGAAGAAATGTATAGTTACCTTACATAAATCCATAGGAAGTAAACTCTTCTTCAATACTGGTAGAAAAATTTAGAAATACTCAAAGAAAACTGTTTAAGTTCTTAACTTTTTATTGAGTTTTTTTAATACTTGATCCTTCAATATCTTACAAACTCTCTAATCTGTACATCATTTTTTTTATAAAAATACTTGATTTAACTTGATTCTTAAGTGTGATCAAGTGCTTAAATACTAAATACTAACTTACTTGAAGATTTAAAAAAAATTCTATTAGATAAAAAAAAATTATTATTCTCCCTCTAACTTAATCAACATTGTCGTCAATGGAGTAGAAAAATTGAAGGATGGATACAAAGAGCAAGAAAAGGAGAGATGTCATCTGATCCATAAATCTTTTCAAAATTCATTCTCTCCCCAACTTAGCCAACATTGTCTTAAGATCTCTACAAAGGATACTAAGTAAAACTTGATTAATCTAAATAAAATATGAAAGAAAATAAAAAGCAAAAGCTGGATTGCCTCCCAGAAAGCGTTAAGTTTACCGTTTTCAGTCAGACACAATGCAGCTCAGTTCAGTGTGGATCTGTTAATGCTACTTAGTCAATGATTCATTTTAATGACATCCCTTCAATGTATAATTTTAATCTTTGATCATTTATCTTAAAATTTTTTTTTGATTTAGGATTATAAAGTTTGATTGCACTATATGGAAATACTTGATTTACAATGTAAGGTCCATACCATCTAGATCTTAATTTTCTTAGAAATAATTTTAGCTTTGAATTAAATAACCAGACTTGTTGATTTGGCTCAAAGATTTTTCTTGAAATATGTTTATCATAAAAATTTTCATTTTCTCTTTATAAATTCATGAATTTTCATAGGCCTCTCATCTCAATTCATCCAATTCACTCAGTTGCAACATCCGATTGAAACTAGCTTGTTTCAAATCAAAATTTAGTTGCTTGATTGCCCAATATGCTTTATGTTCAAGTTCTATCGAAAGATGACATGCTTTTCTATAAATCAATCTATAGGGAGACATTCCAATAGGGTTTTTATAAGCTATCCTATAGGCCTATAATGCATCATCTAATCGATCTAATCAATCTCTACGATCAGGCCTAATAATCTTTTGCAGGATGTTCTTGATCTCCCGATTGGATACTTCAACTTAGCCACTTGTTTGCGGGTGGTATGGTGTAGCTATCTTATGTGTGATCCCATATTTTCACAGCAGTGTTCGAAAATAATAGTTTGTGAAGTGGGTACCTCCATCGCTAATGATAGCATGTAAAAATCCGAACCTAGAAAAGTTATTTCTTTGAACAAATTTTATGACTACCTTATGATCATTGGTTCATGTTGCTATTGCCTCAATCCATTTAAAAATATAATCGACGGCCATCAAAATGTAATCAAAACCATTGAAGGGTGGAAAAGGTCTCATAAAATTAAATTTTCAAATATCAAAAATTTTAACTACCAAGATGGGGTTCAAAGGCATTATGTCTTTCTTTGAAATATTTCCTAAAGCTTGACACCTAAGATATTCTTGGCTCAAATTATAAGCATGTTTAAACAATATAGGCCAGTAAAATCTACTTTGCAATACTTTGGCCGCAGTTTTTCATCCAAAAAAATATCCCCTGCTGGCAAGGATATGACAGAATTTTAAGATACTTAATTGTTCAGTTTCAGGAACACATCTACGAATAATCTGATCAGTACAAATTCGAAAAAGTTCAGGATCTTCTCAAAAATAATACCTGATTTGAGCAAAGAATCGATCCTTTTCATTCTTAGACCAACCATCAGGAATTTGTCCAACTGCTATGTAATTCACAATATCTACAAACCAAAAAGCCTTTGTGTGTGAAACAACTAGAAGTTGCTCATCCAAAAAAGATTCTCTAATGGATGCAAGTTCATAATCTTCAACTAGGATTCTCGATAGGTGGTCTGCTATAATATTTTTAGATCTCTTCGTCTCGAATTTCAATATCAAATTCTTATAGTAGTAAGATCCATCTAATCAATCATAGTTTAGCATCTTTTTTTAAGAGCAGATATCTCAAAGTCGTATGATCCGAATAAATCATAATTTTTGATCCTAACAAGTATGATCGAAACTTCTCCAGGACAAACACTACGGCTAGTAACTCTTTCTCAACTGTGGTATAATTCATTTGAGCTTCATTCAGAGTTCTGTTAGTATGGTAAATCACTATAGAATATTTATTTACTCTTTGGCCTAAGACAGCTCCTATGGCAAAATCAGAAGCATCGCACATGATCTCAAAAGATAGTGACCAGTCTGGAGGTTGGATGATTGGAGCTTTGGTCACAGCTTCTTTCAAAAATTCATAAGCCTTAAGACATTCTTCATCAAAGTCAAAAGGGACATCCTTAGCAAGAGATTACATAAAGGGCGGGATATTTTAGAAAAGTCTTTAATGAAGCGACGGTAAAATCCTACATGGCCAAGGAAAGATCGGATTTGTTTGACAGAAGTTGGTGGAGAAAGTTTAGAAATCAATTTAATTTTTGCTCTATCAACCTCAATCCCTCTCTTTGACACAATATGCCCTAATATGATCCCCTCTTTAACCATGAAATGGTTCTTTTTCTAACTTAAAACTAGACTGGCCTCAATGCATTGTTTTAACATTTTCTTCAAATTGTTGAAGCAATTCTCAAAAGATTCTCTAAAGACTGAAAAATTATCTATGAATATCTCTAGAAAATCTTCTACCATATCTGAAAATATTGACATCGTGCACCTTTGAAAGGTCGCGGGTGCATTACATAGTCTGAAAGGCATTCTACGAAAAGTAAAGGTTCCATAGGGGCATGTGAAGGTGGTCTTTTCCTGATCTCCTAGATAGATTGCTACCTGATTGTATGCTGAGCATCCATCTAAAAAGTAGAAATATTGTTGGCCAGCTAGTCTCTCTAAGATTTGATCAATAAAGGATAAGGAAAAATGATTTTTACGGGTGGCTGCATTGAGTTTTTTATAATCTATGCAAACATGCCACCCAGTAGAAAGTCGTGTTGGCACTAGATCCCCATGGTCAGTATGGACAATCGTGAGTCTAAATTTTTTTGGAATAACTTGAGTAGGACTCACCCAATGGTTGTCTGAAATAGAATAAATGATACCAGCATCTAACTATTTAATTACCTCTTTCTTGACTACATCTTGCATATTCTGGTTGAGCCATCTTTGAATTTTTCGGATGGGTTTGGTATTGTCCTCTGTGTAAATATGGTGCATGCATATTGATAGACTAATACCTTTTAAATCAACAATGGTCCAACCTATGGCCTCTCTATGTGTTTTCAATACGTTCAGTAATTGATCTTCCTGCTTAGGGGTTAGATCAGAAGCAATGATTACTGACAGGATTTTTTCAGATTCTAGAAATATATACTTAAGTGATTCAGGCAAAGATTTTAGTTCAAGTTGTGGTGGGGCCTGAATTGAAGGACATAGTGGTTCAGTTTCTAGCTTAGATAAGGGCTCAATTTTTATTGACCAAGATAGTGAATGTACTGGGTGAGGTGAATCAAGCAAAATATTCACCTTCTGGTTTTGGGTTTTTTCATTGGATTCATCTAGAAAATCATCTTCTTTCAAATCTAAGAAGGAATCAGTTTCAACTATCTCATCTATCAGATCAATTACTGAATAGCTTTTCTTTTTTTGAGCATACTTTGAGGCATTAAAAAAATCAATTCTCACCTTTTGATCTCCAAAAGAAATGTCCATAGCTTCTGTTTTATAATTGATATTGGCATTGACAGTGGCTAGGCATGGACGTCCTAAAATTAAGGAATTTTGATTCAGCTCTTGTGATGGTTTCATATCAAGTATGAGAAAATCTATTGAAAAATAGTATATGTTGACTTTGACTATAACATCCTCAATTAGACCACATGGTATCTTGACAGATCTATCAGCTAGTTACAAAATAATCTACATGGGTTTCAGTTCTCCTATCCCAAATTTTTCATAGATCGAGGTTGGAAGTAGGTTGAGACTAGCTCCTAAGTCTAACAGGGCTTGGTCAAAGGTAATGCCTCCTATAACACATGAAATCAAAGGAGCACGGGGATCTTTCATTTTTTGAGGCAATGGATTCAACAGGATTGCGCTAACATCTTCAGATAACATGATTCTCTCTATTATTCGTGGCTCACACTTTTGGGTGCAAAGTTCTTTAAGAAATTTAGCATAAGCTAGGACATGTTGAATTGCATCAAGGAGGGGTATATTAATGTGAACTTGCTTAAATAACTCCATTAGTTCTTTGTTGCATGCTCTTTGCTTTTTACGAGAAGAACCGACTTCTAAAGCTGAAGGAAATGGGATTCTTGGTTTATATATCTCGGATAACTCATCCGCTCTCTTCTTTTCTTTATCTTTTTCATTTAGATCGATAATAATTTTAGGCTCAGATTTTTTTATTGGGTTAGTCTCAGTACTAACTTCTTTTTTCAAATTTTTATGTTGGCTAGCATCAATACTAGCCTCTCTCACCTGGTTTGGATATGGGTCCTTAAGAATCCTACCACTTCTAAGTTCATTAATTGCTTTGGCATTCTCAAATTAGAGATTCTTAAGTGGGACATTAGATTGATGATTTGATCCAGATGGTTGGTGGGTGGATGGATTGTTTCTAGGATTTGGTACTGGTTGGCTTGGCAATTGATCTGGTTCTCTCCTCTTGGTAGACTCAGCTAACTATCTTATTTGTGCTTCTAACCTAGCGATAGATTACTGTTGAATCATAATCAATTATTGGAGTTGATTGAATCTATCGTCGGCTAGATTGGTCTGTTGAGAAGGTGGATATGACGGTTGATTGTGATATGGTAGCTGGGTAGGCTGACTAGGCTGACCTCTATTATATGCATAATTTTGGTATTAGATCCTATTCTAAAAATTTTACACTAAAAGAATTTGGGTCTGAGCCTGAGTCTGTTGGGATCTCCAAGAAAAATTAGGATGGTTCCTCCAGCTTGAATTATATGTGTTAGAGAATAGATCATTGGCAGGCTTGAAGTAACCTTGGGCAGCTTAAACTTGTTCTTAGATGAAAGGTGAAAACTATGCAATCATGGGATATTCACTCACATGATGGGCTGGGCTAGCACCGATGGAACAAATCTCCTGATAATTGGAAGGTTGTGTATATTGCGCAGGAGATTGTTGACCTAGGGTAAGGAACTGAACTATTTTTTGGGCAAGAAGGTCGACTTTATCTAATTTTTGAGCTATTAGGTTCAAATCGACCTTAGGACTAGAGTCTGTTTGTTTGATCTAAAAAAATTTTGCCCACTTTTGGTGAGGGATTGATCTTTCATAGGAAGATAATGAAGCATGATTGATCGAATTTTCACTCAAAGTTTCAAATAAAGTATAGGCTTCATCCTCACTCTTACTCATAAATGCACCTCCACAAAATGCATCTACCATATGTCTGTATTAGTCATCTAAACACTCATAAAAAGCTTGAATAATTTGTCACTTAAATAGACCATGGTGTGGGCATTTTCTAAAAAATTTCTTAAGTCTCTCCCATGATTCGTGAATTTGTTCCTTTGCAAGCTGAGCAAATCCAGTGATGACTCACCCATAATATTGGTTCGACCTATAGGATAAAATTTCTTAGGAAACTCATGCTATATTTTAGTCTATATTTGGATCGGTCTCCCTATTGTGCCAAGTCAGTACTTGGCTTTGTCTTTAAGTGAGAAGGAAAATAGCGTCAGTCTAAGTGCATCATCAGTAAAATTTTGAATTTTCACTATGGAATAAATTTCTAAGAACTCATCTAGATGCTTGTAAGGATCTTCATTGGTATTTTCATAAAAAGATCGGAGCATCTGGATTGTGGTCGACTTGATCTTATAATGGCTTGTAGGGATATCAGATAAGTGGATACAAGTCGATGGGTTATAGGTGAAAGAAATAAAATATTTCTTCATCTGTCTAGGTGGTTCTCTAGGGTCTCCAGCCATTTGATTTTTGGATTTAGCATGAATCAGCCATTCAATTTCAGGATTAGGTTCAACTAGGTCAGGATAAAGAGATCTTCTACCGTGCATATACCAATGCAAATCCTAATATGTGATTGAGTTTTTTTTTTATTTTAAGAAAAAAAGAAAAGAGAAGAGAAAAGAAAGAAAAAGCTCTAGACCTAAAAATGTAAGATGAGAAGAATTAATTGTGATTAAGTGGTAATTGCAATCAAGTTAGTAAACAATTAAACCTAGACACCTACGGGTTTCTTAGACCTAACAGTTCGATATAGAGTGGCTTAGCCTAAATACAAATTGAATTTATTCTCACTTCCTTCAACTAACCAGATAAGAGGTGGAGTCATGGGGGTCCCCCCGTTGCTTGCCTTAGACACCAATTGGATTGATCAAGTAAGCTAACGGAACCAATTAAATAACCATGAGTCCACTTAGGCTAAGCCTTTGTAATCTCTCACCTCAGACATCAGTTTCAGGGGTGAGTCCGAACTTACTTTGTACTTGACTTCACCACAATACTCAAACTGAACTCAATTGATCCTAAGGGCCAATGTCTACTTGATTTTAATTAGGTTAGGGTCAATGCAGGATGCTGGTTGGTTGTTTTTGGACTAAAAAAATGTGATAAAATTTTTATCTTATCTTGTTATAAGTGTTGCCCTTAAATTGATTTAAGATGAATATGTACAATCAATTGTAAACAAGAGGTTCTATGCAACTAAATTAGATGCATGAAATTAATCAAACTTGAAAGCTTATCTTGTCTCCAGCGATCACCAAAAAAAAATCTAAGATGATGAATGCTTCTAACAATTAAGTTTCTACTCTTGTCATATAATTTTTATTAAGTTTATGTGGATGAATTTTAGGTTAATTTAAAAAAAATAGTAATTAATACTAAAAAAAATAGTTAGAGTTAGGGTTAGGATTGATCTCACCAAATTGGAAGCTTTCTATCTTCCTTTTTTTTTGAATTTTTTTCTATATAAAGATAAAAAATAAAAAAATTAGTAAATTATATTTATAAAAAAATAAAAAAAATCAAAAATTAAAATTATTGCCTTCCTCAGCAATGGTGCCAAAAATTGATTCGATTGTGATGTTGTCGTTAGGACACCGTGATTATCAATCTAATTTTGATTTTAATAAAAATTAAAAATATATAAAAAATAGTGAGTCGGATTAAATCCATAGAGATGATAGAATTTTGACTTGAAATTTTTAATTTTATAAAAAAAATAAAATTTTGAAGAAAGTAATTTAAGTCAGAAAATAAAAATTAAAAGTATGAAAAATAAATCCGGTACTAAGATCTACTACTTAGATCCTAGCTTCTACTTGCAATAAAAATAAATAATAAAAATTTAAAGTGCATAAAATAAATTGATACTAAGATATACTAACTAGATCCTAACATTTACTGACAAAAAATAAAAGACAAAAATTTAAAGTACAAAAAAATAAATTTTATATTAATTAAAATTAAAATTTAAGTATAAATAATTTAAAGAATAATAAAATAAAAAAAACTATAACAAAGATCTGAAGTTGATCAGTCCAGCCTCGTCAGGAAGTCGGTTAATGACCTCTCCCTCTTCCTTCGTACTTCATGGAGTGAGCTGGCTTCTCTTTTTCTTCCCCTGGATCTCTAAAGTTTTTTTATTTTTTTTCTATTTTTTTATGTATTTTCATTCATTTTTTTTGCTCTTAAAACTTATTCTCAGACCTTCTATTTATAGATGAATTTTTTGTCTTTTTTTGATCACAAAAAGAGTCCTAAAACCCTTAGAAAATGTATTATACCCGTAGCAATTTTTTTGATCATCGAATCTTCCTTGGACCGTCCAAATCTGATAAAAAACCACTGTTTAAATTCTTCTTATGATCAGAGACGTTCTTAGCCATCCGATCATGCACTTGATTTATTTTCGATCATTGGATCACACATTTTATCTCCTTAACACAGTCGAGGATGCTGTCAGCCTCGGATCGAGCCTCGGATGGAATCTAGGCCATCGATCAGCACCTTGGATTTTCTATTCAAACTCAAAAACGGCGTCAACCATTAGATCAACCTCCAGATCTATTTTCAGCCATTGGATCATGCAAAACCTTCCACCTCGCCCATGAGCCATGCTGTGCGTCGTGAAACTATTCCTGTGGACCGTGCCATCGACTCTGTGGACCGAGCAGTCAGTCCACCGTGCACCAAAGGTAATAAAAAATATTTTTTAAGATATTTTTATTTGATTTTTGCTTCAATTTTTTCCTGAAAAATAAGAAAAAATATGCGTTAAATTCTTAAATTTTTTTTATTATTTTGATGCTTAAATTATTGAATTAAATCAACATCTATTTTTCATAAATATGTTCTAATTTTATTTTTTTTAAAATTTTTTATTTTTACAAGAAAATCTAATTTATTTATGAAATTAAGTTTTTTAAAAAGATGTCAGCACCATAAATTATCAGAAATATCTAAAATAAATATAAAAATATCCACTTATCAACACTCTTCCAGTATTCAATAGAAATCTCCTCGTCGACTACTCGACAGTCCATCCGACTACAGTCTATGGTAGACTATCTAAGAATTCTTCATATATATAAATATAAGATAATTACTAAATATTATTTTATCATTCAAAATGACTTACATAGTAAATATTAGAAAATTGGATAGGATGCATGCATAGATTTTAAAAATCTTTTTTAAGAGCAGCAAAAACAAATTGGATTAAACTTTTTAACCCCACATGTATTAGATCTCATCTAATCCTATCTGAGCTCAGAAATAAAGACATGCATATAATCTAAAAATAAAAATAAAAATGAGATCAAATCTCAATACTTTTGTATAGATTGAAATTCACCGCTACCGATGATCTTAGATTCGAAGGTCCTTGAGCTGCAACGTGTCCGATCTCTACAGATATCCACCGAGATTAATGTTGAATCCTTCTTTTTATGATAGATCTTTCTTCTCCATGTAGAATCTTTACCTCTTTGAACCTTGATCAGTAATTGATCTTGACTGCAACTTTAATCCTTGAACTGCTGTCTATTTCTCCTCGTTTCTCATTGTAGAAGAGACTTTCTCAACTCAGGTGAGTGAATGATGGATGCCCATCCCTTGGGTATGGAAAAGAAAAGAGGGAGAGAGGGTGAGGTGTGGAGAAGAGAGAGAGATCTAGTTTTTAGTCAATAAAATAATTTTTAAAATCTTGAGAGACCATCTCTTTATATAGACCCTTCTTTGATTCTAAATCAAGAACTAATCAACCTATACAGGCTAGTCCTTATCTCATAAAAATTTCTACCCTTTTATTCTGATTATTTTTTATTAAAATTAGACTTAATTTGTAGGATCTTCACCTCTTTTGACAAGCAGATGGGTGCCCCAATCAAAATAGGTAGATTGAGTGGGCGCCCCTCATCTAATAAGGCAGGTCGTTGGGTTGACACCCCTTTTAGGGTTGTTCATTAAAGAGAGGGGGGCGTGGCCCCTCTCTCTCTGTCCTTCCACATCAAGGCAAGCAGAGGGGGTGGGCCCCTCTCTCTTACTTATACCATTCCAAGGGTTTGGCACCTCTTGGACCTTCCAAAAAGGGAGGATGGTGCCATCTCTTCGTTCCATCAATTCTCTACTTAAAAAGAAAATATCAAGGGAGAAAAAGAGGAGATTAGATTGCCAACTCATTGACATGATCTAATCCTCTTGGACTTACAATTAGGTATTTAGCTAAATCCAAAAAGATTTAGGATAGGTTCAAGGCTATGGACTTGATCCAATCCGAGTCCAAAGAAGAATTGGGTTTAACCATGTGCTAGCAAGATTCTCTTAAATCTAATAGGATTTTAATAAATCCTAACTCAATTAGAACTTTATAAGCTCAATTGGTTAATTCAAGATTAAATCTCTTAATGTATGACCTCGTAGATTCTATTCTATCTGATAGTGAGATATATTGTGATCTCTATCACAATATCATCAAAATTTTCTTCAATGGGTTGGAACAATTCCAACTCTATCCTTCGAGGGTCAACGATCTTCAAGACGATGTCCGATAAGTCCAACAATCCATCAGTAACACTTAATAGTATATAGTGGCAATCTAGTAGAATGAAAGTATGAACTCTTAGGTACAGTTATTGTATGATTCAGTCTTTCTATTGTGAGTCCCGACTTGATGGAGATCATGGAGAACTCATCAGATCTCATTGTCAGTCATATACAAGATTGGCTCGACTCCAGTTCATTTGTGAATTCTGTGAAAACTCTTTTTCTATATTCACACTTACTTTGGCTAAAGACTTTCTGAACTCAGTCTCGCGAATTGCATAGAACTTCTCTTTTTCTATCAAGATTGATAGATTTCATCTAGGTGCATCTCACTCTAAACAGTAAACTTGAACCTACTATAATCAACATATACAGCAAGGGTCTGAATGGCTAGGGACTAAAGAAACCTGCAGTCAAACTCAGTAGCCTCACTGCGAATAGCTGATGACACTGCAGGTCAAAGAACTACTTACACCACTGCAGCATCGAGAAGATCATGATGACTGAGTAGACATCCAAGTGATTTTTCATATTGGTCACGCTTCTAACAACCACCTGCATCCTCATCCCAGTATCCCTATATTGCAGATCCGAGACTCATCTATCCACAAGAGAGGTGATCCATGTATCGAACTTGAGTGGATTGATCACTGTCCTCCTTGATGATCTTTTGATTGAGAGTATTTAAAAACTAACTACTAATGATGTATGTCTCAAATTCTCAATACTTATGAGAATATATAAAATTATCTTTGTTAATTTTTAGAACAAATCATGGACACATAAATATGATTGAAATAAAAAATCTTTTATTGATAATAAAAATATTACAAGTACAAGATTGAGCTCTAAAATTATAAAATATATTAGCCAATAATTGACTTCTAGGACACATATCTAACAAACTCCCACTTGATCTAGAGCCAATTGGCCAGATACCTAAGACCTATCTTCTCAAGGTGAGCTTCGATTTTCTGCTGGCTGAGAGGCTTGATCAGTAGGTCCACCACATTATGTATAGAGTCGACTCTCTGTACCTCGATGAACTTCTTCTCGAGGTATTTGCGTATAATGTAGAACCGTCGCTCTATATGCTTGGACTTTTGATGAGATCTGAGATCCTTAGCAAGGGCTATGGCATCGTTATTATCATTGTGTGGTGTAATGGCATCTGATGGCATCACACCTAGCTCCACAATGAACTTTTTGAACCAAAAGGCTTCCTTAGCAGCTTCAAAGGTGGTGATGTACTCAGCTTTCATGATCAAATCTACAATGATCGACTGCTTGAAACTCTTTCAACTAACTGCACCACTATTACACAAGAAGATACACTCTGATGTAGACTTTCTATCATCGATATCGATCATGAAGTCTGAATCGATGTATCCCTCAACTTTCAGCTCTGATCCTCCACCAAAGACCAACAATAAATCTTTAGTCCTTTTCAAATACTTAAGAATATTTTTCATAGCAATCCAGTGTTCTTCATCTGGATTCGTCTGATATCTGCTCGTGACACTCACAGAAAGGGCTATATTAGGTCGTGTATATAATATAACATACATGAGGCTCCCTAGTGTCGAAGCATAAGGGATCTTGCTCATGCGTTGGATCTCCTCAGGTGTGTCAGGATACATCTTCTTGGAGAGATGAGTGTCATGTCTAAGGGACAAAAGATCCCTCTTAGAGTTTTTCATGCTGAACTTCTTCAGCACCTTCTCTATATATATTCACTATGAGAGCCTTATCATTCTTTTAGATCTATCTCTATAGACCTTTATACCAAGAATGTAGGAAGATTCTTCTAGGTCTTTTATGGCAAACTCTTTTGACAATCATACTTTGACCAATGTCTGTATGGGAATATCATTTTCATTCAGAAGGATGTCATCCATGCACAATACAAAAAATGTGACAGCGCTCCTATTGATCTTTTTTTATACACATGGCTCCTCATTTTTGATGAAATCAAACATTTTGATCACATCATTAAAGCAAGTGTTCCAACTTCGAGATGCTTGCTTAAGTCCATATATGGATCTTTACAGCTTGCAGACCTTGTAATTACTATCACTGGATGTAAAACCTAAAGACTGCTCCATATAAATATCTTCCTCAAGATATTTTTATTTAAGAAAATAGTTTTCACATCCATCTATTAAATTTTATAATCATGAAAAGCTGCTATCGCAAGCAGAGTACGGATGGATTTTAGCATGACTACGGATGAAAAGATTTTATGATAGTTAATATTTTCGCATTGACTATAACCTTTCATGACCAATCTTATCTTGTAGGTCACTACCTTATCATTTGATCTAATTTTTTTTTTTTATAAATTTATTTACATCCAATAGGTACAATACCTTTAGGTGGATCTACTAAGGATCAAATTAGGTTGGAATGCATGGAGTCAATTTCTGACTTCATTGCTTTCATCCATTTTTGAAGTCTATATCTAACATTGCCTCATCGTAGATTTTGGAATCATTCCTAAGGTCCCTATCTTTCACAAGGAATGCTTTCTCTAAATCTTCTGCAAGAATACCTAAGTACTTTTCAGAAGGATGGAAGAGCCTACTTGATCTATGAGGTGGAGGAGGTACCATATCTACTGACTCACTACTGAGTTCAGGTTCTTGGACTCGATGCTCTTCAGAGATTTTTTTTTCGAGCTCAATCTTCTTCCCACTATCTCCATCTTGGATAATTTTTTTTTTCAAGAAAATGACATGACGATTTATAATCACATAGTGATCCTCAAGAAGATAGAAGTAGTATCCCATAATTTTCTTAGGGGATCCTATGAAGCGAGTCCTAAAGGACCTAGCCTCTAACTTGTCTGCCTACTGTCGCTTGACATGGACTGGATATCTTCAAATCTTGAGATACCTAAGAGTTGGCTTCTTACCATGCCATAAATCATATGGTGTAGTAGGAATGAATTTAGAGAGAATCTGATTCAAAAGATGAATCGCAGAAAGTAATGCATGTCCTAAGAGAAAGATAAAAAAGTCTGTGAAGCTCATCATAGATCGGGTCATATCTAATAGTCCGATTCTTTTCTTCCGATATCCCATTGAGCTGAGGTATCTCTAGAGGTGTCTACTATGAGACTATGCATTTATCCTTGAGATAGGCTCAAAATTCACCACTAAGATATTCTTCTTTTCGATCTGATTGAAGAACCTTTATAGATTCTTTGATCTATTTTTATATTTAATGTCTGAACTCTATGAACTTTTGAAAGACTTCAGACTTACAGTGTATCAAATATATAAACCTATATCATGAATAATCATCGGTAAAAATTATGAAGTAGACATAGCCTCTCTTGGCTTGTACATTGAATAGACCATACTCATCAGTATGTACTAGGGCTAATATCTTATTGGCCCTTTCTCTTTGTCCCATAAAGTATAGCTTGATCATTTTTTCTTGAAGACACTATTCACAAATCAGACAAGACTTGAAAGTCAATGATCCGAGAAGATCATCTTTTTCCAGTTTGTTGAGTTTGTCCTCTCCTATATGGCCTAGCCTAAAGTGCCACAGATTTTTTTGACTAATCATATTTCTAAGTCTCTTAGACCCTATGACATCACAGTTTGCTCATTAATATTGACAGTCACATCCATATGCAAATGATAAAGACCGTCAATCAAGAAAGCACGCGTAACAGCTTTATTGTCAAAATAAATTAGACACATATTTTTATTGAAATAAAAATTATAATCATCCAATGCCAGCACAGATTTAGAAATTAAATTTCTACTGGATAACAGTACATAATAGCAATCTTTCAAAATTAAACTAATTTTTAATGATAATTGCAGAGGATAGGTCCCGATGGCTACATCAGCAACTCTTACTCCATTGCTGACCTAGAGAGTGATTTCACCTTTCCTTAGCCCTCTCACTTTTTCAAGATCCTGTATAGAAATGTACAAATGAGCACTTAAATCAGAATTTAGAACTCAATGAGAAGAAGAGAAAATCGTTAGATTAGTTTCAATAACGAGTATATCAGATGTACCTTCAGAAGGTATATTCTTCTTCTCGCTCGTAACAGTCGTTAAGAAGGCTAGACAATTTTTTCTTCAGTGGTCTTCGACATTACAATGAAAATATTTTTCTTTATCACCGGCCTTCTTCGAAACTTGCTTCTTGGGCTTGGTCTCATTTTTTTGCTTCTTCACTGATTTTTTCTTCTCAAAAGAAGATTTTTTCTTTGAGAAAGTCCGCTCCACAGTCAGAACTATATCTCTTGAACTTTTCAAAAGATCCTCTACTATTACCAGCATGTTTAGCAATTCGAAGAAAGTGCTATCAATTTTATTCATATGGTAGTTCATAATGAACTGTTCATATGAATTAGAAAGAGACTGGAGGATCAAATCCAATTGAAATTTCTTATCCATGTTTATGCCGAGCTTTTGAAGCTCCTCGATGTCCTTGATCATTGTCAAACAATGATCATTAACGGACCGTCCATCATATATTTTCATTCTGAATAGTCTCTAGAAGACCTCAAAGCAAGCAATGTGACTTTGCTCACCATATAACTCTTGCAGGTCAGTCAGTATCTCTTTGACAGTCCTCATGTCTTCATGCTATCGCTGAAGATCATTGGACATGGATACTAAAATATAATATTTTGCCTTGTTATCCTCATCTATCCACTTTTTAAGTATGGCTCGTTGATCAGGAGATGGATGAGCAAATAACACTGACTCATCCTAGTCAAGGATATGGATAAGTTTCTCAAAACTGATAACGATTCTTAAATTCTGAAGTCAGTCTTTGTAGTTTGTACCGATTAACCTATTGGTATCGAGGATACAAGCTAAAGGGTTTGCACTCAATATGATTATCTGCAGAGATAATAGTTTCTAGTTAGATATTTATATTTATACAAATATTTATTCTAAAATTTTTAAAAATAAATAAGACTCCCACTATTTTCTCGAATCTTCCACACTCCTCGGATGGAGAAACAAAAATCTATACGCGATCGATTTCAAGTGGGTACTGCAGTCTCATTAATCAATACACACCTCACCTAACAGTTATTGATGAGCATAGACCAATGAGTGGATAATATATTATCTATTGCTTCACTAAGCTAGATGCAGCGAGCTTGATTTCTAAGTTCTGTGGCCTCACCTAATAGTTATTGGCATATTTTTTAGTTAAGTCAGACCCATCATTCATCAGCAGATGCAAAGTCATCATTGAGACCCTCACCTAATAGTTATTGGATCTAACCCTATCTCAGTCTTGGGGCATCAAATATCAATAGAGTAGTTGTACCTTACCGATACAACCGAACCACTGTAATCAATCGAGAATGATCAACGTCAGGAAGGCACCCGCATCTTTATAACGATGGAAGATCTCTAGACTTAATATTTACTGAGAAGATTTAGATTTAGATCTCTTCTAAATCACTAGATATAACATCCAACTGATCAAATTCAGGTCAGCACATCCACATGTCTAACTAACCTAGTTGGCATGGGTGAACTCGAGTCAACTAGTGACCCTGTGCGAAATTGAATCACCTAAAATAGTCAGGTAAGTTAAGATGAGTGGGGGTCCCCCCATTGCTTTTCTTAGATACCAATCAAATTGGTCAGATCAAATAATAGAACCAATTAAATAACCACCATCTAAATACTTATCTTAGATACCAAATTGGTCGATTAGAATCATTCAGATTAACCTATTGAAGTGGATCCGAATCATTGAGCCAGGTTTGATCTTGAGCTAATCAATTTATATCAAAATGTGAATCGATGCGACTAACTATAATTAAACTTGACTTTGAGCCCCTTTGATCTTATCCTAATAAACTATTGATTAGGTTCAATCAACTGCTCAGAATCGACGAGGGTTCTAGCCTGATATAATCAATTTGATCCTAATTATAGTTTGATCACTAGACTTAATTTGTTCATCCCATACCCACATGCAATAACATAATTTTTAGTTTCTAAAAATAATTTTTAGATTATATTTTATTGTATGTATTAGTGGCTTATGATCTTGAAACAGTTTTAGATCTAAACCTAATATCATATATCATATATATGTGTAGTTTTAAATCTAAACTAAAAATATATATCACATACATATTAAATTTCAGATCTAAAACTAAAAATATATATATCAAATACATATATAATCAGATCTAAAATAATAATTAAAATATTTTAAAAATATTTTTCAAAAAATTGGTTTGCATCAAACTAGGATAACTTTTTCAATATATGGGGTAAACCTTATATTAGGATAACTTTATATCAATTTGATGGAACATTTAATCATTCTAATTTCAGATCTGAATATAAAATAAGATATATCATATACATCAATGTTTATATCTAAAAGATAGATTTAATCATTTCAAAAATAGTTCTCAAGATCGATTAATCTTATGCTAAGACAACCTTTTCAATATAGGAGGTAAACCCTATACCAGGACAACTTAGTACCAGCACAAGATCAATTTTAAATCAACCAAACTTTCAGATCTAAGATAAAAATTAGATTATATATGTCCTTAAAAATCAGTAGCTCTGATACTACTATTAGAAAATTGGATAGGATGCATGCATAGATTTCAAAAATTTATTTCAGGAGTAGCGAAAACAAATCGGGTTAAACTCTTTAACCCTACACGCATTAGATCTCATCTAATCCTGCTCGAGTCTCATAATAAAGATATGCATATAATCTGAAAATAAAAAAAAGATGAGATCAAATCTTAATACCTTTGCATGGGTTGAAATTCACCACTGTCGATGATCTTAGGTTCGAAGGTCCTTGAGCTGCATACGTGTCCGGCTTCTACAAATATCCATCGAGATCAATCTTGATTTTTTTTTCTTATGATATATCATTCTTCTCCAAGTAGGATCTTTATCCCTTTGAACTTTGATCAGTAATTGATTTTGACTGCAACTTCAACCCTTGTACTGTAGCATTTTTCTCCTCATTCCTTACTGTAGAAGAGACCCTTCTCAACTCAGACGAGTGAATGATGGATGCCCAACCCTTGGGCATGGAAAAGAGAAGAGGGAGAGAGGGTGAGGCATGGAGAGGAGAGAGAGATCTGATTTTTAGTTAATAAAATAATTTTTAAAACTCTAAGAGACTATCTCTTTACATAGACCTTTTCTTGATTCAAAATTAAGAATCAATCAATTTAAAAAGGCTAATCCTTATCTCATAAAGATTTCTACCTTTTTAATCTAATTATTTTTAATTAAAATCTGACTTAATTGGTAGGATCTTCACCTCTTTTGATAAGCAGATGGGACACCTCAATCAAAATAGGCCAACCGAGTAGGCACCCCTCATCTAATGAGGCAGGTAGTTGGGGTGCCAAACTTTGGTGCACCTTATAGGATTTTTTATGCAAGAGAGGGGGCCATGGCCCCTCCTCCCCTCCCATACCAAGGCAAGAAGAGGGGGTGGGCCCTTCTCTCTTCCTTATACCATTCCAAGGGGTTGGTGCCCTTTGGATCTTCCAAAAAGAGAGGATGGTGCCTTCTCTTCTTTCTTTCAATTCTCCACTTAAAAAGAAAATATCAAGAAAGTAAAGAAGAGATTAGATTGCCAACTCATTGACATGATTTAATCCTCTTGGGCTCATAATTAGGCCCTCAGTTAAATCCAAATAGATTTAGGTTAGATTCAAGGCTATGGACTTGATCCAATCGAAGTCCAGAGAAGAATTAGGTTTAACCATATGCTAGTAAGGTTCTCTTAAACTCAATAAGATTTCAACAAATTCTAATCCAATTAGAACTTCATAAGCTCAATTGGTTAATTCAAGATTGTTGCCCAGCTATGCAACCCAAGAGGAGGGGTGAATTGGGTTTCTAACAATTTTAAGCTTAAATTATGACTTATGAGAAATGTTTGACAATAGCTAAATAAATAGGGAGAGTAAAATTAATTCAAGGCTAATGGCTAAAAGCAAGAATACAAGAGAATAATTAAGAGTTAAAGAAGAGCAATTAGGCACACCACAAACAAAAAGATTTATAGTGGTTCGGTGCCAACCTTGCACCTACATCCACTCCCCAAGCTCCTACTTGAGAATTTTAATCCACTAACTTGTATTCAACCCGAATACAAACATCGAAAACTCCGACTCTAGCTATCCCAAGCTAGTCCACTTATTTTTTGGATACAAACCAACCCAATACACTCTGATTCAAGGTTCGGATCAATCTTTCCTTATTTTGGAACCCTTCCAAAATAAAAACAATAACTCAAGCAAAGTATAACAATGAATAGCACAAGTAAGTACAAAGAAAGCTCCTTTAATGAGCGAATAAGATTTTAAATACACTTTATTCAAAGAGAAGAAGACTTTTTTTGATTTCCTCAAGGTGGTTGGTGACTTGAATGTGCACTTGAGGAGTTGGTGAACTTGGATTAAAGGCTTCTTGAATGCTTTGAGTGAGCTTTTGCTTAGGACTGAAAAGTTGGCTTGAAATTTTCTTTTTCAAAATCTCTCTTCTTGATTCTTCTTTTTGATTCCTACCTTTTTGTCCATTTTATAGCTTTAAGAAATGGTGAAAAATATTTTGGACTGAAATGAGCCGTTAGACCACAATAAATGAGCATTAAAAGCACTTAAAATGGGTTAAAAACTAGCCATTGCGGAACAATCCCATCATAGGGGTCGACTCATGGGTTGACTCATGCCTGGGGGTCGACTCATGGGTCGACCTCTGTGGAAGAACATCAGAGAATCAAACGGAAAGTAAGGTTCTATAAAATTGGCTTAAAACCCACAGAGGTCGACTCATGGGTTAACTCATGCTTTGGGGGTCGACTCATGGGTCGACTCACAGGGTGTGCCAAGTTTGTGCCGGCCAAGAATTCAGCGTGCCAAACATCTCATGTGCCATGAGTCGACTCATGGGTCGACTCATATTTTTCAAACATGCATATCTTTCAAAATACAAGTCCAAAAATAATAAAATTTTTACCTATGGATCACAACTCTTTTGTTCTATCACTTGATGCTTTCAAATCAAGATTTGGTAAAATTATGATTTTGCCCCTGAAGAGCAATACGTCTTTTTCAAGCGAAAATCATGGTTTGGTAAAATTATGATTTTGCCCCTGAAGAGCAATACGTCTTTTTCAAGCGAAAATCATTACTACCCCTTCAAATGCTTTGTAATCGTCAAAATTAATCCAAGGAGCAACAATCTTCTCCTTTTTGATGATGACAAAATACTTTGAACAAAAGCATATATATGAAACAATGAGCATGAATTTCAAAGGAATGAAATGCAGTATAGGTAGTTTGAAGATAAATAGAAATTTTACAACCAACTTAAAAATTACTTATAACTACATTTGCTTGAAAAGAAGATTGATTCTTTTGGCATGCGATACATGTGTCCATAATAATTTGCCTATTACTTAATAATTTAAAAATTTGCTCATTTGATTATGTGATTTTGGTATCAGAGCAGAAAATTTATTTTTGTTATCAGAGCAAAGCAGAATTTACCTAAGGATTTGAGAATTGCGTATTTGAAAATATCTCATTTGCTCATTTGCTTGTTTTTTAAATTTCTTAGCATCTTGAAAATTTGCTTATTCTCATTTGATTATTTAATTTTGGTATCAGAGCATGTTTTAAAAAATTAAGTGTATCAAAGCATGTCTAAGAATTAATTTCAAAGTGTATCAGAGCATGTCTAAGAATTAATTTTAAAGTGTATCAGAGCATGTCTAAGAATTAATTTTAAAGTGTATCAGAGTATGTCTAAGAATTAATTTTAAAGTTTGCTCATTTGCTTTTGCTTAAATAATTTACTCATTTTGCTTTTAATTCTTTTATTAATCTGCTTTTGATTCTTTCATCAATTTGCTTTTGATTCTTTCATTTTGGTATAGCATTTCTCTCCCTTTTTGACATCATCAATAAAAGATTGTTTACTCTTCCTTTTTCTTTGAATACATTTTCTCTTTTTCTTTCTTTTGATGAAAATAATTTTACTAATATTACTTTTGTTTACTCCCCCTGAATACAACAAACATAAAAGATATACCATTGGATATCATGGATAGCATATATTACAATTCATAATATTTTAAGCATGCACATAATTGAAAGCAACTAAATTTGAAGGTCATACATTAAAAGTCAAGGAGTAGATATATAATCAAAAAGTGACTGATACCACATAGTGGTTTCAATACATATACCAAAACATAAAAGTCAATCAGTCAACATCATTACATGGCCCAAAAGATAGATCCTAGAAAGAGACAAAAGAGAAGACTAACTACAAGGATCTAGTAGAGCTCATGACTGGATGGATCAGAATCAGATGTATCGGAGATAGGGTGGGGAGATGAAGGATCACGACCAAGAACTCGTCCTCTACCCCGTCTGCCTCCGCCACGAGTGGAGGTGCTGGCACGAGTAGGTGGGCGAGATGATCCTGAAGGCTGAGAAGCAATAGACTGAATTGCAAGAGAGAGCCTGATGGTGTCAAGAAGGTTCAGAGCTCTCGAAATAGACTGAAGCAGTGCAGTGAACTGTGTAGATGCATGCTCACTAGAGCCTCTGATCTCTCTCCTCAGAAAATCAAATCCACTCTCCAATACTCCTCTAAGTCTGGCTGCCTCCATAGATAGGTCTGAGACCTTAGTAGTGCACTCTTGTGGCTGTGGATGGGCCAGAGCTAACACTTGCCCCTGCAAGTCAAGTACCCTCCCAGTCAGTCTCAAAATATAACCCTCGAGTTGCTGAATCTGAACTGACTGATCTGAGATCATCTGAAATACAGTGGAGATGTGGGAGATCAACGTCTGATCAGATGCATCTAATGATGTGGATCTCGGTGCAAAAGCTGAAGTGGTCCACTGTCGAGAAAGCAAAGAAGCCACACGCTGAGAAATCAGCTCAATCTGGTCATCAGCCAATCTGATCTCTAAGAGAAATATTCTGCTGTCCGGCTGCTGGACTGGGGTGTGCCTCCTAGTGGACTCTGAAGGGCCAGCCTCTGGATCTGAAACAAACTGGATGTCTGGAGATGCTGCCCTGATGTCATGGAGAGGTGATGAAAGATCTTCTTCCTCAGCTCTGTCCTCCTCAGCTCTGTCCTCAACTCTCTCTTCTGCACCCTTAATCCAACCACCATCAGTCCTAGTGAATCCCATACGGTGCAAAGTGTGTTGGTTGATGGTGTCAGAGTGAGAGAGCCTAGCAGAAGCCTCCCCCTCAAAACTAACTCCAAACCTCCTGAATACCAGGGTGAGGGCCATACCGAAAGGCAGATGAGCCTTAGATCTATTTAGTGTTTCTCTCATGGCCTCAATCATTAATGCTGGAAGGTTTAGGGGGTTTGGGTGATCACATGAAACATGATGCAGATGTCTCGGCCTGAGAGGAGGTCATGTCTACCACTTCTTGGGAAGAAAAGCTTCGTTACCAATTGATGTAAAATCCTCATTTCAATGGACAGGATCTTGGCTTCTAGTTTATTCAGGCTTCTCGAGTAGGTTCCTCCTAAAATCACATTAATCCCTTCTTCCTTCACTGGGAGTTCCATGTTTGAATATCCCTCACAGGGCAAATGAAGAATCTCTCCCAAAATAACAGGATCTAAACAGATATCAACACCCTTAACAGTAGATGTTACTGTTCCATTCCCATAGCACATATTCAGATAAAACTCTCTAACCAAATCTACATATGTAACTTCTTTAAGAGAACAGTAAAATCTCCAACCTTGATTTTTGATCTTTGAACCAATGGAGAATCCCTCTTTTTCAAAAAATCTGAAGTCAATATTTTTCTCGATTTCTACCTTTCTGACGGAGAGAGAAATTTTACTAGGGCTAAGAGGAGACTGAGAGAAACCTGGAGCAGATGCCGAAGCAGGAATGGAAGCAGAAGAGGTCTGAGAAGCTTGTCTTTTTCTGCGCACGCTCTCTTCCAACTCACGGACCGATTTTCTTCTTTGAGGGAGCTTCATTTTTGGAGCCATGCTCACCACCAGAACAAGCAAGGAGACTTGAAAGATCAAATGTGTGAGGAGATAGAGGGTTATTAGGAGATGGAAAGAGATTTTTGGAGGAGAGAAACCTCGATTTGGAGGAGAATGGTGGAAGCTAAGGCATGCTCCAACCGCTCCAATCACGGGAGAAAAATGGGAATAGCGCCTTTCCCAAGGGGCGATTTGAGGTGGAGAGGTGATGGGAGAAGGATCTTGGGCTTAGACCTTGGATTTGGAGAGAAAAAAGAAGAGGACTATGGGTTTTGGAGGGAGGAAGATGAAGATGGAGAGGGTCGGCTCATGAACAGGGTTTTAACCAAGAAGAGAGGAATCCGTGGGGTTTTGCCCAAAAATTACAAGTATGCCATTGGGTCGACCCTAGGGGGTCGACTCATGATTCACAAAATTTCAAGAAAAATATAAATAAATTTCAAAAAAATTCAGAATTCTGGGAGAAAAATCTTTGCTCTATGAAAAGTTGTGAGAATGATAATCTTGAGCTTTTAGATCCAAGAGAGATGATGGAAATTGAGCTCAAAAAAATTTTGACATTGATTCCTTAGAATTAGAGAGATATTTAAGCAAATGGATCAAGAATTCCTAGATCTCTCCTAATTTCACAGAATCTATCTTCACTTAGGGCCTTTGTAAAGATATCGGCTAATAGATTTTCAGTGCAAACATAGTCAAGAATTATATCTTTGTTTTGAACATGTTCTCTTATAAAATGATGTCTGATTTCAATATGTTTAGATCTAGAATGTTGAATTAGATTTTTAGTAAGATTTATGGCACTAGTGTTATCACATCTTATGGGTGTTTCATTAAGTTTGATACCAAAATCTTCCAGTTGTTGCTTAATCTACAAGATTTGAGCACAACAACTTCCGGCTGCAATGTATTCGGCCTCGGCCGTAGACAGTGCTACCGAATTTTGTTTCTTGCTAAATCAGGAGATTAGATTAACTCCGAGAAATTGGCAAGTTCCACTAGTGCTTTTTATATCTAAGCTACATCCAGCAAAGTCAGCATCTGAATATCCTATTAAATCAATTAATGAGTCCTTAGAGTACCATAATCCTAGTGTTTGAGTACCATTTAAATATCTAAGGATTCTTTTAACAGCATTCAAGTGAGATTCTTTAGGATTAGATTGAAATCTAGCACACAGACAAACACTAAATATGATATCAGGCCTACTTGCAGTCAAATATAATAGAGAGCCAATCATACCTCTATAATAATTTAAGTCTACACATTTACCTTCTTCATCTTTGTCAAGCTTACATGAAGGGCTCATGGGTGTGCCAATTGCTTTGGAGTTCTCCATTCCAAATCTTTTGAGTAATTCCTTGGTGTACTTGCTTTGGGTGATGGAGATTCCTTCCTTTGTTTGTTTGATTTGGAGTCCGAGGAAGAATGTAAGTTCTCCCATCATGCTCATCCTCGAACTCCTCCTGCATGAGCTTAACAAAGTTTTGACAAAGAGATTCATTAGTAGACCCAAAAATAATGTCATCAACATATATTTGTATAATTAACATATCATTTTGATTTCTTTTAATGAAGAGGGTTGTGTCTACATTACCTCTTGAAAAATCATTATTTAGTAAAAATTTGCTTAGCCTATCATACCAAGCCCTAGGTGCTTGTTTCAAATCATATAGTGCTTTATTTAATTTAAAAATATGATTAGAAAAAATATGATTTTCAAAACCTGGGGGTTGTTCTACATAGACTTCTTCAGCAATATATCCATTCAAAAATACACTTTTGACATCCATTTGAAATAATTTAAATTTCATAAAGCAAGCATATGCAAGTAGAAGTCTAATGGCCTCTAATCTAGCAACAGGTGCAAAGGTCTCATCAAAATCAATTCCTTCTTCTTGATTATAGCCTTTAGCAATAAATCTTGCTTTATTTCTTATTACATTTCTATGTTCATCTAATTTGTTCCTAAAGATCCATTTTGTGCCAATTATTGAATAATTTTTAGGTCTTGATACTAAAGTCCATACATTATTTCTTTCAAATTGATTAAGTTTCTCTTGTATTGCATTAATCCAATTATAATCATTTTTAGCTTCTTCAATAGTTTTTGGTTCAAGATGAGAGACAAAAGCACAATGATTAAATACATCTTTAAGTGAAGAACGAGTTTTTACCCCATGCATAGGATCACCAATAATTAGCTCCTTAGGGTGATTGTGAACATACCTCCATTCTTTGGGTAGGTCATTTGTACCTTGAGGTTATTCTTGATGTTCTTCACCTCCCTCATCCTGTTTGTCTTCATGTTCCTCATCATCTTGAATTGTTGAATCTTTCAGAGTGATCTTCTTCATTCCTTCTATAAGAGGATCTGCATCATCAACACCTTCATTCTTCCTTGAAGGAAGATCGTTAGATTCATAAAAGACAACATGTATCGACTCCTCTACTACTAAGGTTCTTTTGTTAAAAACTCTAAAAGCTTTACTAGTGGAGGAGTAACCAAGAAAAATTGCTTCATCTGATTTTGCATCAAATTGTCTAAGTCTTTCTTTACCATTATTTAATACAAAACATCGGCAACCAAAAATATGAAAATAAGCAATATTAGGTTTTCTTTCTTTCCAAAGCTCATAGGGAGTTTTCTTTAAAATTTGTCTAATCAAAGTACGATTTAAAATGTAACATGCTGTGTTAATAGCTTCCGTCCAAAAGTATCTTGGAAGGTTGCTTTCTACTACCCCATTTTGTTGGGGTGTCCTAGGTGCAGAAAAATTATGGCCTATTCCTTTTTCATCACAAAATTTTTTAAAGTCTTGATTTTCAAATTCAGTTCCATGATCACTTCGAATATTTTGAATTGAAAATCCTTTCTCATTAGTGACTTTTCGATAAAATTTAGTGAAAACTTGAAAAGTTTCATCTTTGTGTGCCAAAAAGAAAACCCAAGTGAAATGAGAGTAATCATCTATAATTACAAAATCATATCATTTTCCTCCTAGACTAGTAGTTCTAGTATGTTCAAATAAGTCCATATGCAAAAGCTCTAAAGGTCTAGAGGTTGAAATAATATTTTTGGATTTAAATGAAACTCTTATTTGTTTACCTAGTTGGCATGCATCACAAATTCTATCCTTTTCAAAATTCAATTTTGGCAAACCAAGAACTAATTCTTTCTTAATTAATTTTGAAAGTGAATGCATGCTAATATGTGCAAGCCTACGATGTCAAAGCCAACTAGTCTCATTAATTTTGGCATTCAAGGATACTAGGCATTGCATGTTTATTTTGGATAGATCATTTAAATCCACCATATAAACATTACCATGTCTATGTCCAATAAATTTAATGCCATCATTAATAGGACTAGTTACAATGCAAACAGAAGATTCAAAAATAACTTTATATCCTTTATCACAAAATTGACTAATGCTTAATAAATTATGCTTTAAACCATCTACTAACAAAATATTTTTAATGTATTTGGAGGGAGTGAAACCAATGTTATCTATACCGATGATCTTTCCTTTGCCATTGTCTCCAAAGGTGACCATCCCTCCATTCTTAGCATCAAGAGTGATGAATTGAGATTCATCACCAGTAATGTGTCTCGGGCATCCGCTGTCAAGATACCATTTTCTGTTTCCTCCTTGGGATGCTAGACACACCTGCAAGTAAAAGTCAAGTTTTTGTTTTAGGTACCCAAGCTTTCTTTGGTTTTTTTTGGTTAGTCATAATGGTTCCTTTTGGAACCCATATTTTCTTTATATTTGAGTTTGCAGACTTGTTAGAGAAGCAAATGTATGACTTATGTCCTACTCTACCACATTTGAAGCAAGTAATATTAGAAGACTTGTTACTTAAAGAGTTTACATAGATATTTTTCAGATACTTTTATTTCTTCAAGGGGTTATAGCCAAGTCCAGCCTTATCATACACGATCTTTTGATTTTCAAGAATCATATTAAGTTTATTTGAACTCAAGGTGAATTTTTCAACTAATGATTTTAACTTGGCAATTTCATTCTTTAAACTTTGATTTTCTTGAAGCAGGGTGGATTTTTCAATTGAAATGCTTTTATTTTGTTTTAATAAAGATTGATTCTTCGATTTTAGATCTTTGTTCTTTATCCCTAGTTTCTTTAGTTCATCAACTAAATTACAAAAACTTCATGCAGTTGTTCAAATGTAAAGTCACTAGGAGTTTCGAAAATTACCTCATTTTCATGTGCCATAAGGCATAGGTTGGCTTGTTCAGTCGAGTTTTCCTCTTCGGAGCTTGAGTCATCACTTGCACTCCAAGTCACCATCATGACCTTCTTCTTGTACTTCTTGGGACCCTTCTTCAGTTGTGGGCATTCGGACTTGAAGTGTCCCGATTTCTTGCATTCGTAGCAGATAAGGGGTTGGTCTTTCTCTTTTTCTTTGCTCTGTTTCCCTTTTGTGAATGGTCTCTTCCTCATCCCTTATTTTTTTTTTCTCAAAAATTTCTTGAATCTTCGGGTAATGAGTGCCATCTCTTCATCCTGTTCTTCATCTTCAGTGTCATCAGTTTCTTCATCTGGTGGAGCTGTGGATTTGAGGGCAATTATTCTCTTCTTTTTGACTTCTTCCTCTTGATGTTGCTTCATGCTCAGCTCATGAGTCATCAATGATCCAAGAAGCTCTTCCAAGGGTAGAATATTCAAGTCTTTGGCTTCTTGGATGGCGGTCACTTTGGCTTCCCAAGTTCTTGGTAAGGACCTGAGAATCTTTCTTACAAGCTCACTGTTAGTATAGGACTTATCAAGACTCTTTAAACCATTTATAATATCAGTAAAGTGGGTAAATATTTCAGTTATAGACTCATCATGCTCCATTTTAAACAATTCATATTTATGCATAAGCATGTTGATTTTGGATTCCTTTACTTGATTGGTTCCTTCATGGGTTACTTCTAATCTATCCCATATTTCTTTAGCAGACGAGCAAGTAGAAATACGGTTAAATTTGTTAGCATCAAGAGCACAATAAAGAACATTCATAGCTTTAGCATTTAATTGGGTCATTTTCTTATCAACCTCATCCCATTCTTTCTCAGATTTGGCTGATTCCATACCATCAATAATCTTAGTGGGTGTGTGAGGACCGTTCACTATGATACTTCACATATCATAGTCTAGTGCTTGAATGAATATTTTCATCCGAGCTTTTCAATAGGTGTAATTAGACCCATTGAAAAGAGGAGGTCGGTTAGTGGACTGCCTCTCAGCTAGAGAAGTGCCGACTTGAGTTGCCATAGATCTTTGGCTCTTTGATTGTTTAGATCAAAGTAGGGCTAAAGCACCGGGCTCTGATACCACTTGTTGCCCAGCTATGCAACCCAAGAGGGGGGGTGAATTGGGTTTCTAACAATTTTAAGCTTAACTTATGACTTATGAGAAATGTTTGACAATAGCTAAATAAATAGGGAGAGTAAAATTAATTCAAAGCTAATGACTAAAAGCAAGAATGCAAGAGAATAATGAAGAGTTAAAGAAGAGCAATTAGGCACACCACAAATAAAAGGATTTATAGTGGTTCGGTGCCAACCTTGCACCTACATCCACTCCCCAAGCTCCTACTTGGAAATTTCAATCCACTAACTTGTATTCAACCCGAATACAATCGTCGGAAACTCTGACTCTAGCTATCCCAAGCTAGTCCACTTATTTCTCGGGTACAAGCCAACCCAATACACTCCGATTCAAGGTTCGGATCAACCTTCCCTTGTTTTGAAATCCTTCCAAAATAAAAATAATAACTCAAGCAAAGTATAACAGTGAATAGCACAAGTAAGTACAAAGAAAGCTCCTTTAATGAGAGAATGAGACTTTAAATACACTTTACTCAAAGAGAAGAAGACTCTTTTTGATTTTCTCAAGGTGGTTGGTGACTTGAATATGCACTTGAGGAGTTGGTGAGCTTGGATTAAAGGCTTCTTGAATACTTTGAGTGAGCTTTTGCTTAGGACTGAAAAGTTGGCTTGAAATTTTCTTTTTCAAAATCTCTCTTCTTGATTTTTCTTTTTTATTCCCACCTTTTTGTCCCTTTTATAGCTTTAAAAAATAGTGAAAAATATTTTGGGCTGAAATAGAGCCGTTAGACCATAATAAATGAGTATTAAAAAATCTTAAAACGGGTTAAAAACTAGCCGTTGCGGAATAATCCTGTCATGGGGGTCGACTCATGGGTTGACTCATGTCTGGGGGTCGACTCATGGGTCGACCTCTGTGGAAGAACATCAGAGAATCAAACGGGAAGCAAGGTTCTGTAAAATTGGCTTAAAACCCGCAGAGGTCGACTCATGGGTCGACTCATGCCTTGGGGGTCGACTCATGGGTCGACTCATATTTTTCAAACATGCATATCTTTCAAAATGCAAGTCCAAAAATAATAAAATTTTCACCTATGGATCACAAGTCTTTTATTCTATCACTTGATGCTTTCAAATTAGGATTTGATAAAATTATGATTTTGCCCCTGAATAGCAATACGTCTTTTTCAAACGAAAATCATTAGTACCCCTTCAAATACTTTGTAATCATCAAAATCAATCCAAGGAGCAACAAAGATTAAATCTCTTAATGCATAACCCCATAGATTTCATTCTATCTGGTAGTGAGATATACTATGATCTTCATCACAATATTATTGAAACTCCTTTCAATGGGTTGGAACAATTTTAACTCTATCCTTCGAGGATCATCAATCATCAAGACAATACCCGATGAATCCCACAATCTATCAGTGACATCCAGTAGTATGTAGTGACAATCCAGTAGAATGAAAGTTTGAGCCCTTAGGTGCAGTTATCATATGATTCAGTCCTTCTATAATGAGTTCCGACTTGACGGATGTTATGGAGAAATCGTCAGATCTCATCATCAGTCATATGTAAGATTGGCTCAACTCGAGTTCATTTATAAATCTTGTAGAAACTCTTTTCTAGTATTCACACTTGCTTTGGCCAAAGATTTTCTAAACTCGATCTTACAAATAGCATAGGACTTCTCCTTTTCTATCAAGATCGATAGATTCCATCTAGATGCATCCTACTCCAAACAGCGGACCTGAACCAACTGTAGCCAACATATACAGCAAGAGTTCGAATGGCTAGAGATCAAGAGAATGTGTAGTCAAACTCAGTAGCCTCATTGGCGAATAGTCGATGACACTGTAGGTCAAGAGACCACTCACACCACTGTAGCATCGAGAAGACTACTGATGAGTGAGTAGATATCCAAGTGACTTCTCGTGTTGGTCACATTCAATATAAGTTATTCTCTAATAACCACTCGCACCCTCATCCCAATATCCCTACACTGCATACCTGAGACTCATCTGTCCATAAGAGAGATAAATCATGCATCGATCTCGAATAGATTGATCACTATCCTTCATGATGATTCTTTGATCAAGAGTATTTAGAAACTAACCACTCATAATATATGTTTCAAATTCTCAACACTTTGATAATATATAAAATCATCTTTGTTAATTTCTAGGATAAATCATAAACACATAAACATGATTGGAATAAAATTTTTTTTATTGATAATAAAAATATTATAAGTACAAGAATAAATCCTGAAATTATAAAATATGTCAGTCAATAATTGACTTCTAGGACACATATCTAATAAACTCTCACTTGATCGAGAGCTAATTGGTCATATACTTAAGACCCATTTTCTCAAGATGAGCTTTGGTCTTCTGCTTGCTAAGAGACTTAGTCAGCGGATCCGCCACGTACTGTATGAAGTCGACTCTTTGCATCTCGACGAACTTTTTTTTGAAGTATTCATGTATGATATGAAACTGTCATTCTATATGCTTAGACTTTTGGTGAGATTTGGGCTCCTTAGTAAGGGCTATGGCATCATTATTGTCGTAGTGCAGTGCGATGACATCTGATGGCATCGCACCCAGCTCTGCAACGAACTTCTCGAACCAAAAAGCTTTCTTAGTAGCTTTAGAGGGATCTTGCTCATACGTTGGATCTCCTCAGGTGTGTCAGGATACATCTTCTTGAAGAGATGAATGCTATATCTAAGAGGCAAAAGATCTCTCTTGGAGTTTTCCATACCGAACCTCTTCAGCATCTCTTCTATATATATTTGCTGTGAAAGTTCTATCATTCTCTTAGATGTATTCCTATAGACTTTTATACCAAGAATGTAAGAAGCTTCTCTTAGGTCTTTCATGGTAATTTTTTTTTACAACCATACTTTGACCGACGTCAGCATAGGAATATCATTTTCAATCAGGAGAATGTCATCTACGTACAATACAAAGAATGTGACAGCGCTCCCACTAACCTTTTTGTACACATACAGCTCCTTTTCATTTTTGATGAAATCAAATATTTTGATCACATCATTAAAGCAAGTATTCCAACTCTGAGATGCTTACTTAAGTCCATATATGGACCTTTGCAGCTTGCAAACCTTATGATCACTATTACTGGATGTAAAATCTAAAGAATACTCTATATAGATATCTTCCTCCAGATATCTATTTAGAAAGATAGTTTTCACATCCATCTGTCAAATTTCATAATCATGAAAAGCTGCTATCGCAAGCAGAGTATGGATGGATTTCAGCATGGTCACAAGCGAAAAGATTCATGATAGTCAATACCTTCACATTGACTATAACCTTTCGTGACCAGCATTGCCTTGTAGGTCTCTATCTTACCATCTGATTCAAATTTTTTTTTATAAATCTATTTACACCCAATAGGTATAATACCTTTAGGTGGATCTACTAAGGACCAAATCTGATTGAAATGCATGGAGTCAATTTCTGACTTCATTGCTTCCGTCTATTTCTTGGAGTCTATATCTAACATTGCCTCATCATAGATCTTGAGATAATTCCTAATATTCCTATATCCCATAAGGAACGCTTCCTATAAATTCTCTGTAAGAATATCTAAGTATGTTTCAGGAGGATGGAAGATCCTACTTGATCTACGAGATGAAAGAGGTACCACATCTACTGGCTTACTACTAGATTCTGATTCTTGGACTCAATGCTCTTCAGAGACTTCTTTTCGAGCTCAATCTTCTACCTACTGCCTCCATCTTGGATAAAGTCATGTTTCAAGAAGCCGGCATGATGATTCACAATCACATTGTGATCCACAGGAAGATAGAAGTTGTATCTCATGATTTCTTTAGGATATCCTATGAAGTGAGCTCTAAAGGACCTAGTCTCTAACTTGTCCGTCTGCTGTCGCTTGACATGGATCGGACATCCTCAAATCTTGAGATACCAAGAGTTGGCTTCTTACTATGTCATAAATCATATGGTGTGGTAGAAACATATTTAAAGAGAATTCGATTCAAAAAATGAATTACAGAAAGTAATGGATATCTCCAGAGAAAGGCAAGAAGGTTTGTAAAGCTCATCTTGGATCGAATCATTTCTAATAGGGTCTGATTCTTCCTTTCAGATATCCCGTTGAGCTGAGGTGTCCATGGAGGTGTCCACTGTGAGACTATATCATTATCCTTGAGATTGGTCCGAAATTCTTCACTAAGATATTTTCATCCTCAATCTAATCGAAGAATCTTTATGAATTTTTTGATCTATTTTTATGCTTCATGTCTGAACTCTATAAACTTTTCAAAGGCTTCAAACTTACGGTGCATCAAATATACAAATCTATATCATGAATAATCATCGATAAAAGTTATGAAGTAGATATAGCCATCTTTGGCTTGTATATTGAATAGACCATACAAATCAGTGCGTATCAGGACTAATATCTCATTGGCCCTTTCTCCTTGTCTCACAAAGGATAGCTTGGCCATTTTTTTTTGAAGATATGATTCACAAACTGGATAAGACTCAGAAGTTAATGGTCCGAAAAGATCATCTTTCTCCAATTTGTGGAGCCTATCTTCTCCTATTTGGCTTAGCCTAAGGTGCCACAGATATTTTTGGCTAATCCTATCTCGAAGTCTCTTAGACCTTATGGCATTCACAGTTTGCTCGTTAATATTGACCCTCATATCCATATACAAATGATAACAACTATCAATCAAGAAAGGACATGTAACAACTTTATTGTCAAAATAAATTGAACACGCATCTTTATTAAAATAAAAATTATAATTATCCTGTGCTAGCACAGATATAAAAATTAAATTTTTACTGGCTACAAGTACATAATAGCAGTCTTTCAAAATCAAACTAATTCCTAATGATAATCACAGAAGGTAGATCCCGATGGCTACAGCAGCAACTCTTGCTTCATTATCGATCCAGAGAATGATCTTGCCTTCCCTCAGCCTTCTCATTTTTTTCAAGATCCTAAATAGAAGTGCACAAATGAGCACTTGAAACAGAATCTAGAATTCAATTAGAAGAAGAAGAAACCGTTAAATTAGTTTCAATAACGAGCATATTAAACATACCTTCAGATGGTGCATCTTTCTTTTTGCACTTAATAGTCGTCAGGTAGGCTAGACAGTTTCTTTTCTAGTGGCCTTCGACATTGCAATGAAAATACTTTTCTATGTCATCGGTCTTCTTCAAAATCTACTTCTTAGGCTTGATCTCATTTTTTTGCTTCTTTGTAGGCTTTTTCTTCTTCTTAAAAGAAGTCTTTCTCTTCGAGGATGCTCACTCCGCAGTCAGAACTGTATCCTTTGAATTCTTCAGGATGCCTTCTGCTATTACCAGCATGTTCAGCAATTCAAACAAAGTGCTATCAATTTTATTCATATGGTAGTTCATGATGAACTACCCATACGAATTAGAAAGAGACTGGAGGATCAAATCCACCTACAATTCCTTATCCATATTCATGCCGTGCTTTTGAAGCTCCTCGATACTCTTGATCATTGTCAAATAATGATCATTGATAGACCGTCCATCATATATTTTCATTTTAAATAGTCTTTGAGAGATCTTAAAGCGAGCTATGCGACTATACTCACTGTACAAGTCTTGCAGGTGAGTCAGCATGTCTTTGGCAGTCCTCATGTCTTATGCTATCATTGAAGATCATTGGATATAGATGCTAAAATATAACACTTCGCCTTGTTATCCTCATCCATCCACTTTTCAAGTGCGGCTCGTTGATTAAGAGATGGACGAGCTAGTAACACAGGTGCATCCTGGTTAAGGATATGGATAAATTTTTTAGAACTGAGAACGATTATCAAATTCTAAAATCAATCTTTGTAGCTTGTACCAATCAACCTATTGATATCGAGGATACGAGCTAAAAAGTTTGCACCCGACAAGATTATCTGCAGAGAGAACAGTTTCTAGTTAGATATTTGTACTTATAAAAATATTTGTTCTAGTGACTTTAAAAATAAACAAGGCTTCCACTATTTTCTCGAATCTTCCACACTTCTCAGATGGAGAAACGAAAATCTATACATGATCAATTTTAAGTGGATACTGCGGTCCTATTAATCTATACATACCTCAGCTAACAGTTATTGGTGAGCATAGATCAATTAGTGGATAACACTTTATCCATTGCTTGACTAAGCAAGATACAACTGACTTGATCTCTAAGTCCTGTGGCCTCACCTAACAGTTAGTGGCATATTTCTTAGTTAAGTCAGACCCATCATTCACCAGCGGATGCAAAATCATCATTGGGATCCTCACCTAACAGTTATTGGGCTCAACTCCATCTCTACCCCAAGGCATCAAATACCAACAGAATGGTTGTACCTTTTCAATACAATCGAACTACTATAACTAGCCGAGAATGATCAACGTTAGGAAGGCATCCACATCTCTACAGTGATGGAAGACCTCTAGATTTAATATTTAGTGAGAAAATTTAAGTTTAGATCTCTTCTAAATCAGTAGATATAACATCCGACTGATCAAATTCAAGTCAGCACATCCACATGTCTAATCAGCCTAGTCGTCATGGATGAACTCAAGTCAACAAGTGATCCAGTGCGAAACTAAATCTCTCAAAATGGCCAGATAAGTTAAGATGAGTGGAGGTCCCTCCTTACTTTTCTTAGATACCAATCAAATTGATTAGATCAGATAATAAATTAATTAAATAATCACCATCTAAATACTTATCTTAGACACCTAATTGATCAATTAGAATCGATCAGATTAAACTATTAAAATGGATCCAAACCATTGAGCCAAATTTGGTGTTCAGCTAATCAATTCATATCAAAATATGAATCGATGCGATCAACTATAACTAAACTCGAATTTGAGCTCCTTTGACCTAATCCTAATCAATCATTGATTAGGTTCAATCAACTGCTCAAAATCGATAAAGGTTCTAGCCTGATCTAATCAATTTGATCCTAAATTATAGCTTGATCACTAGACTTAATTTGTTCATCCCATACCTACATGCAATAATATAATTTTTAGATTTTAAAAATAATTTTTAGATTATGTTTCATTGTATGCATTAGTGGCTTATGATCTTGAAATAGTTTCAGATCTAAACCTAATGTCATATATCGTATATATATAGTTTTAGATCTAAACTAAAAATATATGTCACATATATATTAAATTCAAGATCTAAAACTAAAAATACATATATCAAATATATGTATAATCAGATCTAAAATAATGATTAAAATATTTTAAAAATATTTTTTTAAAAAATTGATTCGCATCAAATTAGGATAATCTTTTCAATATAGGTGGTAAATTCTATATCAGGACAACCTTATATCAGTTTGATGCGAGCATTTAATCATTCTAATTTTAGATATAAACATAAAATAAGACATATCATATATATTAATTTTTAGATCTAAAAGATTGATTTAATTATTTCAAAAATAGTTCTCAAAATCGATCAATCTTGTGCTAGGATAATTTTTTCAATATAGGAGGTAAACCCTATACCAGGACAACCTTATATCAGCATAAGATCAATTTTAAATTAATAAAATTTTTAGATCTAAGATAAAAATTAGATTATATATATTTTTAAAAATCAGTGGCTCTGATACTACTATTAAAAAATTGGATAGGATGCATGCACAGATTTCAAAATTTTTTTTCAAGGACAACGAAAATAAATAGGGTTAAACCCTTTAACCCCATATGTATTAAATCTCATCTAATCCTACCCGAGCTCAAGAATAAAGACACGCATATAATCTAAAAATAAAAATAAAGATGAGATCAAATCTCAATACCTTTACGTAGGTTAAAATTCACCACTACCGATGATCTTAGATTGAAAGGTCCTTGAGCCACACACGTGTCTGGTCTCTATAGGTATCCAGTGAGATCAACTTTGAATCATTCTTCTCGTAGTAGATCTTTCTTTCTAAGTAAGATCTTTATCTCTTTGAACCTTGATCAGTAATTGATCTTGACTGCAACTTCAACTTTTGAACTACAACCTTTTTCTTCTTGTTCCTTGCTGTAGAAGAGATCTTTCTCAACTCAGGTGAGTGAATGGTGGATGCCCAACCCTTGGGCATGGGAAAGAGTAGAGAGAGAGGGTGAGGCATGCAGAAGAGAGAGATCTGATTTTTAGTCAATAAAATAATTTGTGAAACCCTAAGAGACTATCTCTTTATATAGACCTTTCTTTATTCTAAATCAAGAACCAATCAACCTAAAAAGGCTAGTACTTATCTCATAAGGATTTTTATTTTTTTAATCTGATTATTTTTTATTAAAATCAAACTTAATTGATTGGATCTTCACCTCTTTTGACAAGCAGATGGGGCGTCTTCATCAAAATAAGCAGACTGAGTGGGTGCCCCTCATCTAATGAGGTAGGTAGTTGGGGTGCCAACCCTTGGCTCCCCTTTTAGGATTTTTCATGAAAGAGAGGGGGCATGTTCCCTCTCTCTCTCTCCTTTCATGCCAAGACAAGAAGAGGGGTGGGCCCCTCTCTCTTCCTTATACCATTCCAAGGGGGTGGCGCCCCTTGGACCTTCCAAAAAGGAAGGATGGCACCATCTCTTCTTTCCATCAATTCTCTGCTTAAAAAGAAAATATCAAGGAAGAAAAAGAGGAGATTAGATTGCCAACTCATTAACATGATCTAATTCTTTTGGGCTTACAATTAGGCACCCAGCTAAATCCAAATGGATTTAGGTTAGGTTCAAGGCTATAGACTTGATCTAATCGAAGTTCTTAAGAAGAATTAGATTTAACTATGTGCTAGCAAAGTTCTCTTAAACCTAATAAGATTTCAATAAATTCTAACCCAATTAGAACTTCATAAGCCCAATTGATTAATTCAAGATTAAATCTCTTAATGTGTGACTCCAGAGGTTTCATTCTATCTGATAGTGAGATATATTATGATCTTCATTACAATATCATCGAAACTTCTTTCGATGGGTTGGAATAATTTCAACTCCATCCTTCGAGGATCATCTATCATTAAGACGACGTCTGATGAGTTCCATAATCCACCAATGATACCTAGCAGTATGTAGTGGCAATCTAGTAGAATGAAAGTATGAACCTCTAGGTGCAATTAATGTATGATTCAGTCTTTTTATCGTGAGTTCTGACTTGACAGAGGTCATGAAGAACTCATCAGATCCCATTGTCAGTCATATACAATACTACAATAAAACAGGTTATTAGCGATGCAAAATTTTCATCACTAATAATCAATTTTTGTCGCTAATAGTTATTAATGATAAAAAATTTGTAGCTAATTTTTTATCATAAATAATCATGTCTTTGATAATATTTTATGATGAAAAAAATGTTATCGCTAATAAAAGGTATTTGTGATGAAAAATTTTCATCATTAAAAAATCAATGATGAAAAATTTTAATCATAAAAAATATATTTATGATGAATTATAACATCACTAATAAATAAAAAAATTAATAGCAACAAAAATAGTTTCATTACTATTAATTTAATTAATTTTTTTTTAAAATAAAATTTTTAAAAATCTTTGAGCGATGAAATATTTCTATTACAATAAACTTTTTTTGCAACAAAAATATTTCATCACTATTAATTTAATAATTTTTTTTAAAAAAATAAAATTAAATAATATTAGTGATGAAAAAATTATGTCATAAATAAGATAATTTTTGATGAAATCTTTTCATTGCTAATAATTTTTTATGATGAATAATTATTCATCGCTATTAATTATATATAAAAGTTTAATATTTTTATATTTATTAAAAAATTAAATTATGTTACTAAAATATTTTTGGCGACCAATCTTTCATCAAAAATAATGTCATCACTAATAATTTAATCATATTTTTTTTAAAAAAATTATGAATATATATTTTTAATTTATATGTATTATATTTTTTATAAATTAAAAATAAAAAATTTACAAAATAAAAAAATTATACAAAAATTTATTTTATTATATTGAATTAAAATTATAAAAGATTTGAAAGAAAAGTACATGAAAAAGCTATCAAATATCGGTATTTGGAGAATGAGCTTGGGAAAGGGAGTGCTCGATGGAGCTCGGACCGGCCTGCTGCTGTCTCATCAGCTGTATCGTTTGCTCCATCTGTGCTATCCACTCCATCATCTAGATCTGGAGGTGCTGATGCTCATCGATACATGTAGTCAAGTCCTGAGCTCGCTGCTCAGCCTGCTGTCGATCCGTGGCAGCTTACTGTCGATCCTCGACAGACTGCCTCTGCATCTCCATCAGTCGAGCCTCACACGCAGAATGGATGTCAGCCCTAGATGTGCGTGAGGATGAGGGAGCAGTGATCCTATACCCTAGATCTCTAACATAACAGGATCTCGTATCGAGCATCCGATCATAGATCTCATCATCTGTGGGTGCGATCGAACCCTCAAGGATAGATTGAGATTTTATGTCTGTCATATGATCCTGAAAATTAAAGTTATAGTTATTTTAATTTTATAATAAAAATCAGACTGCGAATGAAAAAATAATTAAAAAAACTTACAAAGAGCTCCTGGCTCCCCATTGTCCACTCCCCTGACCGTCACTAGTGGGTCCACTGGTAGATATTGATCCTATCAGGAAGCTCGCCACTCTCAGTATCTCTCTGTAATTTGAGAATTAATTAAAAAAAATTTAAATAACTAAAAAATTATATGCTAATTAAAAATTAAAAATTAAAAATTACCTACCATCTACTCCATATGACGAGCGAACGATTTTGAACCCCCATAATATGGTACGATCTGTCTCATCCGATTCGCGGTTTCTGGGCATATCGGCTCTGTACAGTTACTAGTCAAATTAGTAGATAATAAATTTAATTCAAGAATAAATGATTCAGTCATTAAAATCTGAAAAAAAGAAGTTTAGATGTGTATCCTGATATGTCGGATCCTCATAATGCCGGCATATGGCAGTCCAATTGTTCATGGTAATGCTGTCATAGGGCTGCTGCCGCACTGCCTCCTTCTCATGATCCTGCACCATCCGATACCAATGCTGATGCATGTGATGGCGATAATCCTTGAAATGCAAGGATAGATGAGTGTTGACAGCTCATCTCACATGATCCTCAAAATCAATGATGTCAAACACACCCTGTCAATAACAAATCTTAGAAGAATACTATGCAAATTAAATATTCATAATGTAATTTATTTTATCTATAAGTGGGTGTAGAAAATCTCTCTCTAAGCCAGTAGAACGTGACACCAATCGAAGAGCGTCACGGTGGCATAACTGCGGCATATGATGCCTAGCTCAGTTTGTCATGGCTTGCAACATCCCCTAATAGATCTGGTGTAGCCGGCTGGTATCTCGATCAGGAGATGCTGTCCCGGGTGCTCGCATCTCCAACACTCTAAAATGAAGTTCTTCCATGGACCTCATCCTCGCCTCACTACCGACGAAGACTGGCCTGAAATAACAATAAATAAATCATTAGTATGATCCAAATAAAAGAATCAAAATTTATTATATAAAAAATATAATAATACCACTAGGATCCACCTCACTGGGATCCGCCTCACTGGGACTTGCCAGTGCAGGACCCTCTGACAGTGGATCTGGTGCGACAACGGAGATCGGTGAAGGCGACTCAACCTTCGAGGTAGACTATGAATGCGAACGTCGTTGTCTATCTCCTGGTGCCATCTACAATAATTGAGATATAAATAAATATAATATTGAATAATAATAATAGAAAATAAATAATATTTTAATGAATACAATTATATCGCATACTATTATTGCAAGAGAAGATTGAATGAAGAATATAGATCTACTCATCAATATTCATATTTTCCTCGATGTGTAGATCCTCCTCCGAATCACAGTAATCAATATATGTGTCGTCTTCTATATCATCATTATTTATGAACTGATCGTTGCCCTCTGACTCATCAAGATTAAATACAAAATCAACTTCAACTTCATTGGATGGCAGATCAACCCTATTCAAAGGTGCCGTTACAAGTTCTTCATCAACTAAAAACTCAGCTAATGTTTGTTCTTCTTGCTGAAAAGCTCCCTCTTCATATAAATCTGAATTTTCATCTATCTCTAATCGAGTTGGTATGTCATATATGCCTCTAAGTGTTATTTTTTGTACAACATACCAATTACCTCAATACTTTAGATCCTTCAAATATATTACTTGTTTCGTCTGAGTTGCTAATATATACGGCTCATTTTGATGCTATGTTTGTGCAAAATTAACACTGATAAATTATAAATTGATATGAATACCGATCTTTTTATTACTAATATCCCACCATTCACACTGAAATAAAAATATGAAATTACTGGATCCATACTTCAGTTCTATGATATCTACTAGTACACCATAATAATCAATCTCTTCTTCTTCTTCTTTATATCCTATTGTAGCAATCCCACTATTCTGGATCTGTCGTTGCATCTCAAGCTCTCTTGTGTGAAATCTCATTTCTCCAATGGTATAGAATGCATAGTGATTAATCCTTCGATTGAGACCATATGTTAAATCATGCAACTCATCAGTTGCACCTACTTCTTTATTGAAACACTTATATTTCATCTACATCATAACATAAAAAATTATGTTGGTTCAAATAATATTATTTATAAATAAATAAATAATGTATCACTAATGTAGCTTACAAGATCACCAAATCATTTTACAAATTCCCTCCTATGTCGATCATTGACATCCATATTATTCTCTCTACATAGTATACTCTTATGCTCACTGCAAGAAGTTATGATTTTTAATTTTACATCGATATAAAAAATTTACTTAAAATATTAAATAGTATGGTAAGATGGTACTTACTCAATTAAATTTTTATTTTTTTTATAATTATTTAGAACATAAAAGTATACCTTGGATAGCTCGTTCATATCCATAAATTCATATCTCCTTGCACCAATAGGTCGAACCGTTTGTTTAAGTATAGACAACATCAGTTCATTGTCACCCCATTCATGGTCTACGTTACGATCTGTACGATTGAATCTTATTTTGCTATCGTCAAAATACATCAAGCAGAATGTGACACACTTGGTAGCTACATATGCTTCCACTATAGATCCTTCAGGCCTTGTTTTATTGCGCACATACTTTTTTAAGGTACACAAAAATATGTAAATAAAAATAAATTTAAATTTTAAAAATCTATTTATATCTTATAATTGATATGATAAAGTATGTATAATTTTTTTACCTTTCAATAAGATACATCCATCGATAATGTACCGATCCGGCCAAAAGAGCTTTCTTTGAAAGTTGAGCAGCCAGATGCACCATAACTTCAAAAAATAATGGTAGAAATATTTTTTCTAACTTACAAAGAATGAGTATGATATCTTTCTCTGATCTCTCAAGTAAGTTAATCTTTAATTTTTGACAACACAGTTCTCGAAAGAATACTCCCTGCTCAATCAATGCAGTTGGAACATCACCACCCAAATAGTCATGCATGACCACAGAAAGCAAACGTTGCATCATCACATGAGAGTCATGACTTTTCATGCCAAAGATATTACCATCGTTGTTTCCAACACACTGTGATACGTTTAAAGCGTATGCATCAGAAAACTTTATAATTTTGAACCATCCACAGAAATTCTTCTTTTTCTCACCAAACAGTGAATAACATGCTGGTGGCATAAAAAATCTCTCACCTCGATGAACTAAATGCAACTCCGATTAGATTCTCATTTCTTACAAATCAAGATAAACTTTTATACCATCTTTTATTTTTTCTGAAATATTCAATACAGTACTGATGATATTATCATAAATATTCTTTTCAATGTACATTACATTCAGATTATGATGAAGTAGTAGCTGCTTTTAATATGGTAGTTTGAAAAAGATGTTTCGCTTCATCCAATTCAGATCAGCTTCAGTACGCTTCTACTTGTAAGTATCCGATTTTTTTTCAAATTGAATATTTTCAATTACTTCAAGTTGTTCTAAAATTTTTGCTCCACTTAACTTCCTAGGTGGCGGACGTCGGTCAGACTTACCATCAAAATATTGATTATAATAGATCCTCTAAGAATGATTAGTAGGAAGAAATCATTGATGACCTATGAAATAAATTTTTCATCCATACTTTAAATGTAAAGAGGATGCATCCCTATTGCATATCGGACATGCAAAATATCCTTTGGTGATCCACCCAGATAAGTTTTTATATGTAGAAAAATTATTTATGGTCCATAGAATCGAAGCATGTACCCCATTTTTTCATAGCTCCTTCAGATCATCGATTAAAGATCGTAGATATATATCAATTTCATTACCTGATGCTTTCAGACCCGAAATCAATAGTGACATAAAAATAAATGATTCTTTCATGCACTTCCAAGGTGACATATTATATACAACTAGCATCATAAGCCACATGCTATAAGAGATACTCAGATTACCAAAGGGATTAAATCTTTCTGTCGTAAGACCAAGCCGGATATTGTGCAGGTCACTCGCAAAGTATGGATATTTTGCATCAAAGTCTTTTCACACTAAAGAGTCGGTCGGATGGCTAAGTATATTCTCCTTCGAAACTCACTGCTTATAATGTCATCTCATTTCTTCAGCTGTCTTTGTAAACATATACAACCTTTGAAATTTTGAAATCAATGAAAAATATCTCAAAATATTTTGAGGTATCTTCTTTGCTTTCTTATTAACGATTTTGTATTTAGGCTCACTGTATTTTGAGCATTCAGTTACTTGTTCATTATCCTTATAAAATAATATACAGTCATTTTTGCAGGCATATATAGGAATATAGCCAAGTCCTATTTTTCGCATGTATATTTTTGCTTCAGAATATGATTTCAGAAGTCTCTCTCCATCGGAAAGAGTTAATCCATATTAAAATTTGATCAAATGACTTCTGACTCCATCGATTCATAGTTTTAATATGAAGTAATTTTATCAAAAACTCTAACTTAAAAAATTTTATATAATTTGGATAGAGTGGCTCTTGTGCATCCCTTACAAGCTTCGCAAACTGTTCAGAAATCCCTTCTACCTCAAACCGGATATTATGTTCATAATCAGAATTACTTTCAGATGCAGTATTACTCATGCGTACATTTGAACAAGCACCTTGATGTAAATCATCTAATAATTCTCCTATACCACTATATTCGACAGGTCCAGCAGCATCACTATCATCTTCAGTATCATCATCGTCGCATACCACTTCATTCGGATCACCCTCTCCATGCCATATCCAACAAGTATACTTCTTATCCATACCATATTATAGCAGATGCTCCTCAATAAGTGTTATGTGATAATATACCTTATTGACATATCTTTTATATGGACACTTTATTTGACTAGCATTGTCAGATTATACCGTGCAAACTCAATAAAATCTCGAACTTCTTTTCGATATTCAGATAAAAAAAAATCTCTAGCATTCATCTAATTTTTATTGATATTCATCTAACAATAAACACAAAATCGTTAACAATCAAAAAAAATTTAATGGTATTCTGGATCCCGATCCAAATTTCGGACTGAATCGTGATCCGAATTCCAGCAAAAATCTCGATCCGGATCTAGATCTGGATCACTTTATACAAAACAATACATATTAAAAAATACAAACAGAACAGTAACATAAAAAATATCTTTCCATCAATTTAATGAAGTAAAAATATATGATCCTATCCATTTCAAATCATTACTAACATGTGTAGTCCTATCTCTGTCAGAAAAGAAATAATCTTATTATTGTTATTAGTGGATATTTTATCTTATTTTTGTGAAAATTTTAGCAATATTTTTTCATGATTCTTTAAGTATACGATGTGAATATAGTGCCTACGCACCTTGTCCACCATATACTCAGAGAATAATGGATAGATAACTATTGAATATCATATAATGAAATAAAATATCAACTATTAACAACAACAATATTATTATTTTTTCAAAAAATTTGAATATAGAACATCCAAAATTCGATCTCGATGAAGATCGATTTTTGAACGAGAATCTACGACTCAATGTAATTTAACTACCACTTTTGAACATGCATTCGAAGATGGATTTCTAATTTATAAAAAAAATAACTTCGTATTGAAATTTTTTCATCAAAAAATTTAAAAGAGTTTTCTCTAAAATAAAAATACTTTTTATATTTATAATTTCAGCAGCATACAAAACAACACATAAAATAATTAAATTGTCACTAGTAACGGCAATGTGAATTATATTAGTAAAAAAAATAATTAATCAAATAATTAAATAATTTTAACAGTAACACTAAAAAATAATATGTAATAAATATAATTAATCAAATAATTAATCAAATAATATGCATCTCCCCATCCCCGCTGCTCATAATGCCATCCCCGCAAGACCCGGCTCGCATCGCCGGCCCGGCCCGACCCGACCCTATCCCCATCGGCCTCAGCCCGCACCGTTGACCCCAGCTAGCATCGTCGGCCCAGCTCGACCCGACCTCATCCCTATCGGCCCCATCCCAATCCCCACCGACTTGGCCCAGCTCCATCCCCGTGGGCCCCGGCCCCATTAAGTCTCAGCCCAGCCTCTTCCGGCCCGACCCGACCTCATCCCCACCGGCCCCGGCCATAACCCTGGCCCCATCCCCACCGGTTCGGTCTGGCACCATTCCCGCCGGCCCAGCCCCATCCCCACCGACCCGACCCCATCCCTGCCGACCCCGGGCTCAACATCAGTCAAGTCTTGGCCCAACCCCTTCCGGCTCGACCCGATCTCATCCCTGCTGGCCCCGGTCCTATCCCCATCGACTAGGCCTGGCAGCATTCCCGCCAGCCCTGGCCCCATCCCCGCCGGCCTGGCTTGACCCAGCTCAGCCTGGCCCGGTCCCATCCATGTCGGCCCGACCCCATCCACATCGGTCCGACCCCATCCTCGCCGGCCACGTCTCGACCTGGACCCATCCCCGTAGGCCCTGGCCCGATCCGGAACCGACTGGGCCCGGACCCTACCCGACCTTACCCACCCTAGCCCGACCCGACCTGGCCCGGCCTGGCCCGACCCGACCTGGCCCGGCCGGGCCCGATCCGACCCATCAGATTGGCCGGACCCCATTCCCATCCCCGTCCCCATCGGCCCCCTCCACGCCGGCCTGACCCGACCCAGCCGGCCCGACCCGACCTGACCTAGCCCGCCCCGTCCTCATCCCCACCGACCCGACCCGGCCCCATCCATGCAGGCCCGACCCGGCCCCGGCACTGTCCACACCAGCCTGGTGGCCAGATAAAAGATCAAAAAAACAAATAAAAATGATTACCGACGGTGGATGTAGGCACTGCCGGCTCGGCCCCATCCCCATCGGCCCATTCCGGCCCATCCCCGTCGGTGTCTCCCCCATCCCTGATGGCGCACCGATGGCTCGAGAACACACCAAAAACAAATAGCTTATCTTATCGACGGACGGCGATGGTGATAGCGACGGCGATGGAGGATGGCGACGGCGGTGAACGCGGTGGCCGGGAGAGGGGGCAGAGCAGAGAGGGGGTTGCGGGCAGGGGGGAGCGCGCGAAACTGGAGTGGTGGGCATCGGGGAAGAAAATGGGTTTCAGATGGGACTTGATGGGACGCGACATATTAGCGACGAAAATTTTCATCGCTAATAACAAATTTTCGTCGCTAATAATTTCAAAAAAAATAATTTATAACAAAATAAAAATTTTTCATCTTTAATAACATTATTAACGATGAAAATAATTTTCATCACTAATAGTTTCCACCAAAAAAAAATTCGCTAAAAAAATATTTTTCCTCCAAAAATATTTTTTGCGATGAAGGCAAAAATTTTATCACTAATAATTTTTTAACGATGAAAATTTTCTGTCGCTAATAGTTTCTGTCAAAATATTTCTCGATAAAAAAGTTTTTTCAACAAAAAAATTATTTACGATGAAAATTTTTCATTGTTAATTAATTTATTAGTGACGAAAAAATTATTTTGTTGCTAATAATTATTGAAAAAAGAAATTTCTATTTTTTAAAAAAATTTGTGATGAAAAAAAGCATGAGCAATATGATGCTTTCATAGAAAAATAATATATATATATACATACATATATATAATATATATATATTTAAAAATTTATATAATATATATAATAATCTAGAATCTCGTTCAAAAGACTTATCAGATCCTGCTAAATTGATGTGTAGATATATTTATATATATTATATATAAATATAAGTGCATGGCTATTGTGGCATTATAGAAAATAATTAACTTATTTATTAAAGTAGATGCACAATCATTACTGCTCCTACAAAAGGCATAGCTTTGTTTATAAATTTATTATAAATTACTAATCTGCTAAAAGTTGCATGCAATTACTGAAATAATTTTAGTATAAATAACTCTACTCACTAGAGATAAAATACTCAATTTAAAATGAATCACAATTTAAGTCAGTTATTGATAAAAATCATAAAAGATTCAATTCACATTATTATACCAAAAAATTTAACAATGTGGAGGACTCTTCTCCTTATACTACAATAGTATTCATTTTTTTTTATGAAGAAGTAACATTATGTTTATTTTTGTAAATATACAACTCATCTCACTTCAACTCAACTAAGCTATGATCTCAAACTCATTAGGATCGAGTATGTAAATCTTTTTTCTTCATTTTATTTGATTTAGAGACATTAAATATCAATTCTTTTCTTACCACTTCATCTATATGTTGTTTGGTGTACCTCCTTATTTTTATATATAAATTACTCATTTGTACGGATGTATATATACTTTGGCCTGTGTTTTATATATCTGAAGTATTTGAAATCATCATTCTCTAAACTTTATCTTAATTGATATTATCTTTATTTTTTTATGAATAACTTCATTTTAATTCTATTTTTTATTATATTACTACATATTCATCTTAATATTTTACATATTTTTCTTATGCACATATTATTTTTTAAAATCTATCTAATATTTATTTTTATAAATATAAAAAAATTTACTATAATATATCTAAACATCCTTCAATAGAGGAGTTTTTTAAAATTTTTAAAATTTTAAAAATATTAACGATAAAATTTTTTATCGTAAAAAAAGGCATTAGCGATGAAATTTATATTTTTCATCACTAATAATCTAGTTTTTTAAAATTTTAATTTTTTTTATTTTTTAAATATTGATGATGAAAAGTATTCATTGTAAATAAGCAACGATTTTGTGACAAATATTTGACTTCGCATTGGAAATAGTGGATTATTTAAGATGAAAAATTTTTATCATAAATTATCTTTTATTTTTAAATTTTTAAAATAAATTTATTAGCGATGAAAAAATTTGCTTCCGTCGTAAATGTGCTTGATGATTTATGATGAAAATTTTTTACGTCGCTAATAGTATTATTTTTGAAAATTAAAAAATTTTTATTTTTCATATATTAGTGATGAAAAATATTCATTGTAAATAAGCAGTGATTTTTCTATAGAAAATAAATGTTTCATCATAAATAATAGATTATTTATGACATAACTTTTTCATCACAAAAATTCTATAATTTTTAAATTTTAAATTTTTTCTCATTATTTATAATAAACTTTTTTATTGTAAATAATCTATTATTTATGATGGAACTTATATTTTTCATCATAAATATTTTGATTATCTATGACATATTTTTTTATCATAAATAATCTTTAATTTTTAAATTTTTTAACTTTTTTAAATATTAATGATGAACTTTTTATCGTTAATAAGTTTTATTTGTGACATAACTAAAACTTTTATTTTAAATAATTAAATTATTTATGATTAAAAACTTACATCGTAAATAATCTATAATATTTAATTTTTTAAATTTTTTATTTTTTTTAAATATTAGTGATGAAAATTTTTAATCATAATAATAGTTATTTATGATAGAAAAATATTTTTCATCATAAAAATTTGAATTATTTATGATGAAAATAATTTTATTACTAATATTTAGGTATTTAAAATTTAAATAATATTTTATTATTTATGATAGAAAAAATCATCAGAAATAACTTTTATTTACAACAAAATTTTATTTTTTATCGCTAATATTCTTTTTTGGTGATGAAATTATTAAAACATCATAAATATTTTTTTTATCGATAAAAATTTTGATACATCGTAAATAGGCTTATTGGCGATGAAAAAATTTTCATCATAAAAAAAATTATTGCAAAAATATCATTTTTTTATAGTGCAAGATTGACTCGATTCAAGTTCATTTGTGAATTCTGTGAAATTTTTTTTTCAGTATTCACACTTGCTTTGGTAAAGACTTTCTGAACTCAGTCTTGCGAATCGCATAAAACTTCTTCTTTTCTATCAAGGTCGATATATTTCATCTAGATACATCCTACTCCAAACTGTAAACTTGAACTTACTGTAGCCAACATCATGGCAAGGATCTGAATGGCTAGGGACCAAGAGAATAGCTGATGATACCGCAGGTTAAAGGGCCACTCACATCACTACAGTATCGAGAAGACCACTGATGGGTGAGTAGATATCTAAGTGATTTTTTATGTTGGTCACATACAGTACAAGTTATTCTCTAACAACTATCCACACCCTTATCTTAGTGTCCTTACACTACAGATCCGAGACTCATCTATTTACAAGGGAGGTAAAACATGCACCGATCTTGAATGGATTGATCACTGTCCTCCGTGATGATTCTTTCATCGGAAGTATTTAGAAACTTACCATTAATAATGTATGTCTCAAATTTTTAATACTTTGAGAATATACAAAATCATCTTTATTAATTTTTAGATTAAATCATGGACACATAAACATGATTGAAATAAAATATTTTTTATATAATAAAATATTACAAGTATAAGATTAAGCTCTGAAATTATAAAATGTGTCACTAACAATTGACTTCTAGGGCACATATTTAACAAACTCCTATTTTATCTAGAGCCAATTTACCATATACCTAAGATGTATCTTCTCAAAGTGAGCTTCGGTCTTCTGCTAGCTGAGAGGCTTGGTCAGTGGGTCCGTCATATTATGTACGAAGTCGACTCTCTACCCCTCGAGATATTCGCATATGATGTGGAACCGTCGCTCTATTTGCTTGGACGTCTGATGAGACTTGGGCTCCTTAGCATGGGCTGTGGTGCCGTTGTTGTCGCAGTGTAGTGTAATGACATCTAATGGCATCATATCCAGCTTTGCAATGAACTTCTTGAACCGAAAGACTTCCTTAGTAGCTTCAGAGGTGGTGATGTATTCAACTTTCATGGTCAAATCTGCAATGATTGATTGCTTGAAATTCTTTCAGCTAACCACACCACCATTACACAAAAAGATACATCCCGATGTAGACTTTCCATCATCGATATTAGTCATGAAGTCTGAATCGATGTATCCCTCAATTTTTTGCTTTGATCCTTCATCAAAGATCAATAATAAATTCTTAGTCCTTCTCAAGTGCTTAAAGATATTTTTCACAGCAATCCAGTGTTCTTCATCTGTATTTGCCTGATATCCGCTCGTGACACTCACGGTAAGGACTATATCAGGTCGTGTACATAACATAACATACATGAGGCTCCTTATTATTGAAGCATAAGGGATCTTGCTCATGCGCTGGATCTCCTCGGGTGTGTCAGGATACATCTTCTTGGAGAGATGAATGTCATATCTAAGGGACAAAAGATCCCTCTTAGAGTTTTTCATGCTGAACCTCTGTAGCACCTCCTCTATGTACATTCACTGTGAGAGTCCTATCATTCTTTTAGATTCATTCCTATAGATCTTTATACCAAAAATGTAGAAAGCTTCTCCTAGGTCTTTCATGGCAAACTCTTTTGACAATCATACTTTGATCGATGTTAGTATAAAAATATCATTTTCAATCAGGAGGAAGTCATTCACATACAATATAAAAAATGTGATAGCACTCCCATTGATCTTTTTGTACACATTGGCTCCTCCTCATTTTTGATGAAAGCAAGCATTTTGATCACATCATTAAAGCGAGTGTTTCCACTTCAAAATGCTTGCTTAAGTTCATAAATGGACCTTTGCAGCTTGCAGACTTTGTGATCACTATCACTGGATGTGAAATCCAAAGGCTGCTTCATATAGATATCTTCCTCAAAATATCCATTTAAGAAGGCAATATTCACATTCATCCATCAAATTTCATAATCATGAAAAGCTGCTATCGCAAGCAGTGTACGGATAAATTTCAGCATGGCCACGGACAAAAAGATTTCATGATAATCAATGCCTTTGCGTTCACTACAACCTTTCATGACCAGCCTTGCCTTATAGATCTCTATCTTACCATCTGACTCAAATTTTTTTTAAGAATTTATTTACACCTAATAGGTATAATATCTTCAGGTGGATCTACTAAGGACCAAATTTGGTTGGAATGTATGGAGTCAATTTCTGACTTCATCGCTTCCATCCATTTCTCGAAGTCTATATCTAACATTGCCTCGTTGTAGATCTTGAGATCATTTCTAAGATCCCTATCTCCTATAAGGAATGCTTCCTCTAAATCTTCTATAAGAATACCTAAGTTTCTTTTAGGAGGACAGGATATCCTACTTAATCTACGAGATGAAGGAGGTACCACGTCTACTGACTCACTACTGGATTCAGATTTCTGGACTCGATGCTCTTCAGAGACTTTCTCTTCGAGCTCAATCTTCCTCCCACTGCCACCATCTTGGATAAACTCCTTTTTCAAAAAGATGGTATGATGATTCACAATCACAGTGTGATCCTTAGAAAGATAGCAGTCGTATCTCTTGATTTTTTTAGGATACCCTATGAAGTGAGCCCTAAAGGATCTAGCCTCTAACTTATCCGCATGCTATCGCTAAACATGGACCGGACATCTCCAAATCTTGAGGTACCCAAGAGTTGGCTTCTTACCATACCATAAATCATATGGTGTGGTAGGAACGAATTTAGGGAAAATCTGATTCAAAAGATGAATTATAGAAAGTAATGCATATCTCTAGAGAAAGATAGAAAGATCTGTGAAGTTCATTATGGATCGAACCATATCTAATAGGATCTGATTTCTTCTTTTGGATGCTCCGTTAAGCTATGACATCTTTGGAGGTGTCTACTATAAGACTATGCCATTATCCTTGAGATAGGTCCAAAATTTTTTACTAAGATATTTCTCTCCTCGATCTGATTTAAGAACCTTTATGAATTTTTCGATCTATTTTTATACTTCATGTCTGAACTCTATGAACTTTTTAAAGACTTCAGACTTATGGTGCATTAAATACACAAATCCATATCGTGAATAATCATCGATAAAAGTTATAAAGTAGACATAGCCATCCCTGGCTTATACATCGAATGGATCACACGCATCAGTATGTTCTAGGACTATTATCTCATTGGTCTTTTTTTTATTCCACAAAGGGCAGCTTGATTATTTTTTCTTGAAGATATGATTCATAAACTGGATATGACTCGAAAGTCAATGGTCTGAGAAGACTATCTTTCTCTAGTTTATTGAGTCTGTCCTCTCCTATATGGCCTAGCCTAAGGTGCCACAGATATTTTTGGCTAATCCTATCTTTAAGTCTTTTAGATCCTATGGCATTCATAGTTTGCTTGTTAATATTGACACTCGTATCCATATGCAAATGATAAAGACCGTCAATCAAAAAAGTACGTATAATAATTTTATTATCAAAATAAATTGAACATATGTCTTTATTGAAATAAAAATTATATAGTGTGGTAAAAACAGATTTAGAGGAAACTCGATTCAAAAGATGAATCGTAGGAAGTAATGCATATCCTCAAAAAAAGATAGAAAGGTCTGTGAAGCTCATTATAGATCGGACCATATCTAATAGGGTTTGATTCCTCCTTTTGGATACCTCCTTGAGCTAAGGCATCCCTAAAGATGTCCACTGAGAGACTATGCCATTATCCTTGAGATAGGTTCGAAATTTTTTACTAAGGTATTCTCCTTAATATGATCAAAGAATCTTTATGGATTTTTTGGTCTATTTTTATACTTCATGTCTAAACTCTATAAACTTTTCAAAGGCTTCAGACTTACAGTGCTGGCGTGGGGAAGGGGTCGACGAGGTTACAGCGACTGTGGGACATCGGAGAGGGGGGTTGGGGGTGGGAGGATATCAGAGAGGGGGATTGGGGGCGGGAATGGGAGAGAATGAGCGGGGAGGGAGAAATATTTTGATTTTATAAAAGACAGATTATTAGCGACGACAAACTTGCCATCGCTAATACCATCGGTGACGGTATTGGTGATGAAAATTTTTATTGTAAAAAATAAAAATTCATCGCTAATATTTTTATTAGATTTTCAAAATATATTTTTTTAAAATTATTAGTGATGGCATGACTTCCATCGCTAATAAATTAGCCGTCACTAATATTGTCACTAACTCCATCGCTAATAATTAAAAAATATTTTTTATTAGCAATGGGATCAGCCATCACTAAAAAGATTTTTAATCGCTAATAGCTCTATTAATGACGGCAAATTGCCATTGCTAAAAACTGTTGCTAATAATCTCTCTATACCTTCACAAACATTCGAATATAGTATAATTTTAAAATTTAAAGCCCATCTTCATCGTTCATTATCTAAATAATTATTGTTAGAGTATCGTTACAAAAAAATTATCTCAATCTGATAGCCTTAGCTATATCGATCAATAAAATTTGATTTCGATGGTCACGAAAGATTGCATGATGATCTGATACATAATGACTACTGATGGGTCTGAAAATTTGTAATGATAATCTCAATGATATTTGTAGTATACTTTTAAAATTTTACTTCAATCAGACATCATTATCATGGTCAATTTAGTATAAAATAATTTCAACCATTTAATAAAAAAATAGATGATCAAAAGGCCAAATAGCATCCTATTAAGATAATTTTTTAAATAAATGATCTTTGCTATTATTTTAATCATTTATACGATGGTGATCATAAAATCTAAATTGTATGTATATGTACCATTTCTGTTAAGTAGATCTTACAAAAGCACAAGTATAATTACTTAAGAATTTTAAAAATGGGTATCAAGAGACATAGTTTTGGATCGTTCATATATGCATGTTTTGAATTTTATAATCACTGTCATACAAATGATCAAAGTATTAGCAAAAATTATTTATCTAAAAAATTATCTTATAATCGGATGTCATTTGGCTTTTTGATCACTTATTTTTTATTTAACGGTCCAAATCATTTCATATTAAATTGATAATGATAATGATGTTCGATTGAAGTAAAATTTTGATAGTATGCTATAAATATTATCAAAATCATCGTTATAAATTTTTGGATCCATCGATTATCTTTATCTATCAGATCATCATACGGTTGTTCATGACCGTTGAAATCAAATTTTATCGATTGATACGGCTAGGGCTATCAGATTGAGATGGTTTTTTATAATGTTACTCTAACAATAATTATCTAGATAATAAATGATAAAGATAAAATTAAAATTTTAAAATTATATTATATTCAAAAAAATAAAAAAATATATTATGCATTGAGTATTAGTGATGGTAGTTCTTTTCGTCGTGGCTAATAATTTTAATAAATAAATTTTTTTATTATTTTTATGATAGTGAATGCCGTTGCTAATAATTTTATTGCTAATGATTATTAGAGATGACAATTACCATCGCTAATACTCTTTTCATCATCTCTAATAATTTTAAAAATTATTTTTTTTTTGACGATGATGAATGCCATCTTTAATAATACCCTCGCTAATGATTATTAGTGACAGTGATATCGTTGCTAATGCCGTTTACGCCATTGGTAAAATTAATATTAGCAATGGTAAAAATACCGTCTCTAATAGCCATCAATAAAATAATTATTAGTGACGGAATCGTTGCTATCGATAATGCCATCGATAATAGACATATTAATGATGGTAAAAATATCGTCGCTAATTGCTGTCGCTAATATCTTAATTTTTTGTAGTGGGAGAAGATGGAGATTAAATCACGACCCTCCTGCCTTATCTCTGGTGATGAATCAATGGTGTCTCTCTGAGTCTACTCATTGGAATATCAAGAAAATCCCAAGCATTTCACCAGCAAAAGATCAAAGATGAATGCATTGATAAAAGAAGAAATACTAATTATGGGGAAAGGAAGGTGTGAAAACAATGAGACTTTTTTTATTGGTGAATTGATTGCATTTTCTCCGATACATCATGTATATAGAGCTATGAAATTTAAGTAAAATATCAAATAAAAATAGAGCAACAACCAACTCTATCAAAATAACAACTTTATATTTATCCATCCAAAACTATCCAATTAAGTTATCTAACTAATTCAAAATTAGGTTTATCTTTTCAACAATCCCCCTGCCTAAACTTAATTCTCTTCTATCAATGACTCCAAGTGAATCCTTCAATTTGCAAAATGCTTCAAAGTTGAGGGGCTTTGTGAGAATATCTATGATTTGACCTCTAGATTTGATGTACTTCAATTCTATCTTTTTCTTCTTGACTTGGTCTCTAATAAAATGAAAGCATACATCAATATATTTGCTTCATTCATGGTAGACTAAATTCTTGGCTAGTGCAATCATCAATTTATTATGAATATTTACGGTATCGACATCGTCACTTGGGTTAGAGATTTTGGATAGAGGATCCATATTCCGCACTAGTAAGGGATCCTCCCCAATATGTAGTATCAGAGCATGTGGTTGTCTAGATTGTGGTGGTGTTGATTGAGATTGAAGAAGATGGAGAAGACATGCTCAATTAAGATAGAGATTAACCGATATGATGGAAAAAATAATTTCTTCCTATGACAAGTAAGAGTGAAGGATGTGCTCATCCAACAAGGATGGATTGATACTCTTTTATACAAGGAGAAGTCGACTACCATGGAGGAGAAGGATTGAAAGCGGATTCAGATGTAGGTGGTGAGTATGATTCGCTTGTACTTGATGGATGATGTGGTAATCCATGTACTTAGCAAGACTTCTTCGATAGTGATGTGGATGAAGCTTGAGGAGATGTACATAATAAAGTCACTTACTTATGCTCACTTTCTCTAAAAATAGTTCTACCAGTTGTGAATGAGTGAGGGACAGAATGTGCATGAGCATTTTAGCAATTTTCAGAAGATCCTCACTGATCTCTTTAGTATTGGTGAGAAGGTTGAGGAGAAGACTAGGGCATTAGTCTTGCTTTCATCGTTTCTTCTTTTTTTTGAGTCTTTGGTGACTGCTCTTCTTGTGAGAAAGAGCACCATCAAGATGGATGAGGTCATTTTTGTATTTCTTCAGAGTGAGGTTTCAGGTGGGAGAATCGAGCTTCAAGTTCAGAGGATGATTCAGTTATGACAGTGACTGAAGGTGATCGTGATAGAGGATGAAGGGGCGGAAGATCATAAGGTGGGTAGTCCAGATTTAAGTCAAGGGACTATAGCAAGATCAGGTGTTACAGATGTGATGAGTTGGCACATCGAGTCAGAAATTATCCACAGCTCAAAAATCAGACGAGGACTATGCAGCAATGGTCTAAGATAGTGATACAAAAGAAAGTGATGATGTTCTTCTGATATCTGATGAGGTATCTACTTCTTTTATATGGTAGATTTTAGATTCTGCATGTTCGCATCATGTTTGCTATAGAGAAAAGCTATTTAACTTTCTAAAAAATAGTAAGGATACTATTCATCTATCAGATGGATCGAGCTATGTGATCAACGGTATTGGGACTGTCAGCTCACAGTCTCATGGAGTAGTAAAGAAATTGGACGAGATCCGAAACATACCTAATTTCAAGAGTAATCTAATTTCACTGAGCAGACTGGATTTAAGCAGCTACAGGTGGACAACTGATGATGGAATCTTAAAAATTTTACAGATATTAGAGTTGTGTTATAGGAGAAGAGGTATGGAGGACGTTACCTCTTGACAGGAAGCTTAGTATGAGATGGAGCTTTAGGAGCCAATGGGAGCTCAGAGTGAGATGGAGCTCCAGATATAGGTGGATTGGGCATAAGATAGGAGACTCAAGAGGATGATAGGCGATGTTACAGGATGAAGTTTCTATTGCCCTAGGAGGCTATCTTGAGCATGTCTCAGATCAAATAGATCACAGCATATGACGGAGATGAGATTGAGTGGCCTAGCTCAATTCCTATATTTATCCATCCATGAGCAATTAAGTATAAGCCTCAGAGTATGGAGATGAGATCGTCTAGAAACTTTCAAAGTTATGTGGAGGTCGAATATCTAGTTGAGGTAGAGGTTGTTGGATTTTGACACCTCGAATTTGATTCATAGTAGTCCAAAATGGAGAAGCCCACAGTAGAGAAGTCCAGCACATGAGGCCCAAGAGGAGAAGCCCGTAGGTGCATGGCGCTGGCGTGCATGATCCGTAGTGTGTGGACCACAGGCATGCACGGCCTGCAACACATAGGCCTATAGGCGTGCGAGCCCGCATCATGCGGTCCATGGTATGGACACACGGTCCATGGGACAAATTTTGGTCTAGGAGTGATTTCGTGCAGCTCACACATGTGCGGACGAACATGTGACATGCAGCGCATGCGGAGAGGCTCCGATCCACCGCATGGGAGAGCAGTGCACGGTCTACATATGATCATGGGTTGTTTTGCATAAACAGATGATCGTGACATGTGCGGATGTACGATCTTGTGCGATCAAGCGGCCATGACTGCATGTGGAAGCGATCGAATGGTCGAAAAAGTATTTTGAATCTCAACAGGAGTATGGATGTGACTAGGACTCAATTTAGGCTCTTTAAAAGAGGGTAGACGGTTTGAGAATTGTAAAGCATGAGCCTGAGGATCTTGGAGGGCGGCAGAGGATCTTCTTTGGAGTTTTTGAGAGCATTATAAAGGTTTTGTGCTTCTTGTTGAGAAAAAGATTGATGTACAAAATAGATAATATTTGATCTCCTCTTATATTTATTTTCTCTCATAGTGAAGCTTGTATGTCCTGTAGAGATAAGTTTTAAGTTGATCCACATAATTGATTGTCTCCTTTTTTATATCTCTTCTTCCTTCTTGTTGTGGTATCGATATTGTCATTTGGGTTAGCGATCTTGGATGGAGGATCTGTATGCCACACTAGTGAGGAATCCTTTTCTACATTATATTGTGCTGCAATGGATAAGATTAAGCGAATAGTCTCCATACAAATAATGGGGCATATACCACATCATAGTTAATTCTGACCCTCTACTTGTATCTTTTAGCCATCAATCTGACTTTATGTCTCTCTATTATGCCTTTTGCATTTTTCTTCACTTTGTACATTCACTTCACTCTGATGGCTTTTTGTCCTTTAGGAAGAGCGATCAACTTCCATGTGCAATTTTTCTCGATGGCTTTCATCTCTTCATCCATGGCATGCTTCCACATTTTACTTTTTATGGCATCTTCAAACTCAACAAACTCATAATCTGCAAAGAGACAAACATGGTATGCTTAATCTGTTATCTCATATAGTTCTTTTAAACTTCTCTTTTTTTGTAGTACTCTTGAATTGCCATCTGATGATGAATCGACGAACAAGGTGTACTTCAGCTATTACCTCATATAGTGCTTTTAGATTTCTCATCTTTTATGGTACTCTTGGATTGCCATCAGATGATGAATCTGATGAAGTGGATGATGATAGCATTGGTGAAGGTATTGATGCTGATGACGGTGTAGTAGCAGATGAAGTTTTTCAACTTCAATCTGAGTAGGCTCTTCTCTCATGATCTAGCCAACCTATGCCAACTCCATTCATCTTCTTCATTGAACTCCACATCTCTGCTAATCATAATTTTTTAATTGCTAGGATCAAATAACTTATAAGCTTTAGATTTAATGCGGTACCCGATAAAAAAGAGTTTTGAGCTTTTATCATCTAGTTTGGTTCTCCTCATAAGCTACACATCCGATGACCTTCAAGTATGAGATGTTTGGCTTCCTTTCCGTCCATGCTTTTTGTGGGGTTTTATTCTTCATGCTTATTGTAGGACACCAGTTCAAAATATAGACAGCACAAGCTACCATCTCGGCCTAGAACTCTTTTGATAAATTTTGCTTTTAATCATGCTTCGCACTATGTTGAGAATATATAGTATGGTTCTTCCTCTCTGCTATGCCATTTTACTGAGACAAGTAAGGGGCAATCAGTAAATTCTAAATCATGTTCTCTTCACAACATGCTTCAAATGAATTGGAGGTGAACTTGCCGCCTTGATCTAAGTGAATGTCGACTTTAATAGAATAGCCGCTTTCATTTTCAACAATCATCTTGAACTTTTTGAACATACTAAAAACTTCTACTTTCTCTTTCAAAAAATATACCTAGATTTTTCTTGTATAGTCATCAATAAAAGTCAGAAAATATTAATGCTTACCACATGATGTGGGGACAATGGGTTCGCATACATCTGTGTGAATGAGTTCAAGCGGCCCTTTTGCTCCATATCTTACCTTATGTGGAAAGCATCTTATAAGTTGTTTGCTGAGAACACAACCTTTGTACAATTGGTCGGGGTGATCGATATGAGGCAACTCATGCACCATTTGTTTGTTTGACAATATGTTGAGATCACCGAAGTTAAGATATTCAAGCCTTAAGTGCCACAACTACGAGGCATCTTATACACAGATTTTTAAGCACTTGGTCACGTCATTCTTGATATTGAGGATGAACATCCTAATCTTTGACATCTCCACTTGGGCAATCAAGTTATTAGTATTATTTCTCAAATAATTTTTTTTATTTTTTATATGGATGTCATAATCTTTTTCAAATAGTTGTTCCAAACTCAAAATATTACTCTTCATATTTGAAATATAATATACATAAAAAAAAAATTGATGACTGCTATCTTTAAGGCAGATCAGAATTTATCTTTTTCTTTCATCAAAATCTTTGGAGAATCTCTAAAAGAGACTTGTCCTTCCACTGATTTATCTAACTCTGCAAACATACTTTTATGACTGCACATGGGATTAGTTGCCCTGCTATCCAAATACCAACAATTTCTTGTTTGCTAGCTTCATCTCCTTATTTATAGGCTAACAATAATAAAAGATCTTCTTCTATTTTCTCAACATAATTAACTAATTTTTTTAACTTGATTATTTTTATTATAAAAACACTTGGAGGAATAATGTCCATATTTTTGACAAATATAACATTGAACCTTAGATTTATATCTCTGACTTTTTGCATCTGGTCTCCCACATCCAATGTTTTGATTTGCTTTATCTCTGTCTCGTCCTCCTCTTCCACGGCCATAGTCATGCTTGTAGCCTTTATCGTGACCTCAACCTCTGCCAAGGCCTTGATCGCTCGGGTTTTCATTACTTTTTGAGGTTTTTTGTGCTTCTTTTAATGAGAGCTTCATTTGAAGAGCATGTTCCACTGCTTTCTGCTTCTTCTTATTCATGTGATGCTCATGGGTTTACAATGATCCCATAAGCTCATCCACTGACATCTTCTCTAGATCTTTTGATTCTTCAATGATGTAACAACATAATCAAATTTATCATCTAACGACCGCAAAACTTTTTCAATTATTCGGATGTCTTCTAGCTTCTCGCCATTCCTCTAAGGTTGATTCATGATAGTCAGAAGTCTGGTGATATAGTCCGAGATGTTTCGGATTTCTTCATCCGCAAGGTTTCAAATTCTCCTCGCAGCATTTGGAGATGATTTTTTTTCACCTTATATCAATGCCTTTGCAGGCCTTCTGGAGAATCTCCTTCGCTTCTTTGGAGGTTGTTGCAATGGAGATCTTCTCGAAATTAGCTTCATCTATGCTTGATAGAATAGGAAAAGCCCATTTTTATCATTCTTTCTCAAATCTCACAAGGCATTGTGTTGCTCTGCCTGTAGCATCGAATCATCTTGAGACTCAAGATAGCCTCTTTTGACCACCTCCCAAGCATCCTGCAATTCAAGTAGGGCTTTCATTTGAATGCTCCAGTTTTCGTAATACTCTTTCATGAGGCATGGTATTTGAAGTACCGTCTCAATCTGGCACTTATACTAATTTGATAAAAAAAAATACTAATTAAGGGGAAAGAAGAAATACTAATTAAGGGGAAAGGAAGGAGTGAAAATAATGAGATTTTTTTATCAATGGATTGATTATGTTTTCTCCCCGATACATCATGTATATATAGCTTTGAAATTTAATTAAAATATCAAATAGATAAAATAGAGCAATAACCAATTTTATAAAAATAATAATTTTATATTTATTCATCTAGAACTATCCAACTAAGTTATCTAACTAATTCAAAATTAAGTTTATCTTTTTCAACAGGCATCACATTGCGAGGCAGCGTTGAAGAGCTTTCCCTATAGTGTTTGCCTAAGTCCGATGAGTCTTAAGACTCCTTCTAATAGTAGTCATAGGAGTCGGACTCCTTTGTGAGTCTTCCTTCCTGTCTCATGTGCCAGTCACATGAGGCTCCAAAGATTTTTTTTTTTTTTGAGATCTATTTTAAAATGCATGCGTAAAAAACTTAGTCAATGGATTAGGTTCTTACAGATAATACTGTTTATAGTTTAATACAGAATCGATTGATCATGTATGCCGAAATCCACCGAACATGGCGATCTGCCTATGGTACACTGCATGCACAAATGACTCAAATCAACAGCCCCATTATGAACCGTAGAATATTACAAAATATCACAGTATCATACTCCTCGAGCACCACCAATTATAGTCTGTAATAGACGAGCATTGGTGCTGATGACTCTCGAGTTTCTCATCAGCTCATCCGAACTCTTGTTCTCCGGGTGAGTGAGGTTAGGTCAGTTGCTCGAATCCAGGTGGGCGCTGCAGAGTTGCCCGACAAGTCCAGTTAAGAGCTAGCGTCATGTGGCCTCGGACGTAGTGAAACTCTTTGTCCAACATGCATGCATATATGTAGCATGGCACGTAGTGCCACCACCTTGGCATTGGCACCGGACCGCGCCATCACCGGCTGCCGACGTTGGCGGCCTTAATTTACGTCCACATGATGTCTCCAAGACCTGGACAAATCCTCAGCATCTGCACCGTTTTCAACCCGGAGTTAAGAACTTTTTGTTCTGCATGCATGTGCTGTTGATTCCTTTGGCTGTGAGGATCCGATCCGTGGTCCGACAAACTATGGTAGATCCCTTGAAACTTTGAGCCCTTGGATTTCTAAAGGCTTGGCTTGCACCCCATGAAGGGGAGAGGGTATTACTTTGGGAGAAGTGCTTATTAGATGAGGATCGGACTAATCGTCTCGGACGGTTGAATTTAATAATCAAGTTTGGCCTTATCCACGTCTTGTTGGATTAGGAGATAATATAATCTTGTAAAACCAGCCTAATTGATCTCTCTCTCTCTCTCTCTCTCTCTCTCTCGAAAAAGGTTTTATTTGCCATGATCAATTGAAGAAGGAAACGAACTTTCAAACTGTAATTGCAAATGGTTCTTATTTACATTTCTTTCTTTTCAGAGTTAACATCAGTCCTTAATTTAGTTAGCTGCTATTAATTAACTTGTAACCCTTGAATATAAGTACAATATCTAACCATCGGTATCCTAACCATGGGTTCATTGCTTCTCACTTTACCTACCATAAATGCTAGCATGGAAAAAATATGCTGTTTGGTTGAAAGGATGGTAATTCATCATGGTAATTAATCGGTTAAGGTATTTTTTAAACTTAGATGAGGTAAAAAAGGGCTTGTTGAAGGGTGGTGAAGGGAGCGTTCCCCTGGTTATCTTTAATTTCAACTTTCACAAAACAAAATCAACCGGCTTAACCTGATTTTTGACACATTGACCAATTATAAATAACATGTCATTTTGGACTCTTGGCTAATTAAACTAATAACCACATTCTGAGTGGGAGATAACCAGCATTCAAACACAAACTTACCATTTATATCTAGTCCTGTATATGGCTAAACTGGTGTTCTGCACACACACAGCTTACACTTCTTCCCCTACACTATTATATTTAGTTTGCAGTTAACTGCGTTAGTATGTATAACAGGGGCTGACCGTAAAATGGTAGTCAAACAAAGCAATGGGTAGAATTGCCATTTTTTTAAAATTTATCCATGTCCAAATACTTGGAATGACCTTGCAAGACTAGAACATGGAACCTCCTGTTAGTTTGAAGGGTGCAATCATTGAAATATATAGCGCCCAGTTTACGACAAAAGTTTTTCATTTTCAAAAAATTAACATGACTTTTATTGTCTACCGTTGAAGGCACAGCGTTCAAACACTTATGCAATACATAATACGGAGGCTACATTCAAATTTGGTGTTAAAGAAGCATTATCCAGACAGTGCATGCTTGGAGGTATATTTGTACTCGTCTAAAGTAATTTTGGGTGTGTTTGACTATAATTCAAAAATAATTTTAGACTGTATTTTGAATCTCCTAAAATATGGTTTAGTTAAAATTTATCTTCTTTTGCTTTCCGTAGTTGCAATCCTGCAAACAGAATATTATGTTTGTGGAAAGTTTTTTTTTTAAAAAAAAATAATGTACCATCTCTTGATACATCCTGCACATCTACTATCCTCAATTAAATGTGGTTTCCTTGATCTTAAATATCATTAATTCATGTATAGAGAATTCTAAACAGACCAGCCAATTATAATGGCAAAGACTTACTAGTCCTTAAAATTCACTTGACCATGCTATGTGAATTGTTAGGTAGCAGCAAACAGACAATTACTTGATTAAAGTTATATCTTGGCCTATAAAGCCTAATAAGAGAACCAGAGACAAGAAAATCTATAGCTTTTCACCGCTTGAAAGTAATCTATGAAGACGTATCATCCACTCCTTAATTTTACTGTAAGTAGTGATAGCATCACCAGCTTTCATGAATGTTAATTCCACAAACATTCAATGAATCACCTCCTTTTCTTACAATATTTCTATGCTATATCTCAAATAGTGATAGGTAAATTAAAATTCTCCCATGCCCGTGTGCATATATCTCAAATTGGAATAAAAGCAGTAAACTCAAACTCATTGATAGCAAAGCTAGATCTTTTTTATTTTATTACAAAATTGACTCATTGATGAGTGGCTTGGAAAACAGCCTCACAAATTGATGTTCAAAGAGTTTAATTTCTATTATTATGTATGGAAAAATAATTGATGTTAGGCAACAGCCATATTTACTACCCTCTCTAAGTTATTTAAATTAACACTATATATTAGTTAAAACAATTTTCTAGTTTAATCAAAACTCTATGTTAGTTAAAATTAAAAAAATGATAAGTTAGAGATGTCACTTAAAAATTATTCAACTTATTTGATGGAGGATCAATATATAATGCCATCATATACTGTTATCCTACATTATTTGCCTAGCATTGGCAAATAATGACCATCATAGCGGCTATCCCTTTTTTTTCTTCCGGTGGGATAAATCAGACTACTTATACCCTGTGGGAGTCCAAGCATGCATTTCAACATGATAGGTTTTTCACATCCGAAGGATCTTTGTCATTCCAAATGATTCTAGCTGCAATATTATAAACCATATTAGCAGCCATTCATGGCTAGTTTCCTTCTCTCAAAGTACGAGAGACATGAAAGCTGTTTAGGATGGCAACCATACTCCTACCGTCAATCAATGTTCTTTGTCTGGACTTCATAAGAAAATAGCAGTTTTGAATTTGAGAAATATTTTATTATGATTCCTTGTTTCATTTTGCTTTCCGACAAAACACTTTTACCTCTCTTACAATACAAAACTAATTTCTACCAAATAAATCCACTATTTTTTAAAAAGTCATATAAATAAAATCTTGATTTAAGAAATAACAAGATTTTAATTAATCACTCTTTTTAAGGATGACAACATGATTAGAAAAAGAATACCAGAGAGATTCCATTACTCTCTTTATAATTATACAAAAATAACTAAAGCCTTATGTCTATTTTTTTCTCAAATGTACATTATAAATCCAATTTCTCAAAAATAACCTTCTTGGGGTTGGATTTCCTCAATATGAGCTGTTATTTTTGTTACACTGGAAAATAGCAATCAGTTCGAAGGCATTTTTCTTTTTTCTTTTTGTCTTGTACTTTGTTTTTAAAAAAATTGAAAGGTGGCTGGTTGTATTGAAGCTTTGCACTAGTTTGGGATCCGAGATACTCCAACACTCATTTGATGATTACGCTTCTCATGATCTATAGATGTGGCATGGCCACATCTCACAATTAATAAGTTGCTACGTAACTGGATAATCTTTATATATAATATCTTCTCAGATACTGTTCTTTTTTTTATTTGTCCCATTAGCCCTTTCTTCCAAGTCCGAGCTATATATTGCCAAGTGGTATGGAGCTAATACTCAAATATTCTCTTCGATGTTCCAAATAGTAGGAGGAAAAGAAGGAGGTGTATCAGATTCCAGCTGAATAACTTTTACGTTATCAATCAAAAAATATTATAATATCTTAGCAGAGGTGACATCCCCTTAATTTGGTTTCCTTCGAACCAGTCGCTTGAGAAAAAATAGATCAGTTCGAGATAATTAAATATAAAATACAAGTGGGTCAACCAATATTATTAGCACATGAATGACCAATCATATTTAAATGCATGCATAAATCATAGATAGGCAAAATCTCAAATTATTTTTTTAAAAAAAATAACCTAATGATCATAGATTACTTCGCAATATTCTTAGTTGTAATAGTTGTGCTATTGTACTCTCTTTATGTACTTTTATGTGTGTGTGTATATATATATATATATATATATATATATATATATATATGTATATATATATATATATTCTCTTATACAGACAAGTGCATATTTTATATTGGCTGGGTAAATTTTATAGTATGTCCAAAAAAAAAAATGAGCAACAAAATTTTTTTTTCTTAAGATAAAAAAATAATTTAAAATACTAGATAGTATTTTTATATAATTTTGAAAAAAAATCAAAACTAAAATTAATTAGTTGATTTCTAACTTACCAATAAGTTCAATAACTCTCTCTCAAATAAAGATGCCAAAAATTGATTAAGTGAAAAATTATAAATTATATTTTATTTTTTTTTAAGGTGTTTGAACATATATTTTGTTGGAACTAAAAAAAAATTATTCGAATCAACAGTACAATTGAAGTAAAGAATTTACCTATTCTAAAATAGAAAAAAGAAGAGCTCATAACTACTACTTATGAATAGTTCTAATTCTTTTCAACTTAAAAATACATCTACTGTTACCAAAAGTTTAGTCTCTCTCAGCTCGAACTAATTTATTTTATAAGCATTTTCTAAAGGATAACCTTCAAGATGAGAAAGTTTTTTAATTTTACTTATGAATAGTTCTAATTCTTTTCAACTTAAAAATACATCTACTGTTACCAAAAGTTTAGTCTCTCTCAGCTCGAACTAATTTATTTTATAAGCATTTTCTAAAGGATAACCTTCAAGATGAGAAAGTTTTTTAATTTTCAATTTTTAAAATTATTTTTTCAGAATAAATATTAATTCTGCATTTTTACCATCTGATAATTTTGTTACTAATTCTATCAAATAATAATGTTTAATACTTAGATATTTAATTAATTTGCTTGCTATTTCTGACACAAAAGCACCCTCTTTTTGTTAGCATCACCATTCATTCCCTTCATAACTTCAGCCTTCAGCCAATCCTCCCCACTCCCTGCAGGCAGAAACTTAGGGTTCTGTGTGCACTACATAGCCTCGTTCCTAGGATGGTACCACCCCTTCCTTTCTCATCCCTCCAAAACTACCCCTCTCCATCTCACCAATTCCCATTCTCTCTCCACCCATTACCTCTCACCTTTCTCTCTTATAAGGGCATTTCAGTCAAAACAAAAAATCCACGGCCAGTTCCACTGTACTTCCCCTTAAATTTCCCGGCCAAAATAATCTCCATACCTACGGCGACGAAAAACCCAAATACTCGCCAATTCCTCGCCGCCCGGCACGTGTGACGCGGGGAGACCTAAACTGGGAGGCGCAGAAGAGGATCAGCGGCCGTCCAACCGATCCTTCCTCCGCGGTGACCACCGATCCATGCTGGGAGCTGTGGGACGGCTCTGATCGAGAAGTCACGTCGATTATGGACCCGAGACTGGGAGTTCGATCAAGATAAACGGCCAAGAATCTGCCACGTTTCATCAACTGAGTAGTGGGGCCCTGTCCATTCATGGGTTCCTCCCGAGATTCGAGCCTTACGACAACGCCTGACCTTCCTGGAAAATTTCAATAAAGAGACCCACATGCGTCCGTGCTAGGTCTCAATTACCTTAATGCCCCTAAATGTTTCAGTTAATTACGAGAGTTCCACCGGTCCCCAATTCAACGACGTGGGGCGCACGCTGGGGCTTACGACAGCAATCCCGGTTTCCCGGTAAGCCGGTTTCCTGTAGGGGTAGGAACGCAATAAAGATGAACAAATGGACCATTTTTTGATGGTTTCCGAGCTAGAGACACCCACAACGTGGCGAAGAAAAACCAAAGCGGTACAAAGTAGGAGGAAAGCTTTCTTTTGCTTGCTTAGGAGGAGAAGAAGATGGAAGAGGAGAGGCGGAGAAGAGGATAAGAGAAGAGAAGAGATTTGGAAATGGAAAGATATATAGAGAGGTAGAGGTATTGACGAGGGGAGAGAGAGAGAGAGGGGAGAGGGCCCATCTACAACCAAATGCGTGCTGTCTTTTGCCATCCAAACCAAAACCAATTGCCCCAAAACCATCATCCATTTCCTTGTTTTGACCTACCCTTACCCTAACCCAGTTCTAAAACTCCCCATCCTCTGCTGAACTCCCAACAATTCCGGCCACCAAAGAACAACCACACCACCAAGAAGGAGTAGCAAGGGTGAATGAGAAGATGGCGGCGAGATTCCGGTGGAGATCCTTCTCAGCTTTGTGGTGGAACTTTTAGTAGTGCTTGATTGCCGAAAGGAAAAGAAGAGGGAGGAATACATCAGTCTTTCCGTTAGTCTTTCCCTTTTTCCTTTAATAAATTGAACTACCCTACCGCTGGTTACTTATCTGCTTCACCTTCTTCTGCTTGCTCTCTTTCTTTAGTCCTCTCTTTGCTTCTGTTGCACCGCTCCATCTCCTAGGTTTATAGCCAACTTGTGTTGGATAAGAAAACTGAGGACGAAGAGGAAATAAAATAATTAAAGGGGAGAGGAATTCAAGGAATTAGAATGGATCCGTTGGCGGCATCAGCGCACGGCCACCACCTCCCTCCTCCCTTCCACACCCGAGACTTCCACCACCTCCACCAGCAGAATCACCTCACACACCTCCGGCCGCCGAAGGCCGAGGAGGAGCACGGCGGCACGAACCACGGCAAGAAACGGGATCTGGAGGATATCAACAATAGCAAAGTCAACGACGGCAACCAAGGAGACAGCGATGGGAACGGCGGGGAGGGGAAGGAGCTGGTGCCTGCACCGCAGTCCGGCAGCGGTGGAGAAGGGGAGATAAGTACGCGGCGGCCACGCGGCCGGCCCGCCGGGTCGAAGAACAAGCCGAAGCCGCCGATCATCATCACAAGGGACAGCGCCAACGCGCTGCGGTCGCATGTGATGGAGATCGCAGGCGGATGCGACATCGCCGAGAGCGTCGCCACCTTCGCCCGCCGCCGCCAGCGCGGTGTCTGCATCCTCAGCGGCAGCGGCACCGTCACCAACGTGACCCTCCGCCAGCCTGCGTCGCCGGGGGCCGTCGTGACGCTCCACGGCTGTTTTGAGATCCTCTCGCTGTCCGGATCCTTTCTGCCTCCGCCGGCCCCCCCGGCGGCGACCGGCCTGACGGTCTACTTGGCCGGCGGGCAGGGGCAGGTTGTGGGGGGAGCGTGGTCGGGGCCCTGATAGCGTCGGGCCCCGTGGTTATAATGGCGGCGTCGTTCAGTAACGCCGCCTACGAGAGGCTCCCTCTGGGCGAGGAGGAGCCTCTACCAGTTTCGGGGGCTCTCGAGTCCCCGGGAGTGGTCGGCCAATCACCACCACAGCAGCAGCAGCAACAGCCACAGCAGCTTCCAGACCCCAACCAACCTCTTTTCCACGGTCTGCCGCCGAATCTAGTCCTCAATAATGTCCAATTGCCGGCCGAGGCATACGGTTGGGCCACCGGAGGGGGCCGTCCCCCGTATTGATGCAACTAAGCTGCTCCTGTTTCTCTACTAAGTTGCGCTTTGAATTAATGGAAGCCTTGCCGGAGATCAGACTAGCTAGTGTCAATTATGAGGCTTTCTTCTCTATCTCTCTTCTTCTTTCTCGTTTTCATTATATTTAGATGCTTTCTTTTTCTCTCTTTATTTTGGTTTCTGATAGGGCGACTCATCTTTGTGCTCATTTAAGAAGCTTGTACAAATATATGAATTCTTGTTGGTTTCAGTATGATATATGATGAGAAAGCTTAAAGGAGTGGCCGCAGCACAAAGAGCTTGCTGTAGAGAAGAAGAGAACGGAAAAATGATGAGCTTTTTTAATCTTCCTCTCTTAATTTCTCCCACTCCATCTTCCGATCTTGTGCACTTCATTTTGACAGCAAACTTCAATTCATTTTCTTTTTTCACATTTCAAGATCCTAGTGAGTTGCAGCTCTCAATGCCCTCTGAAACGACCTAGAAAAGGGAAAACTGATGAAAAAAAGGAAAAATTTAGAAAGTTGTCCGAAAGGAAATGATTCAATGTACTTGTGCTCTAGGGATTTCTTTCTTGTACCTTTAAATGTGTGACTGTAGCTGCATCGGTTTCTTCGCTGCAGCTCTACCAACTCCGACCACAACAGCTCATTTCGTTCTCCTCTTGTCTCTCAGTCCAAGCTCATCATCTCATCCACACATAGCCAGTATACTCAATTCCCCAGTACGCAAAATAACAAAACCTGAAACCTCTCTACCCTTGGCAGCATTTTCTTTGGAGCATAATATCATTATTCCAAAGTCTAGCACTATTATTGATACAGTGTTCTCTATATTATTGCCATGTTTTAGTTGATTTTTCTGTTGTAATTGTTAATGGAAGAGAATGGAAATGAAACAGCGCGACGCTTGATTTTGGATTGGTAAAATGTTCTTAGTTGGAACTTTGAGGGTGGTAAAGCCATGCAAAGAAAAAAAAAGAAGGGATTTTTGTGTAGGGGCGGGTGTGAATGAAGAGGACTGGCCTACACATGCGCTGCTCTGAAGAAGCTCCTTTTCGAGGCAAACAGCGGCAATATATGGCAAGTAGGACAAGGACATGGGCGGCAAAGTTCTCTACTGCTCTCAGAGACAAAGCCCCCGCAGCGGCAGCAGCACAGACACAGAGAGATCCATGTGTTTCTCTTTCTTTCCACCAGGTTCTTCTCCGTTGCCTCATGGGTACACCTTCTTCTTTTTTCCCTTTCTTCCATCCATCTATCTCGTCCCTTTGGTAGAAGATCTTGAAACGAAGTGTTTGGTGATGTTTTATCGTAATAAATTACTTTGGACCATCCTCTTTAATTTCCTTCCATTGGTTAAGGTGTTCTTCCTTACCCCTATATTTTCTGCCAGTACTAAATCCTGTAGATAATGCAGGCTTTGCCGTTTTGTTTTGCACAATTCCAGCAACTGGTTCTCCGTGGCAAATTGTATGGGATAGAGAACAAGAAGAAGTGTGTAGGGATGGATGGAAAACTAAAAAATTGTTTTTGGAAGTTCCAAGTGGCTTCATATATGGCTTATATAATCACCAAGATAATATGGTTTATATGAAAATGTCTTCTTATATTAGTCCATCAATCCATAACAAAAAAACTCAATCGATACATGCATTTGATGCCCATGCAACTCTAAATTACACTTCTTAATTTCAATTTTCAATTACTAGACATGGAAATTCTAAAAGGAACTGAAACAAATCGATGCGTACGTGGAACCGTTTTCGGTAAAAGATGCATGGAACTTTTAACGCACACATTCATGAAACTAAAAATGCATGCACGTTATATGCTGATTCTGGCTGATAGCTGTAAGAATTTACAGTGTGTCAATTGTTGAGACATTTACAATAAAGGACAATTAATAACTCTGATTACATGTGTTATTAGAGTCATCCGTGCTAGTCCAATTAATTACTAGTCTATAAGTTTCATTTTGTTATCTGACTTTCATTTTATCCACGCAAATTACCTCGTAGCTAAGGCTAAAAGACACATTCGGCATTTAGGTGTCATTCATTAATTCAAACAAGGAACGCCGTCATGATGAAATTTCTTTTTTTAAAAAAAAAAAAAAAAGCAATGGATCGGTAGAAGTTTTATGGTCTCTATTTAATGCATTTAGAGATAGGATCCAACCTTAAACAAATCGAACAAGAAGTTGATGTTTTCATGGGGAATATAATGAAGTAGACGTTGCTTGAGCCTCTCTAGAAGTTTGGTTAAATGATTTCAGAAATACCTATTATTCCTCTATTGGATAACCTCTTGCTTCACTTTTCTCCATTGGAAAAAAAGAAGAAATTAGAAAAAGAGAGTGGTGATTCTGTTTGGGACTACAACATAATAGTACATATTGAGCGATGTGCATCTGGATGTCGTTATATCGGGTGCTTTATTGCCTAACTTACAATCTTCGGTTGACTAAATGCAAAGATCAAAGAATTATGATGGTGGCAGTTAGATTAATTTAGCCAAGAATTTATCTTATCTGAGGAAAACAACACTACAGGCTTTATTATCTTTATTTAAATATATATTAAACCTGAACTCCAAAATTTTATCCTTTGAGCTAGGCTCTTATTGCATATTCATCTCTGCTAATTTCAGAGCCATAGCCACTCCTACATGAAACCAGTATATCTTGCTTACATTAATTTCGCCTGAGAGAAACAAAGAAGTACATGACCTTCCATAACTAAGAGTATAATTATCAAGTAATATGAATGATAAAACTTTAATTACATATGAAGATCGCAACCAGATGGATTAGTTCTCATGTTCATTGCGTATTAGGAGATTACAGCCATCCATATATATTACTTCTGATCAAGTGAAATGCCAACCAGCTGTAATTAACTGTTTGGTATCCCCCTCCACTTGTGGAGAGGTCCACAGATTCAACCATGGTAATGGCATCCCCACCATATTTCAAAAAAATGATGGAAAACAATGAAGAACATCAATATAACTATATATATATCCTAAGTCACCATCCTGCCATCCTGAAGGAATATATAAATGTGTGTGTGTGTGTGTGTGTTTCCTACATGTCATTTACTTCAATGTGTAGATTGGTACAGTCAAGTTAATTGGCTTCTTTATATTGGTAAAATATCTCTCTTTTTTTTCCAATATTTATTATGATTTTTTAATATTCATATCTGTAATCTTCTTTTCTTTTTTTTTTTTTGGATGAAAAGATTCTAATTTTTTTCTCTGTTGGAAAGGTACATCTTGTCTTAATTAGGACATCCACACACAATTAATGTAGTTGGATACAATTACAAAATGGAGTCCGTTGGGTGCATCTTTTGCACGTGCATATTGCCTAAATTGCATCCCAACGCAATGATCTCAGTTTTCAAACAAGCGAGAGTCTTACATTTCTGAGGTGGAAGATATGATAGCAATTTGTGCATGCACGACTTTGCAAAGGATGCAACACAGAAATCCGAACTCATAAACCACTGGTCTACGACAGTAATAAATAGAGAATCATCAAGGATGAAATGCTTCACATCACTCTTAATGTTTAGTCTCTATAATGGTTGATTTTATCCATAAATTATGTGCACTTATTAGATAACTTGTTGCTTATTTCTTCACCTATCTGGGAGAATCAAAGCTAAAATGATGGATACTTACTCATAAAAACCAAAAGCATTTGAAGATATTTAGGTGATTGTTTCCATCACTTGATATCTTCATAATCTCAGACATTTAACTATCTAATAACTTACATTTGAAGCTACATTATCCTCTCTCTGGCTTTTGACCAATGTTTAAAATTCAAACAATCTCTGTTCATCTATTGACTTAAATCATATTAAAATTTTAACATGAATCTTCTACGGTGCATGTATGAAAGTGTACTAGTAGATGGTTACTATCAGAAGATGGACAGTTATCAAACAGCATATACCACATGTATAATACCGTCGGTATCTATATGTATATTGTTTGATGGCTGCCCATCTTATAATTGTGGCCATCTATGAATGTACCGCACTCTGCAGTGCCACGCGCATATATGTGGCATCAAAATTTAGAAGAGTTAGATTTCGGTAATCACTATGTAATTTCAAGGAAATATAGGTGCAAGCTAGGCAAAAATTGTATATATATAGGATAAATTTTAGGTATCCTTGGTGGGTTTTAAATCCAGCCGTATCAAATCACCAATCCAGCAAGGGCTACTGTTCCTGCAAGTGGCTAAACCGATCAGGGAGACCAAGAGAAACAGTTTCCTGTTCCCATCATACTGTTCTGTTCTGTTCACAAATCACAACATCCTCACGTGAGGTAAGCCAGATGGACCTCAATGCATGCCCATCCACATTTGGAGATAGATCCAGATCAAGTTACGGTACTCTGTGGGGACGACAACCTCTACCCCAACATTGGACTACCAACCTCCAGCGTTAATGGACTTGGCACATTTGGTCTACAAAGAGAATAACCTCTCTCTCTCTCTCTCATACTTGCATTGCATGTGGTAGGGCTAATAAAAAAATAACAGCATGCAGTAATCTTAGCAGTTCAGAAAGAGCTGGTGGACCTTCAATTAAACTTCACTGTTTTCCTTCAGGAAGCAAAGGTGGCATGCAGGTTGTGTTCTCCAGTGAAGTTCTCTCAGTACACCCTACTTCTGAGTCTCTATTTTCTTTTCACACCTTCTCTTTCTCTGTAATTCCTTGTCTGCTCCATTCTCTTTATTTCCTCATACCAAGCAAGAGATGAACCCATATGTGAACCGAAGTTTGTGAACCCAGTGGTCCTTCACACCCTCTCAAGTGGGGAAAGAGATTTAGGAGCAGTTCCAACTCCCAAGCCATCAGCAAGACCATATTTTAATCATCCCCCTCCCTCTTTGTTAAAGAAGCTAATCCATTATAACCTCATCCAATAAATAATTAATTGCAAGCACCGAGCTAACCAAGGGGACCACTCTAAGGAAACAGCCATGTCCATGTGACCGGCACCAGCAGCCGCCTCGAATCAGCACAATGTCGTAGGCTTTCACTTTCGTTGAAGTCCACTTTCTGTGCCGGGAATGACCGGTGAAGGGTGCTTCTCGTCCACTGGAAGAACACCAGAGGAGAGAGAGCTGATGTCGTAGCGAGCTAAAATTATTCTTTTAAGCAAACCCGGCACCGTAGACACTATTCTATTCGCTGGCTGCCGACCATTGCCATGTGAACGATGGCGATAGGTTTGGATTCACCCTGTGTCCTTCTCTTTCCATCGGCAGCCTGCATGACCCCGGCCGGACGAAACCACCACCACCACTATTGGCTCTTACCATCTCAACGTGATGAGTAGATGTTAAGGATCCGTGTGGATCAGTTTGTTCAATCTCACATCAGTTATACACCGAATAGTTCTTGGATATCCATATATAGAGCAAAAAAACCCTAATAACATTTCTAGCGAGCTTTGTTTGACTGAGTATTCGTCCATGACCGATGTAGACTAAGAGATATTGTAGCATCGTGATATTGAAGTTGACCACAAATCAATCATAATATTAAATATTTATACAGAATCAAAAAATTCAAATAGTATATCTCAACTTAGAGATTCTAGCACTCCATTGAAATAGCTGTCCAACTTTACAACTCGTCTTCCCTTCCATGATCTTCACCTTGCCAAGGGGAACCTTTGAATTGGCGCAATATGTTCGTCTCGTAGTAGTTTGCTTTTACGGCGTAGCTCTCTTTGCTTTATACATGACGTCTTGAAATTGTTCCCAAGTTGGTGAGAAGTATTTTTCCTCCCGTACCTGGTACTTTGGATCTTCAATAATCTTTCACTCCTTTGTTAGCCTCTTAACAGTGACACATAATCTTCAGAATGTACTTGCTAGACCATATACTCTCAGATCACCAGATTTGGGAGAACTTAATTTATTGATAGAATCTTGCCTTGATTTAAACCACAGAGCAACAAGTTCGGTGTTATATATAAACTAATAAGTCAACAGCAACAATGACCGATTTTTGTGGGATTTGCTGCAAAGGACAAAATTTCCCATGAAAAAAAATGCCTTCAAGGTTACAACCTTGGCTACCCGGCTCTCGAGGTTTTACTGAAATGACAGCTAATTAGGTCATCTCATAATAACTTGTGATCACGAGGCTCTGACCCTAATAGACATCCGGCAACTTTAATAAACCCGATCGATTAGTGTATTCATTTTTGTTAACTATATCTTTTGTTGTGAATTTATTTAATATTTTAAAAATCTAAAATATATTGTATGATAGCATCATAATGTAGAACCATGGAGTGCTTTGCCCGTTTTATATCAATCGTGATTTTTTCGTATGCGGTATAAAATCTTTGTAGATTTATGACTGTTTATAGTTGAAGAATTTTAAGATCTAATAATAGAAATTTTAGTCTTATCTTCATCGAATTGAACCTAATATCCTACTGCCTGTTATGCTACGATATTTTAAAAAAAATCAATGATTGTCGTGATGATATCCTATAATCTATTTTGCTACGATGCTTTTACCAAATCATTAATTATCATGATGTCCTATTGCCTATTATACTATGACAGTTTTAAAAAATCAATGATTGTCTTAATATCCTATTACCTCTCTAAGCTCTAAACTCTATCTCGAAATTCTGCTAAAATTTCATTCGAGTGCTCCATTTCTGTTGAGGCAAAGTACTGACTTGAGCGTCGGAAGGTCTTGCCGAAGCATCCCCAACTCCGATTTAGACTTTCCTTGCAGGTCCCGACGGCGGACGCGATCCCCTCGACTCCAATTTCTCCGACGTCGGCGGAATTCTACACCAACAGAATTGGCGCTAGAGGAAGGGTTGTGTCTTCACAGGACCCTTGTTCTTAAAAGAGTAC